>NC_072830.1:4878750-5617500 GCF_027744805.1 Dunckerocampus dactyliophorus
GCTGCTCATGGATTAACTGACATGTAATATAATCATGCACTGCCTTTTTTTGTATTTACTGTTCTTCAAGGGTGCTCGAATGTCAGCATCGCAGCTCATGAAGAGAACGATGCATAGATTATGAGTGCAACATGAGTGTGACATTCCATATTGTTACATCACGTATTGTACTGTGGAAATAGCCAAGATTATTTTGACACTGCTGCTCAGGAGATGGCTCACGTACAGGCCTGCCACGATAATCCATAAACTGAAGGATAAAAAAAACAAAAAACTAAGTCGATAATTATGCCGGCTTCGGTAAATTGGCACGTGCATGCATGCGTGTTTCTTTTCCTCATCTCTCTAAACGAAGAGGGTTCACGCTGCATCTATCTATGCGCATTGGTTCTATAGTGGAGCGAACAGAGAGAGTGAACCCTCATCTCAGCCTCTTTGTCCCAGCGCGTGAAGGCTGAGCAGCAAATTAGCCTCATGAGTCAGCATATGCTAACATGAATAGCTATGAAGGCACAGAACAGATGGTTTCTAAGGCGAATGCCACAGCCCCAGTGTGGGAAAATTTCGGTTTTAAACAGAATGAACAAGGTGAGCGCATGACAAACCAATATGTTGCATTTGTTCGAAAGTAGTGACAAGGAAGAAGGGAAATACGACCAACTCGTATGCACACCTGAAACACAACCATGCTTTTCAGTTTTCCCAACAGGGGAACAGCTGCAGGTGCAGCAGAGCCTTCGTCTCGACAGCCAACGCTTACTTAGGCGTTTGCTCAGCAAAGCAAAATAGCTCAAAATGGTGCGCGCTCACAGACTGCGTCGCTTGCTACATTGCAAAAGAAATGCAACCTGATTGATGAACGGTTGAAAAGACTCATTCGGGAAATGTTTGACAGACAGTACAAATTGTCTGGGAGAACGTACATGTGCATGTCACAAACAGCAATTCCTGAAATGTATAACCGAGTGAAAGAAGACGTGTTGAAGGGCATCAAAAACGTTGCATTTTACTCCGCCACCACATACAGTATATGTGTTCCAGCTAAAATTAGTTTAACAATACACTACATAACTGCGTGTGTTTTTTATTGGAGTGGGGGTTTTTTCTTAACGGAGACAGGGTCTATTTTTTCTTTTTTGGTTATGATTGGGATTTTTATTTAAGTGCAATTTTTGCTTAAAGAGACTGAAAGCCATTTTATTTTCATTGAGGTTCTTTTTTTCTTGTTTAATTTTTTACGTTTGTTTAATTTATTTAAAAGCTCTTGAAATTACAATTACAATGTTAAATACTCTTGAGAAATTAAAGTTTTAAAATTAATGAAAAAATGGTCTCAAAAAATGTCAATAATATCAATTATCAACAATAATTTGGAGGACAATTATCGTCCAGCAAAAAAAAAAAAAAAGTTATCCTGACAGGCAGTATAATTTAACACAGGTGAAAAAAATAATAATATAGTGGATCTCGCAAATTCACAGATTTCTGGTAAAAAAAAATTTCCCCCCGCAAAAAGCATTCACCATAAGAACAGTCGTCCCTTGTTTATGGTGGTTAATTGGTTCCACACCCAACTGCAATAAATGAATTTCCTTAATATAGGATTCAATGTTAGTAAATGGAATATTTTAGTTAGAGCATAGAAAACCTGTTTATGACTTTGTAAATACAGTTTTTAACATTATTAGAGCCCCATAGACATGAAGTAACACCCCTATAGTCACCTTTACCCTCCTACACAAAAATACACCTTGAGCCATCCTGTAAACAAACAACTGTTTATCTCATGCTACGCGCTAGCTCGCCAAACTGTTTGCGTGTGTCTCAAACTGCTACAGTTTGCTTTTGTGTTGAGTGTGTTTGGGGAATATTTGGTTAGTGAGAGTTGTGTAAGGCTTTTCAAGCTCAGACTTCTTCTCCATCCCCCAACCCCCAAGGGTAAAAACACTAGCCAGCGTGCCTGTGAAGTGAATGCGTCACTTAAAAAAAGACAAGGCGCTACAAAACAAGCTATGGTACTTTGTATGCTTCTTAGTGGGAGGATCCCTGAAGCACTTGCTGCATTGTCTTTTGAAGAAGTAGTTGGTGTCGTTGATGTGCTCCCGCGATGCACTACGGCGCTGTCACCAGTCTGATGTCTGTGCGGAGGACGCTAAAATATTCACCACTTATTTGGCTGCTATGAACATGAAACTTTTTTAGTGTCTTTGATGGGCTGTTCATCAGCTGATCAAAAGTTCGAGAACACAGCCTTTAAAAGGCAAAATGTTGGCAAAGAAGAAATAAAACATCTTCAAAGGCCTCGTCTCCTTCAAGGTTTGGAATTTGCATGAGAGCACCAAACATGGGCCATTGAAAGGTAGAAGAAAGTTTTATTCTCCCTTGATGGCTTCCAACGTTACTGGCATGACAAGGAGATCCCAGCTGAGATGTTTTCCACACGGCACAGTGGAGGGGGCGTCATTGTGATCCTTCAATGGAACAATGGAGCTTCAGGTTGTGCAGGGGCATCAAACGATAGCTGGCTGTGTGGAGATGTCGCAGGGGGCATCCCTCGTGACTGAAGACCCTCGTCTGTGTGGTAATGACTGGCTTCTTCAACAGGACAACACTGCACTTCACAAAGGACTTCTTCAAGAGGAATAAGCTCACTCTTTTGGACCGTCCTGCATGTTCCCCTGATCTAAATCCAATGGAGAACATTTGGGGATGGATGTCAAGAGAAGTTTACAAAAATGGACATCAGTTCCAGACAGTGGATGCCACCTTCACCACCTCGAGCAACATTCCCACCACTGGCATCAAGCACGCCCAAACCCATTTTTCACCTCATTAACAAGAATGGCACAGCTACTCGTTACTCACTCCTTTTTTCAACATTTTATTTCTATTTTTGTGGGGTGTTTTTTTTTCATCAGCTGATGAACAGCCTATTTCACTTTAATGCTTGTTTGCAATACATTTTTTGTTCACATTTTTTTGTCTCACTCCCATTTGTTCTTTTTGCATTTTGAAGCTCTACTTAGAACCTCCTTAAGATTCAACAGTGCAAAATGTACATTCTTGCAAATTTTATTTGTCTTTATTGGTCTTGTATGTTGTTTGTGCATCAATTAGCGAGCCCGTCTTCCAGGTAGCAGGGTTGGACTTGATAAAGGGGCTTTCTCGCCCAAAACTGACAGCGCTGGCCCACATTTGCCGCATGCCACGGGACTTCACAGCTGTCTCTTTAAAATGTAGGCAGAGTTTGAACACGGGTGTCGTCGCATTCCAAAGTACAGTCCGAGTCACAAAACCAGACTAATCAAATGGTGATCCCAAAGCGTTCTTCTCCGGGGTTGTTCATGTTTTGGATTCCAGCAGTGCCTTCAAGCTGGAGTGAGAACATTTACGAATAAAAAATGGTCAGCATACCACGTAAGCATAGCCTAACAGCCTTCGGAGGAATTTCTCTTGAATCCTCCGCAAGTCTTGGCCCTCTCGTCTACTTTCTTCTGCTTATTTTACCGTATATCTCCACAAATATCCTTCCCTTCGTGTTAAAGGCTCGTTCCCTGCACGCAAGACCTTTTCTTTCCAACGTTATTTAACACGAGTGATGCTGGCCATCTTATGCCATGAATTTGTGTGCATCAGGAGCAAGACACATAAAGAATGCACTCTGCAAAGTGAAATCTGAGTGAAAGAACAGCTCTCTGTTGAACGTACATGCCTTGACATACACGGTTAAAGTCTGTGTACACCTGACATGGCATAGAAGCAATAGTTGGCTGTTAGTCAAGTCTGACGTCCACCTGTTCTGTGGAAGATATATAAGGGGCTATCCACACGGAAACGTTTTCAGATCAAAACAGCAAAGTATTTTATGGTTTCAGCCTCTCATCCACACGGACACGGCGTTCTGGATGCCCTGAAACGGCTTCCAGAACCCCAGCTTGTCGTTTTCGCGCAGACAGCCCAACCGCTGTTTTTCAGAAAAGATGACGTTACAAACCTGTCTCCACCCCGTTGCCGTCACATGACCGGAAGTGAGCTTTGATGATAAGCCAACATAATATCAGAATATGTTGACAGACATGACTCACCCCAGTCGACATTCTCCTGATATTTTGTTGTCTTTTTCTCAAAAAATACTCGCAGAAGTGATTCTACTTCTCCTAAGTCTACATGAGCCTTGGAAAGCGGAAGACGACGGACTTATGTGCATGCGTTCTTTCTTCTTGTATAGTTTGGTGTGTAACGTGGTTCCGTGTGCATGTTCACAGCGCCACACGTAGGTGTGCCTTGTCTATTACATCCTTTTCACCAATGGTCCGTTTCCGTCTGGATGCAACTATTTACTAATCCGGCATGATGTAGATGCACATTTTTTTCAACCCACCAAAAGAAACAAAAAAATCCCAGGAACGTTCCCTTGTTGACAGGGCCTCAGAGCACTTGGCAAGTCAGAATCTCCGTCCTTCATTGTTTGTCATTCACTGTCTGTCCTTCATTGCCTTCATTGCATGGTCCTGCATTCCTGTAATGTGATGACCCAAGCTTGATGTAAAGTAGAGCTGCAATGAATCGATGATTAATCAATTATCTAATTCATCAACAACAATTTCGGTAATCGATTCATTGTTTCATTTAAAAATGTACTGTAAATATCCTGATTTCAGTCTGTCAAATGTGACTATTTTTAAATGTCCTTAGTCATCCACGAAAGCAGACCTGTTATCTTCGTGTTTCAGACAAAACAAGATAGTCACACACATCAGCTTTGACTTTGGAAAAGAGCAATCGCCATTTTTGCCTCTTTCTGCTAACCTGCGAAGCAAACCACTGCAGAGATGTGTGGATAGAGCATGCGTAAGAACATTCCCACGCAGTGTATGGGACTTATCCACTTGTATTTGTGCGTAGGAAAATGCGTACATTTATGCACAACTCTTTCCATGCGTACACACAAAACCTAGTGGTGGAACAGTGAAACTACAAATAGCTACGGCTGTGCCTGTCCAGCACTGATATTACTGCTATTTCTTATTTATTTATTGGTGATGCACATGTAGCAGTCTGTGCCAGTGACTTGTTGATTTGCAGTAGAGGGTTTGTGATGTTTGTCAATTGATTTTTATATATATATATATATATATATTTCTCAATTTCAGTGTTGGAGAAATTCCTCTTCCTCGCCCTCTTTGCTATGATTTTGGGTGAGGGGAAAAGTCCATTCATGCGTTCTTAAAGGGATTGCTGCGAAGAGGCGGAAATTAAAAATGCGTGTTTCTTTTTAAATCCGATTCACCGATGAACCGGTTATTAAAATAATCGTTAGCTGCAGCCCGAACATAAAGTTGTCTGCTTCACTTCTCCTCTGTCCCAAAGTCTGTCCAATCATTGCTTCCCGTGTCCACTGCCATGCTGTCACCAGCTAAGGAACTGGTGCGTCTGCCTAACGAACCACAAATTCATTTTCCTGTCGTGATTGTTGTTTATTAATTAGCATCCGTAGTGTGGAACTGTGTGACAAATGAGCGATGCGGTTAGCATGACAGAAAGCTTGTAAGCAGCAACACTGAAATGGATCAATAGAAGACAAGCTGCTCCCGGCACCAAGCGAGGCCATTGACGTGTGTTAAAATGAGCCTGTGCTGCAGGGGAATGGGAAAAATGAAAAACCTGCGCTGCACAATGCAGCAGTTTAAAGTATTTGCTTACTCGTAATCTAGGAATCAAGGAAAAATCTAAAATTTGAAAGAAAACAAGGCGAGATGAGACAAACGCATTCTGATCTTCCTTACTTCCTGGTCTGTATCATGGGTTACGTTTATCCGTCCATCCATCTTCTCCTGCTTATTCGAGGTCTGGTCGCGGGGGCCTAAGCCTAAGTTGGGAAGCCCAGACTTCCCTCTCCCCGGCTACTTCGTCCAGCTTCTCCCGGCGGATCCAGAGGTATTCCCAGTCCAGTTGAGTCATAGTTTCTCCAACATGCCCTGGGTCTTCCCCGAGGCCTCCTACCGGTCGGACGTGCCCTGAACACATCCCCAGGGAGGCGTCCGGGAGGCATCCTGACCAGATGCCAGATCCACCTCATCTGGCTCTTTTCACTGCGGAGGAGCAGTGGTTCCACTCCAAGCTTCTCCCGGATGAGAGTGCTTATCTCTAAGGGAGTGAGCTCAGCCACCCAACGGAGAAAACTCATTTCAGCAGCTTGTACCCGCCATCTTGTCCTTTCTGTTACCACCCAAGCTCATGACCATAGGTGGGAGTCGGAACGTAGATTGACCGGTAAATCGAGCTTTGCCTTTCGGCCTTTCTGAGTCTGCATCACTGCAGTGTGATGACGTGCACCGATCCGCCTTTCCATCTCTCGTTCCATCTTTCCCTCACTCGTGAACAAGACCCAAGGTACTTAAACTACTCCCTTTGGGCAGGAGGTTATGTTTGTTTGGGATAATAGTCCATTGATTGATTGATGAGAATTATGTTGAATTCAATTGTCTTTGATGCAAAATTGAGTGCACCACTTGACGCCCACCAACAGAGGTGCTGTTGATTCAGGAAGTGATGTCAGGGTTTCAGAGTTTTAGCTTGGCATGTGTTACTGCCGCCGCAACAGTATCCCATGTTAGGGATTATTGTGCCTATTGTGAGATCAATCACACCTGTAATAAAAGCCGTCGTACCGCCCATTAAGTCTGGTGCTTGTCTCACCCAACATTACAGTAACATTACTGACACCTAGTGACCAGTGTAGAATACTACATATCATCACGTCTTTAAATGAATCCTCTGAAGGCCTTATATTTGTATTTTACTTCACTGTTGTATGTTCATGCTTGAAAATGCTTCATTTATGCAAAAAATATGTACAATTTGCTTAAACGTGCATACTTTTCACTAATAGGCTGTATTGACCCACGAAACAGAATGATGTGTTCATGAATTTTGAAAAACCGTGAGAGTGAAGCCGCAAAATTTGAAGTGGCGAGGGATTACTGTCATGCTATTCTCATGACTTATTTTGAAAGCCGGAAGTGTATTGTGTGTGTTGAGAATGTCTGCTGACGGTCGACACAAGCATAGACATTGGCGGGAATCGTAAAATGCTCGCTTACATTAGCAAGTGGTAAAAGACAACACGGTGTAATCACACTCATAAAGCCTGAGTCGCTCACGCTCAGCCGCACTAGCATGCTCTGCTAAACTCAGCTAACCAAGCTAGCTTCCATTCACGCGCCCTAGGAGTTTTCCTGCCGTGACTGAGCAGTCCGCTGGGGAAATACTTCCCCACACAAATGTTCCACAAATTTCAGCCTCTACACTGAAAATAAATGGAAAACAGGTTTTATGTGTGATTTTATTTATTTAATACGGTTTTATTACACTTTTATGAGAGGGGCCGTTTTGGGACCTAAGGGTTAAATGTGTAACTATATTTGAAGGTTTGTTTGGAGGGGCAGCTGTAATTTCTTTATTGGCTTAAACCTGAGATAAATGGACATGAGAGTGTTTTTGTTTAGTTGTAGTTACCTTACAATGCCACTGACTACGTGGGAAAGAATGGGTGGAATGTCCACAACAACAACAGATTACAAGCTAGTTTTGGTAAAAGGGGAACACTTTGCAAGGTATTTGTCTGTAAAAACACTCCAGTCAGGTATAAGGCTCACACTTACCAGCTTTGCTCAGAAGTCCCTTCATTCCCTCGCTTCCACACTCAGTGTCCAATGGGATGCTTGGAGTGCATCTCGAGATCCCTGTCGGGCTTCCATGCAAGCAGAGGCGGGGCCAGCAGAAGCGCTCGCTGCGGGTGCGGTAAGCCTCTCTTAAACGTGCGGGTTGACTTCCTGTGAATCAAAGAGCGCCGTTTGAAAGATGGAGATGCGCGCAGGAAACATGTCTCCACATGCGGACACGTTGGAGGCTGAAACACTGCCAAATTTGAACCGTGCTCTGAAAAAGTACACAATGACAGAATTCCAGACATGCAAAAGCATGAATCTGCTTAATGGGACACTTCAGTGTGATCCATGTTGATGACACTAATACACCTCCAGTCAATGACATATCAATCAAATGTTGAACTAGAGCTCTTGAATCGTATTTCTATACAAATGGATGCTTTGTAAGAACACTTTCCCGACTCTCAGTGCACAAAGCAAGGTCCATACAAGCATGCTTGGATGACTTTAGTCTAATATATACGTGTGTGTGTGTGTGTGTGTGTGTGTATATATATATATATATATATATATACATACATACATACATACCTACCCATTTGTTGTTTCACATTGTTAACCATTAGTCGAACCTCACCTACAGGAGGTGCAATGTGGTTTTTGTCCCGGTTACGAAACACTGGACCAGCTCTACACCCTTGCAAGGGTACTGTAGGGCACATGGGAGTTTGCCCAACCAGTCTACATGTGCTTTGCAGACCTGGAAAAGGCATTCGACCGTGTCCCTCGGTGTCCTGTGGGGGGTACTCCAGGAGTATGGGATTGGTGGCATGCTACTACGTGCCATTCGGTCCTTGTACGATCGCATTGCCGGCAGTAGGTCGAGCCTGTTTCCAGTGAACGTTGGCCTCCACCAAGGCTGCCCTGTCACCGATTCCGTTCATAATTTTTATGGACAAAGTCCAGTTCAGGGACCTTAAGATATCATCTCTGCTATTTGCAGACAATGTGGTCCTGATGGCCTCATTGGTCGGTGACCTTCAGTGTTTACTGGGACGGTTTGCGGTGTGAAGCTTCTGGGATGAGACTCTGCACCTCCAAATCCGAGGCCGTGATTCTCAGTCAGAAAAGGTTGGATTGCTCCCTCTGGGTTTGGAATGAGGTCCTGCCCCAGGTGGAGGAGTTCAAGTACCTCCGGGTCTTGTTCACGAGTGAGGGAAGGTTGGAGCGTGAGGCACCAGATTGGTGCAGCGTCTGCGGCAAAGCTCTCAATTTACCAGTCCACCTATGTTCCCACCCTCACCTGTGGTCATGAGCTTTGGGTCGTGACCGAAAGAATGAGATCACGGACAGAAGCGGCTGAAATGAGTTTCCTCCGTAGGATGGTTGGACTCACCCTAAGAGGTAGGGTGAGGAGTTCAGTCATCTGGGAGGGGCTCAGAGTAGAGCTGCTGCTCCTTCACATGGAGAGGAGCCAGTTTAGGATGATGTTTCATATCAGTGATTAATACTAGGCATGCTCCGATCGATTGGCCACCGATTAGTATCGGCTGATTTCCGTAAAAAACACGTGATCGGCGTATAGCGATAAATGCCTTTCAAAGCCTATCACCAAAAATGATCAGCGTACGGCAGCAAACCCTACATGTGTGCTGTGTCACATGGGGTTTCCAACACCCGTATTGAGTTGACGAGGGCCGCACTTTGTCTCGTATTGCCGCGACAATCAAGCTAATCTGAAAAACCTCTATGGTTTCAGTTTGACAGCTTGACACAGACTCCACCAATCCATGCCAGCGTGTTTGATCACTCCCTTATCAAACCTATTGCTGTTTGACTTTTCTTGCATCTTTGTTTACACGCGTTGCCGAGCTGTCACTGGCGGCAGCTAGCTAGCTAGCTAGCTAGCTAGAATTATCCGCCTAGCTTCTCATCCTCGGACTCCATGTGACCTTTTAGCACAGTGACATTTTGTTTTTAAAACAAGCAAGCAATGCAGTAAGTTCGGAGCTCGTTTTTGTCCCACGGGGAAGTGGATATCACGTTCATGGGGTACATACTAACTTTTTCAAGTGTCAATGAACAATTTTGTTCTCTTGTGGTCACGATATTAATGATGTCTTGTCCTCCAAACACTATTTGTGTGTGGCTGAGCATGCATGAGTACAGAATATATTATCTAGCAATAAAAGTGCAACGTCATGATCTCAGACACGTGGTTCTTCTGGAACCAATTACCAGCGCTAAAGTAGGGATTACTTGGTGAGCTGGCCACGCCCCCACCCACATACGACGCCATCAGCCAGCAGGCCCGATCTCTGAGGGCACAAATGGCCAAAAAAATTCCCACAGACACCCTCCGATATCTTGGAGAAAGCTCCCGCACTCCATGTTGTCTTCCCTTTTCACTTCCTGTCGGTGGAATGACCCAAAACTTTTGTCTAAGTCTTCCAATTAGAAGTTGAATTAAGTATTTTATTCCAAGTGTGTTTTCAGGCCCCTAAATTCCTCCTAAATGACTGCGACCCATTCAGGCACATCGGTGCTGAAATTCCCCTGACGCTCCAAATTCTCTGCAGCCTCGCGGGCAAATCCTTTTCTCCTTGTCCAGCGACGACCTTGAAAGGTACTGTCGGTAGAGCATGAAGTTAGGCAAAGAAATGTGTGACTGTGAGCGGCAGGCCCTTGCTTTTGACAAGAGGCAGCAGGCCATGAAAAGGAGAGTTTTTCAATCAGGTAGCAAACACAAAAAAGGGACGAGGAATGAAGAGCGGGAATGGAATAAAGACCTTCTCTTTGGGCTGAAATGTGATTTGAATAGTGAGGTGATGGTGATGAAATCGGGAGGCAAAAAAGAAACATGACTGTGTTAAGCAGATTTGATTGGGGGCTTGTTGGAGTCCATTTATTGAAGCACCTCCCAGTTCATGGCGCAGCTTTCAGAGAAGCCATTAAGGCTGGAGATAGTCCCTCTGATAATGGAGATCAATTGAAACTCAATATGAGAAGAAGTTGTCCGGCTTCTTGGGTTCTGCTCTCGCTTCAGCCTCCAGACATCAGCCGGCTGTCATGGCAACCCGAGACAAGACTCCAAAATGGGCTGGAGGTTTGACAAACAGTGCTGGTCCACGGAAAGAAAAAAGCAAACAAACAGACCTTCCAGGACTCTTGTTGACTGAACAGCACTTGACCTTCTCAGAAAGTGGAGGGCGTCACGCCACCAAAGCCAAACGGGTACTTTGGATTCAGAAGAACCACCGTGGACGAGACACGAGCAACAAAAAAAGCAGCGCTGCGGATGAACAAATGACTAAAAACGCCTCCAGGCCGTATGCGGACCTGTTAAGCTTTTTATCTGTTTACAAATCATTTTTTTCCATTTAAGAAAGTCTTGAACTATCAAAATTATTCCTGTGCTTTCCGAAGCGAGAGAGTCGTCGCTTTCTAGCGATACACTGTACGGGTCAATACGGTAATCATAAGTACTATGTCACGTTAGCTTCAGGAAGGCAAAGCTGTGATACAAAGCAGAGGGGGGTTACAAGGGCTAGAAAAGTTGTGTTTTTTAACCGTTTGTTGTGTTGTTTGTGTTGTTTTATTGCAAAACATGCGAAGGAGCTCATCTGGGAAGTGAAGGAGGAGGGATGTTCACACGCTCATATGTAGGCCTGTCATGATAACACATTTTGCTGGACGATAATTGTCCTACAAATTATTGCCGAGAAACAATATTATTGTCAGAATTATTTTGAGAGCATTTTTTTCATGAATGTAATGATGATAATGTGGCATAACGATGTGAGTACACCGTATCAAAAGCAAAAACTAACATATCGAAGAAACATTGTTGAATACCTTCTTGGTGCCTGTTGTGTATAAAAATCCATCTGATGTCAATTCCAGCCCGTTTGTGCGGCGTCATTTTGTGACATGGAAAAGGTTTGTGACAAAGGCAAAGAAATAAATAATACAAAACTTTTCAGTGATTCTTATTGCGCACCAAACGCATTTTGCTGCATCCCAAACATGTACGTTGCCCAAACCCCCGCAAAGCGTTTCACCCAATTAAAGGTAAACGGCGTATTCCACACACAGTGTTGCTAAATGTCAATCATGGAAGTGTGTATGCAAATGAGCTGATGTCTGCATTGACACACAACTTCACACTATTTCCGGGTTATTTTGCCGCTTTTTTGGTCAGTATTCAGACAATAAGGAAAGTGACGTTGATTCAAAATTAGAAATATTGTGATTGTGATTTTTATGTAAGTGCACTTTTTCTTAAAAGAGACAGAGTGCATTTTATTTTCATTGTTTTTTTGTTGTTTTTTTTTGTTTATTTTATTATGTTCTTTGTTTGCGCATCAGGAATAACATCAGGAATAGCATCCTATAGCATCCAAAGTGCGTTTATGCCAAATGCTTGTAAGTCTTCCCTCATAGCAGTCTTCAGTGAAATGAACATTGCAAAGAACAGAACTCGAGGTGGGCGCCCATCTGTCTCTCCTTCTCTGCACTTGCTTCATCCATTTTAGTCTTAATCCTTGGTCTTTTGGAAAAGAAAACAAACTTGCAGTGTCACTCGGAAACTGTGAACATCCAGCAGCAACACAAGGTTTTGGCATGACTACTATTTTGATGAAAAATATACCAAACGAAGCCGACCATCTACCTCGAAGCGTTTGTTTACTCACCTTTAGCTGAGAGGTGTCACCCCGATGACGTCACTTTTGGAAATGACACGAGTTCGTCATGGCTTCCGCCGTGAACTATAAATGTCATTTTTGCAAATTTACAGTTCGCTTAAAAAAAACAAAAAAAAAGAACAATGTGGAACATGATTACAAACAATATATAACATAGTTAAGCAAAGTTGATAAATCCTGTCAGTGACCCTTTAAATACTCTTGGGAAATTTAAGTGTGTTGCCTTTGATACGGTGTACTCACATTATTATGCTATATATGATCATTACATTCATGAAAAAAATGCTGACAATAATAATGACAATAATATCGTTTATCGGCAATAAATTGTTCGCCAATTATCATCCAGCAAAATTTGTTATCGTGACAGGCCTAACTATTTCCATTCTAGAAGTGGGTCTTTTGCGGTATATTTGTTTTGCAGACATTGTTTACCAGCCACTCTAAAGACTCAACACTTAAAAGAAAACAACAGACCAAGCAGAGGCGTTTGATTGTCTCTCCCTAAAGTGAAACTCTTTGTGTGCCCTGACGCTGAAACAATGCGATGGTTGCAGAGCGCAGCCACACACTTCTGTGTTTGTCACGCTTTAATCAAAGTAAAAAAAACCCTGAAGAAATCACCGTTTGCTGGTAAGATGAGCAACGTCTCGCAGTATATATTTTTTTATTCTCCTGAGCTGTAAGGAAATTCAGTTTGATTCCATGTCGCCCTGCGTTGCACTTGAAAGAGAATCTGTGATATTGTTAAATATTAATTGGGAATACATTTGCAGGCTGGCATGCCTTTCACTCTTTACTGTGGCAAATTTGAATGAAGAGACCATTTGATCATGTTACGTAACACATGAGAACGTGCACACGCTCATTATGCCGTGCGTGTTTGCTCCCCTGTCGGCTGCGTGTGCGAGGATTTACATCCAATCCTCCGGCGTGTCAGTTTTCCACCCGTGACGCTCGGCTCAAAGTTGAAATTTGGGAAGGAGAAACGGTTAAGTTGTCACGGATGAAAATCCCTGGAACCACTTTGATCCTGAGCTGGAGTGACGGAAGCTTTTTTATTTGTATTTTTTTAAGTACACACTCCAAAGTATGCATCTGTTCTGCTTCATCCCGCAGGTGTTTGATGGGCTTCCTCTACATAAAACTCATCCAAGCATGTCTTTAACCTCTGGAGTATCCAAACGTTTTCTGCCGAGGGATGCATTCATTAAAGAAGCCAAAATGTAGGGCAATATATGCTAAACTTTATGAACGAAACATCCGCATGAAGCAAATGAGTGTAATATGTAATCATACATCTCATTAATCAATTCATTTCATTTTTACAATATGCGATAAAAATCCTCGCTCCCTCCACTCAGTCACTGTCGTTGTGTCCTTGGGCAAGGCACTTCACCCGCCTTGTCTCCATGCCGCCCACACTGGTGTATGAATGTGAATGAATGTTTGGTGGTGGTCAGAGAGGCCATAGATGCGACTTGGCAGCCACGTTTCCTTCAGACTACCCCAGGGCAGCTGAGGGTACAGATGTAGATTACCACCACCAGCGTGTGACTGAGGAGTGAATGAAAAATGGGTTCACTTCACTGTGAAGTGCTGTGGGTGCCTTGAAAAGCGCTGAATAAATTCTAGTCCATTATTGTTATGATGGTCCGTATTCAACCACAAACAGCGATGAATTATTAATATATTTTTGGAACACTGTAATACTGTAGAGTGAAGCCACGAAATTGGAAGCGTGAAGTGGTGAGGGATGACTGTATTTATTCGGGCTGTCCCAAGCTGATATCAGCAAAAAAAAAGACCCAATATTGGATTACATCGGCCCGCATATCAAATCCTGGCACTCTGACACAAGCAGTCGATTGCAGATTCCACCGCAGCACGTCTGCCCGGGAGCAACCGGACAACCACAGCGTTTGCTAGCGTTTTAACCATGCAGCAACAAGTAAGAGTGATCTCGGCTGCGTGGAAGTAAAAAGACGTTGCAGCTGAGTGCCAAACTTGTCATGCATAGGTTTCCCATGGTGGCACAGAACCAGGGCAGTTTAATACGACCAACCTCATTGCGCATTTGAAGCAGTGTTACACGGGAATCTCCTACAAAAAGTCCTTAACTACATCAGAAAAGAGCGAGCCCCTGTCGGTGGTGAGTAACGTCGGTTTTCACCCGGTATCAGTATCAACCAATATTCAGTGCTGCAATATCGGAATGAGATTCAAAGTGGAAAAAGTTGTATCGGGACACCCCTATGTTTATAACGGGGGGTGTCCGAAGTGCCCACGGCTGTTTTTTTTAATTGGTGCGCGACTCATTCCAAAAATATAATTGAACAAGAATACTAAAAAACAACAGGAGCAAAAATCAGCAATCGTTTTACAAGAATAAAATGAAAATATTAAGAAAAAAGTTGTAAACTAACTTGAAAAGTCCTATTTTTATGACTAACATAATATTAAGAGCGCAAAATAACATCATTTTAGCAGCATGAAGTTGAAAAGAAAAAATATGTTTATTTTGAAGTCGTAATATTATGAAAAACAAATAAAGTTGTGATTTTTGTAAGAATAAGTTGTGGAAAAAGTTATGTTATGTGTATAAGGTCAAAATATAAAGTAAATACAAGTATAAGCAGAAATGGGGCAGGGGAGCTGTAATTTTACCAGAATTAAGTAAAAAAGAAAAAAAAATGGTATAAGCAAAGAGTTGAAATATTAAACAAAAAATGTAATACGAGAAACACAAAATAAAGTTGTATTTTTTGGAAAATTAGGTTGTGAATGATGTCAAAATATTCTGAGAATAAAGTCATAATATTACAAGAAGAAAATGTACAAAAATATTTAAGAAAAAAGTTTAAATATTAATACTAATTTAAAAAAAAACACAACAGCGTACTTTCATTTTTCACTGTGTTGCCCTCGCTGGAAAAAGTTAGGACACCCCGTGTTTTTAATTTATTCTGTAAAAGGGGAATACCGTTTGTCAGTAAATTATTGAATGTTTTGGGGTACATTGTCCCTCAAAGGATTTGTACACCTGACTTGTACAGTTAGGGCACATAAATGTACCCAAAGGTTACCACCTTGCAGTCCAATGAATCCGAGGCACATGTGGTGTATACAGGTAGTTGAGCCAGAAATGAGGGACAGAAATGGACTCCTACTTCACCCCGGCGTATGGATTCATTGTTGAATTTAGAGGTGGTGTCTTCCTACCTTGCGTCCATGTCATGTCCTCACCGCCCCAAGAGTACAAGGAGACAGCTGTCAGGTGTCACATGTCAGGACGTGGCTGCAGGCAAACATTGGAGTCATTAATGCATCATCGAATGGTCTTAAACTGTCACACAGAAGCGTTCCTTCACCATTTTTTTTTATTTTTACCCAAGTTGTGGCTGTAAACACGGTCCAAAGTGACCAGGAAAACATGTAACAGTGACATGTGAATTCATCTGTCCCAAAATGTCAGATTGCAGTCAGTGGCTTCTGGAGGCGACGTGGTAAGGTGACAGCTTGTGTAGACCTTTTTCCAAATAAAAACGTGAAAAATAGGAACAAACGCACAGAGATGCTGCACTTGGACGCATCTCCCAGGAGTCCTCCTGAGGAGTGCTCCCGAGGCTTTGCTTCTCGCTCGTTACTGAAACATTTTTTTGAATTTATGAAGAGAGATCGGCTGGCTTGAAGATCTCCCTGACGCACCTTCCTCTCGGGCTTTAGCGAATATCTCAGCTGCTTATTATCTTACAGTATGTTCACCAACCCCCATTTTCAATCGTATACGCCCAGTGTTTCCCACGGGTCTGTAATGTATGTGCGGCAGTGATGGGGGTCTAATGTGCATAAATAATCGGCCATGATTCATTTGCATGTAATTGTAGTGGCGCTGTAGGAGAGAGGGGTAACGTTATGGGAGACAAAAAGTGAGGAAAACAAGTTATTTTGCTATTTTGTATTTGTCTTGTATTTGTTTGCTTTTACTGTGTAAAGTGTCTTTGAGTTTTTGAAAAGTGCTCTATAAAGCTGAGGTGACAACCGGTCGTACGGGCTCCTACGGCAGGTCAACGTGCAAAAAACGTGCTGATTTCTGCCGCAGAGGTCCTTTGTCATGTCAAACAAACTCTACAGACGCTTTCGTGTTTTCAGGTTGCAAGACAAACTTACGCACTTCGTACGTCTTCGTGCGTCGTCCGTATGGCCAACATGTGTCTTTCGTACTGTGTGAAAAAGTGATGATCCCCAAGACTTTTGGGAAAATACACTATGGTCTGACAAGACAAAAGTTGAACTTTTTGGAAGGTGTGTGTCCCATTACATCTGGCGTAAAAGTAACACATTTCAGAAAAATAACATCAAACCAACAGTGAAATATGGTGGTGGTAGTGTGATGGTCTGGGACTCTTGCTGCTTCAGGACCTGGAAGATTTGCTGTGATAAATGCGTCCATTAATTTTCTATGCTGCTTATCTTCATTAGGGTCGTGGGGGTATGCTGGAGCCTATCCCAGCTGACTTTGGGCGAGAGGCGGGGTACACCCTGGACTGGTGGCCAGCCAATGGCAGGGCACATATAGACAAACAACCATTCACACTCACATTCATACCTATGGACAATTTAGAATCGCCAATTAACCTAACATGCGTGTTTTTGGAATGTGGGAGGAAATCGGATGCTGTGATAAATGAAACCATGAATTCTGCTGTCTGCCCAAAAATCGTGACCTCAAGCTGAAAAACCAACTTGGGTTCTGCAGCAGGACAATGATACAAAACACAAAACACACCATCAAGTCCACCTCTGAATGGCTGAAGAAAAACAAAATGAAGCCTTTGGAGTGGCCTAGTCCAAGTCCTGACCTGAATCCTATTGAGATGCTGTGGCATGACCTTAAAGAGGCGCTTCATGCTGGAAGACCGGGCTGCACGGTGGTCTAGTGGTTAGCATGTTGGCCACACAGCTAGTCAGGAGATTGGGAAGGGTTCGTTGGGTTCGAATCTCCATTGGGCATCTCTGTGTGGAGTTTTCATGTTCTCCCCGTGCGTGCGTGGGTTTTCTCCGGGTACTCCGGTTTCCTCCCACATTCCAAAAACATGCACGTTAGGTTAATTGGTGACTCTAAATTGTCCATAGGTATGAATGTGAGTGTGTCTACATGTGCCCTGCGACCAGTCCAGGGTGCCTGTCGTCCGAAGTCAGCTGGGATAGGCTCCAGCATACCCCCACGACCCTAATGAGGAGAAGTGGCATAGAGGCTTGATTGCAGTTGTTGCTGCTAAGGGTGTCCCAAACAGTTATTAGCTTTAGGGGGCAATCACTTTTTCCACACAGGGCCATGTAACTTTGGATTTTTTTCTCCCTTAATAATAATAATAATAATAATAACAACAATTTTCATTTAAAAACTGCATTTAGTGTTGTTTGTGTTGTCATTGACAAATGTTTCAGATCATCAAACAAATTTAAATATTAAAGTGTGACAAACATTCAAAAATATAAGAAATCAGGAAGGGGGCAAACACTTTTTCACACCACTGTATTTATATTTGATTCCTGTTGCAATGCATATTGTTATTTAAGTGAGCGGATATGACGTATACGCCTGTGGTGCATCTATCTGTGCATGTGCTGCATGAGGTCAGGGTTGGTGAATAAAGGCCATCCACATGCTGGCCAAGTCTTTTAATAGGCATCATTAAGGAAACCCTAATTGACCATGTTTGTAAAATAAAAAAAATATTACAAAATATCACACCAACTGCCATCACAGAAGCTTTGTTGTAAAACATTGTGAGTGGAAGAAGTGACATAGTTCTTATGCATGTGCAGAACCAATCATGTTTCCGGTGTAGCAGGCCAAATTATCCCCCGACCAAAATATACCCGGGTATAATGTGGCCTATGGGAAGGGGAAGAGTGGCGAGCAGACAGGAAGTAATGTCGGGGGTTCAGAGTTGAGTTTTAGCTTGCCGTGGGTTTTTCTTAGGGATTATTGTGCCTGTTGTGAGATCATTCAAACCTGCAATAAAAGGCGGTTCCGGCAAGTCCAGTGTTTGTGTGTGTCCCACTCAACATTACGGTAACGTTACTGACACCTAGTGACCGGTGTACAATACTACATATGATCACAACATCTTTGAATGCGTCTTCTGAATGACTACCATATTTGTATTTTATTTCATTTAGCCATTTTTATGCTTGACGATACTCAATGCTTCGATTTGCTTCACTATGCATATGTTTTGACTAATAATAGGCCGTATTCAACCACGAAGCATATGCCGCTAGAAAGCCTACTGTTTTGTCATGTTTCATCGAGCATTAAGATTTCTCACTTCGGTGGTCCTCGATGTGCTATGAGATGCAAAAGTGAAACCAATACATGACTTTCTTTGACGCTACCTGAGCTTGATAGGTTCATCAGATAGAAGACAAAACAGTCCCATTATAATGTGTTTAAGAGCGAGGGCAAACACGCATGTCCAACATTTGTGGCAGGCCACCACAAATAAACGAATGGGAAACACTGACATCTCTATACTAGTACATGACTAACCAGCCGTCTCCTCTTTTTCCTCAGGCCTCCTCATTGGATCTGGCTGTGCGCTATACCCGCTGGGATGGGACAGCGAGGAAGTGCAGCAGACGTGCAACAACAGTTCGGACCAGTTTCAGCTCGGTGAGAACCGGAATCAACAAAAATGATAAATGCAGCACGTTTGTTTGTTTTTGCTGAAGCTTCCCTGAATCGAATTAAACAGTGTCAGATGTGATGAATGCAAACAAGAAAAGGCATCTGTCAGATTTTGGTTCGATTCACTGGACGAGGACGAGACCTCAAAAAATTAGTACCGTTTTGAGGTTGCTTGTGAAACGTGTTTTTCAAGATCACTTGTAATTCTGAAGCAAAATGTACACAAATAGCGATGCTGGGTTCTGATCCAAATACGAAAGTGGGAGAGAAAAGTCAACAAAATTGGTTTCACTCGAGATGATATGCTGCTAAACGACAACATTCAGACACATCTATAGACAAATATTACAACTAGAAATGCACAATATCTTTTTTTTTTTTCAACCAATACTTGCTTCAGCTGAAGCAATACCGATAATCGATGAACTATCTATTTTTTTTCATTTATATGTAAGTGTAGTTTGTGCACACCTGGAGGTCAGAAGGACTGGAACAAATTAGGATCTGACCAATCAAATATCATGACATTACTACTACCGCATCATTACTATGAGGAGAGCCAGAGTATAGTGTGAGGAGCCACCAAGGTGCACTGTATTCGGGCACACGCTCCGAGCAGCCTGTGTGACGCCACGGAGGTCTCTGGCCAACGTTTTGTACTTTTCAAACGCTGCAGCGCTGGCGTTTCAGGTGGCTAATCAGGTAAGTAGGGCCGCAACGAAAGATTATTTCAATAACCGATTAATTGGTCGATTATTTTTTCGATTAATCACTTTTTTTAAAAACACATTAAATTTCCACCTCTTTGTTCAGAAATACTGCAGATGATTTGAACTGATGGAGCAAATACGTTCACAAACAAATAATGTCAGATAATAAAAAATCAAAATATTTGACAAATAGTATCAGTAAAACAATAAATGTACACAAAAGCACAATCATGATCATTTTCTTGGTCGATTAATCTGAAGCTTGTTGTTTCAATGAATGGAGTAATCTGTTGGGCCATAGACCAAATGAATACGAAGCAAACACCTACAGTTAGTGGTTGGGTCCGCAGCTTATCAGAAAAGAGGCAAAAATGCCCATCACTGTTTTCCAAAGTCAAAGCTGATATGTGTGAATATATTGTTTTGGCTAAAACACAAAGATAATACGTCTGCTTTCATGGATGACTAAGGAAATTAAAACATATTCACATTTGAGTGGCTGAAATCAGGGGATATTTACATATTTAAATCAAAAAACAATTCAATGATTACCAAAATAGTCGATTAATTGGGTAATCGATTAACCATCGATTAGTCGATTAATTGTTGCAACTCCAAAGGTAATCATTTGGTACAACTCGCATGCGAAATGTCTTCCTTAGAAAGTGAATGTTTGTTTACTGAGGGGAAGTTAACGTAACAGGCAGGAGAAAAAAGGAGCACTTGATTTGCTCACCCGCACAGTACGAGGAATCTCGCCTCATTGGAGCATTTTTTTTTTTTTTACATTATCCGTTACCGGAGCTTTTTTTTTAATGTTCTCGGATTTATCGGTATGATGTCATAATTTCCTCATATCGGCCCAATAATAATCAGTCCAATAATTAGCATGCACCCAAAATTAGAACTATACAGTCGTCCCTTGTTTATCGCGGTTAATTGGTTTCAGCTCTGACTGCGATAAGTAATTTTGCGGGAAGCTGGAGTCAATATTAATACATGGAATATTTTCATATTTAGAGCATAGAAAACCTGCTTATGACTTTCTCACATAGCTCTACAAAACACCCACTGTTGGGGTGTTTCGCCCAGTCACGACCAAATTTGGTATGCATCTTTAGGGGACTGACAAGCACACGTGTGTAAAATTTAAGCAAGATTGGTTGAAAAATATGGTCGCCATCAAGCAAAAACATCTTTGCAGGGACTTAGCAATTAATTGCTTATGAGTCTTTGTATTACTAGCATGTCTTCCAAAGCATTTTGACCACAACCCTTGGAAGGCATCACAAATGTCCTGACTGTCCATCAACTAAAAGGTCCAATGTTGCGTCTGCAGGTTCCTGCCAGATCGGCTGGGCTTATTACTGCACGGGGGCAGGAGCGGCGGGCGCCATGCTGCTGTGCACCTGGATGTCATGTTTCGCCGGCAAGAAGCAGAAGCACTACCCGTACTGAACGATGGTCCGAGGCTCTCTGGGTGCTAATTCGGGCACGGGAGGCCAGAAAGACACCACTCGTCCAGCAAACTGCAGGGACTCTTTCATAATGCAGCACACACACACACACACACACACACACACACGCACACACACTCACGCACGGCTTTGAAAACGTCACGTTATTCTGAGGACCAGTCCTGTTTTTAATCCTTTATTTGACGAGACGACTTCTCTTTCTCTTTGTCTTCCTTCTTGATGTTGACGTGACGTGCGCCCCCGTGATGAAGACTTCATAATAATACCCATTTCATCGTAACGTGACGTGTTCCCGTGTCTTCCTCGCGCCTCATTCTTGCCTTAAAAACGCCACCCCCAATGCAATAATCTCCACAAAAAAAATCCAGCAGGTCCAAAAAGAAGGAAGTATGATGAGATATATGTTGTGAATGATAATGTATTTTTATCACATTAGCACGTTTTCTTTGTTTTGTAATCACGTCATTGTTTTGTTATTTGTAAATAAATGTTTATTGAAAAGTGTGTGTTGTGTGCTTTGGTTGGTGGGAGTGCAGCCCACAGCACATTCCTAAAAAGCTTTTCCCATGACCTCCTGGTCTTCAGCTCTTCAGCACACATGGGATGCCTCGCGGGAGCTTTTCTTCCCAATCGATACGGAGGATAAGGACAGGCGGCGCGCTCTGAATAACTTTTATCGATGAGGTCAATGCTGTGACCTCCCCACTTGGATTTATTTGCCTTCTGATCAGGAAGTGAGCATCCTTTACCTCCACCATTTGCTTCTGGTAAATTCTAATCTCCACTTTATGACCATTAGATTTCATACAGCACTTTTCAAAGTACCCACAGCACTCCTCAAGTTAAACCATTATTCATTCACACGCTGGTGATGGTAATGTACATCTGTATACACAGCCGCTTCCCACCTACGGCCTCTCCGAGCACCAACCATTCATTCACATTCATACAGCAGTGTGGGCAGCATATTGCCCAGGGACACAACAGACGGGAGGACTGAATCGCCAAACTTTTGGTTTGTGGACAGCCTGCTTTACCTCCTATGCCACTGCCACCTGAATGGCCCTTTTAAAGGGTCCATGACATGATTTATCAACTTTTATGTTATACATTGCTATTTTTTGCAAGCAAACGGTAAATTCGCAAAAATGCCATTTATAGTTCATGGCACTAGCCATGACTAAGTAGCTCGCAGTTCAGCTTCTTTCTGGAAGCGACATCATCAGGGTGACACCTCAGCAAAAGCAGAGTAAACAAACGCTTCTCGAGGTAGATGATCAACTTGGTTCAGTATATTTTTCATCACAATAGTAGTCATGCCAAAATGTTGTGTTGCTGCTGGATGTTCATAGTATCTGAGTGATACTGTAAGTTTTTCTTTTCCAAAAGAGGAAGGTTTAAGACAAAAATGGAAGTGCGGAGAACAAGAGACAGATGGACGCCCACCTCGAGTTTTGCTCTTTTCAGTGATCATTTCACTGATGACTGCTATGCAGGAACACCTTCACAAGAAGCAATTGTCTCGAAAGTACAGTATAAACACATTTTGAAAAAGGATGCTATTCTGCCGGTAGACGGGAAAATAAGGACAAGAAGAACGTCAAAGTTGCCACAGACAGAGTACGTAAGTCATGTCTTGTTTACATAATGTCTTCTAAACAATATCCCACAATATACTGTAGCAACAAGGCTGGTAACGTAACTAGTACGACTAGAATGGCTTTTTCACTGTGATGACCATATTGGCACACTTCACATTCACTGACTATTTTTAGCCACTTCAGAGATCCTTCCAAGTGCAAAGTCAGCTCGGCAATGGACCTCACCCCCCACCCCCGCAAATAAAGGCCATCCAGCCCTCCCCCACTCTCTTTCTGCCGGTGTTAGCGTGATTGGCTATCAGTATTCCCTCTCTGATTGACACTTCCGGTGGCGCTGGGACGCCTCATGGCTTTGGGGGTTGGGGGCGCTTTAAATCATGAGGAACCAGAACCATGCGATCTGAGTTCCCAAAACATTCCCAAACAGGCTGGAATGTCTGCTGTCACGGTGCTTCTTGAAAAGCGAAAGCACGTTTGCAAGCTGGGAAAGACCACACGTGAAATTCTCACCCCTGCCGACTTGGCGAAGGAATTTTTTTTTTTTTTTTAATCAGTGAAGTTCAACAGCACATCTGCTTCACTTTAAATCTTGTTTAGGTCTAGAGTGGTCGCGGCTGCAGTCAAAACATTCACACAAGGAAGGAAGTAAAACAAAACCACAAAACAGACTGACAGTTGGCAGAGCTCCAGGCTACAGTTTAGGATGTTTAGTGAAGCCTGCTTGTTTACAAAGGGGTGGTCGTATACATGGTGCGGGATCATCCAGCCATAGGCGGTATCATGTCCATGACGAAGGAAATGTGAAAGGATTTCTTGTTCAGAAAAAAATGTCTCGTGTGCACTAGGCCTGAGACGATAATAATCACATCCAACCATCCGTTTTCTATGCCGTTTATCCTCATTAGGGTCACGGGGGTATGTTAGCTCAGCTGACTTCAGGCGAGAGGCGGGGCACACCCTGGACTGGTCGAAAACCAATCGTGGTGGGCCCTTTTGTCAGTCATACAGTCTCTTTCTCTCGGTGGGTGGCGGCGGGCCCGCTGGCATACACACAGAGTGCACAAGAGTGTAAGAGTGTGATTGTATTATAGTGTCATATATTTTTTCATTGTACTTTTGTTAAATGTTAAACTCTCGTCTCGCTCTCGTAGATCCAATCTCGTGCATCGTCTTGTCTTGTGACACTCCTTCGAAGGACATCACAAAAAGACGCAGCTTCAAAGGCAAGCATTTAAGCGCCTTTTCTCTCAAACGTGGAGCAAACGAGTGAGGGAGATGACAGGTGACATTAGCATCGTTAAAAAAGTCACTTTTTAAAGTCTTTAAAAAGGCTCACTTTTAGGGGTTAAAGGGTCCCTGACATGATTTATCAACTTTGCTCAACTATGTTGTATATTGTTTGTAATCATGTTCTACATTGTTCCATTCTTGAAAGCGAGCGGTAAACTTGCCAAAATGACATTTATAGATGATGGCGCCAGCCATGACGAACTAGCTCTCGCTGTTCAGTCTCATTTCCGGAGGTGACGTCATCGGTGTACGATCACTCAGGTAAACAAACATGGCGGTGTACGAGACAGAGGATGTTTGCAGTGATTATAGCCAGGATATGAGCAATGTGTCAATAGTTTAGAAGGGAGAAACATTTGGAGATGAAATAGAGAACTTGCGGAACATACGCCTTAAGACATGACGATGACGATTGATCACCTTCAGAACACAGAATGGTAAGTGTAAATTACTCTGGAGTTGCTTATCCTTCAATGATTGTTTTAAATCGGCTTCTTAATGAGCGTAAAGGGGTCTTTATAGCCTGATTTATGTTATGTTTCCTTAGATACATTTATATGCCTTTTGAATTGTTTTAAAACTGTACAGTAATCCCTTGTTTATGGCGCTTAATTGGTTCTACATACAACTGTGATGAGTGAATTTCCATGAAGTAGGATTCCTTGTTTATAAATGAAATATTTTCATAGTTAGACTGGTTCACAACTTCTTAAGAATTTTTTTAAACATTATTATAGCCCTCTAGATGTGAAATAACACCCTTATAGTCACGTTTACACTTTTATTACCCAATATAGTAGACATAAATAGTAGTAGACCCAAAATAAGACATAAATAAGACTTGTACTCGTCTGTGTTGCACTAAATGTCTTGGAAAGTTGCAGGAGAACATCAGATGGGCTCAGATGAAAATCAAGCCGAATAAGTCATGAAGCATCTCAATAGTCAAGGGAGAGCTTAAGAATGTGAGGTTCTGCATTGGTGACGACCCAATACCGATGGTGTCAGAGCAACCGTCAAAAGCCTGGGCAGATGTTATATTATGCCTGCCCAGTGTGTGTTGCTAGTGACACCTAGTGGCTGGTGTAGAATATTACATTTAGTGTATTTGAATGCCTTATACTGTATTTGGATTTTACTTCATTTAGCTGTTTAATGCTGATTGAAAATGCTTAATTTAGGCCAAGAATATGTAAAATGGGCTTAAAAATGCTTTTTTTTTTTACCAGTGATAGGCCGCAGTCAACCACAAAACAGCGATTGTTTATCAATTAAGTAATTTTTTTTAAATGCAATAAAGTGAAGGCGTGATATATATATATATATTTTGTCCTATCCAGCCATTAGTGCAGATAGTATTGATCTAGATGCCCTGACATGCTAACAGATTTGCTCTGCCAGGTAAAATTGTAAGAGACTCTCCTCATGTTGAACTTCTAAAGATCCATCGTACTTTGATACACTAGCCTGGCAGTGTGCATGCCAGGCCACAAGTTGCCGATGTAACTTTGATGAATTCCTACCTAATAGCAGATGAACAGGTGAAATAATCTACCATACGTATACCTCAATGACAAATACTGGTGGACAACATTAGCATTGATTGCATGGAAGGAATGAGTGTATCTTGGCAGTCAGTTGGATCCATCATTTCATTCTTTCTAATTATCTTCTTTCCCCAACAGGACTATAGCTGAAGATAATTATTACCCCCAGCTAGTCTTTGTTCTCCTTTGACACTAGGCTGCATGGATGATATTGCATTATTGATATGGATGCTTTCTGGCATGATGAGAACCCATTAAAACAAGCGCCAAGTGAAGGCTCGCTATGGAGCCTTGAGACTTGACTAAAAGACAACACAGTGGTGTTAAAAAGTGTTTGCTCTCTTCCTGATTTCTTCTTTTTTTTGCAGGTTTGTCACACTTTAAATATTAGTCAATGACAACACAACTGAACACAAAACGCACTTTTTAAATAAATATTTTTTTTATTATTAAGGGAGAAAAAAAGCCAACCCCCGCCCCCCAGAGAGAAAGTAATTAAGATCTATCAGTGTGCAAAAGGTTATAAAGCCATTTCTAAAGCTTTGGGACTCCAGCGAAGCACAGTGAACAGTGGTGATCCTTCCCAGGAGTGGTCGGCCAACCAAAATGACCCCAAGAGCGCAGCGACCACTCATCCAAGAGGTCACAAAAGACCCCACAACAACATCCAAAGAACTGCAGGCCTCACTTGCCTCCGTTGAGGTCAGTGTTCATGACTCCACCATAAGAAAGACACTGAGCAAAAACAGCCTGCATGGTAGAGTTCCAAGACCAAAACCACTGCTAAACAAAAAGAACATTAAGGCTCGTCTCAATTTTGCCAGAAAACTCCTGATGATCCCCAAGACCTTTGGGAAAATAAAATTTAAAGTAACGCCACATTTCAAAAAAAGAAACCAACAGTACCAACAGTAAAATATGGTGGTGGTAGTGTGATGGTCTGGGGCTGTTTTGCTGCTTCAGGACCTGGAAGACTTGCTGTGGAAACATTAATTCTGCTGTCTACCAAAACATCCTGAAGGAGAATGTCCGGCCATCTGTTGGTGACCTCAAGCTGAAACCAACTCGGGTTCTGCAGCAGGACAATGATCCAAAACACACCAGCAAGTCCACCTCTGAATGGCTGAAGAAAAACAAAATGAAGACTTTGGAGTGGTCTAGTCCAAGTCCTGACCTGAATCCTATTGAGATCCTGTGGCATGACCTTAAAAAGGCGATTCATGTGGGAAACCCTCCAGTGTGGCTGAATGACAACAATTCTGCAAAGATGAGTGGGCCAAAATTCCTCCACAGCGCTGTAAGAGACTCATTGCAAGTTATCACAAACACTTCATTGCAGTTGTTGCTGCTAAGGGGGGCCCAACCAGTGATTAGGTCTGGGGGGCAATCACTTTTCCACACAGAGCCATGGAGCTTTGGATTTTTTTTCTCCCCTAATAATAAAAGGTGCCATTTAAAAACTGCATTTTGTGTTCAGTTGTGTTGTCATGGATTAATATTTAAATTTCTTTGATGATCTGAAACATTTAAGCGTGCCAAACATGCAAAAATATAAGAAATCAGGAAGGGGGCAAACACTTTTTCACACCAATGTATTTATATTTGATTCCTGTTGCAAAGCATATTGTTATTTACATGAGCAGATATGACGTATACGCCTGTGGTGCATATGTGCATGTGCTGCATGAGGTCACGGTTGGTGAATAAAGACCATCTACATGCTGGCCAAGGGGGCAAAAACTTTTTCATACCACTGTGTATAGCATTGTTTCCTTTAATCATGTGAAAGCCAGATGAGTGTAGGTCACACGGTGAAATGATACATTTCAATTTGGTGACAAAGCTCAGTTTCCCAACCTGTTTTGTCTTGTGTACCCCCAGAGCCATTTTGTCATGCCATTAGTACCCCCTCACTAACACGTGTTGATTAGGGTTGTGAAAGGATGCGACCAGATATCTGGTTTGACAAGCGAGCAATACGGTTGCGCCGCTCGAAGCCTCCTGGATGGATAAGAATCAGCCATAAATCTTCAGATTAATGGATTGTAGAGACATGCACCGGGTATCGCAAGGCTAGCAACCGCGGTTGACAGGTCATCACTTAAACAACATGTGAACCTGGGCTGCTGTTCATCGTAGCTTACCTTGACTGGAGGTGAGAATGGATGTAAATAGTAGCAATGCGTACATTATAGTCATCTAATTTATCATATAGGCTATTATGTATTGTGTAAAACTAAGACAGGAACAACATCAAATTAAAAGCACGAAATGAATACACAGCCACCGTCCACCAGTCTGACCCTGGACTTTGTTTTGCAGAGAAGATTATACTCTGGTCGCTAGCATGAATTAACTTGAGGTTGTGGGCCGAACAACTATGCACTAGCACTCAATACGGTCGTCAAATCTTACCTTCATGCATTCCCACATTGTATCAGCATTTGGGAGCAGATATGAGGTGAAACAAAAACGGTGAAAATACAATAGTCAGTCTGTGCAGCGTTAGATGGTGCGTTCAAGGAATGGCGAACAAAGTGGGACAAGTCGCCGCTCGCAACAACCAACATATGCAAAACTGTGACATTTCTAACTGGGTATTTTTTCAATAAAGTAATGGCCCATCCTAGAGGAAAGAGAATTCAAAAAGAGATCTCACAAATGTTTCATTTACTTCTCCTCGACAACTTTGAAATCTCTGTGACACCAAACTGAGACTAAGTTTGTTTCTCCTTTGTCTCATTTTTTCCTCCAGAGCAATAACATGCACTAAATGTCAATTTAGCCTCCCATAACGTTTCAGAATAGATCTCAGTCATCTCTAATATAATTCTCAGAGCTTCCCAACTTTTGTGTCTCTTTGTGATCTCAGGCAGAGAAATCACAGAGCCCTCTCGATGAACTAACTCTGTTCTCATCCCAGCTTCTGTTCATGCATCTCATACTAAGCTCAGACAGAACAAATGGAGAGCTCTCCACACGCACTCATTGATTTCTCAGACGGAGAGCAACGTTTTGGTTGTTTTTAATCATCATGTTGACTTTATTGTAATCTACATGATTTTTTAAAAAGTATGTATTACTGTACGCAGAACGAATTGATACTAATTTATACTTGTAGGCTGCAAAGACCTTCTGCTTGTCATACATGTCATACAACTTCATGTAAAAACTACACACATGTTTCCAGATTCTGCAGGAGTACATGTTGTGGGTTATACTGTAGTACTTCTTGTTCATGCACGCAAAGTGCTCAGGCATCCATGTGTTTGTGTGTTTTGACCTTAAATTCCATGTTAGCAGCTTCTGCGGCGTCCACATGTTTCCCATGTTTTCCCAGAGTCTGCAAGAGTACATGTTTTGGGTAATACTGTAGTACTTCCTGCCCATGTATGCAAATAAAGTATCCTATTTTTACTTGAGGTTCCTCAGTTTTTGGTGCTTGTGCAGCATCCTGCTTGTCCACAGCTTCTGCAGGTTAGGTGGTGCCCGTACCATGAGGATGAAGATGAGATCAAAGATGAACGTCAAGAGGATGGTGGCCACCTGGAGGAGAATTGCCTTTTGAGGCTTCTTGCTCAGGATGTCTACTGTACATTCCTCTGCATGTTGCAAGTTCTCGTGTGATGGATCCTGCTGGCACTTGAGAAGATGGTAGAGGACGCTTCATCAACTCAACTCTAGCTTTTCTTTTATAGTGAGTGATACTATATTTATTTACAGGAGCTTGTCGGGTATAATATCCATCCATCCATCCATCTTCTACAACTTATCAGAGGTCAGGTCATGGGGGCAGCAGCCTCTCCCTCGTCACTTCGTCCACCTTCTCCCGGCGGATCCTGAGGCATTCCCAAACCAGTTTGGAGACATAGTCTCTCCAACGTGTCCTGGGTCTTCCCCGAGGCCTTCTACCGCTCGGACATGCCCTGAACACCTCCCCAGGGAGGCATCCTTAGCAGATGCCACCTCTCATTAAGGAGGAGTTGCGGTTCTACTCCGAGTCACTCCTGGATGACAGTGCTTCTCACCTTATCTCTAAGGGAGAGCCCAGCCACCCAACAGAGAAAACTCATTTCGGCCGCTCGTATCCACGATTGTGTCCTTTCGGTCACTACCCAAAGCTCATGACCGTAGGTGAGGGTAGGAACGTAGATCGGTAAATTGAGAGCTTTGCCTTTCGGCTCAGCTCTCTGTTCACCCCAATGGACCGATGTAGAGTCCGCATCACTGCAGATGCCACACCAGTTCACCTGTCAATCTCGCGTTCCATCCTTCACTCACTCGTGAACAAGACCCCGAGGTACCTAAACTCCTCCACTTGGGGCAGGACCTCATCCCCGACCCGGAGTTGGCACTCCACCCTTTTCCGGGCAAGAACCATGGACTCGGAACCATGGATGCGCCTAGAAATTCTGTCTGCAGACCCTCACAATACGTTTGTGCCTGCCAGGTCTGACCGGCATCCTCCCCCACCACCAGACCCAACTCACCACCAGGTAGTGATCATTTGACACACATTTTCACAAAGTCAATCATCGAACTGCGGTAAAAGGGTGTCCTGGCGCAAGTGCACGTGGACACCTTTATGCTTGAACATGGTGTTTGTTATCGACAATCTGTGACGAGCACGTAAATCTAATAACAGAGCACCGCTCGGGTTCAGACAGGGGGGCCGTTCCCCTCAATCACGTCTCTTCAGGTCTCACAAGTTTGGGGGGGAGGAGAAGATGATGCAATATAGCAGGGGTCGGGAACCCTTTAGGCTAAGAGAGCCATGAAAGCCACATATTTTAAAATGGATTTCCGTGAGAGCCATATGATATTTTTCACCTTGAATACAATTAAATGTGTTTATTCCTTAGCAAGACCAACAGTTTGACCCGGAAAATATGGGAAGGGCAGCTGGGATTAGGATCTGGCAACCGATGTTGCGGTGGAAAATAGATGGATGGATTAAAATGCATTAAAAAGTTTTAGATTTTGAACATTATTTTTAACACTGGGATTTCTTTAATGTTAAAATTTCAGAAAAAAACCAAAGTTCTTTGGATGTTGTTGTGGGGTCTTTTGTGACCTCTTAGATGAGTCGTCGCTGCACTCGTGGGGTCATTTTGGTTGGCCGGACACTCCTGGGAAGATTCACCATTGTTCCATGTTTTTGCCATTTGTGGATAATGGCTCTCCCTGTGGTTCACTGGAGTCTCAAAGCTTTAGAAATGGCTTCATAACCTTTTCCACACTGATAGATCTCAATTAATCTGAGTTATGTTATATTTTATCAGGGTGGGCGATCACTTTTTCACACAGGGCCATTTAAGTTTGGATTATTATTTTTTTTTCTCTCCCTTAATAATAAAAAGTTTCATTTAAAACCTGCATATTGTATTCGGTTGTGTTGTCATTGACTAATATTAAATTTGTCTGATGATCTGAAACATTTAAATGTAACAAACATGCAAAAAAAAGCTCAGGAAGGGGCAAACACCTTTCCACACCACTGTATGCATTACATCCATTTCAAAACTACTTTTTTGTATTTTTTTTGTACTATTTGCAACCTTGTTTGTCATTGAGCCATTTCCATCCATGACAGTATACTTTACAATCAGTAATATTTATTACTCAACATGTGCCTCTCAGGGCTTGTATGCTTACAATCACTTGAGCGGTGTCTTCTCCTCAAACTGCAGCCTGCAACGATATAGCAACGTGTCATATGATAAGAAACATGTCATAAAGGTGATCAAAGGTGTACTGTCACGCTGTATCATACAAGCATTGACAACTATTAGTCATATCATCTCCAACGTCATATTAGTCATAAACATGGCCTCGTTTATGATGGTGCATCTTAGTAATAACTTTTTCCCAAGCCCTATTTGAACCATTTCCACATGTTTGGCTCTGACTTGGCATCTTAATAGTTAAGGATATGCTTGTTTGTCTTTCAGCCTGTCATGTCTGCAACCGGACATGACGTCACGTGCAACTCAGCAATAAGAGATCACAGCCAAGGGCTCTGGAGTTAAAACAGAATGCCGATCCGGCATCCACTTCTGTATTACGCCCTGCACAGGTTTGGCCGCCATGATGGTGAACAGAAACCAGAAACACTGCATTGTAAACATGACCTCGGCACACTGCTTAGCCATTAATATATATGTATATACATATATATAATAAGTACTTTTAAATCAAATTTCTGGAAGAAATAACCACAAATCAACTTACTAGAATGGTAATTAATGGATTAGTGGAATGGTAATGAATGATGCCGTGTGTGGGCCTACCTACACTTGCAGTTTATTTTGTTAAACCGCTATTGTTTAAATATAAACATACTGAATAATATATAATAATAATAATAGTGTTGCTTTTTAAGCCTTAGGAATGCTCCGTATTTATGTTCCATATTTTATACACAGCTCAGAGCTCGTGAATACATTGTACACCACTGTCCGCCTAGCCCCGCCCACCTTTCTGATCACCATCATGGCAGACTTTCTCCTCTGTAGCGTGCTACACTCTGTTCCATTCATTTGTGATTAAATTACAGATCCATTTAAACTCTAGACTCCTTGGTAAAAACGGCTACACATTGGAGTGTTGATGTCATCCGTGATTGGTCAAAGGCTGAAATATGCGCTGTCTCATTGGCCAAGTGTTCGATATATTGGTGAAAAATGGACAGAAGCGGATCTGATTGGGTCAGAAAGTTGGAATAAGAGACGCTGATTGGTCCATAGCACCCGTCTACTGCTGTTCAGTGAGAACAGAAATGGCAAATCAATCCTTACTTTCACTTTTAAGTCCCCAAATACCAGAAAACTCTCCGACGACGCCAGAAACAGTCGCTAGAGTTGTTGCTGGTCGCTTTTGAGAAAGTACGTTGTCAAGAAGGCAACACTAACAGGAAGTCACTATTTTACCAAGTGCTTCAAAGAAATACACTAACAAGGTAAAAACTTATCGCCCGAACAGGGACTTGAACCCTGGACCCTCAGATTAAAAGTCTGATGCTCTACCGACTGAGCTATCCGGGCTCTAGCGAATATCTATCAGCACACCATTAAAATAGACTTTCCAACACTGCTCTCTGAAATGGACTAAAACCTCTTCTACGCGAAGCATTTTCTTAACACGTGAAGGTTTCTTTGCGATAGGAGAAGGCCATAGCTAATGAAAAAAAAAAACAGCAACTCTGGCCGCCATGCTTGCAAAAGCTTTCAATTATACATATTCTGTGAAATTGCATGTTTTAAATTTATTGGATGTTTTGTATGTTACGTTTAGCATTTATTTGTTTGTTACTAAAATAAAACATTTAAAACCCCTTTCGTTTATACTCTTCCGCCATCTAGCGCCCGGATCGAGCGACGTCACAAAGTACGTCATTCAATAACACGGAAGTAGCCGCGAAACAATAGAAACGATCAACAAGAGGCGTCATAATGTGACTAAATAAGTAATTCTTCGTTTTATGCTCTTACACTTCAATGGAGGGTTATTCGGTGTACAAAGTCATCGGCGAGGGCTCTTTCGGGAGGGCTTTGTTAGTCCAGTGTAAAAACACTCAGGAGAAGTACATTGTCAAGGAAATACAGCTGCCAAAGGTACACCAGCAATTACTCTTGTATTTCTGTCTTGCGTATACATAATAACAGGACAGGAATGGTCTAAATGTACTATTTGCATGTGTAACAGAATGAGTCCAAAGTGGAGAAGTGGAGGAGAGAAGCAGTGCTGTTGTCCACAATGAAACATCCAAATATTGTGGCTTTCCGTGAGGCGTTTGAGGGTGACTATAACCTCGTTTCCACTACTTCTTGATGCATTTGTTTTGACACGTGCGTGCCAGTGTAACAGCAGGCTATGTGATTGTGTTTGTGCAGCTGACCACCTCTTGTGCATTGTGATGGAGTACTGCAGCGGCGGAGACATGCTGCAGAGAATCCAGCAGCAGAAGACCAGTCACTTCTGTGTTGATAATGTAAACCGCCATAATGACTGAAATAAAAAGCTTTCATTTAATTTAAATCCCATTACCCACCCCCCAGATCTTAAAATGGTTTGCGGAGATGTGTGCAGGCACCAAGCATATTCACGATAAGCGGGTTTTGCACCGAGACCTCAAGTCCAAGGTACATCAGTCTTTTAATACATTGTATATGCTAGTTTCACCCTTGCTCGTAGCTAAACGAGGCAATCAAAATATTAGACACAGCTCTCAGTATGGTGAAATGCATTGTTGAATTTTATTTTCTGTCCCCCTTCCAGAACATTTTCCTCACAGACAAAGGCACAGTCAAGCTTGGAGACTTTGGCTCAGCGTGTGTTCTTAACAGGTATCCTGCAGGAAAAAGGTGTACTGGTGGTTTGACCTGGAGTCTGTGATCTACTTTTAAATCTTTCACGCTGCAGCTCAAAGGCTTACGCATGTACATATGTCGGCACCCCCTATTACGTCGCTCCGGAGATCTGGGAAAACAAGCCGTACAACAATAAAAGGTATTGCATGTTGATTCAACAACTAGCCAACCTTCTCATTGTGTGACCGTTTAACTACAAGTGTCTTGTCCGATCTTTTGTGTTTTTCAGTGACGTGTGGTCTCTGGGCTGTGTGCTCTATGAGCTGTGCACCCTTCGACACCCGGTAAAATCATTTTGCGTACTTGCTTAAACATTGAAGCAATCATCTCACTACTGTCTGAAGACTGATGGAAGGTTGCGACAAGGAAAACAACATCTGACAAAAGTGTCCTCTCACCTCTCACATAACGACAGTATAAATTGTTTAGGGACAGAACGACACGTTGGATGTGCAGTACTTTAGAGTAGTCAGTGTATAGCTTGTATAGCAGTATACAGTCATGGAAAAATGATTAGACCACCCTTGTTTCTTCAGTTTTCTAGTTCATTTTAATGCCTGATACAACTCAAGGTACCTTTTGTTTGGACAAATATAGGACGTAAGAGTTACATATTTTGGCAGTACAATGCTATAGCTATTCATGTAAGAACTTAAGTGATTTTGGTTATTATCAAGAAAACCATGGAAGTTGCTAGATATCAGCTCTTAAATTCAACCCTTATGAGATATATTTGTTACCATCATTATATTTGTCCAAACAAATGTACCTTTAGTTGTACCAATCACTAAAATGGATCAATAAACTGAAGAAACGAGGGTGGTCTAATCATTTTTCTCATGACTGTAGATTTACTCTCCTCTGAAAATGAGTCGCCACAAGTGAGTAGCAAGACAATTGTGTCTTGCCTACAGTCAAGCATGGTGGTGGTGGGGTCATGCTCTGGGGCCGCATGAGTGCTGCCGGCACTGCGGAGCTGCGCTTCATTGAGTGGAAACATGAATTCCAATTTCAAACATGTATTGTGCCGTTGTGAAGCAGAGTGCCACCCCCCTCCCTGTTTCTTCTTGAGTTTAACAAGGCAAAACAGCATGCAGCATATCATGCACCGCCTTCCTGACAGGGGCATCAAAGTATCCGCACAGCAAACACGTTGTTTATAGATCTTGGCCACTTAAATTGTCAATACCGATAAAACTAGTGACTTTTTCCGGTCTTTTGGCAAGATAATTGTGTCTTCCCTGGAGTCAAGCGTGGTGATAGCGTGCATGAGTGCAGTCAAGCATGTTGGTGGTGGTGTCACTGTCCGGGGGTGCATGAGTGTTGCTGGCACTGGGGGAGCAGCGGGTTCAACGATGGGAAACATGAGTTCCAACGCAAGTGAGCAGCGAGATAATTGTGTCCTGCCTACAGTCAAGCATGCTGGTGGTGTCGTCACGGTCTGGGGCTGCACGAGTGCTGCTGGGACTGGGGGCGCTGCGGTTCAACGAGGGGAAAGATGAATTCCAACACAAGTGAATATCGAGATAATTGTGTCCTGCCTACAGTCAAGCATGTTGGTGGTGGCATCACGGTCTGGGGCTGCACGAGGGCTGGGAATAAAGCTAGTGGTAGAAAACAATGGTGCTCACACTTAATCTACACAATTTGGACATGTTCACTGTGAGATGGATCCACTTGCGTTGGCAGCTATTTACACAAAGGCTGTGTGTTGATAGGAAATGATGTACACTGACTACTTTAAAGTATATCCAACTTTACTTTCTATGGACTTGTCGCTTGACAAGATAGAATGAAATGTTAGGGCTGCACTCACACTTGTGTCCAATCGTGTATGTAGTGATGTGACTTGTCTTGTCTCCTGGTGGGCAGTTCCAGGCACCCAGCTGGAAGAGTCTGATCCTCAAAGTGTGCCGGGGGGCGTACCCGCCACTGCCCAAGCACCTGCCCTACGAGCTGCAGCTTTTGCTCAGGCAGATGTTCAAGACGGATCCCAAAGACCGGCCGTCCTTGCGCACCATTCTGACCTCTCACCGGGCCTCCAGGCTCCTGCGAGCACATCTGTCGCCGCAGGTACCAAATCTCTTATGCAACCTTTATCAGCTGTGAGATCGTCGCACGGGGTCGGGCTTTTGACACAATGCTGTTAGTTCAGATGGCCTGAGAGTGGGGGCGCTCCGATCAGGGTTAGATGCTGCCGATTCCGATACTGATCATCCACGAGTGAGATTGGCAGATACCGCTCACATGGATTAACTGTACATTTTTGGCCAGTGGTGCCGTATAGGCGGGAAGGTAGCACAATTAAAAAAAAAAAAAGGTCATTATTCAACAATAAAAAGGGGGGCCCAACATGATTTTTTTTTCATGGAGACCAGAATTCCTGGCTGCACCCCTGCTATTGTCTATATTACATATTACATTGGCTATATTTTACAAGAATAATGTCAAAATATTAGGACAAAAAAGTTGGAATCTAACAAAAAAAACCCTCTTAATTTTATAAGAATAAAAAATATCGTCTTTAGTAGGATAAAGTTGAAATATTAAAGAAAGACACGATTGTTTTTAATTAATAATATAAAAAACAAACAAAATGAATAAAGCTGTCATTTTTGGAAAATTATGTTGCAGAAAAAGTTATATTGTTAAGAAAATAAAGTCAAAATATTATGAGAATAAAGTCATAATTACGAGAAGAACATTTACAAAAAGAAAGTTGAAATAGTTGGAAAATAAATAAAAAATCAACAGCAGAAATAAAAAATCCACAGCAGAAATGAAAAAAAAAACAGCTACAATTTTACAAGAATGAAGTCTAAATATTAAGAGAAAAAAAGTTGCAATTTTACGAGAAAAACTTACAATATTATGAGAAAGAATATTGTCATTTTAGTAGAAAAGAGTTGAAATATTTAAGAAAAAATATGCAATGTTTTAAAGAAACAAAACAAAATGTCATTTTTGGGAAATTTGGTTGGGGAAAAAGTTATATTATGGGAATAAAGTGAAAATATTATGGGAATAAAGTCATAATATTCCGAAAAGAAAATTGAAATATTTGGGAAAAAAACCCAAAAAAACCCATCAAAACTGGGGGGGAAAAGATAGAAGCTGATATTAACTCATTCAATCCCAGCCATTTTTCAAAAGACAACCCCTTCAGTACCGGCCATTTTAGACGATTTTGACTGATTTTTTAAGGTACACAGAATATTGTGTTCTATGGCTCGTTTTTCATTGGGAAAAAAAAAAGTTTCTACCTTTTTCCTTTTTTTTTTTAGTAACCAGCAGTAGAACACAGGTAAGTTCCCACCAAGAAAACGGAAAAACCCAGCTTTTTGTGAAAAGACGCATTTCAATGACATCTTTCAGTGTGCAGTTGCATCATCACCTCAAAAACATAAAATACGTGTACACTGTATATATGCAGTACGTCTTTGGGATCAGGTGCTTAGGTCTATAAAAACTTCTAAATACGTCTATGTTATTGAAGGAGTTAATAATATGTAGGCCTGTCACGATAACACATTTTGCTGGTCGATAACTGCTATAAATTATCGACGATAATGGATAATTTTGACCTTTTTTTTTTTTTTTTTAGACCATATTACCAAAGTTTATCATTCAATGATCACTGTGTCATGTCACATTTGAGCCACTAGATGGTACGGTACTCAAGTGTAGTGTATCTGTGTGAGGCGCAAAAGATGGCTACTTTAAAACTTACAAATTGCGGTGTGTCACCACTTCACATACCCTGGGTATCGCGAGCTTGCGCCACCCGGCACCCTACATTTACTTCGCCGATCAAACGCCAACCGCCGGGACGAATGCCCCACAGCACATCCACACTGGAACTGTGGCATTCGGCTGAGAAACTATCGCTTTTGTGCTTTTCATTCATATTAGCGTTTGCTTGCTAACTACTAGCTAGCACTCAGTGTATTCAATCACTAGGTAGGTAGACCCCGCCTAGACATACTCTGACAAAGACGCTGAATAGCTGACAGGAGGCTCACTCTTTCCCTTAATTTGACTCTACAACCAATGCGCTCAGACACAAGCAGAGTGAACCCACTTGTCATCCACCCTGGGTGCTGCTGCAAGACCAGGAAACGGAAAAGGCACACGTACATGTTGCACATGTCAATTTATCCAGGCGTCAAAATTAACCTCGTTTTTTTCTATCGTTTGATTAATCGTTTTATCGCGACAGGCCTAATATGCTTTTTCACCTATATGACAAGAGATGATGTTTTTCTTGAAATATATATGACTACTTCTATGTTGCTGTACATAATATCAAAGTGGCAAAGGTGCATCCTTTCATTTTTCACTATGTGGCCCTCAGTCGTGGGACGCCGCTGCCTTCCACCGCTGCTGTCATGCACATACAGGCGAGCGTTGGCTGCACACACCGTGAGCCTCGAAAACGCACCCTACTGTCAAGTTGGACTGAAGCGCTGATGTTTGAAAACAGAAAACGGTTGTGATTTGATTAAAAATGAAATGAAATAATAGCACCATTTATGGGAAAAGGAAAACAAAGAAAAAGATAAATGATGACTGCAGACGACTGATGAAAGACAGACACATATTGCTAACAGAATCACACAAATCAGGACTGGCCACAGACAGACAGAAGTCACTACTTACTATGCAAGGCTAAGTTAAATTTCTTCACGACTCGCATTAAAGAAGCTAAAGGAAACAAAGTAATTGGAAGAAAACAAAAAAATTGCACTGATAATCGTGAAATAAAAATAATGTACTTGAGCAAAAGGCGTTGATCGTAATCACGGAGATAAATGAATGATATCTTTGGCTATATGATCTATTGAGAAATGAGAAATGACATGTAATAAAAACTATTTTTAAAAAACAGGACAAAAAGGCCAAAAGCACTTCATGTCGTGTAGCGAGTGCACGATGTCTTTTTTATTTTTCAAACCGATACCGTTAACTTTGTGCTATGGTATGGTACCGATAACCGATAACTTTTTATATCTACTTTTTTTATTTACATTGAAGTGTAGTTTGTGCACACTTTTCTGTCCAATTTGGCTTATTTCAGAATACATTGTTAAAAATAAGTGTCACATGACTCGGTGTATTCTTCAAAGAGCATGACAATTCTTATGACAATTATGACGGTCAAACCCCTGATACAAATTATGATGACTTGTTTAATACCCATGTGACATAACTACGACACACATTATGACACCAGGTGGTTGCACAAAGCAAACAATTGGTAAATTTAGTAGACAACAAAGTACTGCATGACTATTCAAATGATGAAGACGGTAGAGGCCACTGGTATGTACCAACTATTATTGCTCCTAGGTTACGACTGTGTTGAGCCTTGGCTAGTAATTTGATGCTATTCCTCTTTGATTCAAAGGCTGTCAACCTAACCTGTGCTCCTGTAAATAGTTGAGGTGTGAAATAAAACACAAGGAAAACTACTGGCGTTGAGCTGATAAGGCGTCCTCTACGATCTTCTTGGCCTTTTCAAGTGCAGGCTGGCGTAAAGTCCAAAAGAACTTGACACACAACTGGAAGTAAGATGGACTGGAACAAAATTAGGTCTCTGGAAAACTTTTTGCACTTTTCAAACGCCGTGGCGGTGGTGTTTCAGGTGGCTGCTGCATGTGTTTGATTATCAGTTATCTGAGCTATTTTTAATGTTCTCAGATTTATTGGAATGACATAATTCCCTCATATCAGCCTGATAATTATCGTGCACCCCTATTTTTAAGTTTTGCATGGACCTGACCCCTTCCCCTCCTTGAAGAATTTTTTGGAAACTGAAGGCCGCAAGCGGGATTGGCACTAGGGCCACACAGGTACCACACAGACGTAGAGTCATCCCTCGCTACATTGCGGTCCGAACATCATGCCTTCACTCCACTGCGTTAAAAAACAAAAAACAAATATTAGTCAAACATGTGTATATTAGGCAAATTACAAAATTTTTGTTTGCCCAAATTAAGCATTTCAAGCATAAAAATGAAATGGCAAAACAAAGTAAAATACAAATACAGTACAGTATAAGTAACTGATATCATGATATCATTTCTTTATACCAGGGAAACTATACAAAGAATGCTCTCTGGAGACTGAAATCTGAGTCCAAGTACAGCTCTCAAGTTGAACAGACATGCCTTGACATAGTGTATATGGTTAAAGTCCTGCATATTTACCCATTGCACAAATAGTGGGCAGCTAGTCAAGCTGACGTACTCTTGTTTCAAGGGTAGGGTAGACATTCTGTTTGCAAGTCAGAATCTACAGAATCTTCCTCTTGTATTGCATGTCCCAAGCCTGTAGCAAGGTGATGATCCCAACTCGATAAAAAGCTGTCTGGTACAGTTCTCCATTTAGTAGTCTTGTCCATTCATTGTGTCTCGTGTCCATTGGCGTACTATCAGTAACAGTATTCAACTTGTGAATGTAGGCGTCAGTATTTGTTCGGTGAGACAAGCAACAGGAACAAGGTTGGAACATGCTTTTATGCAGGTTTAAATGACCTCACAACAGGAACAATCATAATAAGAACATAATCATCATCATCATACAGTAGTAACGCGGGTTACTGTTGCAGCCATAGCCCACAAACAAGCTAAAACGCAACTCTGAACCCCCGGCGTCAGTTAACCTACTGTTAAAAAGCGTATTTAGAAGATCGTAAACAGGTTTTCAATGCCATCACTACAAAAATACATTCCACTTATTAATATTGAATCCTATATTGCGCAAATTCACTTATTGCGGTTGGGTTTGGAACCAGTTAAACGCCATAAACGAGGGACAACGGTACCGTTTTTGGACAAACAGTGCTGTCAGTAAAAGCATCAAAATCTTTAGTTTCGTTTACCATCAGTGGCGGAAGCTAAAACGCAACTCTGAACCCCGACGTCAGTTAACCTAATGTTAAAAAGCGTATTTAGAAGCTCGTAAATAGGTTTTCAATGCCGTAACTACAATAATATATTCCATTTATTAATATTAAATCCTACTTTGTGCAAATTCACTTATCGTGGTTGCTTCTGGAACCAGTTAACCGCCATAAACGAGGGACAACTGTACCGTTTTTGGACAAACAGTGCTGTCAGTAAAAGCAACAAAATCTTTAGTTTCATTTTACCATCAGTGGCGGAGCTACGGGGTGGCTGTGGCCACCCTTGGTCACTCTTCTGTGGTGCAGAGCATTAGTTCAGCCTAAACGCTGCTTCCGCTTGGGCGCATTTCACTGCAGCACACAACTTTCCATGTGAAGGAGCTGTCAATAAAACCGCGTCTTGCATGAACTGCAAGCGCTAGGCAAGTTTTCCATGAGTACTTTGGTTGGTTCCGGTCAAGTTTTCTCACTATGTTTCTACTATGTTTCTACTATGTTGACTCTTATTTAAATTCTGAAGCGTGATTCAGCACATAAATCTGTTAATAATGGAAACTCTCTGTAGCAGCATGAGTGAGCATGTAAACCAAGGAGTTGAAAGTTAAAACAGGAGTGCCGATCAACATCCACTTCAGTATTGGGTTTGGCCACCATGATGGGGAGCAGAATCCAGAAACTATGCTTTGAAAACATGTACACCGCTCAGCCATTAATTGCTCTAATAGACAGTCCAAAAGCAGTGGCGGAGTTACAGGGCGGCCGGCCCTGGTCACTCTCCGGCCACCCCATTGGCCATCTAGACAATTCAGGTATGAACTTATTGGCCAGCCCTATGTGAGTAATGGTCTCACCTTGGCCACCCCAATGAAAAATGTCTGTCTCTGCCACAATTTCCCATTGACAATAAGATTTTCAGACATACACAATCTGCAAAACCAATCTCAAAAAGTGGATGAAGTCTGGCCATTTTTAGCCTTTTAATGTTTTGTGTTTATTCTTGTATTGTTTGTGTATTGTTTTTATGTTGTTGATATTTCTGTTAGCTGCCTGGGGGCTACAGATGAAAACGAACACTTGTGCCATAATCAGGGTTCCTACGCAAGTATGGATAAATTACACATTTCCAGGTTTGGAAAAGTATGGAAAATGGAAAGCTGGTGTGTGTGAATACCTTGTTTTGCCTAAAACACAAGGATAATAGGTCTGCTCTCATGGATGACGAAGGGAATTAAAATATTCACATTTGAGAGGCTGAAATCAAAATATTTACATTTTTAAATAAAAAAAAAACTAATCGAATACCAAAATAGTTGTTGATGAATTGGATATTCAACGAATCTTCATTGTTGCAGCTCTAATGATGCACATCCATTTACTTAGTCTAGAAAAAGTATGGAATTTTGAAACGTCAAATCTGTAGAAACCCTGCATAATCTGGCATATTTCTACCTATACTGGTTGCACATTTGCATTAATATGCATTGTGCCTAATAAATACATCAAATGTTCTTCAAATGCCGTATTTAATTAAAGCTTTTTAACATGCTACCCTCGCAAGATATTGGTCGTGTTGTGTTGCAGAATACAGCCTTAATGTCATGTAGGGTTCACATGCCTGCCAAGCGTGAAGAGAAGGGGGACACCACCCAAGACATTACAGCAGGACACTAAAAAACAGGCTGCAACAGAACGAGCCACAGGTGCTCTGTTTTTGTGATCATCGTGCCGATTGCTGTACGTTCCTTTCCATGAAAATTGGACGATACTGATCGCTTGCCGATCCGTCAGAGCATGCCTCCGTTAAAGTGCTTGATTTACGGTCATGTTTTGGATCTTTCACAGGTCATACAAGCAGAGGAACGGGGGCGGTGCTCTGCTGGGAGGCCGGATACGGACGAGAGGAAGAAAGTGCTTCAACATCTGGGAGAGAAGAGTTTGATAGACCCCATGGGAGGTACAAATACTCTCTGGACACTTCATGAGCTGCATCTCATGAGATGTTTTTGTCTTGATTGACTATTCACCAATAGGTTTGACTGCAGGTGTTGAGGCTCACCATGAAAAAGCGCCCCTCCCTCGAAGGCGTTGGGCCGCCGAGCCCTCCGAGACGGTGCTACAGGTGTTTGCCAACGCCAGCCTCCAGGTGTCAGGTGAAGGTACGCCAGCCACCTGATTTACACCACGTTATCCGGACTGATGAATGTGGTAGTAGGACATGTTTGCTGGCGTCTCCAGAGGAGAGCGGGCAGAGGAAACAGTGGCGACGAGATCCCCCTGAAAGGCTGCTAAGCTTGTTGGAGAAAGCGGAGGTGAACCGAGCCTTCAGCACCTTTGTGATCCACAGAGAAGGTCCGTTGCACTCATTGTCTCAAGTTTAAACTCAATGACACAAATCACATATTTACTCCAGTCCTGTAGGTGGCAGTAATGTTCACTAAAAATAACTTTGACTCAGCGCCATCTACTGGATCACTGCTCCTAATTCACCCCAATTCAAGCAGACTGATTACAAAGTTGAACTAGGTCTCCACCAAAATCAATTTACCAGTTCTTTGGCCCTCTCTTGTGTAGTGTTTGGGTCACCTTGCTAGCGACGTCACCAATCAGCTAACAAACGGCCATCAAATCAGAACCTCGGGACAGGCCAGAACGTTGAAAAACACGATATTACGCACAAGTAATGACTTCCTGTCCTTGCCTTCTCTTCTCAGGTGACAGTCCTCTGATGGGTCCACTCTCCCGAGGTCAAGGCGACAACACTGATGGCCCAGAACAGGAAGTGCACATTGACGACGACCGCCTGCAGCCACGCTCCGATGACGAGGACACGTAAGCGCTTTGCCACTCCTATCATGGCAACGTACACTCAGCTGGCACTCATCTGTCACGTTAGGCACGCCTGATAACAAGAAGTTATTATTTACAAAAGATGATATCATAATGCCTCGTTTATCGAGGTTAATTGGTTCCAGACCTGACCGTGATAAGTGAATTTTCGCCAAGTAGGATTCAATACAGCGTTCCCTCGTTTATCCAGGGGATAGGTTCCCAAAATAGCCCGCAATTAGCCAACTTAATTTGTTTCCAATTATGTATGTTAAAAGGCTGTAAAACCCCTCACCACACACTTTATACACTTTTCTCGGACAGGCATGAACATTTTCTCACATTTCTGTCTTGTTTAAACACTCAAAGCTAAAATTTCATTTGAATTTTAATCATCAACCTACGAGGGTGGACACAAGAAATGATTAAGTGACTCACTTGGATTTCACTCCTCGGATCGTGCCTCTTCGTCCTGCCGCCATTCCGCTGTAGAGTAGTGTTTCTGTATCCTTGGTAAAGCATATTGCTCCTGTCGTCGGATTTTCCTCCTCCTGGAACCGAAGATTCATTTATTCCGTAACGGCGCACTGCAGCTGATTTGTGATGCTTGGCATCCTCCTCTGCCGTTTGGGTGCGACCGCAGGTGTTGTCGGGGATAAAAGTAGCAAACATGCAGCACTTCAGAGTCACACTGCTAGCAGTTGAACATTTATTGAAATTTGGCAAGTCGAACGCATTCTGTACTGCACAGGAAGGCACGGAGGAGACAATCGACAATGGTCAACCGTCCCTTAGCCAATCATGACACAGAACACAATGCATGTTCATACGCTGTTAAAAAAAAAAAAAAAAAACTGCACAAAACAGCGAGTCCGTTAAAGGTGAACCACGATGTAGCGAGGGAACACTGTATGAATAAATGGAGTCTTTTTGTAGTTAGAGCATAGAAAACCTGTTTGACTTTCTAAATATGATTTTTACCATTATTAGAGCCCTGTAGACATGGCATAACACCCCTATAGATGCCTTTACACTCCCATTACCCAACATAGTAGACATAACCACAGAAAATAAGAGATGTAAATGAAAAGTGCATTTTTAAAAAAAAAATTTGCGCATCATCCACAATCCTTATGTGAGACAAGAACACGTCTCTCTTGTCTGTGCGTTGTAAAGATACAAAAACAGCTAAAAGGAGGCAGCTAATTAATGCACGTAACGGGACACACACCGAGAAACACCGCTATTAAAACACCTCCAAAAAGCTCCAGCAAGGTTTTATGGTGGACAGGAAGTGACGTCAGGGATTCAGATTTGTATTTTAGTTCATTTAGAACATTTTTATGCTTGAAAGGCTTAATTTAGGCTACAAGTATGTAACATTTGCTTAAATTTAAATTTTTTGGACTAATTATAGGCCGTAGTCAACCATATAGTGAGGGAATGATGTTCGTTTTGATTGACACAGTCTTAAAGTAAGAGAGTGAACAGTAATCCCTCGTTTATGCCAGTTGATTGGTCCCAGACCCAACCTTGATAAGTGAATTTCCGCCAAGTAGGATTCTTTATTTATAAATAAGAATTGGAGCATAGAAAAGCTGTTTACGACCTTCTAAATACACTTCTTAACATTATCAGAGTCCTCTAGACATGAAATAACACCCCTATAGTGACCTGTACACTCCTATTACCCAAATAGTACACATAATAGAAAATAAACAAAACAAGACTCGTGCTCGTATGTGTTGCTGTATTCTGAATTTCTTATATTTGTATTTTACTTTATTAGGCAAAAATAGATTGCTTAAATATGCATATTTTTTGACAATAAGGCGTATTCAACCACAAAACAGAAAGAATTATTCATTTAGAGAATCAAAGCACAAAGTGGCGAGGGATTATTGTAATCGCCAAAATGGCACCTTCGGACCAAAATGCCTGATGTTGTACATTTTGCAGCATTTTATGTTCTTACTGCTTTTTTGTACTAATTTACACTTCTGAGAGAGTTTTAATTCTGGGGCCCTTCAAATAAGTAAATTCCTCCCAAAATATGCCAATTCCACCTCAAAAAGACACTCTGGTTGCCAAATTCAAAAAATATAATAGGAAGCGTCCAAGCCATTTCAATAACATTTGATAAAAAGTTGTAATTCTCAAGAGTAAAGTAAAAATATTTTGAAAGTGAAGGCAATTTCACTGGAATATTGTAGGAATTTGAAGCATAAAGACGTAATATTCCCAGAAGATATTATTTTTAGAATAAACATATGTAAACCTTAAATGCAATATACAATGTCTTGATACTTTAAAAATAACATTTTATTTGCTGTTATTCTTTGATGACTTTCTCTCCTCATTTTAAAAAGTCTAAACCACCAAACTGCATCTGTTTGTACACATAAAAAAAATAAATAAAAAAATACATACTTGTAGCACACTTTTCACCACAACCAGCAGGTGGAGCTGTGGTGAAAAAAAGACATGGCCGCCACCTGTATTTGTAAATCTTTTGGACGGCTACCGCTTTTATATTACATCTCAATCGGGTGTGCAGGTGTGCCTAATGAAGTGGCCTATGGGGGGACGTGCACGTGACCTATTAGCTGAAATGTAGGACACGCTGTGTTCTCTCCTCAGGGACTTTGAGGAGGAGTGGCCATGTGACTGGATGGGTGAAGTGGAGGGAATGCTGCGAGTGTGAAGCTTCATTTGGTGCCAGGGAGGTCGCCACAGCCTGTTTGGATTTCATTAAAGCCCCCCCTCCCAATAACACCACAATTACACCAAATGATTTCTTTGAAAAGCTTAGGAAGCCTCTGAGGTTTTTTTGGCTATGCTGGGGAAGAGCCACCAGGTGGAGCCAAAAGTTCTTTGGGGTAAAAAAAAAAAAAAAAAAAAAAAAAGCAAAAATGGAGGACAGATTGTTAATTTGTGTAGATTTTGGGACATGTTGTCCACGGCTCTTTTTGTGTTGGCCTGGAGCAGATTGAAAAAATATAATTTAACAAGAAAATTGGAAAAAAAAACAAAAACCCTAAGAACAGCAAACATGGGATAATTGGCGGTAATTTTACAAGAATAAAGTCAAAATATTAAAGTTGTAATTTTCTGAGAATTCCATTGTTTTGACAATGAAGTCAAAATATTATAGGGAATAAAGTCAGAATTATGAGAAGAAAGTTTACAGGAAGAAAGTTGAAACAGTGAGAAATGGTAATATTAGGAGAAAAAAGTTGTATTCTAATGACAAAAAGTCATAATTTTCGAGCATAAACATAAGAAAGTAGCAGTCATTAATTTTCTGTACTGCGTGTCCTTGCTACGGTCATGGGGGTATGCTGGAGCCTATCCCAGCTGACTTTTGGGCGAGAGGCAGGGTATTTTAATAGCATAGAGTTGAAAGTATTAAAAGTAGTTAATTGTAATTGTTTTGATTGTCATTTTATTTTATTGTAATGCATTAAATATTTTATGAGAGAAACAAAATAAAGCTGTAGATTGTGGGAAATTAGGTTGAGGAAAACATTGGAATATTATGGGAATAAAGTCATATTACAAAAAGAACATTTACGGAGATTATTTGAGTGGAAGGTTGAAATATATGAAAAACAAGAACCGCAAAAAAGGGGGAAAAAAGAGCAAAGAGTGTAACTGATATTAATAGTATGCTTTTTCACCTGTATGACAAAGCTGAGATTAAATACATGTAACTTCTTAGCATAGGGGGGCGTTGTCCATTTGTGAGGCCAAATGTTGTTTTACGTCATCGCAAAGGTGTTTTAATGTGCTTCTTCCACACCAAACTCATCCAAGCATGCCTCTTTGGAGTACTGGGGACAGAAAAGGTCCTCGTCCTCGAAGTGTTTCCACAAACCTCTCGCTGGGATGAAGAACTAAAGACACTGGTCCAAACTCTGATTTTTGAACTACAGTAAGACAGGGGTGTCCAAACTTATTCCAGCGAGGGCCACATGATGAAAAATGGAAGCATCAAGAAAAAAAGTGCATCTCAGCTTTGTCATAGGTGAAAAAGCCTGCCATTACTATCAACTTCACTTTTTGCTCTTTTTTCCCCATTTTTGTGGGGTTTTTAAATATTTCAACTTTTAAATCTTTGTAAATGTTCTTCTAGTAGTACGACTTTATTCCTATAATATTGTGACCTTGTTCCCATCATAATGACTTTTTCTGCAACTGCCGGCTGCCACCCAACTCGTGGTGAGCTCATTGGAGGGGGGACCCACCTTGTCTCTTGGGGCTGTGCCCGGCCGGGCCCCATGGGTGTAGGCCCGACCACCAGGTGCTCGCCATCGTGACCCACCTCCAGGAACTCCAGGGGGCGCCGGTGACCAGCGTCCAGGCGAAGGAAACATGGTCCAATGATTTCTCTCTTGGGAACAGACAAAAAGTGGCTCAACAGACCCCGATGTCACTGTCATCCGGAAGAAACTCTGCGTAGAAGCGCTGCTCCTCTGCCTTAAGAGGAGCCAGATGAGGTTGCTCAGGCATCTTGTCAATTCTATCTCCTTGTCAATTTTTTTTCTTGTAATTCTGACTTTAGTCCCATAATATTTTCACTTTATTCTCGTAGTAACATAACTTTTTCTGCAACCTAATAATAGGTAAAAAAAAAAAATTCAGCATTATGCTACTAGAATGAAGTTATTTTTTCACATGATATGACTACGTTATTCTCGTAAAATTACGTCTTTTCCTCATATGCCGATGTCAGGGTTACCGCTACATGTAATGGATCGTGGCGGGGCGCCATGGCTCAATACAAGCCGCCACCCTTGGAAATGAATTGTTTTTTACGTAAAACTATGTTAAGTAATACAGTGTATGAATGGACATAAATGTTATATTGGGGTGCCCATTACGGCGATCGCAAAGGTAGTGTTGGCCGCGTGTCGCCTACAGCATAACAGGCACTCTGTAAATGTCATATGACATCAGTCAGCTGACATCAAGCCCCCTCCTGATTCGCTCGGCGGCATGTTGGCAGCCTCACGCGGATAATGCAACGTTCATCTTTATTATTCCGATTGCTAACTCAGCGCCGTCAGCGGTAAAATGCCAAAAGTTATCTGTTCATTTGTAGCAGATACTTATGTAGAAAAGTCAGATCTTTCATGGCTGCGCTTTGTGTCATGAAATGTGTTTTATCTCCCCAAATTCGTTTGTTAAACTACTATTTCACGATGAATTGGAAAATGTGCCCGTTGCTGAAAGCTTTTTAATATGTTGCCTTGACTACGGCTGCATTGGACGCAATACACGACGACCGCTACGTAGCTACTTTTTTTTACGAGTAATACATGCAGTATTACTCGTTTATGTACACAACTTTTGAGGAATTATGTGTCATGTTTATTGCCACATTTAAATTTTGAATTATTTGTGAACTATGTTGATGACCTGTAAACTTTGAATCATTAGTATTTTGTATCATAGTTGCAAAGTTTAGATTTAATATGTGCTGTTTTATAGTAAGACGTACAGTACATCATACAGTGCATCCCTGATATACAGTACATGTACCCAAAATCTGCTCAAAATGTTCATTTTCTGTCAGGCATTCACACTGGCATGCCCTCCTGATGGCTAAAGCTAAGAAGCTTTCTCTTTTTGAACGTGGTCGGATTGTGGAGCTGCATAAGCAAGGCCTCTCGCAGTGAGCCATTTCTGCTGAGGTTGGGCGCAGTAAGACAGTCATTCTACATTTTTTGAAAGATCCTGAGCATTATGGTAGAAAAAAGTAAAGTGCTAGACCCCCCCCCCAAAAAAAAAAAATCACACCTGCGCTGAGCCGGAGGATCCGATTGGAAAAATCTTGGGCACCCCTGATATAGAGGATCTTTGAGTAGCGCTACCATAGCATGTCTATTGTAATGTATGCATTTCCTGACTTTATATACGATTATATTTGCCATTTGCTGCAGTCAGTGTACACAGTGAATGTGTGCGGCTATACAAAAGAGAAATCGGGTGCCCAGTACTTACTTTTCTGAAAACAATTTGTCACGGGTGGCATGTAGCCGGTAATTAGGTGCAGAGAGACAAGTGTTCGTGTTACAAAAATGTATTAACAACAACAAAAGATAAGTGCAAATAATGTCCACAAGTGAAGAGTACAACATAAATCTCCCAACCTAGCCACGGGAAAAACTATACAATGAAAAAGAGTAAGAAAGGGCGCTGCATGCACGGAGAGAGCAGGAAAGAAAAAATACTAAATAACTAAATAACAAAAAAAACACTGCTGAAAAACTGGCAGGGAAAAAAACACGAACAGAAACGGCTGCTGAGAACCAAGCAGAATCAAAACAGGTAACAAAAAATCATGCTGGGACTACAAGCAGGAAGACACAGGTACACCAGGTCCCCAATTTACGAACACCCGACTAGCGAACACTCGCCAATACGAACACAAGCCGACTGGTTTATATTTTATTTTATTTTATTTTGCCTTGTAGTGCTTAGGAATCAGTATGTATACTGCTACTGTACATGCTTGACCAGTAGAGGGCACTGTGACACTGCTAATGGGACCAAGAGGCAGCCTTAGAGCTAATGAGACCAACAGACGCTGGGCAGAGAAAGCTTCCGGTAAAGCTAGGAAAGCTAGGTTTTAGCTGGATGATACAACCCGGACAGAGCGTGTGATTCAAGTTTATGAAGAGTTAATAGGCCTGCTTAATTGTACACCACCCACAGAACACTACCTCTTTTAGAAGAGTCTAACCACGATGACCATTTGTCCTTTTTTTCAATAACTCCTCCTCCAACTCCACCACCACGACGTATGCTCGACCACTCCTCTTCAAAGGTAAATAACATTTATCATTACGTATTATTACATCACTTTTATTAATGTTTTTTTCATTAATTATCCTCGTTTAATATTACTACTGCATCCAAACTCATATTTACATACATACGCATATACTGTATTTGTATACACGTACATGTAGTACCTATATCATTGGTAATATTAATTTTGTTTCGACTTAAGAACGGTCATCTGGAACCAATTGTGTTCGTTAGTTGGGGACTTAGTGTACTTACGAAATGCGAGGGAACAAGGCAAACGAGAGCAGGAACAGGCGAACATGAGAAGTCAATCTCTGGCAACAGGTAGCTAGTAAGACAGCTAAATAGTCCACGAGGCAATTGGTTCCAGGTGTGCATGCTACCACGGGTCGGCGGGTGTGCTGCAACAGACAGACACAAGAGGGCAGCAGAGCAGCACCACAGCTCATGACACAATTGAATTGGATATGCCTGGCCTACACGTGCTGCATAAACAGGACAGATTATGTTCGAGGATATAAATTCCGTTTAACGTCTGTTACACATATAACGCATATAAAAACACATATAACACATATAAAATCTAACCGCTAAACTTTGAAATACTATTTTAAATATGAATGACTAGTATTTCACATTTTCAAAGTTTACAGGTAATCAAAGTAGTTGATATCATAATTATGTTCAATATGACAATCAAGATAATTACACATAATTCCTCAGTAGTTGTGTACATAACCTGAGTACAGGTAACATGTCAGTCACAACAGCTACGTAACATTCATTAGGACACAGTTCATGTATTTCATCCAGTTAGCATTTGCCATCAAACATTACAGACGTACAAGAAATGAAAATGCTTATGAGCCGAAGTCAAGGTAACATATTCAAAAGGTTTCAGCAACGGGCACATTTTCCAATTCATCATGAAATAATAGTTTAAGAATGGAAGTGTAGAAAACACTCATTTCTGTAGTGGAGTTCATGACAGCCATCAAAAAATACACTTTTTTTCTACGTACCTAGCGGCTACAAGTGAATGGATAACTTCTGTTAGAGATACAGGCATCTTAGCGCTGAGGTAGTTCATCTGTAATCACAACAGTAAAGATGAAAGTTGCATCTCCGTGTGTAGCTTGAAACGCCGCGGGGTAGCAAGGGCGAATCAGGAGGTGAGCTTAATGTCAGCTGACTGATGTCATATGACATCTACAAAGTGACTTTTAGGCGATGGACCCAAACTAACTTGGCCAGCTACTGGTATCTCGTGATCGACGTAATGGGCACCCCTGCTGTACGTTGTTGTTTACAGCCACGTTGAGAAGCTAACTGCTGATGCTGCCCATGAGCTTCACAATACATAGATATCTGTTAATTCCTTGACAGGAGATATGTGATGTGTTACGCATGTCGGTATCGGTATCGGCTGATATTGGTATCGGAACTTGAGAGTTGGACAATATCGGCATTTCGGATATTGGCAAAAAAGCCAATATCGGACCAATATCTAGAAAAAAGGAATATTATGGGAATAAAGTCCTAATATTTTGAAAAGATAAAGTCCAAAGACTATTGAAGAAGAAAGTTAAACCACTGTGGGGACCAAAGCACAATCCATCCTGCAAGTCCAGCATGTGCTGGTGAAAGCAGGCAAGGCGAGGCTCGTCTCTGCTGTCAAGATGACATCATTTCCCCTCCTAAATGCACTTAGAGGGAACATCACTTTGAGTATGTTGATGCGGATGGCAGTCCCAGGCACAGGTAATGAAATCAGTGCAGCACGTTACGTGTGATCCCCGGCACGTACTGTGTACCCCCCCACCGGCTCAGCTGGCACGCGCGCGCACATCTGGCACACTGGAACCACTGAACTTAGAGCAGGGGCGTCCAAACGTCGTTCCAGTGAGGGCCACATAGTGTGAAAAATGAAAGGTTGATATTGTGTAAAGCAACAAATGCATTTAGGTGAAAAAGCCTGTTATTGATATCAACTTCACTCTTTGCTGCTTTTTCCCCCATTTGTGCTCGTGTTTTTTATTTTAAATTTTCCATAAATTACAACTTTTTTCTTAAATAATACAAATAACGTTATGACTTTAAAAAAGTAACATATTTTTTCTGAAATGTGTCAACTCCATGCTACTAAAATGACTATTTTTCCTCATGATATTACAAGTTTAATCTAAAACAATACTACTTTTTTCTCTAGTTTGCATTTATTCATGTAAGATTACTGCAGTTTTTTCTATTTCTACTGGGGTTTTTATTTTTTTATTTTTATTTTTTTTTACATTTTTTAACTATTTCAATTTTATTTCTTGTACATTTTTTTCTTGGAATATTCTGACTTTATTCCCGTAATATAACATTTTCCCCAACCTAATTTTACAAAAATTACAACTTTATTTTGGTTTGTTTGTTTCTCATTGCAACTTAACATTTTCTTTCATATTTCAACTCTATGCTACTAAAATGACTTTATTTTTCCTCATAGTCTTGCAATTTCATTCTCATAAAATTGTGACTTTTTTCTCTTCATATTTAAAATTACAGCTGATTTTTTTTTTTTAATATTCCAACTATTTTAATTTTCTTCTTATAATATTACGACTCTATTCCCATAATATCATTTTTTCACAAAATTTCCAAAATTTCTCATATGACTTGAAAAGATGTATTTTTTATTCAATATTTCAACTTGATGCTACTAAAATGACTAATATCCTAATCCTAATATTACAATGTTATTCTTGTAAAATGACATCTTTTTATGGTTACATTACGTGTTTTGTCTTGTAAAATTACTGCTAATTTTTCCATTTTACTGTTGCTGTTTCATTTCTAGTCTTTCTTGTTAAATTCTATTGTTAGAATGTGCCCGGGCTGCATTTTGGACACCCCTGGCTTAGACCATCCAGTTATCTTAAAGGTTTTGATGATGATGTAACAGCAATACGAGCACCAAATGCGAGAAAAATCTATCAGTCCAAGGGTAGCAGGCTTTGCTACACGTCGTAAATGGCAGCATGGTGCTGCTGCCAACTATCCAGACGTATATATGAATAACGCACACCCCCATAAAGGTCCCTGACTCTGCTGGATTCACAGCTGCAGTACTAATTTCCCCCTGCAGATAGCGCCGTCAAACACTTTCCATTGACGTTACCATAAAAAAGGAATATTTACAATGCTTGTTTCCACCAAGTTTATTTGCCATGGAAATGGATGACAACTTTTCCATTGAGCATCAAATTCTTATCACACAACATAGCAAAGCTCTCAGAGTGGACACCAACCATTCAAATGGCAATAATGAAAGACCCGCATGTAAACAACACCTTACCCACAATGAGGCTATATGATAAGAAGCATGTGAACACACGTCTAAGTAGCGTAAACATGTACGGTATCTCCCTTAAAGGCTCCCTGACAGCATTGATCAACTTTGCGTACATGTGTTACATATTGTTTGTCATTATTAGAAGCTCATCGGGGCGCGATCACTCAGGTGAACAAACATGGCCGCGTGTGAGGCCATTTTAGCCAAGATGTGACTGATGTGTCAAGAGTTTCCAAATAGGGAGGAACATTTGGAGATGAAATAGAGAACTTGTAGAACGTGGACATAAGCCTTTAGGCATGGACCAAGATTGTCCACCTTCAAAACACAGGACAGTAAGTGGAAATTACTTTGGAGTTGCTTATCCTTCAATTGTTTTGAATCGGCTTCTTAATGAGCGTAAAAGGGGGGCCTTTATAGCCTGATTTGGTTTATATTTCATCAGCCGCAGCCCCACAGCAAACATACATATGGCTGTGAAAAGATGTTTATATAATGGTTATATGACATTTACAGCCTTGTCGCTATCATGGAATAGTGTTTAGAAGACATGTAACGTAACTTAACGTAACGTAAAGTTACAACTTTTTTCTCACACATTTGCGACTTTATTTTATTTAAAATCCCAGATTATTTTAATACTCCGTCGTAACAGGCATTGCATTAGACAGCTATGACAAGGGGGGACTTATGTGACCTTTTGCCTTGGGCATGTGGAAGGAGTGGGGCAAGGAAGGCGGAAGTGAGAAGGGCTAGCCATGCTAATCTAAATGCTCAACTGCTCTGTTTTGCTGCCACGTTATAAATAAAGTTTCCTTCCTTCCTGAAGAGCTGTGCTCTATTTTCCCTCCGACACGCACGACACGTGATATTACCACTTTAAATCTGCGGCTTTATTCTCGTAATGTTGTGGCATTTTTTTTATTGTAAATTTGCGACTTTTTCTTCCCTCCTAAATGTATGACTTTATACCCGTAAATTGACTTTATTCTCGTAATAATACGGCATTTTTTCTTTTTTCCTCCTAAATTTCTGAATTTATTCCTGTAAATTCACCACTTTATTCTCGTAATATTACGGCATTTTTTTCTTGTAAATTTAAGACTTTTCTCGTAAATGTATGACTTGGCTCTTCTAAATGTATAACTTTATTGTTGAAAGCTGAGCCCCCCCCCCCAACCAACACAAAGACCACCATTCATGGTCTTATTACATCTGTGGAAAGTTATCACAACATTGAAAGTTCACCGCAAACGTAATAGTTTTGCATTTATTGGAAATCGTGAGTTACGTCCGTAGACGGCAGCAGCGGTAGCGTGTGCGGAAAATGTCATACGTTTGCAGGTTTGTGACATTAAAATCTGCAGATTTTGATAACGTTTGTGGACATGATTCCGTTGGCATTGTGTAAACGGGGAATATTCTCCAAGCAGCTCATGGAAACCAACTTCTCATTCATCGTTATCATCACCCTTGCAGAAAACACTAACATGAAGCATTTGGCTGCATGCTTTCAATAGGAAATAAACACGATCAATATAGATAAATATGCAAAATACTAACTGGAAAGCCAGGAGTCCAAACAGAAAAGGACTGCATTAGTGTATGTGCAGATAAGTGAGGGATTAAAAATGGATATTTTCAATGGGACATTTTTGGTCATCAGGAATAATGGTGTCACTTTTTGTCCAGCTTTGACATTTTAGGCTAATTTAAGAAAACAGATTTTAAATAAAGCAACTAAATAAAAAATATATACTCTGGCAAATTTAACCTATACTCATTCAAAATGATAAAAAGTGAATGGAGGAAAATGTCCATGGAGGAAGAAGCAACCATCCATCCATCCTTCCATCCATCCTCAATGCCGCTTAATTTGGGTCGCGGGAGGAAGAAGCAACCAAACAATTGTTTTTCAACCTTGGCAAAAATGAAAATGAAAATTGCAAAGCCACTAATTCACATTTAAATGTTAATATAAAGAATTGCAATAGTTTATGTTGGACAAAGGACATTTCAATGAGACATTTTTGGTCACGAGGATCAAATGTGTGACTTTTGGTGTCGCTTTGACACTTCAGACTAATTTAAGGAACAGGGATTCGACTTTTTTTTTTTTTTTTTTAAGAATATCCTGTGGCACATTTGACCTGTGGTATTTTTATTCAACACTGCCAACATGTCTGAAAAGTAAACGTCCATGTAGGAGGAAACATGTTTTGTTTTTTTTTAACTTTGGCAGAAAAATAAAAAATCTTTTTTGGATCAATTGTGTCACTTTTTGTGTAGCTTTGATATTTGACACTAATTTAAGCGACAGCAATTCTATTTTTTTGTTATTTTTTAAAGAATGTCCGTTGGCACATTTTACTTAAAAAAAAAAAAAGACTAAAATGTGAAAAGGCAGGAGCACAAATTGAAACATTAGCATAAAGAATGATGCTAATAATGAATGAGTTTATGTATAAATCAGGTGATATTTCTCTATTGGACTTATTTGATTTCTTTTGTGAACCAAGAAATGGTAGAAAATTCAGCCCTCTTTTGATGCCGCAAACGTCCATCTTCTTCCTCCTGCTCACACACCTGTCAGGCTCTCGTCAAGTGTGGCCATGTGCTCCACGGCGCTCAGCTGCCTTTGGCGGGCGTGGCGGCGAAGGCGGGCCCCTCGGGGGTGGCGGTGCAGCAGGAAGAGGCGCTTAGCGGCGGCGCGGTACTTGCGTGACATCAGGTTGTAGACCACCGGGTTGATGGAGGCGCTCAGGTAGCAGAGCACCATGGAGGCCACGTTGAAGTTCTGGCTCAGCAAGGCCGTGTCGTAGTCGTCCACCTGGGCGAAGAGGTTGCGTCCAATGTGGTAGGGCAGCCAGCAGATGATGAAGGCCAGCACCACCACCACTAGGGGGCACACACACAGGAACAACGCCCATATTTGGTATCTGCATTTGACGTCTAATGAGTTTGTTCCTTACCACAATTCCAATTCTGTTGCTGCCGTGTTACAATTGTTCATAGATGTTCATTTTTTCATGCAATCCAAATTATTATCCAATAAAAAATGATAAATTACAAAAAGATGGAAATTTATAATAAAATTATACAAAAAGTGTTATCATTTATTTTAAAAAATGATGAAATAAAAACAATTTGTATATATAATGACTTTTCACATTTAGGAATAAATGAATTCGAATGAATGCCTCGGCTTGACGTGTACCTAATGTATTGACCAGTGAATGTACTGTATGTCATGTGACATTGCAGACAACATCAATATCATTAATGATCGTAGGCGGCTAACCATCTTCATGATCATGCTCCGTGCTAATTAGCGACTGTTAGCATCAGCACGAACACACACACACACACACACACACACACAAACGAATGCTAACCACTGAAAAAAAAAAAACAGGTAACAAGTCGGCCTTCTCTTCAATCTTCTTAAAAGGCTGATGAAGGATCACATGACCGCAGCCAAACAGCGTGCAAACGGCAATTAGCGTCTGATTAATGGAGGCCCGGCACCACAATCCAATTAGGGCTGGGACAAATGCGGACGCAGACGGCGGCTCTCGTATGCCGTGTGCTCGGCGAATGAGGGCCATTCGTATCCCCGCTGTGACATGTGCATGCAAATAATAATCATCATCATCATAGTAATAATAATAATAATCATAGTAATAATAATAACCGCTAGAAGATGAATAATCCAACCAGCATGAAGACGCTGGGAAAACAAGCTTTCCTGCTCCATGTGCCACGATGCTCATTAGATGGTAATGACGACTGTTAGCATTAGCATTGACACACACACACACACACACACACACACACACAAACGCATTATGGAATCCAAACACTGATTTGTCGTCTTTAAGTCTGGCAGCAAAACAACACAAAGTGAAAGCACAGAAACACAACAGATGAAACATGCTAGCTAAAAAAGGCCATCATACAGGAGCTCAGACCTCCCCCAAGGCCAAACATCCTAATGTGAACATTCTTGACGGAGAAATGAAGGGAAATGTTGGGAAAGTTTGAGTAAAGTCAAACTAAATACTTCAATCGGCGCCACGAGCCAACCAACAAACACACGAGAATGACCAAAGTAGACCTCTGCCAAGGCACAGCAGTCCTAGTTTGGACACCACATTGTTTCCATTAATTACTCCAGGAAAAATAGTTAACATAAACAGGAATTTAAAAAAAAAAAAGTTAAAAATAAAATTGAAAATTTTAGATAAAACATTTATTTTCTGGTAGATTATTTTTTCCTTACGTTGTTTGACCTTTTTAGTTTTTGGAACTAAAAATAAAGTGGTCCTCCAGAAGTGAGTGGGGCGGGCAAATAAATAAAGAAAGAAAAGAAAATACTAAATAAAGAGTACCGTGTATGGACTTGTCAGCAGAAATATTTTGCACCACTTTGTAGTTCAGAAAAAAAGGACTAAAAATAAAACTAAAAATTCTACAGCGTTGTCATTTGGAACATTTTGTAGTTCTGAGTTTTCTCTGCCACTGCTTCACTCTTCTTTCTTCCATATCCTTCCGTAACAGTAATACAAATCAAAATAATCTAATCAAAAATAATACAAGTTGCCAATTGCAATATTTTGTACTTCAAGTTCTTAAAAATGATAAAACATGACATAACAATGTTGGTAGAAAAATAACCTCAATAATAAAATATCAAATACAATTTTTTAAAATATGAAATACATTTGCTCCAACTGCTGTTTGTTTACTCAACTGCAGAGAGTGTTAAGCCTTTAGTACAACAGGGGCCACTTTTCATATAGAATTAGCAGGATTTGGTAGAAAGGCACAAAAAACCAAACAAAACAAGCTATTTTAATGACAATGGTAAAAGATAAGGACTCACCCAGGATCTTGACGGTCTGCCTGTGCGAGCGTTCGCGGGCCAAGGTGCACGGGCCCTGCACGTCGCTCTTGCTCTTCCACAGCTTGCACCCGATGGAGCCGTAGAGGAAGACGAGGCAGAGCATGGGGCAGAAGAAGTAGCCGGTGGACACCCACAGCATGATGTGCAGCTGGCCCGAGCTGATGGCGTCGCCCGTGTGCTTGCACTGGCCCGCGGTCAGGTCGGCCCGCGTGTCGTTGTCGTACTCCACGCCCACCAGGAAGAGCGTGGGCGCCGCCGACGCCAGGGCGAAGCCCCACAGGGCGGCGATGATGTACTGCACCCGCCGCTTGGTCACCACCGCCTTGGCCCTGAGCGGGAAGCTGATGGCCAGGTAGCGCTCTACGCTGAGTGCCGTGATGTGCAAGATGGTGGCCGACGTGCAGCCCTCGAAGATGTAGTGGTACAGCAGGCACACGGCCTCGCCAAACAGCCACGGCACGTACTTCCACAGGCGGTACAGGTCAAAGGGCAGGCACAGGAAGATGACCAGGTCGGACACGGCCATGCTGGACAGGTACAGGTTGGTGGTGGTCTTCATGTCCTTGAAGTGCTGGATGATGAGGATGGTCATGGTGTTGCCCGTCACGCCCACGATGAAGATGACCATGCAGATGACGGTGACGAGGATGAGGGTGGAGGTGGGGAACAGCGAGCCCTCGTAGTGGTGGTCCCGCACCATGGGCGACTCCGGGGCCTCGGCCGCGCCCGCCTGGAGCTCCACCTGGGGTCTGGTCCAGGGCATCGCCGCTTCTGATGGGAAAACACAGAAATACTGAATCTTAACTCAAAACTAAGACGCATACATGAGGTATGTGTCTTAGTTTTGATCACCTGAAAAATGAAAGAAAATGCTACCCAAAACAGCAGCAAACTGATTTAAAAAAAAATGTTAAATAGATTTTTATTTGATTGAAAACAAATACAAATTGCTATGCTATGATCATAGAAATTTTACCCAAAATGGCAAGTACATTTTTTGCTTTTTTTTTTAAACTAAGAAAAAAATATATTTTTAAAAACTTGCTGTGGTTTAAAAAAACAAAACAGCAGTAATTTATTTTTTGCAGACACAGAATTTATTCATTTGATCTAAGACAAATTGTAAAAAGCATGCTACAATTCCACCAACCCAAAACAATTTTTTTTTTAAAAAAAGGAAAAATTATTTTAAAAAACCTTGCTGTCATTTAAAACAACTTACACTAAAAATACTAAATAGAATACCCAAAACAGCAGCATTTTTTTTTTTTTTGCATAGACACGGAATCTACTGATTTAATTTGATTAACTATTGCATAAAAACGGCTGATTAAAGAAAGTTGAAATTGCTACCCAAAACAGCAGCAAATGCAGTTTAAACGCCCATACAGTAATAATAGTACAAAATACAAAAAAATAAATGGAGACTCACTAGGTAGGCCATCAGGTACACCTGCACGACATACCAGGCCAAATGTTTGGAGACAACGTCTTATTTTGTGAAATTATAGTTATAGTTCATTATAATCTGTAATCTCAAAACACTTGACTAGTACTGTATGTTTCCCTTCCGAAAATAATAAACAATTCTACAATGATATAATGACAATATAAAATAACCCTCTCGTGTAGCTCAATAAGGTCACCAAAACATTAAAAAGAGGCACGCGGCTCACGTTGGGTCTCCTAAGATGCTCCTCGTGGTTGCTCCTAAGCAAATGGCTGAGCAGGTGACAAAACGGTGTGATAAGAGTTACTACGGTTCACACACGATTACAATCATGTCTGCTATGAAGAAATAGGACAAATAAACTGAACTTACCTGGAGGACAGAAGTAGTAGTCTCAGTTTTCTTCTTGATGTGATCTGCTGAGAGCTGAAGAGCAGAGAGCACCTCCTCTTCTTCTTTATCGGAGGTTGTTTATCTAATCGTCGAACGACAATAATGGGAGGTGGTTAAGATGCGCGGGAGGGAGGGAGGGAAGGAGGGAGGGGAGGTCCTCCCCATCCCCGCCCGCCCCCTGCATCTCCATTCAACATGGTGACAAGCACGTGTGCCAACGTCTCCATGAATCAAAGGGTCCATCAGGTGTTGTTTGTGAGCTCGCTGAGGGCATGGGCATTGTTTGCCAGGTATGTTAGTGTGTAAAGGTCGATTTCCGTACCCGTAGACAGTAGTCCGTGTGGTGCAGTTACATGGTGTGCTCCACATTTGTGGTTTGACAGCGGGTGATGTGGTTCCATCACTCGCTATGGGGAAACATCTTTTATGAGTATCTTTATTATTCCTGTCCCCCCTCCCCATTCGCTGGTGGCTCTGTGGAAAAAAATATGCTAACCGGGGAGTACGCTAACCAAGGTTCCACTGTACTGAACAGGATAAGTTATTTAAAAAAAAAAATCGAAAGCAAATGTAATTTTTTTTTTTATAGAAAGTTAAAGCGATAAAATAAAAATAAATTAAGATGAAAACAAAGAAAGATAAATCAAAGAAACGAAAAATGCTACCAAAAACAGTAGCATATGTTTCTTAATTGTTTGCATAGATGTTTTTAATAAAATTGAAGAAAAATGGTGAGACCCAGCATGCCTGGGGTGATACGTTTGTATCAAATGGTATTGTTTGGCATCTATATTAAACCTTTATTTTGACACCCGCATAGCCTTAAGCGCTGCAGTTGCCTCGTGTGATCCAAGTGTGTTACTTATTTTTGGTTGCAGCGCGAGTGAGGGAGGCGTTTGGTTTTGTAACCTCCTGTTAGAGTGGACATTTTTATGCATGTCTTTATTATTCGTGTTATTTTGTTATTCCCCGGTGGTCCTGCAAGGTAATCCCTGTGAAAAAAACATGCTAACCAGGGCGTATGCTAACTGAGGTTCTGCTTTACTCAATTTTGGTGAAAACTAAGAAAACAAACAGATGTGATCAAAGAAATTGAAAAAAAAAATGCTACTCAAAACAGCAGAAACTTAGATCAATAGGTTAAATGCATTCTTATATTATTAAAATCTAAAAAAATAAAATAAAATTACCAAACATTTTTTATTTAAAAAATGTGTATTTCTTAAAAAAAAAGAAAATGTGTATTTCAAAATGTGATTTAATTTTTTTTAAACCAAATAAACATGAATAAAATCTATGTACAAATTTCTAAAATAAGTGCCACCCAAAACAGCAGCAAATGTTTTTTTTTTGTATAATTTTTCATAACATACTTAAAATTGAAGAAAAATGGTCAAACTCAGCATGCCTTGTGATGCATGTACAGACCCTTTCCAAAAAATTTGAATGTCATGGAAAAGTTGTTTAATTTCCATAATTCCATTCAAAAAGTTAAACTTTCATAGATTATAGATTCAGGGCCCACAATTTAAACAATTTCAAGTGTTTATTTGTTTATTTTTACGTAATTTGGGCTTCCAGCTCATAAAACCCACGAAAACAGGAATTCAAAAAATTTGAATACTGTGAAGAAATCACCATTTACTTCTCAGTTTTTGCAGGAAAAAAAAGAAAGAAATTAGGATCACATCAAATCAATCAAAATATGGTACTTTCAAAACGATATGTCAATCTTCAATACTTGGTTGGGAATCCCTTTGCCTTAATCACTGCCTCGATGCCACGTGGCATTGAAGCAATCAGCCTGTGGCATTGCCTGGGAGTTATGGAAGCCCAGATTTCCTTGATGCTTGCTGTCAGCTCTTCTTTGTTGTTGGGTCTGGTGCCCCTCATTTTCCTCTTGAGAATACCCCATAGATTCTCAATGGGGTTTAGGTCCGGCGAGTTGGCTGGCCAGTCAAGCACTGTGATGGCATGGGCATCAAACCAGGTTTTGGTGCTTCTGGCGGTATGGGCAGGGGCCAGGTCCTGCTGGAAGATGAAATCTGCATCTCCATATAGATCCTCAGCAGAAGGAATCATGAAGTCCTCTAAGACATTCTGGTAGACTGTTGCGGTGACTTTGGATTTAAGAAAGCAGAGTTTACCAACACCTGCACCGGACATTGCACCCCAAATCATGACGGACTGTGGATATTTCACACTGGACCTCAGGCAGCTTGGGTTCTGTTCCTCACCCGTCTTCCTCCAAACCCTTGGACCTCGATTCCCAAATGAAAGGCACACTTTACTTTCATCGAAAAAGAGGACCTTGGACCACTGGCCAACAGTCCAGTCCTTCTTCTCCTTGGCCCAGTGGAGACGCTTCCTACGTTGGCTCAGGTTCTGAAGTGGCTTGACCCGAGGAACCCGACAGTTGTAGCCCATCTCCCGGATGCGTCTGAATGTGGTGGTTTTTGAAGCTGTGACTCCCGCCTCATTCCACTCTTTCTGGATCTCTGCCAGATTCTTGAATCTTCCCTGTTTGATAATCCGCTGAAGCCCACGGTCATCTCTTTTGCTGGTGCATCTTCTCCTGCCACATTTTGCCCTTCCTCTAGACTTTCCATTGATATGCTTGGACACAGCACTCTGTGAACAACCAGCCTCCTTAGCTATGAACTTTTGTGGCTTACCCATCCTATGGAGGGTATCAATGATGGTCTTCTGGCCAGTTGTCATGTCTGCAGTCTTCCCCATATTGAACCCAACTGAGACAATTGAACCAAACTGAAGCAATTTAATGACACCTGGGGAAGCCTGTGCAGGTGATTTGAGTTTAGTAGATGATTAGTGTGTGACACTCAGTTTAAAACATTCATGCCCTGCAAAATTTGGGCTGATTTCTTCACAGTATTCTAATTTTTTGAATTCCTGTTTTCGTGGGTTTAATGAGCTTGAAGCCCAAATTACGTAAAAATAAACAAATAAATACTTGAAATCATTTAAATTGTGGGCCCTGAATCTATAATCTATGAAAGTTTAACTTTTTGAATGGAATTATGGAAGTTAAACAACTTTTCCATGACATTCTAATTTTTTGGAAAGGGTCTGTATACTGCTAAAAAAAATTAGAGGAACACTACAAAAACACATCAGATCTAAACTGGGGGGAAAATGATCTTGAATATCTTTCCTGATAATAAGTGGGTGATGTATTAGTAACAAAATGATGCCACATCATTTGATAGAAATGAAAATGATCACCCTATAGAGGGGGGAAATCAAAGACACCCCAAAAATGAAAGTAAAAAATGATCCAGCAGACTGGTCCATTTGGCTAAAATGTCATTGTAGCAACTCAACATGATTCTCAGTAGTTTGTGTGGCCCCCACGTGCTGGTACGCATGCCTGACAACGTCGGGGCATGCTCCTAATGAGACTACGGATGGTGTCTGGGGGATCTCCTCCCAGATCTGGACCAGGGCATCCATGAGCTCCTGGACAGTCTGAGGAGCAACCTGGCGGATGGACCTAAACATAATGTCCCAGAGGTGTTCTACTGGGTTTAGGTCAGGTGAACGTGGGGGCCAGTCAATGGTATCAATTCCTTCATCCTCCAGGAACTACCTGCATACACTAGCCACATGAGGTCGGGCATTGTCGTGGACCAGGAGGAACCCAGGTCCCACTGCACCAGCGTAGGTTCTGACAGTGGGTCCAAGGATTTCATCCCGATACCTAATAGCAGTCAGGGTGCCGTTATCTAACCTGTAGAGGTCTGTGCGTCCTTCCAGGGATATGCCTCCCCAGACCATCACTGACTCACCACCAAACCGGTCATGCTGAATGATGTTGCAGGCAGCATAACGTTCTCCACGGCATCTCCAGACCCTTTCACGTCTGTCACATGTGCTCAGGTTGAACTTGCTCTCATCAGTGAAGAGCACAGGGCACCAGTGGTGTAGTTGCCAATTCTGGTGGTCTATGGCAAATGCCAATCGAGCTCTACGGTGCTGGGCAGTGAGCACAGGGCCCACTACAGGACGTCGGGCCCTCAGGCCACCCTCATGGAGCCTGTTTCTGATTGTTTGGTCAGAAACATTCACACCAGTGGCCTGCTGGAGGTCATTTTGTAGGGCTCTGGCAGTGCTCATACTGTTCCTCCTTGCACAAAGGAGCAGATACCGATCCTGCTGAGGGTTGAAGGGCCTTCTATGGCCCTGTCCAGCTCTCCTGGAGTAAATACCTGTCTCCTGGAATCTCCTCCATGCATCATTTAATTATGTGGCATCATTTTGTTACTAATACATCACCCACTTATTATCAGGAAAGATATTCAAGATCATTTTCCCCCCAGTTTAGATCTGATGTGTTTTTGAAGTGTTCCTCTATTTTTTTTTGAGCAGTGTATATTAGTGTGAATACGTTTATTGTGTGGATACGTTTATTTTGATACCTGCTAGTCTATGTACAAGTATGCAGTGCTGTTACATTGTGTGTTGTGTTACTTGTTTTATTGACTTATTTTTGGTTGTACCGTGAGTGAGGGGGGCGTTTGGTTTGATAACCTCCAGTTATTTTATGCCTGATTTCACTATTTGTGTTTTTTGACCATTTGCTGGTGGTCCTGGAAGGTAATCCCTGTGAAAGAACACGCTAACCAGGGAGGACGCTAACTGAGGTTCTGCTGTACTTTCGCTGCACAAAAAAACAACCAAAAAAAATTGATGTGATCAAAGAAATTGAAAAAAAATGCTATTCAAAATATTTTGTATAGAAAATTAGATAGTTTAAATAAAATCTAACAGAAACAAACTCAAATTCATCAAATGGTGATCAAAACAATTTAAAAAAATTGTATCTAAAAAGGCAATTAAATTGAAATCGATTTTTTAACCAAATAAAAATGAATAAAATCTATTCACAGATGTCAAAAACAAAAAAGCTACCCAAAACAGCAGCAAGTTTGGATTTGTGCCAGGTTTTTAATAAAATCTAAAGAAAAACTGCCAAACAAAGCATGCCTTGCGGGTTATACATTGGAATAAAATTAATCCATTATTTTGCATGTAGATTTTTGTGTAAATGTTTTTGCCCATACGTGTTCCACGTATGTTTTTGTTATTTTTGGTCGCACTGTGAGTGAGGAAGTGGTTTGGTTGCATAACCTCCTGGTTTTTATGGGTGTCTTTATTAGTCACGTTTTTATTTTGATTTTTTTTTTCCATTTGGGCGAGGGGTCTCCTTTGACGCCTCGTGGAGACACGCTCCCTTTGGGAGAAAAACACAGCTCATTAGCATTAAAGCTACACACAATAAAAGGACATGTTCCCAGCAGGGCTAACTACTGTGCCACCACTATTAGTAAAAATAGCTGATATGGAACCTTTAAAATGAATAGGACTGTTGATTGGTAAAAGAACAAAGAACAATTAAGAATAATAAATCTTTTATTGTGCATGGATTTTTTTTGTAGATATCATGGCTATCTATACATATACACTTTTAAATACATTTCTATGATTATACATTTTGCCATAACGAACATTGGAAAGTGATATGTCTGCTAGGTATGTCTAGTATAACAAATTGTCATTTTGGAATGTAAAGGTGTATGAGGTAACTGCAAAGATTAAAATGACATTAAAATGGGTTTTCCTCCATTTTTGTGCATATTTGACTTTTTTTTTTTTTAATCTCCTCGAGCAGCCAAGCGGGTCATGAAGGTGTTGCAACGGCACAGTCACTACCAAAAAAAGGAATTGTTTCAAAGACCAAATCACGTTTTGCAAGGTACCTATAGATTTTTCTTCTTTTGAGAGGAAAAAAACCCCAAAAAACTATCCAGTTGTGGATAATTAACACAAAAAAAATTTGGATTTGACAAGAAGTACATATCACACAATAAATGTGTCCGCACTTGAGGACTGACGGTGATCACGGTGTATTCTTTCAACGTCTATTATGACATATCATATAAAAAATATATTATATATACTTCACACATAACCCTGACCAAGCCAAATCAAATGAAATCATCCAGAAGTCAAACAAACACAACTACTTTCTGATTATTTACTGACATCAAATAAATGTAGCAAAAAATAAAATTAAACACCTTCTAGTGTTTTCTAACACAAAAAAAACAAACATGAAATTAAGAATGTTTTTTTCTCCTCTCCACTGAAGGCCTCTGAAACCACCGATACAAATTTGCTTATTTTTCACCTTTTGCTCCGTTGTTTCAGCGACACACAACTTTTAAAACAGGCAAAAAAAAAAAAAAAAAAAAAAAAAAAAATCCACACACAAAGAAACAAAGAAAGAAAGAAGTTGGGCTCGGACAGTCTGAAAGTGTGTTCCATAAAAGGCATCGCCACACGCAGTCAGTCATCGTTGCTTTCACTAAGGTGCAAATCAAAGAAAATGAAATTTGTGGAAGGAAAAAGAAGGTGAAAGGTTGTTTGTGCTGGACCATATTTGGGCGTAAAGCAGCTGCATGACTGAAAAAACAACCAAACAAAAAGATTAGAAGTTGACTGTTTGGTTTCCTGATGTATTTTTTCTTTTAACACCGAGCACTTTCTGTCCTTCTTTGTTGGATGCCGTACAAAAATATAGCAACATTTCTCCAGTTTTTGCGTCCTTAAACATTCCCGACATGAAAAAGGTTTGGAAAGTGCTGAGCCAGCTTTTCATTTTTCACCACCTTAAAATCCATCAGGATTACTATTATTTTTTTTTTTTTAAAAGTCCCTTCATGTGGTCCCATTTTGTTTTTTGATATTTCTTATGTCCCGCCCCACCCCGTCCTTCACTGTGCAAACGCCGCCCACTGGGGGTCCCAGGATGAGCTGACTACACTTTGACGTTAAGTTAGTTTTGGAACACGTGGTGAAAAACAACCATAAATTATTTCTTCTATGCACATATATACTGTGTGACCATGTGACACCATTCCCCGCCCCCGGGGCAGGAAGGTACCCCAGGCGCTAATTCACTTCATCAGCCCTCCCTCTTCCTAAGCCCCGCCCACATGCCTGTGCTGACAGGGGAAAACAAAGAGCAAGAAAAAGAATAAAGCTATAAGAACCGTGCAGCTGGGTGGGGGGGGCAGTTGGTGGGGGTCCCTCACTTGATGACAAAGTACTGGATGATGAACGCGATGAGGATGGCGATGACGGAGAAGACCATGAGGAGGAGGAAGGCGCACTGCTCGTCCGTCAGGCTCCGTCTGGCTCGGCTCAACTCGGCCCGGGAGGAAGAAGAGCCCGCTGCCGGGCCGCCTGGGGATGCGTCGGCGCGCTGGAGGGGGAGGGTCACCGTGGGGCTGTAGGGCCCGCTCAGCTCGGGGGCGTCCTGGCACTGGCGGATGGCGCACACCCGGAAGCGGTAGTCGCTGTTGGCGTGCAGGTGCGGCACAGTGAAGGACGTGCCGGAACCTTTGTAGGCCTGAGCAAACCACACAACAAGCCGCCAGCGTTACAAGTAACGTCGTCGGGTGCACCGTCAACAAAAGCAAACTACCAAAGCGTCCACAGGGCGGCCCACAGAGCATTCTAAAAATAGAATTGAACAAGGACAAAAAAAATAGCACAGCAGCAAAAACTGAAAAATCAGCAGTAATTTTTTTACAAAAATAAAGTCAAAATATTGACAAAAAGTTGTAATCTAACAAGGAAAGAAAGTTAATTTTATGAGAATAATGTAATATGAGGAAAAATAACGTCATTTGAGTAGAATACAGCTGAAATATTAAAGATGTTATTTTTTTTAAGTCAGAATATCATGAGAAACAAACAAAACAACAAATAAAGTTGTCATTTTTGGAATATTTGGTTACGGAAAACGTTCTAATATTAAGTGAGTAAAGTAGAAAAAAAAATAAAATAAAAAAGGGAATAAAGCCATAATAATGGGAAGAAAATTTTACAAGAAGAAAGTTGAAAGAGTTGTAGAACTAAAAAAAAAGAAAAAAAAGACAAATACAGAACAATTGCAAAAAAAAAAAAATCAAAGCTGTAATTTTACAAGAATGAATGGGAATAAAGTCAAAATATTAGAAGAAGAAAAATTAACAAGATTATTTCATGTTATGTGAATAAAGTCCAAATATTATGGTAATAAAGCTATAGTTACGTTATGAAAATTCAAAAGAAGAGACGAAAAAGAGATGAAATATATATACACTGGTAATGTCTTAGCACATCTACATGTATGTATGTATAAAGTTGCACCCTTTCATTTTTCACTATGTGGCCCTCACTGGATAAACATTGAGACACGTCTGCTCTACAGCATCGGCCTCTGCGTGCACTCAACTGCAAAGAGTGCCAGGCACCTACTGGGGGTAAGGCATGTTTATGAGGAGGTCTTCAATCCATCCGCTTCTCCTCTTTGGCATGCTGGAGCCTATCCCAGCTGACTTCGGGCGACAGGCGGGGTACACCCTGGACTGGTCGCCAGCCAATCACACATATAGACAAACAGCCATTCACTCTCACATTCATACCTATGGACCATTTAGAGTCGCCAGTGAACCTAACATGCATGTTTTTGGATGTGGGAGGAAGCCGGAGTACCCGGAGAAAACCCACACACACACATGGGGAGTACATGCAAGAGAATCAAACCCAGGTATTCCCAATCTCCAGGCTGTTACTGTGTTGGGCAACATGCTAACCACTAGACCACCGTGCGGCCCTTATGAGGAGGTCTTGTTTTTGTATTTTCCGTTCATTCAGTTAATAATCAAACTTACGTATGTATTCAAATAAAAGTGAGAAGTGTTACTGCATGTTGTACTACTCAAGTGTTCTTTCTAGAGATGCACCATATCTTTTTTGTCAAACTGATACCGATAACTTTCTACTTCTACTTAGGAGCGCTTGATTTCCTCACACGCACAATATGGGTAATCCCGCCTCATCGGAGCATTTTTTTTAAAGATCTGTTATCAGAGCTATTTTTATCAGATTTATCGGTATGATGTCATAATCCCCTGTCTTGCACCCCTACTTCTTTCTTACTATTACAGTGGACGCTTTCATCCCACATGAAATGATAATATTGTTAAAAAAATATATTAAAAAATTATAAATCCACATTTTACAGACGCCACCTGTGTTGTGCAGACAGTCTGCAGCGCCACACGGTGGTCAAGGCCTCCAAGCCAGCCAAACGTTTGGAGACACTTGCCCGTGCTACTGAATGGGAAGGTGCCTCTAAACTTTTGACTGGTGTTGCAATTGATGCTGTTATTGTGCAAACGGAGGCATTTGTCGCCTTGGATCAAGAAGCCATCTATTTGCTTCTAGTAGTTGTTGGCCCAGCTGTCCTCTCAGCGACTTTTGAAGCCAACACGCCTTTACTTCTTCACTTTATGTTGTAAAGATGACACGACAAGTCCTGTTAGACAACTAACCGGACGGAAATAAACATGTGCTTTATCTCTGCTGATGTGTACGCGGAAGGGAGGAAAACAAGGACGGATGCCTCACATGTCAGCTCCCTGATCTGATCCTGATGTGTGATGAGGAAACGTTAGCACGAGCACCACACTGGCCATGACACACACAAAGGATAAATGACACCTGCGACAACTCATGGATCAATGGCCTTTGCGTAACGGCTGAGGCCTTCTGGACCATCTGAGCTCTCAAGAGATGAATGTCAGGGTGGGCTGTGCGTGATGTCGAGTGGTAGAGGGCAGCATCAGTACCTGCTTGAACTCAGAGTTGCCCATCATGGACTGCAAGGTGTAGATGATGGGGTCTCCCTTCATGGGCGCCAACGTCTCCCAGGTGACCTCGCAAGAGTTGTCATCCAGACGCTCCACCTTCGGAGCTGCACGGGCGAGAGGGAAATATAAGCTATACTTAACAGTACAGATATCCCTCGCCACTTCGCACTTTGAATATCTAGCACAGTTTTTCAAAAATATATAAAACAAACTAGGCTGTTTCATGGTTGAATACGACAAAATGAAGCATTTTCAAGCATAAAAACGCTGAAATGAAGCAAAATACAGATATAAAGCATTCAGGAAATGCATTCAAAGACATTGTGATTATGTGTAGTATGTACACTAGTCACTAGGTGTCAGTAATGTTCCTGTAATGTTGGGTGGGACACACAAGCACCAGACTTGATGGGTGGAACAACAGGCATTTATTGCAAGTTTGAATGATCTCACAACAGGCACAAAAATCCCTAACATAAGATACTGCTGCGGCTGTAACCCACGCAGCAGTATTTAGGCGCACCAGAACAAACATTTCGTGTGAGCCATTGCTCGACGTGCTAACACAGTGAACAGCGATGCAGAGCAAGAGAGGGTGCTGGGCATGCCCATGTAAGGAAGTCCGGGTTGTGTCGATGTCAGTGGAACTCGGTGTTAAAAAAAACCTCTGTAAAACAGAACCATCCAAGGTCTCACTTCCAAATGTGCAAACATCCTTATCTGACACGTTGGCATGGTTTAACATGAGAATACAACATTGTAACATCCTTTATAGGCCAGAAAAGAGAAAAAGCATAGTAGGTGCCCTTTAACATTATTTGTTGATTAACTGGATTTACATTATTTTCTAGGGAAAATTTTTCTTTGGTTAGAGTCTGTTTTGGTTTGAGTCAGACCTTCTGGAACGGATTAGACGCTAACCAAGGCACCACTTTATAAGACTATTATACAGCGTTTTAAAGTGAAATAAAGATATATGTAAGTGTTAACCCCCATGTCCACCAAGAATATAAGAGTACTACACAGCATCCCACTTTACTTCATACTTCCATGCAGGATTTCCAGGGTTCATACATTCACAAGTTCATGTCTTCATTCAGATCATTTTGAAAATGTTCCAAGTAATGTATTTAGTTGTCATTTGATATGTAGCGTGTTTTGAAAGCAGCTGCATTGTTAGATAAAATGTAGTTTAGTGCCTTGTACACTAATACAAAACATTTAAAAATACATATACAGTACAGTGGTACCTCTACTTACAAATTTAATTCGTTCTGGGAGTAGCTTCGTAAGTAGAGACGCCTTTTGAATGTAAATGCGCTAATCCGTTCCAAGCCCCGCAAAAGTATGATTTTTTTTTAAATAAATCATAAAAGAGCATCAGAACATGAAATAAATACATGTTAAAATTAGATTACCGCACAATAAACATAAAATGAGAGGCACATAATGTAAAAAAAACAAAGAATAAAAGAAATAATTAAAATATTCATTTACCTTTTAACTGTCACTTTTTGGCCTCTTTTGTTTACTGGTCCTCAGCAGTGTTTTTGCCTCGCGTTTCTTGAAAAACTGATCCAATGACGTCTGCTTTTGCCGGCTTTTGACAATCCGTCGGAAATGCGCGAGGCAGACATCATCATAATGAGCGATAGCCTGACTTGTCAACACTTTTTCCGGGTGATTCCTTTCAACATACTCCGAGACTTCATGGAATTTTGCTAAAATGTCTTTAATTTGAGCTGATGGAACGATGGCTGCGTCCTCCTCCTCGTCGTCTCTGAACTCCTCCTGCACAGCGGTGTGTTGCATCGCCTCCAATTCCTGCAGTTCCTTCGTCTAAAGCTCCTCGTTGTGCTCCTGAATCAGCTCGTTAATGTCCTCGTCATCCACCTCATGACCCATGCCCTTTCCCAGCGAAATAATTTTGTCAACTTCACTCTCCACCTCGAACTCCTCGGTTTCTCGTGGGGCAACAGCATCAGGCCACAGCTTTTTCCAAGCTGCATTAAGGCTACGTCTGGTCACCTCCTGCCAGGCCATGTCCATCATCTTGAGGCAAACAACAATGTCAAAGTTCCGGCTCCTTCCACAACTCACGAAGGGTAAGCTGGGTGTTTTCAGTGATGTCAAAACATCTCCTGAACAGGTGTTTTGTGTAGAGTTTTTTTAAGTTTGCAATGACTTGTTGGTCCATGGGCTGGAGGATAGAGGTGGTGTTAGGTGGGAGGTACAGCACCTTAATAAACAAAAACTCCTCCAGGATATCATCTTCGAGGCTGGGCGGGTGGGCAGGGGCATTATCGAGAATGAGGAGGCACTTGTAGGGGAGATTGTTCTCCTCCAGGTACCCCTTAACAGCAGGGCCAAAAACCAAATTAACCCACTCAACAAAAAATTGTCGGGTGACCCAGGCCTTGGCATTTGCCCTCCATAGCACCTTAAGTTTTTCTTTTAATATTTTGTGAGTCTTGAATGCTGTGGGATTTTTGGAGTGGTACACCAGCAGGGGCTTGATTTTGCAGTCCCCGCTGGCAAGTGTAAAGCGGTCCTTCATGGGCTTGTGGCCTGGCATTTTTTTCCCCTATTGTAATGAAGGTGCGGCCTCTGTCACTGTGTCACCAGCAATCTCTTTCTCCTTTATCCACACGAGTAACAAACTCTCCATCTCATCGTTCACTGCCGACCTCCTCCTGGAAATGACAGAGAGGCCTTTGGAAGGAGCCGTAGCTTTTAGGGCTTCCTTTTGTTTTATTATCGTGCCGATCGTAGATATATTACGGCCATATTCTTTTGCAAGATCACTCAAACGCATCCACTATTATCTCTTGCTTTGTTTCTATGGCCAGAAAAAGCCTCTTCCTCTTCTTTTCTCCTTGTCCACTTTTCTGCATGTCTTTCTTGGCGTCCATTGTGAATGACAGCTCTTCGTAGCGGTACCATAGACTGTTTACAGAGCGGGACGGGGACACGAAGAGCATGCTGGGATACACGCACCCGCACCGGGTTGCCAGGCAGATTTTAGGCGATAGCCAATGGCAGAGCAGCTACAAGTTTGTTTACGTTCGGGAAACGCTGGAAGCGGCGAATAGCAACGCGTACTGTACTGTATTTTTGACTTCGTATCCTGAAACGCCTTCGTAACTAGAGGCAATATTTTCCCGTTCAGGTACTTCGTAACCTGAAACATTCGTGTGTAGAGACATTCGTAAGTAGAGGTACCACTGTATATGTATATAAGCATATCTTACAATATCTTTACAAAATACCAAAGTGGCAAAGTTGCATCCTTTCATTTTTCACTATATGGCCGTCGATGGAAGAAGTTTGGGCACGCCTGTCATATGGAGTTCTAGTGAATGCAGAAAGATGATAGCATAATAGCAGCAGCTTCATGTAATCTCATATGGTGCCAATCAAATTGTACAAGACATAACTTCAGAGAAGATTGTTCAGAGTCAACTCCACATGTGAGAGGAAGAGGAGGAGAGAGAGCACGCGAAAGAGCATACCTTTGAGAGGGGCAGGAGGAGAGCGAGGGGTGGTGAAGGTGTAAACAGAGGAGAAGGGTCCTTCGCCCGCCTCGTTGAAGGCCTGGATGCGGAACGCGTAAGAGGTAGACTCATTAAGCCTCTGGACTTTGTGAGTGTGGCAGGTTCCTTTGTACAAGGATATAAATCTGCAATGAGAATTTTTGGGATTCAAGACCAGCCATGAAGACACTGAGTGCAAAACCCTCCAACGAGAGTCTTGGTACACATTAAACATTCTGGCTTTATAGAGATGCAAATGTTGTCTTATGTAAGATATTCATTCAACATTACTGAGGTTATAGCTTGCACTGGCGTACAACTGCACCGTGTGGTACACAAAGTATTATAGTATGATGCACTGCAACTACAAAAATAACCATATACTAATCCCTCACCACTTTGCACTTCTAATTTCGTCTGACGATGACCTATTAGTCAAAAATATGCATATTTTAGTACATTTTACGTATTTCTTGCCGAAGCATTTTCAAGCATAAAAATGGATAAAAGAAATAAAATACAAATATAAGGCATTCACAAGAAGCATTCGATGTCACTTCTTGTTCTCTTTATGTCTTATTTGCTCTTATTATGTCCATTCTATTGGGTAATAGGAGTGTACACGTGACTATAGGGGAGTTACTATGTCTTAGAGGGCTCTAATAATGTTAATAGGCGTATTTAGAAGGTCGTAACCAGTTTCTACCAAAAATAAATAAGGAATGTTGGCAGAAATTCACTTATCAGTCAGGATTGGAACTAATTAACTGCCATAAACGAGGGATTACCGTATTCTCCGTTAAATGAATACCATGCTAATTGTGTAAACATCAGTGTTTTCCATTAATTCATTTGTGTGGTGGTCCACTACATTAGTCAGCCAGATAAGAAGATGTAGATAAATGCCAGGTAGTTAAGATCTAGCAACTTCTTCTCAGTGTTACTGGAGACTTAGGGCAAGTCTGTCTTGAAAGCACATATTGCTTTTCTCAATGAGCACCGAATCCTGTTGTGGGAGGGGATCAAGAAAATTAAGGTTATTAATAGGTTGGTTTTTTTTTTACTTTTCATGTTTTGTCACTTTTTGCGAATGCGTCATGGCCAATTATGCAAATTAGATGCTTACGTCATTACGTCATTACGTCATTTGAGGTACGGACCTGCCACTCTTGTCCTCCATCTGCAGCTGATACTGGAGGGCGTCGGAGGTGACGGCTTTGGCTGGACCGTCGCCCCATTTGAGCCTGAGGGTCTGGTGGCTGAAGGCGGTGCACTCCAAGCGCGGCGGCTGGGGGGGCAGGGGCTTGGTCTTCAGCTTAAAGGTATGACTAAAGGGGCCCGCTCCCAAGCTGTTCAGGGCCTGGATTCGGATCCTGGAAGGGACAAATGGTGTCGTCAACAAGGATGGGATGATGACATGTGCAGTGCCAGCACCCACCTGTAGCTGGTGTCAGGCTGCAGGTGCTGGATGATGTGTTTGCTGACGCGGCCGACCAGGATGGGCTGGCGCTCTCCAAGGTCGATCAGGTAGGACGTGATTTCGGAACCGTGGTCGCAGGGGGGGTCCCAGCAAATCCCCACGCAGGTGGATGGCGAGTACAGTGGCATTGTCCTGGCGCCATCATCCTCTTCGTCATCATCATCCTCTGCGTTGTGCTCTATCAGCTCCGTCTCCCTCATGGCACAGATGTTGCTAACGGCTGCGGGCACAGAGCAGGGGGTCTGGCACAAGAGGGCCTCGCTGAAGGGCCCCACACCAGCCACATTCACGGCCTGCACCGACCAGAAAGACGACAGTCAGTGGGGTGCAATGACTAAACTTCTCCACAAGATGGCGGTGTAAACATAAGTATTTCAGAAGCTAATGGCCTAAAGGCAAATAAAATGGCAAGATTGGCTACCATCCATCTAAACCGCACTTTTCATGCCTGATAAGCACTTAGCACTATTCAATTCATAGCAGCCTCTCACCTTATTATTCACTATCTAAACATATCTTTTGCCAATCCAGCACACATTCAACATTTCCCAGTAAGTCCAGTTGGTGCTGCATTTGGTGCTCTCACCTGTACCCTGCAGAAGTAGTTGGTTGCAGGTAGCAGACCTTTCATTTCGTGGCTGAGGGCCGGCCCGCTGTAGCCCACCTGCATGCTGCCCTCAGCGGCACCCCACTCCAGACGGAACTCGCTCACAGGTGCTCCATTGCAGGGCGGGGCCTAGGAGAGGACAATTCACAGTCTTATAGTCATGCTATCATCACAGCATTCCTCGTCTGTGTCCCAAAGTGACTTTAGAGACGCTCCCTAACCTCTATAACCAAATCTTAATGGGTTTTCCATACTGAGCTATAGGGGTGTCACAAGATCACCCGAAATTAAAATGTGACAAGAAAAACTGTCGTGGGCACTAGGCCTGGGGTGATAATAAATTAATTCGTCACACAATATGAAGTGGATAATCAATATATTTCCATGTGCATGAGTGTCTGTTTTCCTCCTTTCTTGCCTCCAAACAGGCAGGAAGAGGTTTCACTCTGTGCATTTCTTTCACACACGTTTATTTCATAGAACAACGGCATGAACGGGGTGAGCCCTTTTATCAGTCATAGAGGCTCTTTGTTTCAGTGGGTGGTGGCGGGGCCGCTAGCGTCACACAATGTGCAGTGGAGTGTAATGTAGTAGAAATTAATTTAGTAGATTGCAACGTATTGTCCTATATTTTATATCAATTCACTTTTCTTAAAAGTAATGTTAAAGTCTCGTCTCGTTCTCGTAGACCCAATCTCGTGTATCGTCTGGTCTTGTGAGTGTCCCGTGACACCCCTAATGAGCTATTTTCTCTTTAATCGTACATCAATTTATTTGTGGCTCACAATCACTTCATAATAGGACTGTCTGAATTGGCTTGTCATTACGAGCCCGTCCATTAGATGCCATTGTTAATCTGCATAGTCAGAGCACTTGTGCATTGGTTGAGGAAGGTACGTTTCGATTTCAAATACAACTACAGTCTTAAGTGGTATTTACACTTGCATTTTGCCTCTGCATTGTACCACAATTTGCCGTGGCAATACGTGTCATTTATTTATTCATTTAAGGCACGCCTATAAGATTAATGTGCGGATTGTTTGCGTTCTGTTGACGCATAAATTACATACTTGGCACGCAATTTGTGCTGAAATGTGAAATACGAAAATGGTGTGCATTGGCACGCAATTACCACGCTCCCGCACGACTTACTTACACTTTGTCAGGTAGTGTTTACGTCTAGTGCACAACATTAGTGCACGCGACACGCATTGTGCCCGCACGGGGCATGCACTGTCACCACCACTTCCTGCATCCACGAAGAGAGAAGGATGGACGCCCACCTTGAGTTCTGTTCTTTGCAGTGATCATTTCACTGATGACTGCTATGAAGGAACACCTTTACAAGAAGCATTTGGCTTGAAAGTACGGTATAAACGCATTTTGAAAAAGGATGCTATTCCGCCGGTAACACAGAAAAAAAACAAACAAGAAGGACATCAAAGTTGCCAGAGAACTTTTTTTTCTTCCACTCTATCATGTCACACGCCATGGCTGACTGCATGCAGTGTGAAGGTCATGTCATGTCATGTATCATCAATGTTGTGTCATTACTGATGCCTTGCGACCAGAATACTACATATTACTTGTCTTTCAATATTTTTTGACTAATAATAGGCCATAGTCAATCACAAAACAGCCATAATTTATGAATTCATTTTTGAAAAAACATGATGTAGCGAGGAATGACCGTATTTCTATTTACCTATGGAGTAACATTGTTCAATTTAGGGATATTGCAAAGAAGGGATGTCCCGAGCCTATCTTCAGGATCGGCATCGGCTGCCGATCTGCTGTATTTGTGAAGATAATATCGGCTTTCGCCACGAGATCGGGCCCATCCGGTTGCCGTATCACGTTCGTAACTCTGAGCCACACTCCAACACGCTAGGTGCTGTAATGCGCCTCAAAGCTGGTTGCCACTCGACTTGCGCCACCCGCGAGAAGAAGAAAAGGCAACACCACCATGCAGACATGTCCGCGGTGAAGTTAGTTTCACATTGGATGTTGGATATTCGTCTCCGTAGCTACAGCGGCAGTTCCCTCTCACTGTGCCCGCACTGCTGTGTCATGGTGTCGGGAGCTCGCATGGGAAGTGCTGCTCTACCCGCTGGTTGCTTATAATAGGGACCACACAAACACTACTAAACATGTCGAAACGGCATCGAAAAACCTTGGAAACTCCTCTGTAGCTAGTGGGGTTCGCTTAGTTTAGCTAGTGCAGCTGTGTGTGTGCGCGCGCGACTCAGTTGTATGAGTATAATTTCACCGTGTTGTGTTTTACCGCTTTAGAGTAAGGACCATTTTGCAACGCCCACTGACGACATGCAGGTTCTGAGTGAAAAAAGACGAGAGGCACATTCATTCGTGCACCCAGCACGTATCAACCATCACTTGCCATTCTCAACACACACAACACATTCCGGCATTCTAAGTAAGAGCGCTCTTTGTCACAATTGTGTAAACAAAATAAGGGTGTCATTAAAATATCTTACATTAATAAAGTGATTGGAATGACATCTGTGACTACATCGTCCTTTATCACAAGCACGGGCATTACAGTTTGTTCAAGATTTTGTAGCAATATGTGCTGAGGCTGACATCCCATTAAAAAGTTAGCTAAGCTACATCCATTTCTCAATGACTGGACAAAATGGGCCAATGATGTATTGCATCAATAAATGTAAGGATTTTTGGATTTAATTAATGGACATTTTATTTACCAACCCAAACATCACACACTCTATGCTGGTAACATAAGTGGAAAAGGTAAAAAAAATGGAATTCAAACAAATTAAAACGGAAAATAATGAATTTGGGAAAAAATAAAACAGATTTCATAGGGCCCTAAGAGAGTTTGTTTAAAAAAATAAGTCATATATTCTAAATCACAACACAAATTGATCTACAGTATAACCATGTCAAATGATTAGTCCTACCCTGAAAGTATTTTTTCCAATTTTATCTTTTAATTTGATGGACTTCTATTGGATACAGGAGCTGACTCAGAGGTTTGTTACAAAAGCCAAACAATATTGTTGGTCATGCTGTGTAATAAAATACTTTGGTTGCATTATTTTTAATGCTTTGAAGAGCTATTTTCATAACCATATTCAATTCCACAAATTCACGTTTGTCACAAAAGCTTATTATTATTAAACCCCCCCGCCCAAAAAAAAAAAAACAATCTGTACCGGATCGGATCGGCAAGACTAGAAAAAAAAATCGGATTGGCTCGGAAGCCAAAATCTGTGGACCGGGACATCCCTATTGCAAAGTGCGCTGAACATCTCACCTCCCAGCTGACCACAACACAGCTGGGTGACTTGCACGTAGTGGAAGGCGCCTTGCACTGTTCCGGGGCACCGGGTCCTGTGGTCACCTCATAGCGCTCAGAGAGGGGCCCAAACTACCAACACAGAGGACCAAAGACGACATTCAGACAATCGTTGTAAAGGATATTCTGGTGAGAGATGAAGGCCAGCATTGAGAGTTTTCTCACCCCCGCCTTGTTTCCCGCCTTGAGCCGGAATCCGTACGTTCTCCCGGGCATTAAGCCTCCCACGAAGCAGTCTAGCTCTGGACCCTGGTAAACCTCCCTGCTCTCCTCTGGCTGCGGCCCACTCAGTTCCACACTGTAGCAGGACACTGGGCTGCCGCCGTCCACCTGAGGCGGGCCTGGGAAATCCGCATTAAAACTCAATTTGATGCGGTGAAAAAGCAGCATTTGCACTTTACATTATTTAAAAGAAAACTGCAAATTTTGCCCATCATCCACAATCCTTTATGAGCAGGGATGCAACGATGACCGGTGCTAATGATTAACTACAGTAAAACTCCCGACAGTATTACCGTTTCATGGGGAAGGGGTAGGATTAAATATAAACTCTGCTTCTTCCTACTCCTTTTCAGACATGTTAAATGTAACCTTGTGATGTTCCTTCATGTAACTTGTTACGCATGTGTGAAACAAACATACCATGAACACGTCTCTCTTTTCTGTATGTTCTAAAGATATAACAAATGGTAAAAAGAGGCAGCTAATATTAACACCTGAGCGGCAGTATGAAAGAAACTTTTTCTTTCATTTGACTTTTTCCTTCCTTACAGTGTTACCAACGCTTAACAACCAACATACAAAATAAGAATTATTATTTAAGTGGGAGTATTTACTCAATGCAACATTTATTTCATCATCACTGATTTGTCATTAATTCAACTAATCACCCAGAGAACCAAAGTAGCTTTAAGCTATTTTAAATAATATAATACATCTACAACATTTTTATCACACATACGTCTTTGTTTTTGGGGAACTTGAAAAATGACAAATGTGGTCTTTTGGAGCGTCTCTTAGAGAAATGAATGGCTGGGGAGTGTGCCGAGGACATGTTTACAATGCAGTGTTTCTGGATTCTGCTCACCATCATGGCGGCCAAACCCGCACAAGGCATACTGTACTACAAATGTGGATGCCGAGTTGACAGGCCGGTTCAATTCTAGCGTCCTTGACTGTGACTGTGAAAAAGGTTGACACCTTCAGTTGTTTTGATAAAAACCTTTGTTTTCCACTTGCCTTCTCCTATTCTCCGCTCCACTAGTTTAACTCCACGCCAACAAGTTTCTTTCACTCCCGTCTTCCGGTATCAATGTGCACACGTGCAACAATGTAGAACAGTCCATTGTATGAGAAGGGAGGGGCAGCGGTCGAAACACTTATGAAAGTTTACACATTTTTATGTACTTTTAAGCACGTGAATTAAGACTACCACAGAAAATCGAAGAAAAAAAAAAACAATAATCAGAGACGTTTAGTGACCCCTGGAAGTCCACCCCTGTGTTCCTGTCTCATATAAGGATTGTGGATGAGCAAAATTCCAAAAAGTACACTTTTGCTTTAAAATTTCACAAGAAAGTGCACAAAATAGCCCATGTCAGAGAAATGACCCACCCCAGCGCAGTTGCACTTCCCGGGCTTTGGGCTTGCCCACCAATCGGGGGGGTTGGCAGGGCCCAGGGGGCACAGCTGGAGTTTGGACCTGCAGGGTTTCCGATAGCTTGCAAAAAAAAAGGATAAGACCTTGACATTTTCACCCAAGCACATCATGCAAATGAAACATTACAATAAACATGAATCCTTTTTGGAGGTCAGACATGTGAGTGTTATGTCACCTTGTGCTGCGCTTTGCGCACCGTGAGTCATGTTTCCTTACAAGGCCACTCATGAATAACGGCACGCATTCACGGCTGACAAAGAAATTAAAGATGAGCATCTGCCGAGTCAGCTCATTAGGAAAAACATTGTGGGAGGGTTAATCAATTAGCAAGACTTTGTTTCATGCCAACAGACTAGGAGGCAAAGTCTCAGTTCTCCACAAAAGAGGTCGCTGGCCTGCAAATTTTCATAAAAAACCCCCACCACAACTTATTTATCATTTCAAATTGATTAAGAGACATGAATGAATGAACCAGCCTGTAAATATATGAATACTAATAGCACTATGGGATCATTTTTTAAATACAATAATGGCCCATATTTACCAGATTAATATGCATTTATATAAAATTTGATGTAGTTATTTACAAATTTATTTTAAGTGTATTTTTTATTTTTTCAATCATTGCACAAAGTATCCCGTGGCCCAGTGGTTGTGGACCCCTGGTATCTGACGTTTAAAATGCATGACATTTCTGCCTACTGTGCGGGTATTCTGTTTTTTAAGATATGATATACTTACATTTGATTTTGTATTCACCTGTAGACAGGTGTACTTTGTATACAGAAAAGTAACTGTATCCCCTCTTTGTTTTCTTCTTCATCCAATTTCCAATACTTATTGACATATTAATATTTTTTTTTTGCTTTTTTTTCCTAAAACTGACTAAAGTAAATTAAAACATTTTTAGTTTTCCTCAACTAAAACTATTCATTTGAGTGTTTGTCGACTAAATCTGGACTAAAACTATCACATATAGAAATTACTCAAATGTGACTAAAACAAAAAGCATTTTCTTCCAAAAAGACTTAAGACTACAAATAAAATGTATGCCAAAAACAACACTGGGAGGTTGCATACAGTCCCTTTAAAAGAAAATGTGTACTGTTTTTTTTTTTTTACCCATCATCCACAATCCTTATGTGAGACATCGACACACATCTCTCTTTTCTGTGCATTCTGAAGATATAAAAACAGCTACAAAGAGGCACCAAAGAATGCACTCAACGGGACGCGCCTATTCCGCCAATAAAGCCTTCTGAAAACACCTCCAAAAAGCGCCAACGCCACCCCATTTACATAATGTGACCTGCATATCAACCAAGCTACAGCAACATTGTTGTTATTGTTATTAATATTGTGACGCCTAACAGCTACGTTATTGGTGTAGTGACACCTCGCCACACCACACACTCACTCACAATGCCTCAGGCCACCAGCGAAAAGTAACGCTACATATTGGAGCTGCTGCCACTGCTGCTGTGTTTTTGTTTTGGAGTTTGGAAAAGTTAACGCTAGGTGTAGCGTTCCTTTCTTTGTTGCTATGTAAAATCAATGCACCCAGGAAGGAAGTTCCACCAATACTTCAAATGAGCAAAATACTGTAAGTATGACATGTTATCATGAATGTACCTGTTACGACATGCTCACAGCATGGATAGAAAACCATAAAACCGTTGGAGCTTTTTGGAGGTGTTTTAATAGTGGACTTTCTAGGCTGATTATGTGTGTCCCATTATGTGCATTAATTAGCTGACTGTTTTTTTCTTTTCTTTTTAGAACGCACAGGAAAGAGAAAGACGTGTGTTCATGTCTCACATAAGGATTGTGGATGATGGGCAAAATTCAAAAAATGTCCACTTTTCCTTTTAGTAGTTCCACCTTTGAACCCTCACTGCACATGAAATCACATTACCAGCCAGTAAACGCACACAAACCCATGAGAGTGGCAGTGTGTGTGTGTGTGTGTGTGTGTGTATTGATTATGAATGACTCACCGGGCTCTGCCCCCCCTCACTCATGCAGTACACCCTGGTCTGGTAGCAGCAGCCAGGCTTCAGGCCGTCACACACGTACTCCATGGATGGGCCCGAATACACCAGCTCCCACGACAACCCTGACAAGTGCAAACATTATGAATATAAAGTATGTGTGTGTAGTTGCTAGGGGTGACACAAGATCTCGCGAGTTTAAAACGTGTTAAGATTTCTCGTTCGAAAAAAAAAATAAATAAAAAATTAAAAAAAATAAATTAACTAATGACACATGTATGTTTTCCTCGTCTCTCGCCTCCAACAGGCAGGATGAAGGTTCACTCTGTGCAACACCTTGGCACGTTTGTTTCATAAAACAAGAGCACGGATGGAGTGAGCCCTTTTCTCAGTCACACAGTCTCTTTGTCTCGGTGGGCGGAGGCGGGGCCGACAGCATACACAACAGATTGCAGTAGAGTGTAACGTAGTAGAAATTATTTTAGTAGATTGCAATATATTGTCATACATTTTTTAATTGTACTTTTCTTCAAAGTAATGTTAAAATCTTGTCTTGGCTCGTTCTCGTAGACCCAATCTTGTGTAACGTCTCGCCTAATGAACCGTGTGTCTCGTGACACCCCTAGTAATTGCTGTTGATCAATAAAATGATGTTTGTCACTTACCGCTTAAACCCTCAGACAGCTCAACAACATACTTGGTCACTTGTGCTCCCCCGCTCTCTTTTGGGGGCTCTACATTTGAAAAGTGTCGATGGAGACATGTTAGTGGTGAAACAAGACCCAATGAGCTTTCACCATTTGAAAGAAATAGGAAGTATCTTCTTCATAGAAAGTCTACACACCCCAGCCCAGCCTGAAGCTGGTTGGCAGCAGTTTTCCCTTGATGACGGGCCTGGAGGGATAGCTGGGTCTGTCTGGGTTGGTGGTGAACTCCACCACAGGGCTGGGATTACTCTTACCCTCCGAGTTGTAAGCCGCCACCTGGACAAAGGACACGAGGACAGGAAGTGAAACATTAATAGAAGTTGTAGTGCAGTCATCTCTCGCCACTTCGGGCTTACAACTTTGCAGCTTCACTCCATCACAATGTCACTTACAAATATAATGCATTCAGAAGACGGATACAACGACACTGATGATATGTAGTACAGTGTTCCCTCCGTTTATTGCGGGGGATAGGTTCTCAAAATAGCCTGCAATAAGTGAAATCCGCAAAATAGCCAGCTTAATTTTTGTTTTTAGAATTTTTATATGTTTAAAGGCTGTAAAACCCCTCAACATACACTTTTCTCAGGCAGGCATTAACATTTTCTCACATTTTGTTTGAATTTTAATGATCATTAATTATCAAGTGGCTCAGGTGTATTTCACTCCTCTTTGTCCTGGTGCCGTTTGGCTGTAGCTTTTTTGTATTGTTGTTAAAACATATTGCTCCTGTTGTCGTATTTTACTCATCCTCGCCTTCCTCCATGAACTGAAGATTGATTTATTCTATCATGGCGCCCTACAGCCATGTAACCTTTGTCTTCCTTCAGCATGTCCAGAAGTCCAACTTTTTGTGTGATGGCTGGATTCCTCCTCTGCCTTTTGGGTGTGACGCCAGGTCCCTTTGACGGTGCAGAACGTTTTGTTGACATTGTGGGTGTTGTCGGGGATAAACCTTGCAAACATACAGCACTTCAGAGTCACACTGCTAGCGATCCAACATTTATGTAAATTTGGCCAGTCGAACGCACAGGACGGCACCGAGGAGATTGACAATGGTCCACAGTCCCTTAGCCAATCAAGACGCAAACACAAGGTGTGGGTTCTCCCTTAGCCAATCAGGACGCAAAACATAATGCAAGTTCATACGCTTTTAAAAAAAATATAAATCACAAACAAAATTCCACGGAACAGCGAGTCTGCGAAAGGTGAACCGCGATGTAGCGAGGGAACACTGTATTGTACACTGGTCACTATGTGCCTTTAATGTTGGGTGAAAAACACAAGCACCAGACTTCATGGGCGGAACAACACGCTTTTATTGCAGCTTTGAATGATCAGGCACAATAAGGCCTCACTCAGCTGCAGTCTGCTGTTACGGTCGTAATCCCCAACGTCACTTCCTGTCCACCCCCACTTAGCTCACCTAGCACTGGAACACATTTACAGCAGCACACGAGTACGAGTCTTATTTTTGTCTTCTTTTCTCTTTTTATGTGTGCTATATTGAAGTGTATATAGGAGTGTAAAGGTTGAGTATAGGGGTGTTATTTCATGTCTAGAGGGCTCTAATAATGTTAAAAAGTATAGCTCCAACTAGATTCAATTTATAAAGAAGGAACCCTACTTCATTCACTTATCATGGTCAGGTCTAGAACCATTTAACCGCCATAAACAAAGGATTACTGTAGACACAGATAATGCGTGAACTAGGGATGGAGGAAGCCAACATACTTGTTATCAAAGACATGAAGAAACTGGACAAATATTGAAGATATTAAAGAAAAACTGCCCTTTTTTTAAAAACTTTGCCCATCATCATTTGAAACATGAACACATATTCCTTTCCCTTTTCTGTGCGTTCCAGCTAACAATGCACGTCATGGGAGGTACCTATTTTGACAAAAAAACAAACGCCAAAAATGTTCCATTGTCATAACTGACCTGTATATTAACCAAGCGACAGCGATATTGTCATTGTAGCAGCTAACACAAAAAACTACATTGATTATATTTATCTGGCGGAGTAACGCGATGCCTCGCTCGTCTCAGCGTCACTCACAACGCCTCAAGCCACTGTAACGGGACAGACAGACAGAGTGGATAAGAGAAGAGAGGATACTACTGGCTCTTAATTTCGCTGCGAAGACTCAACAAGATGCTCGGTTGCTGTCAGCATTTTTTACCTGAGGACTGGAGCACAAGTCTTGTGCTGGAAGACACAGCCACCCCAATGAGAGCGGACATTGTCAGTGTCGTCGCTGTTTTATGCTGCTGTTGACGCAAGTAGCGTTAGCTACTATGGGCTATGTGAAATCAATGTGCCTAGGGAAGAAGTTTCGGTAATGTTTTAAATCAGCAAAATACAGTAAGATACTGTAAGTATTACATGTTATCAACATAATTGTTAATGCATGATCACAGCATGTATATAAAACAATAAAACCGTGTTAGAGGTTTCGGAGTGAGTCAAAATAGGTACCTCCCATGACGTGCATTGTTAGCTGGTTCATGCTAACACGTTTTCTCTTGTTAGAACGCACAGTAAGGATTGTGGATGATGGGCAAGATTCACAAAAGAGTGCAATTTTCCTTTAAGATATTAACCCACAAGAGCCACTACATGGGCAGGCGTACAGATACAGGCACTGTAAAAGGGCCAATTGAGGAATACAAGGTGGGTCCGAAGATTTTTAGAACCTCAACCTCTAATTTGGATGTGCACTCAAAAGCTTTTTAGACCAGCCTTTGGTTCCTGGCTGATACCCTACAGAAGCCAGCTGTTAAGACAACATTAATAGCGCTCTAAGCAGCCTGGATATAGTGACATGTGCATGCATGTTTTCCTCTTCTCTCTCTACCAAACAGGCTGGCTGACAAGAGCGTTTGCTCTGTGCATCTGTCGCAACACCTTGGCGTGTTGGTTCTATAACGGAAGGAAGAGAGTGAACCACACTCATCCACAGAAACATTTTCCAGTCAAAACGACAAAGCATTTAATTATTTCGGCCTCTCATCCACACGGAAACGGCGTTCTGGGTGAAATGGTATTTCCTGAGAACGGCTTCCAGTGTAGACAAGCAATCCGCTACTTTTTTGAAACGATGATGTCAGTGACCCATCGCCGTCACCTGACCAGAAGTGAGCTTTGACATCAAGCCAACATAGTATCTGAATATTTTGAGTGTCATCTGTGTGATCTGTTTACAGCGCCACATGCAGGTGTGCCTTGTGTATTGCATCCTTTTTACCCAGTGATCAGGAACCGATGCAACTATTTACTAATCCAGCTAATTTGGAGGCAATTTTTTTTTCAACCTGTCAAAAATATAAAAAATAAAAAATACAAATTTGAAAAAATCCCAAGAACGTTCCCATGTGGAGAGGGCCTCTGTGTCGGTCACTCGCAACTGACTGCACTACTTGTTTGTTAGCTGTGTGTGTGTGGTGTGCTACACAATGGAATACTTTCTTGGTGCCTGTCTGTCAATGACTACTTCACAGAATTTCCAGGTTATTTCGCAGTTTTTTCTTACTATGGTCAATATTCAGACAATAACGAAAGTGGCACTAATTCAAAATCAGAAATATTGTGATTGATTGTGATTTTTATTGAAGTGCAATTTTTGCTAAAAGAGACTGCGATTCTATTTTATTTTCATTGGGGTTTTTTTGGGTCTTTTTTTGTTTATTTTATTTAAAAGCTCTTGACATTGCAATTCAAAATATTAAATACTCATGAGAAATTCAAATGTGTTTCTTTTGATTGGGTGTAGTGGGATTATTATGTATTATTACATTCAAGACAAAAACGGTCTCAAAGTAATTTTGCCAATAATATAGTTTATCTGCAATTTTGCATAACCCCCCCCCCCATGCAGAGTCCGGCTCATATTCACGCTGAAGCGAGACAAACCCCTCCTCGCAGCCCAGTGTCGCCTTGCACTAAGCACTTGGATAATTGCAAATGAAAGCGGGAAGGAGGGCTTGATAGTGTACATTTCTAACGATAGCAATGATGGTGTTTGGCTAAGGCGTAATAACACATTTGTCAGGAGAAGTGTGTACTGTTGCAATACCAAAAACATGCAAAAATGCAATTACGCATTCAAAATAAAGCGCAGTGGACATGTTCATGATAATGATAACAATAATAAGAAGTCTTGCATGACAAGGTGATGAGCTGTGGCATCTGCATGTTTATGCTTTAGCTGCGACCGGATGAGTCACACAGTTGCTGTTGGCATCAGCATCGCTCCCGCCTGAGGCCTGTCGTCTTGACATACAAACACAAAGCGGTAGACTTTATCTCACAACGTGGGGTGTGGGGGGGCTGCCTTACCCGGAACTTGTACTTGGTGCTCCTGTGGAGGTTCCTGACCGTGCACGAGAGTTCATCACCGTCGTAGCTCGGCTGGAAGCCGTAACCCTGGCAGCGAAACAAGACAAGGAGACAAACACACCTCCCCTGAGTAAAAGCTCACAAGACAAGTCAGCGTGGAGGTCTGCAGGAGACAAACAGCTCCTGGCCATCGGACAATGTTCTCAGTAGGGCTCGGCGATATGGAGCAAAACTCATATCCCGATATATATATATATATATATATATATAGGTTGAATATCGATATATATCCCGATATTTTTTAAGCAAAGTGAGTTAATACAAAATCAAAGCTAAATATGCGTGTCAATTTGTTTTATTAAAATAAATATTTAACATGAAGATGTTTTTTAAAATTTTAAAGATTCATGCTAGATGAACATAAAAAAAAGTTATCTAAAAATAGCCTCTAAAATAAAGTAGGCCATTCTCTTTTTGAAATAAATATAGAACAAGTCTAATATAACCTTTTTTTTTTATAACAAACCTTTGGCTATGCTCAAATCCTCAGCTAATAACAAAAGAACAAAATATGAAGGAGTGCCCGGTTTAAGAGGACATTTCAAAATACTTAGGTAAACATTTTTAGAAGATACGAGCATGTCCTTATTTTGTGTCAAGTGCATCAGGCTTAGCAACTGTCTGTCTAACTTCCTTGTACATTTGTGGTAGAGCTTGTTGTGTTAAATAATTGTGGCTGCGAAGCTCGCTGGACATCGCGAGTCCATCGTCTTCAGCAGGTTTTAAAGACGTTTTTTCCCCACTGTTGCAATGAGGACCATATCTTAGCAATGTGATAGGAACCCTCTTTATAACAGCACATCACTTTGCTTTTCCTTTCATGAGGAATGCAACAGGTGCGGCAGACAGCGCGCAGCTTCACACATTCCTCATATTGGAGGTTGTGCCAGGTTTTATGGTGGTGAAAAAGATTTTTTAATGCTCCGAATTTGAAGTACCTCCACATTACTGAGCTATCGCTTATTCCTTGCCAACTAATTCTTCCACCGCAGACGCCGTCAGAAGTCACATTAATGTTAACAAGTATTTTATGTATTGATTAGCTTCAGTATAACAACAGTATTCAAAAGAATAAATGCAGAAACTTACTATATTCTAAAATTGTTGGTCTTGACTAAAAATGTACACATTTGTATTCAGTGTTAAAAAAAATAATATATGGCTCTCACGGAAATACATTTTAAAACATTTGGCCAAAGAGACCCAAATAAATGAATGTATAAGAAACACTGGGAGTTCTTATGAGTGTGGTTACCGAGCCTTCCTCCTCCATCTCCAATACGTAGTAGACGTCGTCCTCCTTGGGCGAGCTGCTGGGCCTCTGCCACTTGAGACACAGCCAGGTCACCCCCGCCATCTCCAGCTCCGGAGGGAAGGGTGGCAATGGCACACTGCATGAGGTGAACAGGTCCACCACTTCACTGAACTCACTGGAGAAAGAAGACAGGAGAGGGAGCATATATATGAGAGAGACAGAGAAAAAGAGAGCATGTGTGAGATTGACAGACATGCATGGAAGCACAAAGATGGCCATATTGACGCTACGTTACGGCAACATCAACACACGTCACAAGATGGGAGCAGTGTACGAATTCAAGCATCTACCTGACACCCAAGTCATTTTTGGCTGCAAGGCGGAAGGAGTATCTTGAGGCTGGTGAAAGCTTGGTCAGTCTGTACTGCTTCTGAGGTCCGTAGTAGCACTGCTCAAATACGCCAGTGGTCTTGCCCTGCACACGACACAACAAGTCACTAACAGCCCCAGCTCATAAAAAAGAAGCATGTGTGTTGAGTAGGACTACTATTGGACCCACAGGTTGGATTTCTTTAAAAGGTCCCCTATGATGCAAAATAGACCTTCAAGGACGTTGTAATGGTTTATGAGCACCAAGTGTGATAAAAGTGATCTATCATCTCCCTCACTTGTTTGCTCCACTTCTGAAAGAAGAGGCGCTCCAAGGCTCGCTTTTCATGATGCCATGGAGGAAACACCTCATTCCTCATGGACATGACACCACCTCTGACTATTAACTCACAAGACGAGATGATACACGACATTGAGTCCATGACAACGAGAAGAGATTTTTAAATTAATTTTAACAAAAGTACAATGGAAAAATATGACTGGACAAACAAACTTTTATTAAATCGAGTCACAAAAAAATGCAGGTGCGTTTTGAAATGTTTATTGTCCCACAAATTGATTATTATTGTCAACATTTATTCAGAACAAATCAACTCTTCGGGCTAGACCAAAAATGAAATGCGCGATGAAACGTCATTCTATGAATCATCTAGGTGCTGAAACCAATGCATGAGTGAACCCTCTTCCAGCCTGTTTGGAGGCGAATAAAACAGGCACATGGCAAGATATGGAGTCCATCAAAATTACCCAGTTGATTTTTATTTATCGTGTGATTAATATATTTATTATGACGAGACAGTTTTTTTCTGGACGAGTAATCTTGTCACGTTTTAATGTCACAATATCTTGTGACACCCCTACTGACCATACATGTCAACCCACCCTTTTCTCAAACAAACTCCTGTCTCTCTCTCCAGGCACCCTCCCTCTTTTTTAATACTTTCTCGTATTTTAACTTTCATGAAAAAAGGGATATTCTGCTGGAAAGACCAGAATTTCCCTTATTTTCAAATGCAAATGTTGGCAGTGCCTCCAACAAGCCTTTACTACTGTACATGAGCTGGCCGTTTATATGTCCACTTTGTAAAAAAACAAAAAACAAAAAAACCCCCACCAAAAAACAGGCTTTGCTAAACATCTTGAAATGCAGCCTGGAGCTTTGCCAATACTCCATCAGTCAGCTGCAGACGTGGGAGCTGTAAGTTTGATCATGTAGTTTTTCCTTCGGCAAATAGGCTAACCCAGCATGATGTTAAAATGTTATGTAGTATTGTGGCACATATAGCTGTGCTATGCACGGACAAGTGCAGAGTTACAGTATACAGTAATCCCTCATTTATTGTGGTTAATTGGTTCCAGACCAGACAATCATAAGTGAATTTCCGTGAATTAGGTTAACCAATTTATAAACGGAATATTTTTATAGTTAAAGCATAAAAAAACTAAATAAAACCTTCTAAATACAGTTTTTAACATTATTAGAGCCCTCTAGGCATGAAATAATACCCCTATAGTCACCTCTACACTCCTATTACCCAATATAGTAGACATTAGGGGTGTCATGAGATGAGACGATGGAGATTTGGTCCACGAGAAAAAGACGAGACGGGATATCAACATTAATTTTAAGAAAAGTTTTAAGGAAAAGTACAATGCCTCCCCCCCACTGAGACATAGCAGCTGACAAGAGGGCTCACGCTGTTCATGTTGTTGTTCTATGAATCGCTGTTTATGTGCTGAACCAATGCACCGAGTGAACCCTCTTCCTACATGTTTGGAGGACTGAGACACGGAAAACAGACATGGCAATATATGGAGACCGGCAAAATGATCCACTTCATTTTCATTTTTTGTGTGATTAATAGAATTTATTTCTTATTGCTAGACAGTTTTTTTTTCTGAACGAGAACCCTCCCAAGATCTCATGACATCACTAGTAGACATATTAAGAGAAACTAAGACACAATGAGACCTCATGCTTATGTGTGTTGCTGTAAGCTAGGGGAACTGAGTGGAGGACAGAAAGGGGGTTCAGAGTTGAGCTTTACGGCCACAACAGTAGCCCGTGTTAGGGATTATTGTGCCTGTTGTGAGACCATTCAAACCAGCAAAAAAGGCCTGTTGTTCCACCCATAAAGTCAGGTGCTTGTGTGCCTCACCCAACATTACAGTAACATTACTGACACCTATTGGCCAGAGCAGAGTACTACATAGCATCGCAACGTCTTTGTATGATTTATATTTGTATTTTAATTCATTTTGCCATTTTTATGCTTGAAAACGCTTCAATCTGGCAAAAAATACGTATACATATTTCTTTAAATATGCTTATTTTTTAAGGCTGAACTCAACCACAAAACAGCATTTATATATTTTTGAAGCTGAGAAATTTGAAGCATAGAATGGCAAGGGATTACTGTATGTCAAAAGTAGTTCAAGTACACAATAGTGATTCTTGGAGACACACACTCTGTCAAAGACAAACACAGCTCATTAGCATTTCGGTTACACACACACAAACACACACACACACACACACACACACACACACACACACACACACACACACACACACACACACACACACACACACACACACGCACGCACGCACACAACGGCAGGTGTGTTACCAAAAGCGCTATAGTATAATAAAGACTACACTCTGATAAACACTATGAAATACTGATTGAATCAGTACCTCATCCCATTGAAGAATATAGTTCTGGACCTTGGAACCGTTGTCACATGGGGCCTGCAGAAGAAACAAGCAGTCAGAATGATGACTGGTACACTGTGTAAAGAACATGTACCCCTCCTTCTCTAGTCCCAGCAGCAACGAGATGCAAACAGGGTGCATCAAGCTGTGCGACGCTTTGGGTTTAATTCACCCGGAGGTGGTTTGTTGAGAATTCATGGTTGTTTTGGCTAAGCCACTCCCTCTGCACTTGATCACACATGGGAGGTACTGTAGCCTTTTACTGCTGGAGAGTGAGAACTTCATCACGGAGGAACAGAACCAAATTAGACTACAACAATAAGCGGGCGGAAGGAGGGGGTGGGAGACGGGATTTGGTGCTCACTCCCTGCGTACATGTTCATTTGTGACACCTTAGCCTTATTGTTGTGTGTCTTACATACATGGTACATCACGTTTGTTACGTTACTAGGCTGGTTTCATGCGGAGGTGATGACTGAATACCTTCCACTGCAGCACGAGTGTGTTCTTGGTTCCGCTGGCCTTCCTGGGAGGATTGGGAGGCTCCGGCTCACAGCTTAATGTGGTGAAGCTGACAGCCTCTGATGGGCTTCCCTGTAAACAGTTACACATGGCCTGGACCCTGAGGGGGAAGAGACCGACAGGAATTACAAAGAGCTCCTCTAAAAGCAGCCATTCAACTCACGCAGTTCCGCCTAACCTGACATGATAGTCTGTTGCTGGTCGAAGGTTTTCCAAAGTTGCACTTAGTTCCTCGCCACTGCAATGGAAGACAAGTGTTGACTCAGCGTTGTTCCGAGTCTTCAACATGTGTCACATCTCCAAGTGAGGGTGCTCACCAGTACATGCTCTTGTATTTGCCATCCTTGCTGCTAAATGACACAGACACCTCGTAGCTGAGGGGCCCCGGGGGGCTGCAGTCGTATTCCGTGCTGCTGTTTTCACTCTCTGGCCTGGCGGGCGCACTCCAGCTCACCGCTGCGCCTCTGGCCTGGATGTCTGATACCTGCAACGCAATGACATCTTCACTTCCCATCATGTCTGCCACACAACATCAGCGATAACGTGCTCTCTATCGGCAGGTGTGTAAACACTGCTTTTGCTGCTCTGTCAACTTTACACAGACAGCTGTGACATAACATCACTGCACTATTTAACCTCTGTATCCTCATCTCATGACATAATAATGTAAGCAAAACATTAGAAACTCTCAGTAAAAATAGGGTTGTGGACGATAAACCGACGAAGCTGCATGGATATCAGCCTCCTGGATAGATAAGAATCAGACATAAATTCTTAGATGAATGGAGTGTAGAGACATGCTCCGGGTATCGCAAGACTAGCAACCGCTTGACAGTCCGTCTCTCAAACAACGCGAGTCTGGGCTGCCGGCGAAAGGACTGTCACACATGGTGCGTAGGTTAGCATGACCGAAGCCCAGAATCGACGTAAAAAGCATTAGCAGCGCAAGCACGCTCGCTAGTCACAGGGAAACATTTTCAACACAGCCATGTAATTTATCTTATTATGTATTGTATAAAACTAAGACAGTAACAAGAAATTAAAAGCACTCAATGGATACAGAGCCACCATCACCCAGTACCAGCCTGGACTTGGTTTTTGTTTTAGTTTTTTTTACACATTAGCACTCAATAAGGTAATCAAATCTTACCTTTATGCCTTCCCACATAGTACGAGCATTTGGGAGCAAATATGAGGTGAAAGAAAAAGGATAAAAATAAAGGATAGTAGTTTATCTGTGCAGCATGTGAGAACGTTAAATGGTGCGTTCAACGACCTTTCAACAAAGTGGGACAAGTTGCCATTCACATTAAACGTGCAAAAACTGTATTATTTTTTTAATATAATAATGGCCAATATTTCCAAAATTGCTATCCATTTTCATATAATTTGATGTAGTTATTTACAAATTCTTTTAATTTTTTTATTTTTATCCCACGGCCCGGTGGTTGGGGACCACTGCCGTACAGCATGCTTGGGGATATGGTGTGCTCTTTTATTGTATAATGTAAGATTAATGTCTACATCAACAAATGTAACGAATCGTAACGTCTGTACACTGTGTGAAGCGTTTTTAAAATAAATAGTTACTTAATTGTATCTTAACCAGTGTATCTACATGCAAGAGTTTTACATCCCTTGTATAATAGCAGCCACCACTGCAAACTACAACCACATTGTTTAATCAACACAATTCACAAAAACTGAGCAAAACTGTCATTGTAAGCACAGAATTACACCGCCTATGCGTACGTACGGTGCATAAACGTGTAACAATGTTAATGGTGGAACGCTAGATGTATTCATAATGGGAACCACCTTGCACCATTATACCCCGCTGTTTGGCATCACAGCCATTTTAACTAAAGCTGTGAGCTTTGTGGCGGCAAAGAAGCAGCAAAAAAAAAAAAACACCACCACCTCTCCATTCTTTGTATTGGACATGCTCCTTCACAGTTTATCCACACACTTTGAAAGAGAGCTCAGAGCTTTGAGCTCAACATTTCATGAGGTCAAAGAAATGCTATTTCAGTGCTAATCCCCATTCACCGGTGGCTGTAACTGCCATTTTCTTTATGTTGGTCCAGGAACCTGGAATTCTTTCATGTATGATTGAAAGGATTTCTAGTAATGACGGAATACCATCTAAATCCACATGATAAGAACATACTGTGAAATGAACTAAAAAGTGCAACAATCATTGATAATGGCGTTTTCGTCTAGTCCGTTGACTTAGGCGATGTGATGCATGATGCCCAATTTGGATTTTTTGTTAAAACACGACTTTTATGTGGTCGTTCACATTACCATAAAAATGTGACCTGTTAATGTGAAAGCAAAGCGTCCGGAAAGTGACATGCATGCGCGAAAGCATGATGTCACAGGCATTTCCGTGTGTTTAGGGAAGTAAAGATCGCTGCAGTGTGGGCTCTAGTAATGAGCGATACCACTGATTTCATTTCCAATCCGATACTGGTTAAAATCCAGGCTGGTATCGGTGATACAGATCCAATACGTTGTGCAATTACACCTAATGTGTCTGGTAAATTTGAAAAAGTAGTGTATTTATAAAGAATACAAGACATCATAGTCATTTGTTGATTTATGTAAAACCCTGAAGTATGTTGAGGTAGCAGAGTGACTTACAATATGGCCGAGCATATACTGTATACAACGGAAAAAACAAAGGACAAAATCATATATGTGAAGTATCAAAAGTATCAATATTTTGATTTGACAATGGGCTTTAGAGCATGAAGAGCTGGTATCAAAGTATTGATATTTCAGTATCAATCCGCACATCGCCAGCGTGCTCTCCCTAAAGCGTTTATGGCAATTTCAGGGATTTTGTGCAACAGGAGTCAATATTTTCTCAAGCAAATGATTCCGTGTAGGAGATGAAGAAGGAAGAGGGTAAGAATTTTGGCTATGGCAGTTCATACACAACTTGCTGTCACGTCTGTTCCAAGGAGCGCGTGGGTGGATGTCGGAAACAGGACTGGTGAGACATTGACAAGAGCTGCTTCACGAACACCTTTTTAAATCATTTTCGGATTTCAAGAAGAACTTTTGTCTACATGGGCGAGTACTTATAAAAGTCTTGCACGATAAACCACACCTTTCCGTGACATATATATGGGATACATGCCACCTGACTGTTCATACTGCAGTAGCATCGGATACATACGGCATTTGTATCCACATATGAACAGGTCACATACGAGCAAAAAAAAAAAAACAAAACAACGTCTGACGACACATCTGGGAGCGGAAATTCCCCCAAGTATGCTAGTCAGCAGGTCCAACTCCATTAGTGAAACGTCAGCGGGAATTCATCACGGATGTTAATAAGATGTTTAATGACGCAACACATTTGCATCATTACCGATGTTCATGGGCATACTGCTGATGGTCACATAAAAACATGCAAATCCAAGCAATTAGGCTAAAAAGGAAAACTTGAACAGATAAGAGAGGTGAATACTAACCGCTGGTTTACTGATGGTGCTCAGCAGCGCCTGCAGGGCCTGAGCTGTTGCATCCAGCTCTGAGGAGAAAAAAAAAAAAAGATATAAAAAGGTGTGTATAAATAGATTATATATTTTTTTTAAAATCACATGATTCAGTTGCCAGTTTTAAACACAAAATTGATTTACATGGTGTTCACTAATTCAATCGGAATATGGAAATGTTTTTCCTGGTGGCTAAAAAAAAAAAAAAAAAAAACTGTCAAAAACAGACTTAAGACAAGGCCAAATAGTCCTCATTTGGATATGCTGCACACCTCCGCTGAGTTCACATGTAAACAATCATGGTGATCGTATGGCACTTCTTCACCCGCCAGCATCCCTGCTACGCTGTTTTGAAAGAAGACACTGCACTGGACGGACAGCCCTTTACAGTTGTCCAAGACATCAGCTTTTGCCGCCTGGGAAACCACTCAGAGCCACTCTCCGTACTTCCGAGCTGCCGCTATTTGAGTATTATACGTATGCTTGCCAGCAAAATACCACATGATGACCACACTCCTGCATATACTGATAGATGGAAATAAAGACATAAGCTTCACTCCTGATTTGATTGAGTGACGTTGAGGGTTCAGAGTTGAGTTTTAGCTTGGCGTGGGTTACGGCTGCAACAGTATCACGTGTTAGGGATTATTGTGCCTGTTGTGAGATCATTCAAAGCTACAATAAAAAAGCCTGTTGTTCCGCCCATCAAGTCTGGTGCTCGAGTGTCTCACCCAACATCACAGGAGCATTACTGACACCCAGTGACCAGTGTACAATACTATATACCTGTATTAGGGATGAACAATACTTTCCTTTTTCTAACCGATACCTTTCTGTTTCTCAAGACCGATAGCGACAACTCATTTATACATATTTTTTAAATTTATTTAGATTTAACAGTAATTTGTGGAAATAGAGACTCAAAGGTGGATTAGACAATCTGTATCTGTAGAATTGTCAAAACAGAACAGTATAAAATATGGAGAACAGTTGTGTTTCCAGAAATGGACATTTATTTTTTTTCAAACAAAAAAAAAAAGTGTATAGTTAGAACTAGCAAGCTAACAGGGCTAACGTCACACGTCCATAAGTCAGTAATGAAGATTATGTCCTTAATTCCATCCACCGTTGTCCCTCGTTTACAATCTTCTAAATATGTTTTTTAAGATTATTAGAGCCCTCAAGACATGAATTAACACCCCTATAGTCACCTTTACACTCCAATTAGCCAATATAGTACACATAATTTGAAAAAATAAGACATATTAAACATAAATGAGATAACTGACTCACACCTGAGCAGTTTCTTGTTGTTCCTTTTCTGGATATTGTACTTCCTTGGGGCTTTAAATGTCTTTACAGTCGTATTACCCAATATAGTAGACAGAATGAATAAGAGTAAATAAGTGATGTAATATGCAAATAAAACTCCTGCTCGAGCAGTAAATGTGTTCCCTAGGAAACCTGAGTGACGAGCTAGTGACTGTCTCAACAAACAATTACTGACACCTCGCGGCCAATGTAGAATACAGTACTACATTCACAATTTAAATGCCACTTCTCCCTTGTATTTGTATTTTAGTTCATTTAGTTACATCATTTATGCTTGAATATGCTTCTTTTAGGCCAAGAATAAGACAATTTGCTTAAAAAAAACTTTTTACTCATAATATGCCATATTGAACCACCAAACAGCGATCATTTAGTAACAAATTTTACAAAAAAATGCAATATAGCGAGGGAGCGATTATCGAACCGCGATATTGCAAGGTAAAACGGTATCAGTTAGGCCCGTCACGATAATCAATAAATCAATTAACCGCACAATAAACAGAAATGGACGACATTATTTTGCCAGCCTCGATACATTGACGTGCATGCGTGTTTATTTTCCTCCTCTCTTTCTATCAAACAGGCTGGATGACAGGAGGGGTTCACTCTGTGCATCTGTCTCAACACCTGGGCATGGTGGTTCTATTGCGGAATGAACGGAGTGAGTGAACCCTCCTGTAAGGCATTCATTCAGTCTTTTTGCTATGTCAATTTCAGCCCGTTTGCGCATGCTCATTTTGTGACATGAAAATGTTTGTGACAAAGACAATGAAATAAAAATAAATAAAACTCTGGAACTTGATGTTTCAGCTGCCGTGACTTGTTTAAGTTTAAGTTTAACACCTCATTGTGCACCAAACGCATCCAAAACATACTTTCACCAAACTCCCACAAAACGTTACACCCCATCCAAGGTAAACAGCGTATTCCACACACAATGTTGCTACAAGTCAATCAAGGAAGTGTGTATGTAAATGAGCTGACATATGCATTGACACAAAATGTCTACTTTCCAGGTTACTTACAGTATCTGTTTTTTTTGGTCAATATTTAATAACAAAAGTGACAGTGAATCAAAATCAGAAATTTTGTGATTGATCGTGATTTTTTTTTAAATGCCATTTTCACACTGTTATTTAAGTGCAATTTTTGCTGCAAGAGACAAGAGTCCATTTTATTTTTTGTTTTATTTTGTGTGTTTTTTGTTGGTTTATTATGTTTGTTCAATTTACTTTATTCAAAAGCTCTTGACATTTCAATTACAATGTTAAATACTTTTAAGAAAGTCAAGTTTATTGCTTTTGATACGGTGTCCTCGCATTATTATGCCATATATTAATGAAAAAAAGAATACAGATATTATCATTACATTTGGGGAAAAATTATCTCAAATGTTGGCTATAATATCATATATATATATTATATTATTATATATATATATATCATCATATATAATATCATATATTTATCATCAATAATCTGTAGGACAATTAGTGTTCTGCAAAATTTGTGATCATGACAGGCCTAGGCATAGCTTGCGGTGCCTTCACGACTGGTTCACGGAAATTATGCTTGCCACAAATGTTCTTTGCGTACTGGCACACAGCCTGCACAGTTTACACATACTCCACACCTGTTTACCACCAGTTTACTCAGTGGCACGCAAAATTGCCTAACCTCAATAACCTTTAATAACCTCACTTTCACCCACTGACCTGCAGCCTCTCCGTTTTGACCCCGGCCCGTCTGCTTGTCCGCCGTGTGGCTGGGTTGACCCTGCTCCGCCTCGGGCCCTTTTCTTCCCACGCCGTTGTGGACGTCCAGCGTCGCAGGGCTGCTGCGGGTCTTCAGAGGCGAAGGGGGAGGACTGTCCTTCACCTGCCCTCCTCCTCCTCCTCCACCTCCCTGGCGTTCCTTCAGCTTCTTCTGCAGACGCTCGTACGTTTTGGTCGTTCTGTCGTCCCTGTGGACAAACGCCGGGCGTCCGTGTTGGGGGTGGGAATCTGCAGAGACTGATGTGGCGGAAATAGAGCGACGGCTGTGAGTTGTTGGAGGATGAACAGAGGTTGAGATTGCTGGCTCACCCTGCTCTGAGTAGATGTGAGCGGGGTGATACTGGGAGATGTACTGCGAGCTCATGTCGCCGCTGCCCGCCATGCCCGTGTACAGGTGCGGGGGCGGGGGCATCATGGCCGGGTGTGGGATGAAGGCAGGCAGGTGGGCGTGCGGCGGTGGTGGAGGATGGTGGAGAGGGGAGTGACCGCCTGGGTGGAACTCCGGTTGCTGTGGTAAAACCAGAACCCGTCGCACTCCGTTCTCTTCTATGATCTGAGGACAGATGGAGACAAGGTAAGCTAGCTTGGACATATCAACATATCACATATACTGAATGTGACTCAGCGCATTAATTCTGAGGAGAGAGGATGAAACTCATTTTGAAGATATAGTTTTGTAACCCAAACCATGCCTTGGACATCAAATGCATTTTGTGAAACCATCTGGAACAGGTGTGTCCAAAGGTTTTTCCAGCAAGGGCCACATAGTAAAGAATGAAAGGATGCACTTTGGCTATTTTGTCAAGCAATATGCTAAGAAGTTCTACATTTTGGAGAAAAAACTGAAGAATCTGAGCTTTGTGATAAAGTAAAAAGTAGGGATGTCCGATATTGGCTTTTTTGCCGACAACCAATATGCCGATATTGTCCAACTCTCAATTTCCGATATCAACCGATACCAATACCGATATGTGTAACATTACATATCAGTTTTTAGAATGTTAATTTCTCTTAATATTTTGACTTTATTCTAGTAAAATTACAGATGTAACACAGGCCGCAAATGGCCCCCGGGCCAAACTTTGAACCTCCCTGTTCTGGAAGATGAGTTGTGTCCATATCTAGCGAGTGTTAGTACTGATAAGAGTGTCCATCAGTTCAAGAGGAGACTGGACATGTACCTGTGAAATGTATCCAGGAGGCACGTAAATTGGAGGCACTGAACCATTTGGAGACATCATGGGAACCTGAGCAGGACCTGTAGAAAGAGGGAAAAGGCCAGATCAAACACTTTCCCTCGGGGCAAACGCTGGTTTCATACTAAATGTCCAAATATGTTCCAAGCATTAGTCTGCTCACACACACATTCACCGTGAAGCTCAATAACTCATTTGGAAAAAAGTACTTTATGTACAGTGTTATGGTGACGTCATGACAAAAAAAAAATCCAAAATAAAAATTGCCGCAGCAAATACGTGTCCTTTATTTATTTATGGCATGCCTGAAAGTGTAAAGACCGTAGTTTGCACATTTTTTGCTTTCCGTTTCCGCATAAAGTATGCACTTGGCATGCAATGCGTGAAATAATGTACTAAAAGACGACCAATCACAGCCCTAGCATGCACGTCAAGCTACGACAGGCACACTCGACACAGGAGCATATTCCAGGCTTAGCGCAACTCCCCACCTGAGATCCACTACCCCCCCCCCCCCCCCCCCTTTTAAAAGTCAAACCATGCAAATGTTCTTTGAATCATGTTTTTGTTTTTTACCCATTGCCATTTTTTAAATGGAAATAGACTACATGTCAGAGCACATGTGATTGTTGTTAACAACTGTTGCTAAGTGGTTGTTGCTTGTTCAGTGCAGAGTACACCGTTAATACCACTAATCCTCGGCTTTGGTTTCGTTCTGAATCACATCTCCACATTTGGTGAACCTCGACATGAGCAATACAGTATAACGGCGACAACAGCCCGGTCGTACCCGTGGAATGATGAGTTCAGCCACCTCGCACTACTGCGCATGCGTACAACACGAAACCTGTTGAATGGAGTAAATCTTCTAAATGCGCATCCCTTTTGAAAGAATCTTTCAAGTGAGTACAATGTTATCAATTAATAATGCTATATTAGTGCATTTTGTCATTTACTGTATGTTTTAGGCCAACGTTTAGTGTCAATGTGTGTTTGTTTACACTACAAGCAATTAAATGATAGCATTTACGAACTATGACGATATGATATTCACATCAATATGTGGAACATGTACTTGGTGTTCTGTCCTTAAACTTTAGTAGGGTAGCTGCTAAGCCATGGGAAATACATTCTAAATCCACACGATACAAGATGCTGAATCATCAAAGCTCAGTTCCAACTGCAAGGAAGAACACAGTGTTGCCCCATGAAATCTGTTATCTTTTCCCAAATTCCGCTTTTTCAGTTTTCATTTATTAGAATTCTGCTTTTTACCTTTTCCACTTATTTTACCAGCATAGAGCATGTGCTTTTTGGATGAGTGAATAAAATGTCCATGAATTAAATGAAAAAATCCCTACATTTACTGATGCAATACACCCTTGGCCAATTTTGCTCGGTAATTGAATTGGATGTAGCCTGGCTAACCTTTCTAATGGGATGTCAGCCTCTGCAAACGTTGCTAAAAAATCTTCAACAAACTATAATGCCCGCGCTTGTGGATAAGAAAGATGTAGTCACCGATGCAATTGCAAATTAATATAATTTTTTTATGACACCCTTATTTTGTTTCCACAAATCAGACAAGCTGTGGAAAACAATGCTCTTATTTTGAAGGCCGGAAGTGTGTTGTGTGTGTTGAGAATGTCTGTTAAAACGAGCTGGGTGCAAAAATAAATGTGGTTCTCATCTTTTTTTACTCAGAACCTGCATGACATCAGCGGGCATTGTGAAACGCTCGCTTACATTAAAGCGGAAAAACACAACACCGTGTAAACACACTCAACCAGCCCAAGTCTCACACACACAGCCGCACTAGCATGTTCTGCTAAACTAAGCTAAACCCACTAGCTTCCATTCACGCTCTGTCAGAGGAGTTTCCACCAACTTTCGCCGGTGTTTAAGGCCACCGGTTCGACATGTTTAATTCGGGTGGGGGTGGGTTCGTGTTTGTAATGAGATTCCGTCACGACTCAGCGGTCCACCAGGGAAATACTTCCCCACAGGAATGTTCCTTCTCCTCATGATGACATTTCTTTTATGTACATGCCTCTTTCCTCCAGATTCCACGTTTAACAGTAAATTGTTTTTTTATTGGGCAATTCCGTGATTCTGTTCACGTGGAAATCATACGGCCTTAACACAGGACATAACACAATGTCAGTGCTGGACCTCCACTTTCACTCATACCTCAGAGACCGACGGTATGATGGAAAAGAAATTGTGTTTTTCAAACCGTGACTTTTTTATACCGTGGCATAGTTTGAAACCGGCAACCGGCCCATGCCTGGTCCCAACCCAGCACTAGGGAGGGGAGTTTTAACGCATAAATGACACATGGCAAATACGATACACCTACCCAAGTAGGCTCTTCATTCAACTATATACTTTCATTCATCATTTTCTTTGAAATACTTGCCATGCAGAAAAAATAAAAAGGCAAGGACATTTTTTTTTCTACCCAATTCCTGGCAAATGCAAGAAGACCACTTAGCTAAAGTGCTGAGAGACGACAACGTTTCCTGTGTGGCTGTGGCTCAGCTCAGAGCAGAGACAGCTCAGCAGAACCTCCGGGCCAAGTTGCACATCAGGACGTAAACACGAGGGACCCGACTCCACGTGTCACGTAAGTGGGCAAAAAGATCCAGCACACAGTGACCCCCCGGCGGCCCGCTTGATGTGGTGTTCATGCTTTTTCCAGAGCTGGCGTACGCAGAGAGTCCCAGTTCCAAATAGGCAGCCATACTGGTCCCATGGGTCTAAAGGCTGGCCTTTGAAACCCCAGCAACCCTTTGGCTGCTGCCATCAGCCATTGAACAAACCCAGTCTAAAGATGTTAGAACGGGGTCCTTTTTCTTTTTCTTTTTTCCTGGGGAGGGGGGGTGTCATAGCTTCAGTCGTACTGAACCATACCCTCCTTAAACTAAGCTCTATCCTTGTATTTTATCCCAAGGATGAGCTAAACATGTCCAACATCTTAAGAATGCTAAGCTGGAAAAAGATGCCAAGTTGGCCTCGACCAACCCAATCCTCAATGCTTGACACTCATGTGGCTTCTTGCTATAAGAATGCTTTAGTCATCTAATATTAACTTTAAGCTGACAAACAAGACAAGAGTGTGCTGCTCTGGCATATGGTGACACGGGTCCAGAGTTCACAGCACAGATGTGTGTAAGCTTGCAAAGCTTACACAATGTCTAACTTTGTAATAGTGTGCATGTCAACTCACCACACTCATCCACTCAAGTGGTCTACTGACCAGCTGCTACAACACTCTCCATTTCCTTAGAAAGCCAAATCCCAGTTTTCCAAATGTTGGCAAACAATTTAACCTCGGTTTTCGTACACAGCCTTGGTTATCATATAATATTGCACGTCACAAACTAGCCCGTTTGCTCTGTATTGTATCATTCCGCAGAATTGAGGGCCCAAACAATGCAGCCTACGCGGTGGTTTCCTTTTCCCCGTTTCCAGAGTAAAATATTTGCTTTTTCCCCTCTGTGTTTGAGAATGCCTGGAAAAGGGTTGAATGCCATCTTCGGGTCGAGGATGATATTCTGGCCCAAGTGGAAGAGTTTAAGTACCTCGGGGTCTTGTTCACGAGTGAGGGAAGGATGGAACGTGAGATGGACAGGTGGATTGGTACAGCGCCTGCAGTGACACGGACTCTGCATCTGTCCATTGTGGTGAAGAAGGAGTTGAGGCAAAGCTCTCAATTTAGCGGCTGATCTACGTTCCTACACTCGCCTGTGGTCATGAGTTTTGGGTAGTGACCAAAAGGACAAGATCGCAGGTACAAGCAGACAAAATGAGTTTTCTCTGTGGGGTCCTTAGAGAAGCACTGTCATCCAGGAGAAGGTGAGCAGGAGGCCAAAAGGCATAGAAAAATTATAGAAATTATACATGACATAACTCCCCTCTAACCCAATATAGCGTTGTGTCTCTTGTGTCTTGCTGTAAATGTGTTCCAGTGCTGCAGGACAGGAAGTGAGGTCAGGGGTTCAGAGTTGAGTTTTAGTTTGGAGTTGATTATGGTTGCAAAAGTAGACCGTGTTAGGGATTATTGTGCCTGTTGTGAGAGCATTCAAACTTGCAATAAACGCCTGTTGTTCCACCCATCAAGTATGGTGCTTGTGTGTCTCACCCACGATTACAGTAATATGACTGACACCTAGTGACCAGTGTAGAATACTACATATCATCACAATGTCTTTGAATGTGTCTTCTGAATGCCTTATATTTGTATTTGACAGAATTTTGCAATTTTTATGCTTGAAAACACTTAATTTGGGAAAAATACGTAAATTGCTTAAATACACATATTTTTGACTAATAATAGGCCATATTCAAGCACAAAACAGCATGGTTTATTTATATATTTTTGGCAAACCGTGATAAAATGAAGCCGCAAAATTTTAAGCATGAAGTGGCGAGGGATTAGTTTATTTTTAATTTAGATTCTTGTGTTTTCATATAAAATATCAATACTCTTATCTAACAGAGCTGCTGGGTTTACTTGGCACTGGAAACAGGAAATGTCCTTTAATGCTGCTTATCGATAATGAAGACGCTAACAACACTACGACACGTCATCATAAACAAAGAGAGCCAAAGGGGTAATTTTACAGAAATTACCCCTTTGGCTCTCAAATTTGAAGTTGGCCATGATCTATATCTCCATGTCAACTTAACTTCTTCGTAATAAGAACATCTGACGGCTAAAATGCTCGCTGTCAGTTGGCCTGCAGGCACAGTGTGGAGCGTGTCTTTACACTCTGTAGGCAGTAGTTACACTTTCCTAGCTAAGAAGTGCAATTTGACAAGACAGACAGCCTTTTGGTAGTAAACCTGAAGGGGGGCAGCTTGGAAGCCCCTCGCAGAGCGCTAAGCCTGCTGAGAAAAATGACTCACCGCCAAAGAACACAGGGGGGATTGTGAGTAGCAAAATCTCCAAAAAGAGAACCTGGGAGAGCGCAGCCTGAACGAAAGCGGTCACACTGACTCAACCTCTCATTGATTTCACATTACAAAACCACCCGACTGGGAATTTGCGGTGTGCTCCATTTAAAAAAAAATGTTGTCTAATGAATGACTGCTCTGCACCTGCCTGACGACTTTTCATGATGATGTAGTATGAATGACATTGGCATCCTTTATGACTTTGCTTTGGCTTCAGGAGGAGGACAGGACTCCTTTAAAAGGTGGCAACACATCTTTGTGCCAGGCGAGCAGGGTGGAGCATGGGCGGGAGGGGAAGTGGGGGAGGTACTCGTTTGCATCAGTCTGACGCACAAATTCTGACAGAGATCAGATAGAAAGGACCACATAGCCCCTCCTCCCCTCCTCCTAAATCAACTGGAACATTGGCTGCGCTAACGTGGCCGTCGAGTGCCAGGCTTCCGAGGGGAAAAACACCGGTAGTCCTCCACGACGCTTCAGACTGACACCGAGCAGAGGAGAGCGGCGACCGCCACGAGACCGTCAACCTTGTGTCATCCTGTTCGAAAACTCACCTCTACCTGTCCCTGTGCGTTTGACAACGAATCAATGGAGCCTTGACAAAAGTCAAAATATTTAGAGAAAACTGTGCTAGGGAGCTATCTACACAGAAACGTTTTCAGGTCAAAATGGCAAATTATTTTATGGTTTCAGCCTCTCATTCACACAGAAACAACGCTCTGGGTGCACGGAAACTGTATTTTTTTTTAAACGACTTGTGTCGTGTGAAAAGTGTGAAAATCTGAAAACGCTGGCTTGTCGTTTTCGTGTAGCTAGCTGACACCGCTGTTTTACGAAAACGATGATGTCACCGACGCGACACCACCCTGTCGCCGTCACGTGACCAGAAGTGAGCTTTGACGATTCGGTTATTAACATTCTACCAACATGACTCACCCCAGTCTTAATACAACAAAATGGCTCGAAGAAGTAATTCCACTTCGAAGTCTAGATGAGCCTTGGAAAGCAGAAGATGACAGACTTGTCTACATGCGTTCTTTCTCCTATGGTTTGGTGTGTCACGTGGTTCCAGCTGCATGTCAGTTGACAGCACCACACGTAGGTGTACCTTGTGTATTACATCCTTTTCACTTCATCCTTTTCCGTTCCGTCTGGGGAATGCAACTATTTGCCAATTAGTGCAGCAGAAAAAGTAGAAAAATACTTTAATTTGTGATACAAGCATGAAATTTGGTGCAAGTGTTCTGGGTGTCCATGGAAAAACTACGAAAAAAGCCACGATGGTCATCAGTTGTTCGGATTTGTGCCACTTTGAGCACACCATTGTGCAAAAAACATCATGATACATAGTTGGAATTATGTGTTTTTTGGGGAAAAAGTTAACTGGACATATGAATACATTTCCTGATACTATATTCACCATTTCTGAACAACCACTGTCCCGCACTGGCACACCTTGTCAAGTTCAGCGCGGCTGTCTAACGATCTTATTTTCTACCAACTAACTGGTATGGGGATAATAACAGCATTTAGGATACTAAACTTAAACACTGGGACTAGACCTAGTCTTCTATTCTACACAAAGTAAAGCTGGGTACAGCATTAGAAGATTAGCTGACACTGAACCCCATGCTGAGTTACACAGCAGTGAAGTCACCAGTGTGCCCTGGTTGTGCACTGACATTTGCCGTTTCAAAAAGTATATGTGAATATTAGGGATGCCCCGGCAGATGGGCCGCCTATTAGTATCGGGCGATTTCCGTCCAAAACACATGCATATGCCAATAAATGCCTTTCAAACCAGATTACAAAAACCGATCGCCATGCGGCGGCAACATGTCATGACATGAATATGCACGTGTGCTGTGACACGGAGGGTTGACAACACCCGTACTGAGCTGGCAGGTGCACTTTGTCACGTATTGTCACGAGAATAACCTCCAATGGTTTCAGTTTGACAGCTTGACACAGGCCACGCCAGTCGATGCCAGTGTTTGATCACTCCCTTGTCAACCCTATTGGTGTTCGACTTCTCTTGCATCTTTCTATACACAATTTGCCTCGCTGTCTGTACCAAACTAGCCATCTAGCTAGCTACAATTATCCACCTGGCTCCAAATGTGACTTTTTACCACGGTGACATTTTGTTTTTAAATGCACTCATCATAAATAAATGGAAACATGTACAGTTGATCCATGTCATCAGTATCGGCCGATCTCACTCATGGAAGATCGGTATTGGAAACGGCAGCATAAAACCCTGATCGGAGCGTCCCTATAGTAAAAAACATATATATAATTACACATGTATTAAACCACCACCGAAATTGTGCATAGACAAAGCCTGAAGGTTTCTGACAGTCATTCCAAGAAAAACTATTACATTAAAAAACAGACAATTTTTTCTGTGCCTACTGAATCCTGAAACACAATGTTTAGGGTTTGTGGGAGCCATATTGGACGCTAGGGGTGTAAACGGTACACAAAAATGTAATTTCGGTTCGGTTCAGTTTCTTGAAGTGCTCAGTTTGGTTAATTTTCGGTACAAAAAAAGCAGACAAAATGACTTACAATGCTTTTATTTTAAAAACAGTGCAAACAGAACTTTTGTCAAAAATAAATAAAAGCGACAATTTGGGTGATATTTCTTACAATAACTTATAATGCTTTTATTTTAAAAACAGTGCAAACAGAACTTTTTTAAAAAATAAATAAAAGCGACAATTTGGGTGATATTTCAAATAAATTAGACTGAGGTTTTTTTTAATAGAATAATAATAAAATAAACTGTTGTATTTAAACAATTGTTTAAACATTGTGGCGAAATGTAATGACAGTTACAGTTAAATAGCTCTCTGTTGCATGTGAAGTCCAACCATCGGTCGTAAGTGAAATGGCGGACAAATGTGATAGCTCGTTGACGACATCACTTTGACCTTCTTCATAAAGTGCTGGTATAACTTTCTGGCTAAAGTGAGGATGTGATGGTATTTCGTAGCGAGGTTCATTTTAATGCCTGATACAACTAAAAGGTACATTTGTTTGGACAAATATAATGATGATAACAAATATAGCTCATAAGAGTTGAATTTAAGAGCTAATATCTAGCAACTTCCATGGTTTTGTTGATAATAACCAAAATCACTTAACTTCTTACATGAATAGCTATAGCATTGTAATAAATGTAACTCTTATGAGCTATTTTGAGCTATAAAAAAAAAAAAAAAAAAAATCTCAGGAGCGTGTGGACGAGGCATAAAAGCCTTCAATTCCATGCATGGGGAGGGGAGGGCAAAAGCCCTATGGAGTGTGAAGAGGGCTGAGTGATTTCACAAATGCAACGCGATGAAGCCATAAAGTTGCAACGAGCTTAATTATTAAATCACGGCTAATGAATTGCAGTCATAAAAAATGTACAAAAATAAATAAATACATTTAAAAAAAAAGAGGAGACGGAACGCAGACAAATGAACTGACAGAGGTTAACAATTGCAAACTGTGTGAGACTGTCCATACAATAGAAGCACTAATCATAAGCTTCCACTTCCTAGTTGACTTTTAATCAAGTCAGACATGTAAAGCCGAGGCACGACACGCGCTCCATCATTTAAGAGGCCATGAAATAGGGATGGGCATGAGCCAATCTATATCCGATTCACGTATGAAACATTTCCAAAATCACTGGCACAGATTTACAATCCATGAGCAAACATCCGTGCTTTCGCTGTGTTGGCACTACAAGATGATCAGCAAGCGTCTCCTAAAAACCGCAAAGTGCTCCTGTTATATAGACAATCCTTGACTAGGTTTTTGCAGTAGATCCTTAAAAACAGTAGTGCTCCTGTCATGGAAGACCTTTGAGGGCTTTTTTTTGTAGCAGGTCATTCAAAACATGAAAGCACTCTGTTGCATAGAGGATCTTTGACTTTAGTTAGTTTTAGTTTCTGTGTTACTGTATGTGCAAGTCTGACACCTGGTCCTGAGCTTTGTGAAACACACCACTTTATCGGTTTTGTGTTCAAGGTTCTAAAAGCCCCTAAAAGCCGCTTAGGTGCTTGTGGCATTTGCCCGAATTCCATATATTTGAAATCTGCAAGGCCCGTGCGGCCCCAGGCATGAATGACGTTAACAGACAAGCAGTAACCTTCATGCACTGCTGCTCTCAGCCAGACACAGGCAAAATGAGGAGCGCCATCGCCGCTGGGACCAGGCTTCTTCTTTGTCTTTCCTCTTAAATAATAAATGACCTGGCTTCACTCGGGACACTGAGGCTCCGCTCTAAATGCACTGTCACCTGAAGCAAGAAGCTCACCCCATGCATTTGCCATGTTTACAAGACAACACATGCACAAACACAAAGCAGGCGCTCCTTGTGGACTAGACTTAAAAAGGGAAAAGGTGGTTGCTGGCATGGATACAGACAGCAGTGGGAGAATGAGTCACACGCTCAGCCATCCTAGGAGCCACTCACAGTGGAAGCTGTGAATGAACGCCGAGTGTGTCGCCTTGGAGCTGGGTGAGGAGGGGAGGTAGCCAGCATAAAAATAACGTACTAATGCAGCTAATGTGATGTTTGCAGGCCAATTACGTGAACTGTGTGTGACGAGCTCCGCTCAGGAGAAGAAGCTACTATTGGTGGGCAAACATGCGAGCATGTCACATCTTAATGGCCGTGGTCCTGACAGCCCATGCCATTTTTATGTGCGGCACACTCCCAATCCAAATGTTCCCAACACCAGAATGAGATGCCTGTGTTATGCTGTATGACTGGGCTTTTTGCAGTAGACATGTGGTGTCCAAAGTGCGGCCACGGGGCCATTTGCAGCCTTCAGTTTTTGGGTTTTTTTTCTCTTTTTTTTGTTGTTGCAATTCTAAAAATAGTTACAGTAACCCTCGTTTATGGCAGTTAATCGGTTCCAGACGCTTGTGTACTTATTTCTAAATGAAATATTTTCATAGCTAGAGCATAGAAAACCTGTTTACCACCTTCTAAATGATGAAAGACATGTCGGATGATTACTTATCTATTTATCGGTGCTCATGTGAAACTTGATGAAAATGTGACCATGCAAAATACACATTTAACATTAACCAAATAATTATGCTCAACATTTCAAGCTTTATGTTTTGTAAGTTTATGTTTTGTAAGTGTAAGAGCATGGGGTACATGGCTTCAGATCAAATGTCTGAGGGGGTGCCACTGTAAAAAGTTTGGGAACCACTGCTATAAAATAGTACGGCCGTTGAAATAAATACATTGGGACAGTCAGAAATAAATTGAGCGCTACCTTGGCCCTCACTCATTAACACATTGCAACAGGACTGTCTGGGAATGTAGCTTGTCCTTCCAACTCCGGATAGAAACTTATGTTGCTATATTTAGCGAGTATTCAGACCCTTCTAGATTCTCTTTTTCAAAAAAGCGTCGAGCAACAAATGAAGCACCTTTTCTGCTCTCAATGAACACTTTTGGAGTCTAACATGACAGCACATATTGCTCTTAACGAGCACCAGAAGAAAGCTAATTTATATTTCTACCAGGGGTGTCACAAGAGCTTGTGCTACAAAATCTTGCAAGATTAAAACATTAGAAGATTTCTCGTTCAGATTTCTCGTGGGCACTCGGACTTGGATGATAATAAATAATCACATAATAAATGAAAATGAACTTGCTAATTTTGCTGGCCTCTATATATTGCCAGGCACATGCGTGTCTGTTTTCCTTGTCGCTTGCCTCCTTAACAAGTAGGAAGAGGAGTCAATCTGTGCATTGGTTTCAGCACCTTGGCGCGTTTCTTCCGTAGAACAGTATCTTTATCTCGGTACGTGTAGGCGGGGCTGGTAGCACACACAAAAAGTGCAGAAGTGTAGCCTCGTGAGGAGCAATGCAAGGTAGCGGAAATTAAATTAGTAGACACCTATACCTGTATAGTCATTTTTTAATACTTTTTACATTGTACTTTTCTTAATGTTAACATCTCGTCCTGTACCATTCTCATAGACCCAATCTCGTGTATCGTCTCATTTCGTTAACAGAGTGTCCTGTGACACCCCTAATAACTACACATTTTAGTTTTCATGTTTTTTGCTCACTTTTTGTCTCCCCCAGCATACATAGTACTCACATGCACATGCGTCATGGCCAATTATTCAAATTAAATGATAAAGCCGTCTACTTCCCAGCCCCGGAACCCACCACGAAGAGACTGCAGTCCTGTGGGAAACACTCATTTGATATTCTATACTGCAACTGTGTGGGATAAATCTAGTTTATCTTATCTTCTTCTAGTCTATAGTCTGTTTTTGTGCATTTTTAATCGTTAGGAGGGTTGAGGATCTTTAACCAACAAAACAAAATCATAGTTTGGAGTAATTGTGCAGCAAGAGCAGGTGCTCTCAGTGGCTTACATTGACTCAAATGGATGGGAGTTAATTGACAAGCGGCTAAGTCTCATAAATATGCAAAACAGAACCCTGCACAATGGTGCCAGAAATGCCAAGGCCTGGGTGATGCTGGCTTTGCAAGTTTGGGGTTGGCTGTGCTTGCGTAGCTCAAAACGGATGGCAAAAAATACACCTGCAACCAGAGTGGAAGCTAGATTCAGATTCACTGGAGGCTGGGTGTCTTCAAAGAGCAACAAATATCTTGATAAAAAGGCTTGGGTGTCCATCAATAGACTGTATCAGGATACTGCACGGATGGATGCTCCCTTTCAGCCACAAGGGGACAGCTTAAGGCCCCTCTGACAGAAAACAGACATCTGCAATGCCATCATGGAGGATATGATGTGTCTCACAGCTTTGGCAACAGACGACACACACAAGGGTTGGTTGACCAAGTAGCTAACAGAGTGGGAAGGACGGAAGACGCTGAATCAGATATATCAACACATTATTCAGATACTCCATGAGCATGCATGCACGCCAGCATAGAACCAGCCATGAACCTAGCACGCATGTATGAACCAAAACACGCCTTTAGTACGTTAAAAGTTAGCATGCAGTCTGAAAGCAGCATGTGAAGGAAGATCAGTATTTGGTTGAACGTTCCAATATAGTGCATTTGGAAGTGTGTTAGCTTTGATGCTGGAATTGAGATGGTTTAAAAATGCTTTTAGTAAATCCTACTGGGAACACAATGTCGTGTGTGTGTGTGTGTGTGTGTGTGTGTGTGTGTGTATATAGCTTTAATGCTAATCAGTAGGGGTGTCACGAGACACTCAGTTCACGAGACAAGCCCATGCACAAGATTGTGTCTAGGAGAACGAGTAGAGAGATTTTAACATTACTTTTAAGGAAAGAATAATTTAAACATTTAAAAATACGCATTAAAAAAATGTATTGCAATCTACTAATTTAATTTCTGCTACGTTAACTTGCTTCTCATCAGGCTACACTCATCTGCTGTGTGTGTATGCTTGCGGCCCTGTCCCCACCCACAGAGACAAAGTCAGGTGGGAGAGCTCCAGGCTGCATCTTAAGATGTGTAGTGAAGCCTATCGGTTCGCAGCCGAGTGTGAAGCGGCTGGGATGAGAATCAGCACCTCCAAGTCTGAGTGCCATCTCTGGGTCGGGGATGAGACCCTGTCCCAAGTGGAAGAGTTTAAGTACCTGGGGGAAGGATGGAACTCTAAGATCGACAGGCAGATTGGTGCGGCATCTGCAGTGATGCGGACTCTGCATCAGTCCGTTATAGTGAAGAGGGAGCTGAGCCAGAAGGCAAAGCTCTCAATTTACTGCTTGATCTACGTTCCTACCCTCAACTATGGTCATGAACTTTGGGTAGTGACCGAAAGGACAAGATCGTGGGTACAAACGGCCGCAAAGAGTTTTTCTCTGTAGGGTGGTTGGGTTCTCCCTTAGAGATAAGTGAGAAGCACTGTCATCCGGGAGAAACTCGGGAGTAGAAGCGCTGCTCCTACGCATTGATCAGGATGCCTCCCGGACACCTCCCTGGGGAGGTGTTCAGGGCATGTCCAACCGGTAGGAGGCCTCGGAGAAGACCCAGGACATGTTGGCAAGACTATGTCTCTCAACTGGCATGGGAACGCCGTGGGATCTGCCGGGAGGAGCTCGACAAAGTACCTAGCTGGGGAGAGGGAAGTCTGGGCTTCCCTGCTTAGGCTGCTTCCCCCGCGATCCGATCTCGGATAAGTGGAAGACTGGAAGATAGATGGATGGATGGATGGTATATCTGTAATGTTTGCTAGCAAACACTAACTGGACGTACTATATCAAGTGTGTGTATAATGAACGCTACATAGCTATTTTGACTGACTTATTACTCATGTACACAACTATTGAGGAAGTATGTGTAATTATCTTTAATGGCATATTGGAATGAACAGTGAATTATTAGTGTATGATATCAACTACTTTGATTACCTTTCAAACTGTGAATGGGAAATACCAATCATTAGTATTTAGTATCGCCTGAAGTCAGCCAGCATACCCCGTGACCCCAATGAGGATAAGCGGCATAGAAAATGGATGGATGGATGGATGGATGTATAGTATTTAGCATAGAACTTCCTAGGTTTATCTGTTAGATTTAATTCATATATGTTTTACAGTAAGACGTAAATCATTTTGATTTGTAATATACGTGCACAATGTACATAAATACTCATACAGTCAAACTTGTCTATAGCGGCCACTAGAGGGAGTCTGCAAACGTGGCCGCTATAGACAGGTGGCGTCTATAGACAGGTTGGCGTCCAGTTTGAATGTTGACCAGTAGAGGAAAAAAAGGGAAAATAATAATAATAATAATGTTGACCAGTAGAGGGCACTGTGGACTGCTGATAAAAGTTGTACAGCACTACTAGGCTTGTTTTTATCATGGTTCATGGTTTTAATCCTGAACATGCATGAGTCAAACAGTAGCACATCACATAGTACAATTCACAATTTTCCATGTCCAAAAAGGAGTAGTAAGAAGCAAAGCTTATTTAATCCTACCCCTCATCAGTTTCACATCAGTTGCAATACATTTATTCACCTCTTGTTCTTCCAAGTGTACTTTGTAGGTCTACATGACAATGTAGTGCAATCATAGTCAAGGTTTTTACTTACTAAAAGGAAGCTAGAGGCTTAATAATAACTGATAACTGATAAAATACTTCAGTTAAGTACAACCGAACTCAGTTTTGCTCCCGCTGCCGCATGCATGCTAGCATATGTTTTTTTTTTTTTAAATTGTAGCGTCGCTGGGAGCACGTCCTGTTCCCAGCCTACTTTGCGGTAATGTTTTGGTGCAAATGCTCTTAAAGTTACATGTTTGACCAGGAAATAGCAAGCTCAAAAGAAGACGGCTTTTTTATGTGGAACAACTGACAGTTTGTGTGGATCTTGTGAATGATTGTGACTGAGCTAGGACTCAGTAATTAAAGTCTACACACAACGCCTTCATTGATTGAAAAACAAAACTTTTTCGTGCATGAAGCTTCTACTTGAGTTGGTAATTTGGCTGCTATATGCAGGTCAGATATTGACCAAGGGAGACAAAATGGGTGGCTGCTGGCCGCGTTGGACAGGTGACTGCTATACACAGGGTCTACAACATGTAAATTTGCTGGGGGGATTTTTCAGTGGCTGCTATAGGCAGGTGACCCTTCTATAAAGGTGGCCGCTAAGACAGGTTTGACAGTATTTATAAATATACTAAATAGATATAATCTCTATGTTTATAGCAGGAGGTAGATCTTTGGGACATGGTCATAGTGAAAGTAGTTCGCAGGCTGCAAAAGTGTGAGCACCCCTTGTGCTGCTACTGTATATTGATACATGTATTAACATAATGACCACATTTAGTTTAAAATAAAATATCAACTCAAATCTGAAATATCAATATAAAAATGTTTCACTACGCCTTATTTTGAAAAACGTACATCTGAATCGCCTGTCTGTCCTGTTGGCACTCAACAAATGAAAGGAAGTTAAAGACCAAGTGAAAGGTATTTAAAGGTAATGAATGCATTTCTTGTTCAAGCCTGTGAAAACGACCCCCGTGTTGACATTATTACCCACAGTAAATATAAAAAAAAATTAATTTGCTGCCACACTAGCAGCGGCATGACACAGGCGGCAGTGCGCCACCCATGCAACCCACCACTAGAGCTTCAAAAAATCCCAGGTAAAACCCTGGAGATGATATATTTTTGCCACATTCGGTGTTCATAAACGGGCTGTAGGGACACATATTATATTACTAAGGGTGCATAGATTACAATTTTCTGGCCAATCACTGACATTTAAAGAGTCTGACCTGCCGATTCCGATTTTTTTTAAATAACTGACAGCATACACTTTCAATGTTCCAATCTTATTTTGTTGAAAAATACTGAACAATACCCACTCGCAAATAGAAAAGTTTAGGAAATTGCTGTCCAAACTACTAAATGTTATCAGTTACTTTAGTCTTTCATGTTGCCATTTTAAAAAGCAAACCACAAGTAAACAGGATGTGGCACGCATCACTCTTACTTTGAAGGACAGAAGTGTCTTGTGTGTGTTGAGAAGGTCTCTTGACTGTTGCTAAAGAGACGAGCTGTGAACATAAATAAACATGCCTCCTGCAGCTTTGCTCTAGACCTTTGTGGAGGTACATAAGATCGGTTTCATACATAAGAATCGGCTGATTGCAGACACCCCAAAATTCAGGAAATCGGCACCGATCGATGGGTGCATGCTGCATATTACTATTAGAACTTTATTAAAAAGGCACTTTGTCATAAATGGAGACCCTTTAAGTCACAATTATTTTGAGACCATTTTTTTCATGAATGTAATGATAATATATGGCATAATAATGCAAGTACACTATATCAAAAGCAATACACTTTAATTTCTGAAGTAATTGGAGTGTCCACAGCAGGGGTGCTAACACTTTTTCAGCCTGCAAACTACTTAAAATACCTAAGCCCCAAAGATCTACCTCCTACTGTAAATATAGAAAATATCTACTTACTGTCATAATAAATATGAGTATTTATGTACATTGTACATGTACAGACCTGATCAAAATCTTAAAAATTTTTTGCACATACAATTCTGTGTGGAATACGCTGTTTACGTTTAATGAGGTGTAATGTTTTGTGGGAGTTTGGTCAAAGTACATATTTTGGATGCAGCAAAATGTGTTTGGTGCACAATGAAGTGTTGTTCTTGGGGAATCACGGCAGTTGAACTGTTAAGTTCCAGCGCTTTGTATTATTTATTTATACTGTCTTTGTCACAAACTTTTTTGTCACAAAATGACGATGCGCAAACGGGCCGAAATTGACATCAGACGGTGTTTTATACACAACAGGCACTAGGAGAGTATTCCACACTGTTTGCTTTGTTTATTCAATATGTTTGCAGTATATTTTCACATGGCTATGGCTTCAAATTACTGTAGTCTTTGCCGTCGTGACTCTGCAAAGTCACTGCACAGCTGCACGGTCGCTAGTACGCCTATGAATACTTTTATTGGCTTGTAGCCCTTTCAGGACAATCACCCATTAGCGTTTGCTTGCTTGTTACTCCTCACCACACTCACTTGCAGCACTCTCTGTACACTCGCAAGCACCAACAAACACGCATGCACATGTCAGTCAAGTTATCGCGGCCGGCAAAATTATCAAGTTCATGTTTATTTATCATGTAGTTAATCGAGTTAGGGATTATCATGACAGGCCTAGCTGTGAGGCATTTTAGTTGGCTTAGTTATTTTTCCGCATGTACTCAATGATCCCAAATGGGAGGAGGAGACAAAGTGAACTACAAGCGATGCAATGCTTTCTTGTCATAGTAACATTTCCCAAGAGCCCTTTTAAACATCACTTTGTCTGTCCATGAAGCAGACTGTCAAACACTAATATGCAGCTACTTCCCACATGCATCAGCTAAAAATAACCCCCCCCAATAAAAACGTGTGAAAGTGAGTAATCTGGTCTTGTCAGTGCGCTGTTCAAAGTGCAGTTGAAGGTAAACGCATACATGTGGACGGTCACCAACACTGAGATTGTCTGTTGTTGGGCATCTGTGCAGATTCTCAGGCAACTGGACTCTTCTTGTTTGCTGAAGAATTTGCACCTTTCATCAGAAAGGCTCCTTCAGTTCTAAAATTTTAAGTGTGGAGTCTCCCTGTTTATGTCCCTGGTGGGTGTGTCCCACCAGGGAAATAATCCAATGAGGTTCATTTGGTCTACCATTAATACGTTCTAAACCGTTTTTACAGACCAGAGCTAGTTTTTCATACCTGACAGTTTTTTAAATTAAAGTCATAAGATATTTTTCATGGCATGTGTTGGCAGGTAAGTTCCGCATGGCAGACTGTTTTTTTTTGGCTTTGGCACGCCTACACAGTGTGAAGGAAAGTGGGAGGAGGACGCTACTCAAGACATTAGGGCAAGACACTACGCTGCACGCAGGGATCACTGCAGCAATAGTACGCGCCACGGGTGATCGCCGTTGAAAGGCATTTATCGGCATATGCAGATGACATGATTTTTAACGGAAATCAGTCGATGCTGATCAGTGGCCAATCGATCGGAGAATCACTACTAGTTTTAGTAAAGCACCTCGCGGCAATTCCCTACCACTCCTGACGCCGACATCCACCCACATACTACTCGGAACAGACGTCGCAGCAAGTCCTCCATGAACTGCCAAAGCCACAATTCTTGCCCTCTTTCTTCTTAATATCATATGTGGAATCATTTAGTTAAAAAAATAGTGACGCCCATTGCACAAAATCCTTGAAATTACCACAAACACGGTAAAGGGAACACACACAGCAGCAATCTTTACTTCTGTAAACATATGGAAATGCGTGCGTCGTCATACTGTTGCACATGCACGTCACGTCCAGGACACCTTGGTTTCATATTAACAAGTCACATTTTTTTGGTCATGTGAACGACCACATCAAAAACTGGATTTTAACAAAAAAATCTGAATTGGGCATCATACCCTGCAGTGTGAACATAGCCTAGCGGTCGGCCCTATCCAGAATTTGTACATTGTCCTCAGACATGTACTTTCTTTTTGAGCTGTCTGTGGGCCTGAAGAAACTGCTCTCCTATGGTGTGTCATGCGTTTGTATAAGGTTTGTTTTGGTCTCTCCAATGTAGAGGTCATGGCACTGTTACGCAGGACAGTCATTCACAACAACAAAACACCCTATTCCGACCACCCCAGGGGACACACCTTAAAATTTTACAACTGAAGAAGCCTTTTAGATGAAAGGAAAGGTCTTCTACAAACACGAAGAGCCCTGTTGTTCGGAGGACTCAACAAAACAAACAATAAACACAGGCATGCACACACCATCTCTCTCTCTCTCTCTCTCACACACACACACACACACGCACACACAAACACACACACTCTTCATTCTGTTTTACTGTGACGCAAGCGGTGAGTCATCCTTCTATTCGCGTCACGGAGACGAGTGCACCCTGTGACAGGCCAGTTAGTAGCAGCCACACTGATCTATGTGCCACCTCTCCAGCTCGTTTCTCCTCTGACGGAGGGCGTGTGTATGCTCAGCCCCTATTAGTGAGCTTTATGCGACTAGTAATGGGTGGCCAGTGCAGAAGCAGTGCACTCAGGCGTGGAGTAGGAAGGATAGCCACTGAGAGTGCAGACGGATTGTTGTCCTGCTTCTGCGGCATCATTTTAGATCACTGCCTCGACTCCTTTGTCATCCAAACCTGGGGCCATGCCTGCTATTGTACAAGCCTTTTGTCTCATCTTTATTCATTTGTGTCACATGGCATAGTCAAGAAGTAGCATTGTCTGTCAACAATAAGATACTGTGCGCTGATCCAGTGGGTGCCAAAGTGTGCAGTACCACATATATCTTATTACAGCCTGTAAAGTCAAACAATTCGGAATTCAACTGAGATTTTCTGGAAAAACATATCACGTGACGTGTCCATCTCCAGACACCTTAAACTGGGTCTCTACAGGTTTCAAAAAGTCAAATTTAAAGGCTACAATCATAATAAATACAATTTAAGACCCACATTCATACTTGCAAAAAAGTACACAAGACCTGAATTACAGCACAGTAGCTGGTTGAAATCCTTTGCTTTTTTTCTAATTTTCGACTAAAGAAGGATGAAGCAGAAGAGTGGTGATTACCATAGAACCAGAAATGCAACTTACTGTGACATAGGAAAGTGTCTGAACAATACAATGAAATATCAACGACATTCACAAACTAATCTTACCACACACACACACACACACACACACACACACACACACACACACACACACACACACACTTGTGCACACAGAAACGATCCTGGGTTGTTGTTTTTTTTTTGTGGAGAGTTGAAAAAAATGAACGTCCACACTGTGTGGGATTAGTAAATAGCTGCATTGAGACGGGAACGGATCACTGGGTGAAAAGGATGTAATACACAAGGCACACATACCTGCGGCGCTGTAAACAGACACACAGACGGAACCCCATGGCACACCAAATGATAGAAGAAAGAATGCATGGGCAAAAGTCTGTTGTACTCAACTGTCCAAGGCTCAACCAGACTTAAGAGAAATGGAATTACTTCTGCGAGTCATTTTGAAGGATAAAACGACAAAATCAGGAGAAAGTCGACTGGGGTGAGTCGTGCCAGTCCAGATATTCAGATACCGTCGTCCCTCACAATATCGCAGTTCCATTATCGCTAACTCATTATATCGTGGTTTCTCAGAAATGATTTAATTAATAAATGATCGCTGTTTCGTGGTAGACTATAGCAGCCATTTATTAAAAACTATGTAAAAACTATGTTCTATTATTAGTGAAAACATATGTAAATACAAGTGATATGTATTGTGGTCACTAGGTGGCAGTAATGACACAAAACATTGAGATATTAGCTTACATGACATTACCTTAACACTGCATCAAGTCAGCCATGGCATGTCCCACATGACAGAGTGAAAAAAAAAAAAATTCCTCCTATCCCGTGTGGAAGTGGTATGTTTTTGGCCTCTTAAATTTTAGAAGAAATAAATTTGAGGCTAACTGATTCGGGAGGCGACAAACTACTGGGATTGGCGAAACTCATCGCCAACGCATAAAAAACCCTTCACACAGCAGGCGATGAGCGGCTGTGGGCAGTGACACGGTCTCTCACGGTGCCCGGCTGGACAGGACAAAAAAATACCAAACAAACCCCACAAATAAAAGCTGCTGCTAACTGCTTCCTTACCTGTGATACACTGAAACTGACCATCCTCTCGTCGAATAGTGAAGGCCTCACCTGGGTTTACCTGCACCAGGATTACCTGTGCAGGGGCAAGAAAAAAAACACCAATATCATCATTCAAGGTTGCATATTATAGTACTTTCAACAATTTGAAGTCTAAGAGGTGTCACAATAGTGTCGGAAGTGTGTTAGCCTTGATGCAGCAATTTAGACAGTTTAAAAGTGATTTATTGATTCCTACAGGGACCACGCCACTGTGTGTGTGTAGCTTTAATGCCAATGAGCTGTTGTGCATTATTGTGCACTTTATCCACTTTTCACATATACAGTATTTGCTTAGTTGTAACAGATAATTGGTTCCAGACTCGACCGTGACCAGTGAATTTTTGCCAATTAAAATTCCTTACAGGGATGTAAATCTCTTTGTGGTAGACAATACGATACACATCTAGATACACAGCTTAAGACACAATTGAAAAAGTATATATTTAAAAAAAAAATACCATTTGATGCGGTATACAAACGAAACGATTCGATAGGTTCAAGGTTTACATTTGTTGAGAAACTCGGGTTTAGAAGCGCTGCTCCTACGCATTGAGAGGCGCCAGATGAGGTGCCCCGGGCATCTGGTCAGGATGCCTCCCGGACGCCTCCGTGGGGAGGTGCTCAGGGCACGTCCGACTGGTAGACATTGGAGAGACTATGTCTCTCAACTGGCCTGGGAACGCATCGGGATCCACCGGGAGGAGCTGGATCGAGGAGAGGAAAGTCTCGGCTTCCCTGCTTAGGCTGCTGCCTCCGCAACACAACCTCGGACAAGCGTTAGAAGATGGATGGATTTCGAAGCGTGTCGTGGCGAGGCATTACGGTACACTGTAACTGAGCTTTATCCAACCAACCCTAACGCTAAGCCTCTTCTACTATCACATACATACACATACATAATACACAAGCACACACACACACAACATTCAGCAAATTAAAAAAAAAAAACAACAAAAAAAACATGCTGGCTCACTCTTGCAATTGGTTACAACTCAAGTCTTGTTTGGAGTTTCCAAAACCTGTCCTCCAAAGCAGGGGAGGAAAGTCAAATTTACGTGTACAGCAGCAGACAAAGTTGTTTACAGAGCACACAGTGGCAATAAAACCCATGAAGTAGGAGCTGTAAAGGAGCTGTAAAAAGTGTCATAACAATAACATGAACACACTTGTCTCTCTTTTCTGTGCCTTCTAAAGATCTAAAAAGAGACAGGTAATTAATTCCTGTAATGGGACACACCTATTCTGCCCGCTATTAAAACACCTCCAAAAAGGTCTTATGGTTGTAAATCCATGCTGTGAGCATGTAGTAACACGTACATTCATAACATGTAATACTTAACATTATTTTGCTCATTTTAAGCATTAGCAAAACTTCCTTCCTGGCTGCAGTGATTTTACATGGCAACACAGAAAGGAACGCTACATCCGGTGTTAAAAAGAAAAACACAGCAGCAGCGGTACCTTTCACTGGTGGCCTGAGGCATTGTGAGCGAGTGTGTGGTGAAGCTAGTCGGTGTGGTGTGGCGAGGTGTCACTACGTCACTAACATAGTTCTTGGGTGTAACAATGTTAATAATAATAATAATAATAATAATAATAATAATGTCGCTGTAGCATGGTTAATATGCAGGTCACGTTAAGTAAATTGGGCGTAGTTGGCACTTTCTGGAGGTTTTTTCAGAAGGCTTTTTTTAGCGGAATAGGTGCGTCCCATTACGTGCATTCTTAGCTGCGTCTTTTTACCTGTTTTTATATCTTTATAACACACAGAAAAGAGAGAAACGTATGTACATACATGTCTTACATAAGGATTGTGAATGATGGGCAATATTCCAAAAAAGTGCACTTTTCCTTTAAGAGGTAGTACAGACAACCTATTTGTTTGGTACACTTTTAAGGGCATGGAGGAGGGAAAAGTCTGAATAAAGATGAACTACAAACCATCTGCTGCCAGGCAACTCAATACCTTCCTAAAAATATCTAAAGGCAGCAAATCAAAGTAGTACATGGAGGCTTTTGAGTTCACAAAGTTTGTTCAATCAAAGTGACTCATCCCTTCACCGTATTATCTCTCATTAACTGCTCACAATTATTATCTAACCCTCCGCCTGTGCGAATAAACAAGCCAGAAGGCAGCTGTTCCTTTTTTTCCCCTCCTCTAAATTGTAGAATAAACATCATGGAACACTTGCGTCACATGGTTTTGCTTTGAATGTGTGTAAACTCACAATCAGCTACAAGAAAAAAAAAATATCACTGCGGTGTCATTGTGTAATGCTTGCATCAAATCTAGAGCAAACAAGCAAAGTGGGGTACTGAAAGCGTATTGCAGTCAATAAACGCAACTATGAAGTGGTAGAAAAGGAGTACAAATAGATTGACGCTTGTTTTGCGTTGTTGAAGAAAGAAAATTAATAATTGTCACTTTTGGCCTCACTTCAGGACAGCAAATGGGTTTGTTGTTATTGTCACTTGATAGCGTCAGTCGATAGAGATATATTAAAGGGATAGTTGGGACTTTTTGACATGAAGTTGTATGACAACCTCATCAGCCGTGTAGTACATCAACAATGACTTACCCTCCACTTGGTCCCCCAAGTCCAGTTCTGGTCGGATTTCGGTGATGGAAGAACGTAGCTGCAGGTAGTCGCTGAGGAAGGAGTTTGGCTTCTCAAAACAATATGCGTTCAAAAGAGTAATACATTTGCATCACAAAAATGACTCTGGAAAAAATGCTCTGCGCTATATTTGTCTCCCGAGCGTCTTTGCCACGTACACAAGAATGGACAGGCAAAAGCGCAAAGGGATATGGCGGGAGAAAAATATAACGCAGAGCAATTTGTGAGGTCTCACTTTTACGAGAAGGCATTTTTGTGATGCAAATGAATCACTCTGTTGAATGCGTTTTATTCTGAGAAGCAAACCCCAGCGACTACCTGGAACTATGTTGACCAAAATCCGACCAGAGCTTGACTTAGGGGACCACATCAGAATTATCCCTTTAATAACAGCACGTGAGGGACACCTCATCAAACGGCACGCTAGTTCAGTATTTACCGTAAAAAAGACTCACACTCTTTCAACCCAGTGTCTTAAACGGTGATGCGGTTAATTTACGCCTAAAACAACTAGAGTTCCCATGATGCTCAGAGTGCCAAAAAAGAAAGTGGTATATTTCCGCTTCTAATGTCACATGTTCTGAAGTCTTACTCTGCGATGGTGTATTGATCTGACAAATGCTGAGTAAACGTCACACTAGACATTAAATAACACGCCCGTAGTCCAGAGATCGACTGATACGGGGTTTTCAGGACCGATACCGGTTATTAGGAGTTTAGGAGGCCAATAGATATTTGGAGCAGATATTAATTTGCAGTAAACGTGTAAAAATTGTCACAACATAATCCAAACATTTCATTTCGTTTAACTGCCTAAAGCAAGTTCAGTTAACCAAACAAAAAAAGCTCCAGAAGAGCATGGAGTTCCTAGACTAAGAAGCATCTCTTAGAAGTTGAATAAAAAAATAGATACAGTAGCTCCCTGAAATGTTTCCACAGTAAATAAAGTAACATTTACATATGAGTTATCTTTGTTTTCAGCTCAAACACAACAATAAGTACAGGGAGTTTTAACAAGCTCAGCAGCAACTCTTGGAATGTTGAATAAAAACTTATATAGCCTTCATCTTAGCGTACTTCACTGCAACAAAACAAGACTGAAGTTAATTTCTTACTCCCTCTCGCAATCACACACAAAGGTTTTTACAATCACGAACTGCTTCCACCTTCATATTACCAACAGCATTGTTTCAAGTGATTTACAGACATATCGGGGAGGTACTACAAGCTAGCAAAGCTGTCGCTTGTGTTTACTCCGCTCTTAACGTTACGTTATTGTCGTAGTTGTGAGCTGTAGAGGTTTTCGTGGCACTTTTACGCCAACATACACAATTCTCCACATTACATACATTCTCCCTACTGCTAATATATAGTCTGCTGAGCCAGGCTCAGTACGCTAACCAGGCTCCACCTTGGCATGCTTCCCTTCAATAAAACAAATGAACTGAGTTTTTTTTTTTTAATGCCCTTTCTCTCAATCTCACATTATTAGCAGCCTTCTTTCAAGTAATTGAAGACATGTCAGGAGCTACCAGAGCTGCCACTAATGTTTGCGCCGCTCTTATGTTATTCTGCTGCTCACTGTAACGTTAGCAGTAGCTGTGAGATGTAGAGCACTGGAAAGGAATGTTTATTTCAATTTCAAGAGAGTTTTCTGCGTGTACCTTGACATGTGTGTTTGCTCTCAGGACATTCTGCACACCAGAAAACGTCCCTCTCAGCCGTGTGTGTGTGTGTGTGTGTGTGTGTGTGTGTGTGTGTGTGTGTGAGGACAGCGTCTGTTTCAGATTGGCTCTGCCACTAACGTGTGCTGTGGCTTGCTTCACCAATCAGATGGCACCGAGGGTGGAGCAATGCAGGAGACAGAAGTCGCAGCCGGCAAGAGAGAGAGGTGCACCTGAGCCGAAATAACCCAGTTTTAAATTGATTTATTGATATTGGCCTGTCAAAATTCCAAATATCGGCCCGGCCAATACTCGGTCAACCACTACCATAGTCACATTTACACTTCTATTATAGCTAGCAAGCAAGCTAACCAGTTAGCCTTGAATTTATTTCTTCTAAACTTAAGCCAAAACCATTCCACTTCCACTAGGAATGGGAGGATAATTTTTTTCACTCCATCATGTGGGACATGCCATGGCTGACTTCATGACTTCATGCAGTGTTAAGGTAATGTCAAGTAAGCTCAAAGTCTCAACGTTTTGTGTCATTACTGCCAACTAATGACCACAATACTACATATCACTTGTATTTCAGTATGTTTTGACTTATAATAGACCGTAGTCTACTGCCAAACAGTGATTTAATTTCTGAAATATGACATTGTGAGGTAGCGATAATCAAATACACTAAGTCCCCAACTAACGAACACAATTGGTTCCAGATGACCGTTCTTAAGTCGAATTGTTCTTAAGTCGGGGAAAAGGTAATATTACCAATGATATAGGTACTATATGTACGTGTATACATAGAGTTTGGATGCAGTAGTAATACTAAACGAGGATAATTAATGAAAAAAACAATAATAAAAATGATATAATAATACGTAATGATAAATGTTATTTACCTTTGAAGAGGAGTGGTTGAGCATACGTCGTGGTGGTGGAGGAGGAGGAGTTATAGAAAAAAAAGGACAAATGGTCATCGTCGTTAGACTCTTCTAAAAGAGGTAGTGTTCTGTGGGTGGTGTAGAATTAAGCAGGCCTATTAACTCTTCATAAACTTGAATCACACGCTCTGTCCAGGTTGTATCATAAAAACTCTTAGCCTTCCTCTCTCTTCTTCCTGTATCTGTTGGTCCCGTTAGCAGTGTCACAGTGCCCTCTGCTGGTCAAGCATGTAGCAGTATAAATATGGACATATAAGGCAAAACACATGAAAAAAATAGACCAGTCGGCTTGTGGTCTATCTCCGAATGTTTGCACGTCGGATGTTCGTTAGTAGGGGAATTACTGTATATTGAATATGATAGTGATATTGTGAGGAACGACTTATGTATTTTACTTAATTTAGCTGTTTTCATGCTTGAAAATGCTTAATTTACATAAAAGTTACATAAAATTTGCTGAAATATGAAGAGATTTTTTTTTTTTTACCAGTAACGCGTATTCAAGAGCCTGATTTATTCATTCATATATTTTGAAAAAACATGATAGAGTGACACGACGAAATTCATAGAGTGAAATGGCATGGAATGACTAATGTGTTCAGTCATAACATGAGATGCTAGCTTGAGCGAAGAGCCGCTGCCTATGTTGGTATCGGTTGATATCTGTACCTGTAATGTGGTGGACAATATCAGTATATTCATTACAGATACAGATATCAATCAGATACAGATAGCAAACAATATCGGATATAAGATTGTAAGAAAGCCAATATTGAGCAGCTCACTTCTCAGTCTTTTTCCAAGCACTCTTTAAGCGCTAATTGTTCTTTGCCATCTAATGTTTGAACTTTAAGAAGTTCCGTTTTTAGGTCTTCACTTGTGTTGAGGAATTTGTTATGGTACGGATCAAGCCTCGTGAACTCGTAACTTTTGTTCACTCATACTGCTCATCTCTCTCTATAAAATGTATTTTTGAAATATTTTTGGGTGTCTGGAACGGACTAAGAGGATTTACAGTATTTGCCACGGGAAAAATTGCTTCGGTTTACAGATGTTTCGGTTTTTGTCTGACCTTTTGGAACAAACTAAAAACCAAAACACAGGAGGTACCACCGTAATCATTGTTTTAAAAAAGTACAGTAGGAATGTAAAACCAACTTGAGACAAATAAAGCTGTCCTTGAAAATTTCCTGTTACGTTAGTATTAATATCACCCAAAAGCGGTGGCTATTTTGCTTATTATTCTCTGCAACTTCAAAAGCACACAAAACGGTTCTTGACGGCCGGCGTGTTACGCTGCTGCCACTAGTTACCTCGCTCTTGTGGTAGATGTTGTCATAGAAAAGACAGTCCCCTTGCACTGGACTGTGGCTAAGGGTCTCCTCCCGCTCCGAAATCATCAGCACCTCCATCACAGACACTGCTCCCATTCATGTGCTCAGCAACGATGGGAAAGAGTCCTCTAACTGCCACACACACAGACACAGACACGCATACAGTCTCGTAGAGGTTCATACACACCCACACAAGCAGCGTCAGCAAGGAGGAGGGGGGTGGGTACGTGGTGGGAGGGTGTGGGCGAGAGGTTGGGGAGGTGGACTAGCATGCTTTGAGTAGGTCTAATTGAGTCAAAGTGGAGGCTCGTCACACGGCCGCTGTCGCATCTCTTTGCCCGTTAGAATGTTGGAATTGTACGCAGCCGTCTGAACTGTACTATGACATTCACTCCACGTTGATAAAACACAGAAAGGCAGCTGCTGGCTCTTGCTACTTACTGTCGCCCGCATCGCTTTTTCTCATCCAGGCGTTGCTTGGCGGTGCAGTCAAGGGAGAGAAAAGACTCCAGGGTCCATCAGACCCTCCAAACCACTTCAGACAGCCTTCCCAGAAGGTCACATGACCTGGGATGCTCGGGGCTGATCCTTAACACTTCCGCTCCCACACAGGATCCAGACGGCGTGCGTTTGCAGTGTGAGCTTGCCTTTACAATAGGAGCAGCGTCAATCTCCTATTTGCTGAGCCTGCTTCAACCCCATCTGCTCTGTAGCGGCGCGGTGCTCTCTCTGCAGCAGATGCCGCCGCGCTCACTCCAGTGCAGCCTCCTTATCCCGCGTATCCACAGCAACCCCCCCTTCAACAAACAAGCCGCGCCGACGTCCACGCCGAACCTTCAAGACAATGCAAGCTCATCAGCAGCGGCCCCTATCTGGAAAAGGAGGCGGACTCCAGACGCCTTTGCCTCTGCTCCCAGTGGTGTGCCAGCACTCGTGCAGCCTGCTGTGCTCGCTAATAGGGTTCATTTCAATGGAGGGTGTGATCAGAGCACAGCTCAGTCAGCACACTAGAACAACAGCGGGGAGTCCTTTGTTCTGCCTTGTCTTGTTCACAACAACAACAACAACAAAAAGAGCGTGAAGGAGCCACGCAGCTTCTGACATATATGACTAGCTCCCTCCCACTCATGCTTCCCCCATTTACAGACAAACACGCAGCAATGCCCCCTCTGCCAACCATGGAAGAGAGGAAAGATGAGGCGGTGGGGGTTCAATGGCCCGGCCAGACGGCGGCCTCCGGTTCAAAGCGGCTTGCCCGACAGCCACAACAGAGGTGCCATGCGTACGGCGTCACGTTAGAAAGCCTCCAAGCAGTTGCTCCTGCTGCTCTCACATCTGCCCTCATTCATCGTGATCGCAGCATCGTTCCTTAAAGAGCCAGCCAGGAGCAGCCTGGGCCAAGTTCTCACTCAGACACAAACACAAACACAAACACAAAAACACACACACACACACACACACACATACACACACACACACACACACAGTGACGGCTCATTCACATAAACCTAATAGAATCCTGCTGTTTGTTTCACTCTGTGTGAAGTGATCAAAGACGGACTTAAGGATTTAAACCAAAATAGCCGCAGCAACGAGGGGCATCCAAGCACAGTGAGCCGAAACCGTAAAAGGACTACAAGGAAGCATAATTAATCTTAGAGAACAATTTATGGCATGGCACATTTGTTATGTGGCCACGCTTGAGCGCAGTGTATTCCACCAGGTTCTATCAGGTACTGCCACTGCAACGGAAGCTCCAAAGTCAACCACAAAACCATTCACTGACACTGGTCAGCAACATAAAGCATTGCTTGCCATGCATTCATTCATTTGTGGTGGGCTGCCGCAAATAGGTTTGGCTCTGACTCAAACACATTATAATGGGACTGCCTTTGAATGGATGTAACTTGTGGTTCCAACTCTGTACATTAGATGGCATCCTAACTCTGCTTCTTAAAACACCTCATACAAGCCTGGCCTGCCAGAGAATAATAAGGCGTCGCAGGAGGGATCAGAGTTGCAAACTTAGGCACTTTGTCGCTATAGTTAGCAAGTATTCATACCCGTCTAGATTTTCTTTTTCACAAAAAGTGACAAGTGACCTTTTCTGTTCTTATTGGACACTTTTGACCTTTGGAGACAAACATGAAAGCACATATTGCTTTTCTCAACAAGCAGTGGGTGCTGTGACCCATGTCAGCTTTTCACAAATATATTAAAATTTATAAATCATGCTGTTTTATGGATGAATAGGGCCTATTATTAGAGAAAATGTGCATTTATAAGCACTTTTTTGCCTAAATTAATCCTTTGCAAGCATGAAAATGGCAAAATAAAACAAAATACGACTAGCAGGCATTTAGAAGAAAAATTCAAAGACGCGATATGTACACTGGCTACTAGTGTCATGTGTAATGTTTCTGTAATGTTGGGGGAGATACACAAGCACCAGACTTGATCGCCGGAACAACAGTCTTTTATTGCAGTTTTGAATTATATCACAACAGGCACAATGATCCCTAACATGGACTACTTTTGGGTCCGTAACCTACGGCAAGCTGAAACTCAACTCTCAACCCCATTGGTACTTCCTGTCCATCACCCACTCTATGGGGGAGGGCTCTAATAATGTTAAAAAACATATTTAGAAGGTTGTAAACAAGTTTTCTACGTCTGTCTTATTTTCTCTTATTATATCTACTATATTGGGTAATAAGAGTGTAAAAGTATACTATAGGGGTGCTACTTCATGTCTAGAGGGCTCTAATGTTAAACGCTGTATTTAGGAGTTTGTAAACACGTTTTCTAGGCTCTAACTAGTAAAATATTCCCTTTATAAATAAGAAATCCTACTTTGCGGAAAGTCACTCATCACGGTCGGGTCTGGAACCAATTAGCTGAAAGAAACAAGGGATTCCTGTACAGTACATACAGTATTCAAATGTTATTTTGCTATGCAATGCAATTAGTACGTTTGAATGTTGGTGCCCTGTAGGCAGCTGGAGAAACCAGCTGCATACGTTCCCTTCAAGGCTGAGATTCTTTTAATTTCTGCTAAAACAAAAACATTTGTGATGTGAAGCATTTCAGCAGGACAGTGTGACTTCACAGTATTTATGGGTCCATTTTAGAAGCCTTGCGCAGTGAATTTCACAGATTGTGAAATAGTGCTGAGAGACTGCAAAGGTTACTGCTCACACAGATGGCTGAGCACTGATCAGCCCTCGTTTCCTGGTCTCATTTTCGGCCATTTTAATTATCTTAGGGAGAGCTAAGAGCCACAAGAAAACATAGTACATGAATTAAGACTAATAAAAGAGTATTAACATAGGACAACAATACAACTTGCTCTTCCTATTGTGTGCCAGTGAGAGTGACACACATGTGCTTTACTACCTCGGCTGCATCACTTCATGGCTCTTAGCTCTGACGTGTCCGCACCGACTCTGACTCAGAGGTCAGGTTTCTCACTATTTGTTCCTCTTTGATTGTTTACTGTGTGTCGATGCCACATAACAGCTGGAGGACAGGAAGCAAGCCAAATGCAGCGGGGGTATGGGGTGGGGTGGGGTGGGTGCGGGGGGGTCTGCTAGTACGCCACTGAACCAGCGACAGTCTCCAAGCAGCCAATGGCGCACTCTGACGTGTGCGATGATGATTCAAGGCAATTTCATGATCCACCCTCCATGATCCATGGGAAACATCACGAGTGAATAAGAAAGGTAATCGTTCCGAGATGCGTTCATAAAGCCGTAGACTAAAGATATTATTAGACACAAACCACAGAGGAGATGCTCTGCCAAAGACACCAAGCACGTCAAACCATGTCAACGTCTGCAAAATTTTTTTTATGACAGACCACCTAAAAAAAAGTATTTTGGTCCTTTAAAGCATTTCCTGAACATCCTTCCTGTACTTGTTTTGCGGTTCACTACGTATTACTCAAAAATATGCATATTTGAGAAAATATTAACAATTTACAATATTACAATATTACAATTAACAATTTTTGTTCATAAAAATGGTTAAATGAACCAAAATACAAATATTAGACATTCGGAAGACCATTCAAAGACAAACGTGGCTACGTTTGTGCTTCGTGTACACACATAACGTAGCACAAAAAACACGCTAAAATAATTATTATAATAAAATGGACCTGGTGTGTGTGTGTCTATATTATGTCTAATGTTTCTTATTTACCTTTATTATGAGTATAGTTTACTATTAGTCAAAAATATGCATATTTAAACAAATTGTGCGTGGTTTTGGCATAAAATAAGCATTTTCAAGGATAAAAATGTACGTACTGTACTAATGCATTTAAAGATAAAACGTAGCTACATTTGTGCCACATGCTACATATCTAACATAGCACAAAAAAGCCCAAATAATAATTATAATTAAAATAATTATTACAATTATTATTTGGGCTTTATAATAATTGTAATTATAATAGGTGGACCTGGGAACACTGGCGTGTGTGTACGAGTCCATATTATGTCTTATGTCTTAATTTTCTCTTATTATATCGACAACATTGTGTAATAGAAGTGTAGCTTATTATTAATCAAAAATAAGCGTATTTAAGCAAATTTTATGTGTTTTGTGCCTAAAGTAAGCATTTAAGCATAAAATGCTTAATTGAGCTAAAAGACAAATATACTTGTTAAAAGGCATTTGGAAGACTTACTGTACTCACATTCAAAGACAAACGTAGCTACGTTTGTGGTACCTGGCAACAGTGGTGTGTCTATATTATGTCTTATGTCTTATTTTCTCTTATTAGGTCTACTATAATAATACTACAATAGAGTGATCGCCTCCCAACTTGAAGGTTACGGGTGCGATCCTCCGTCCCACCCTGATCGTGTCGAGATACTGAACCCCCAGTTGCTCCCGATGCGGCGTCATCAGTAGGTAAATGTGCGAACAGGGTCAAAGCGCTTTTGAGTGCCTTGGAGGTGGAAACGTGCTATACAAGCGAAAGACCATTTACCATTAATAGGAGTGCAAAGGTGACTATAGGGATGTTCTTTCATGTCTTGAGGGCTCCAATAACGTTTACAAAAAAGTTACTTACAGGGTGGTAAACAGGTTTTCTATGCTGTAAGTATGAAAAGATTTCATTTATAAATATGGTCACTTTTGCATAATAGGCCACTTTAACTAACAGTGCATACCCAACATGCTGAGAAAAACAGCACAACAGCAACAACAACAACAACCTTTTAAGAATGAATACCATAAAATTCAATACATTCATCTCTCAGCAATGCTCCATTAAAGATTGGGTGGAATGAAATTCACCTCTTGTAGATGAATAAAGTATCTATCTGTAAGGAAAACAAAAAAAAGGCATCAAAAGCCATAAAAGGCAACTAACCATTAGCAAAGTTTAACTAGCTTTCATAATTGACACACAAATTCATCTGTTGCCACTTTAGCTCGCAAACGGCAGGGGAAAAAAACCTGAAGTGGTGGGGTACAGTTAATGGACGGAAGCGCTGAATCACGCTGTAAACAAAGTGATCTCTAAAACGGAATCATCTCAGGTAATGACCCCACGACAACGGCTGCTTCTCTGACTCACAATAACTGCTCCGATCGAGCGTTAATACCGAGCTCAGACTGCAAGGGAGAAACCAAAAAAGAAAAAAGGAGGAAGTGTCCTTGCTGCTTGTCAAAGTAAAAGGTCAGTGAGAGGGGTTAGCCATCACTGTGAATCGTTTTCACCGTCATGGCTGCCACACTCTGCTTGGTCAGGAGAAGCTCCACTTCTTCACTCTGAAATCGTCAACACGTGCACACCATCTCTCATGCTACTAGCCTTGCAGTAATCCTCCCCAAAATACCAAACCTGAGTTATGTTTGCGATGGCCACGATAAAAATGGATTGGATTAGGAATAACGTGGACAATTCCTAGCAAAACACTTAACGTTAGCTTTGTAGTCATTTGTCATGTAAGCACCAACCATTTAGGTGTCCAAAGAGCGGCAGCCCGCAGCTGTTTTTTTATTTTGGCACGCTGCACATTGTAGAAATAAAAAAGAAGCAATAAAAATGGGGGAAAATAAAGCAAAAAGGCAAAAACGTAAAAAGAAGGAGCTGAATTGTTGATACTAGTAACTAATAAAAACAAAGATTTGTCTTTCACTAGGGGTGTCAAGAGACAAGACTATACACGGAGATTGGGTCTACAAGATGAGACGAGATTTTAACCTGACTTTTAAGAAAAGTACAAGGAAAAATAATACAAATATACAATAATATACTGCAATCTACTAATATAATTTCTACTACATTACACTCTTCTGCACTTTAGTGTGTATGCTAGCGGCCCCGCCTCCACCTACAGAGACAAAGAAGAGACTGTATGACTGACAAAGGGCTCACTCCGTTCATGCCGTTATTCTATGGAACAAATGCACCAAGATGCCGAACGCTCTTACTGCCCGTTTGGAGACGGGAGATGAGGAATATATACATGGCAATATATTGATTATCCAATTCACTTTCATTTATTGTGTGATGTATGCATTTGTTTTTATTGTCCCAGGCCTAGTGCTCAAAAGACAGTTTTTTTTCTGAACGAGAAATTGTGTCACGTTTGAATCACACGAGATCTTGTGACACCCTATTGTACATACTGTACCATCTTGTCTTTCTTGATCCATTTTGCACATTAAAGATGCTAACTTCAATCGATGTAGGCTAATACAGTATATGCTGAGCTATCTGAACACAACATTCATATCTCGGCAAATCATTTATTTTATCATCATCATCATCATCATATGTCGCGGGACAATAAAACAGGAAGTGCGGGCCGAAAATGGCTCCCAGGCTGCAATTTGGACACCCCTGCTGTAGCTATTCATTGATAAAAGTGATTTTGCTGAATCTCCGTGCCTATCCAGTGGATCTAAATGATTTTAGCAGTTATAATTCATATATTTAAGCTTTTTCTAACTAGCGAGTACAGATGGGCTTTTTAAAAATATTACTGGTTCACCGATGAAGTTATTTTGTATTTTTTCATTGCTATGCAGAGTATTATTGACATTCATCAGAATACTTTCTCAGGGCTATCAAATGTCAAGCTGTCAAAGTGGTTATCACAAAAGTGCTGAGTTGTTAATCACATCCCTTTGAGTATTGACATCGTCTAAGAGGGCAACTGTGTTGGACAAACACAGCCGCCGCGCTGTGTGTTATCAGATACGTGTTATTACGCCACATGTGAACACATTTCAGTGCACTTCAGCGATCGCGAACACGCAGTGACTCAAACTGGTCTGAACAGGAGGGCGGCGGTGACGTCAAGCGGGAAGGTGCAGCAGCATTTTTTTTTTTATTCCTCTGCCTGGCATAAAACACTAAACACACTGACACGTGTGACGCGCGCAGGTAATCAGGCAACCTTTTCTGGAGTCAACAAGGCACAACGTAAATTCCGTGAGATCACGCTCGCCACAGCCTGACATGTGAACAAAGGCTGTGGTTTTTCCACAGTGGAAAATGATAGGACGGCTGGAAAAGCAAGTGGACTTGGCATTTGCTTATATTAGCAGGTCTTATCTCGATTAACCCTAACTAGGCTGTGTGGGCTGTTCCTACCCCACCCACCCAAAGACCACAGGAAGTCAGGAAGACTGCAAATTAAAGTTATGGTCATCAGAATGACTGCAAAGTCATGTCATGGCAGCTCTGTCTCACTTCTACTGCCAAGTAGATACTGTAAGTATTACCCACAAACATGCACCTGTTTCTCGTGAAATCCCTCATCATGTTTCAATACCTACTGTGAGAGTGTTTTTAGCATCTGAAAAGGAGCGCATCACTAAGTATCATATTTCATAAGACAGCACTATTAGCCACTCTTCTTCATTGCAATCGACATACTCTATCTCAGGAGTTCTCATATGGTATCAACCTTGGACCCACATTTTCCAATGGTCATTAAGTCAGGACCCATTTTTGTCTTTTTTAATTTGTTATTTTTTACATTTTAATTTAAACCATTTTTATTTTTATTTATTGGTATTAGTTTGTTTTTTTTTACATTTTTATTTAAATAATTTTATATATAATTTTTTGTATGTATTTATTCCTTTATTTATTTAATTTTTATTTTTTTCTTTTCTTTTTGCTGACGTATTTCATCAAATATGCTACATCAGTGGTTCTCAACTGGTGGGTCGGGATCCAAAAGTGGGCCGTGGACAGCAAGTCAATTATGACATTAAAGTATGTAATATACAACCAATGTTTAAGATGTTCTTCTTAAACGTAAAATTTAGCAATATTCCGGTCATCTTCCAAATGGTTTATAATCATTGCACAGTTATAAGTGAAAAATGTGATTTTGTGCTCTTATTTAGTGCAATTTTGATATTTAATTCTAATGTATGCATCATTTGTATGATGACTGTGTTCTGTGGGGAGTACTACTGAAATATGGGGTACCGGACCAGCTAAATCAGGCTGTATGCCCGGTGTCAAAGTTTGGTTCACACTGCCGGCAATATGTCAGACACGTTTGTAGGTTTGGGCATCGTTTGAATTTGAACGATTCTGGTTCTGATTCTGAATTCAAATGCTTTTTTTTTTTTTTTTTTAGAGGCAGGCTGATCAAAGTTGGCATGGTTTAAATGAGGGTTGATGGAACCAGAGTTCTTTTTGGATGAAATGTCTGAACTTCTCCATGAATTGTTTCATGAAGTTTTGATCAACTTGGCTATGAATTTCTCCCAGGGCTATTTTCAAGCATTATATATACATCACACATTCAGCTTGAATATAAATGTTATGAAGTTTATTTTTACAGGAGTACACTTTCACAAAAGATGTTTACTTTTGCAAAGTAGTATACTTTGTTTCCTGCCTCAGTGTTGGTGTAAGCCATTTTTTTTTTTTTACGAAACACTTATTTTGTAAACACAGGGAAATAGGATATAGCCAAAAGTGTTCTTATTTTGATGGCCAGAAGTGTGTCGTGTGAGTTGAGAAGGTCCCTTGACTGTTGCTATCAAAGAATTACTGTGCAAATAAATTAACTTGCCTACCTGTAGCCCCGCCCTTTATTTACACCCAACTTCCACATCAGCTAGCATCCTGAAGCCCTGCCTTACATTGGCATGAGACAGGCGTTATTTATTGTTGAACTTCCCCGATTCTGACTGCTTAGAGGAAGTCAGACGTAGCACATCAAAGACGAGGCACTGTGTTATTTCTACATGAATGTGTGAATATGAATCATGTTGATGGTGCACCCTCCTTTGCATGATATCACTGTGTTGCAAATGTTGCACTCGGTCGACCACTCTTTTTGTCAAGTTAAGCTAAACCTTTTAGCCGCGTCTTCTTCGCTGGTGTTCGCCGGCTTCTTCTTCGTTGGTGTTCGCGGCTATCTCTTCCGGCCGACGAGCATCAAATCTAAAATACTTTGAACGATCCCGGGAGAATTGGAATGTCAGTCCCGGTTCCCATCGATGCTCGAGACTCAATGCCCAACCCTACCAGTTTCCAGTGAGGGTTGAACTCCGCCAGGGCTGCCCCTTGTCACCGATTCTGTTCATTATTTTTATGGACAGAATTTCTAGGCGCAGCCAGGGCGTTGAGGGGATCTGGGCTGCAGAATTGTGTCTCTGCTTTTTGCAGATGATGTGGTCCTGCTGGCTTCATTGAGCCCTGACCTTCACTGAATCGGTTCGCAGTCGAGTGTGGCACAGCTGGTGTGAGATACATCACGTCCAAGTCCGACTCCATGGTTCTCGCCTAGAAAAGGGTGGAGTGCCATCTCTGGGTCAGGGATGAAATCCTGCCCCAAGTGGAGGAGTTAAAGTACCTTGGGGTCTTGATCACAAGTGATGGAAGGATGGAACGCATTGGTGCAGCGCCTACAGTGATGCAGACTCCGCATCGGTCCGTTGTGGTAAAGAGGGAGCTCAGCCGAAAAGCAAAGCTCTCAATTTACCGGTCGATCTACAGTCCTACCCTCACCTATGGTTATGAGCTTTGAATAGTGACTGAAATGCGCGGCTGAAATGAGTTTCCTCTATAGGGTGGCTGGGCCCTCTCTTATAGATAAGCTGAGAAGCACTGTCATCGGGGAGTAGAAGCGCTGTTCCTTCGTATTGAGAGGATCCAGATGAGGTGGATCGAGCATCTGGTCATGATGCCTCCTGGACGCCTCAGTGGGGAGGTGTTCAGGGCACGGCCGACCGGTAGAAGGCCTCGGAGAAGACCCAGGACATGTTGGAGAAACTATGACTCTCAACTGGCCTGGGAACATCTCAGAATCTACCGGGAGGAGCTGGGCGAAGTAGCTGAGAAGTTGGAAGTCTGGACTTCCCTACTTAGGCTTAGGCCCCCGAGACCAGACCTCGGATAAGCAGAAGAAGATGGACGGCTGGATGCATCATTTGCATGCATGCAGTTATGTTCTTCTCCATCTTCTTGACAAAATGTCTTACTAAATTCCTCTAAAATGCACTTTGGGCATGTAATTATGTTGCAAAAGATTACTTTGGCAATTTCAAAGAACAAATACATTTGTTTGGTTTGACAAAAATGAAAGTATAAATACAGCAAATTAAATACTGTACATAAAAATACCTCAAAAAGTGTGAAAATAATTAAAAATAAATATAAATAAAAACGACTTAAAGTAAAAAATATTTAGAAATAATTAAAAATCAAAATCATTTAAATAAAAGCAGGTGGTAACTAAATGACCATTGGAAAATGTGTCTCCTCGGTAGAGACCAGTTGAGAACCCCTCTACCACATTACACACTGTCAATACCAGACACTCAGTCTGTCCATGAGATAAAGACCATTTTGGACAGGGCCAAATTGGGAGCAAAAGCTACAAAGACTACCTGCTGGGGGCCCTCCCCGTTGACCATGGCTGGGGGCGGCGGTGATGCCAGGATGGGGAGTTCAGGGCTAAGAAGCTGGCCGGACTCCAGAGGTGGGGTGTGGTCTGCCATGTTTCCCTCATTCACACCACTAAAGAGGTTCTCCTGCAACAAGTGATACACAACACAGAATACATCAAATGCGTGAAAACACTTGGATAAATCAGCATCATGAGCAGCATCATGAGAGAGGATGTCCAAAAATGACAAAGAAAATGGAGACTATGTTCACACTTGTGGTTTGGTACTTTGGTCCGGACCAAAACTGTAAAAAAAACAAACACTGACATTTATGTGATGTGCATTCGATCACTGATTTTTACCTACCAGTATATGGCAAAATTTGCGAGACATTGATACGTACATAAAAATGTCTATTTTTGACAAATTACTTTTGCATGTCATTCAAAGGGACACTGTAGGAGAGAGGAATAATGGTGTCGCTTCTTCTTATTGTTCTTTTTATGTCACAAACAAGACGGAGCCTGTGGGCGCTTTGACATGGGGGAGTGGCCCACAGTAGCACCCGCTGCTCATTAAGATGAGCAATATTGCAATATGTCAGGTGGTGCAGGGTCGTCAAACGGCGGTTGCGTACGTACAGATGTTGCAGCGGGCATCCCTCATGACTGAGGGCCCTCGTCTGTGTGGTAACAGCCGAGTTTTTCCAACAGGCAACGCTGCAGTTCACAATGCTCACTTGACCAAGGACTTCTTCAGGGAGAATAACATCACTCTTTTGGACCATCCTGCATGTTCCCCTCATTTAAATAAATTAATCCCATAGAGAACATTTGGGGATGGATGGCAAGGGAAGTTTATAAAAATAGCCATGAGTTCCAGACAGTTGGTGCCCTTGGTGAAGCCATCTTCACTACTTGGAACAATGTTCCAACTGGCCTCCTGGAACACTTGCATCAAGAAAGCCCAAAGCAATTTTTGAAGTGATTAACAAGAACGGTGGAGCTACTCATTACTGAGTCCTACTGAGAACATTTTTTGTTCTGGTTTGGAGAGTTTTTTGTTCTTTTTCGAGCGATGGTCTTAAACTTTTGATCTGCTGATAAACAGCCTATTTCTGCTTAATTGTTGTTTTAAATAAATTACTTTTTCAAAATGCTTTTTGTCTCACTCCCCCTTCTTGTTTTTGCATATTGTAACTCTACTTAAAACCTCATTAAATGTGCAAAATGCAAATTCTAGCAATTTTTCAAATGGTCTTAAGATTTTGATCAGAAGTGTATATATAAATAAAACTTGGCAATTTGAATTTATGTATTCTTTTTGCCCGTTTAATTTGATGTTGTTCATGTCATAGTTTTACCCAATACATAATAAATAAGATAAATCAGATCGCTATAATGTACGTATGGTTTACTGACATGTGGAAAATCTTTCCCTAGCTAGTTCGATGCTGATGCTAGCACTTCTAATGCTATTTGCAGCCACTCAACTTCACATTGACAGCCCAAATAGCAGCTCGTAACCCAAATTTTAGCTTGCAGTTCAAAGCAAAAGTCAGCGGAGAGACAACTCACATCTAAAAAAAACATTTGTTAGTTGGGACACTCGTATGCCAAGGTACCACTGTATATGACAATAAAACAATACCTGCATTGCTCCAGTCTCTGGCAGGCGATGTAATGCGTGAAAACTCAAATCACAGCGACAGGAGATACAAATAACTTTGGTCTTGTTGCAAGAGCCATCTGCCAGGGCTTTGAAGCTAAATTTACCAATCAAAATACCCTTTTGTTTCTCCATTTCTGCTCTATAATTCTTCCTGCTTGTGGCTAGTGCTTCAATCAAACTACAGTGAGGGCTGGGGGTCAAACAAGACGTGCGCAAGTTATTCACGCGTCAAAAAAAAAAATAGTGCAGTTAAAAGGATGCTTTTGTTAACGCGTTAACTTTGACAGCCCTAATATATACACACACACACACACACACACACACACACATCACGTTTTTTGTTCAAATCCGATCTTCTATGTGGTCGTTCATATTGCCAAAAAATGCAACTTGTGATGTTGTGAACGCAAAGCATCCAGGAAGAGACGTGCATGCGCAAAAGCACAACGTCACACGCATTTCCATGTGTTTACGGAAGTACAAATGTCTGTATGTCTACATACGAATGAGGCTTGAGTTGGATTTTTTTTTTTTTTTTTTTAAATATCGGAATTGTGCTGTTTAGACTGACATAAAAGAAAAAAAAAATCAGATACAGATCACATATGAGCAAAAAAAAATCAGAATTGACCTGCAGTGTGAACATAACTTGACATGAACCAATGAGTGAACATTACTGTTAACAGCCATAATAAGGCACTCTGGGCTTGTGAAGAATTCAATGGATTCAGTGATGTGGAATGAGATTGGGAGCTTGGTGAACTTGCTTAGCAGTAAGTTGCCTGTTGAACTTGCCAACTTGTTATGTTAATTTAGCCTATTTGGTCTCTCAGGCATGTTCTTCATGCTATCAATGTTTTAACAAGCCGGACACCTATTCAGCCTGTTGTTCTGTGTGCCTGTCCAAATTAAATGTCTGTTCTTGATCTTGAATTTTCTATCCATCCATTTTCTATACCTTATTAGGGTCACGGGTAAGCTGGAGCCTGTCCCAGCTGACTTTGTGCGAGAGGCAGGGTACACCCTGGACTGGTTGCCAGTATTCAAAAAGTCATACTCACATTCACGCCTATGAACAATTTAGAGTCTCCAATTAACCTGACATACATATTTTTGGAATGTGGGAGAAAGCCAAAGTACCCGGAGAAAAACCATGCACGCACAGAGAGAACAAGCAAACACCACAGAGAGATGTTCCAACGCAGATAGCAACCTGGATCTCCTGACTGTGGCCTAACCACTAAGCCACCCCATCCTTAATTTTGTAAAATAAATTTCTACATAAATGCGTCATACATGTTTTTTCCTCTTCGTTACGCAGTTAAGTATTTTGGTTTGTGTTGGTCAAAATTTATTTGCGGCAGCCCGCCACTATTTTTTTTTAAGTATGTAAACATTGGGAAAATTGTTTCCAAAGACAAAAAAATTGGGCTGCGTTCTTACTAGATACATATTGCAAGGAGGATGAGCATATATCGTACAAACTTTGTGGGAAAAATAGCAACAAAGAAATGCAGAATGAAAACAACCTGTACAGGTTTTATACAAACTACAAACACCAGTGTGCCTCAGCAAGCTCAGATAACGTGAAATGTTCAAAATGAAAAAAAACACCAGCAAAACGGCAGAGAAAGAGAGATGTATCATGTGTCCTTGAACCTAATTACAGTCCAGCGCCTGTGCTCCTAAAACCTTGCAGTGATCTGGCTTATCTGTTAGCTTTGGCCCCGCCCTGCCTTAAGCTGAGACAACACAGTCCGTTTACAAATGTGATGGTCAATGAACTGGCTCTGACGGGAAGGTCCATGTGAGCTCGGCCACCCGGGGATTGGTGGATAGCCGAAATGTTCAAGGTGGTATCTGAAAGCCATACATTCAAAGACGGAGGCCACTATCCAGCTGCAATGTCCACATCTTCACGTGCCTGATGCTGCAGCGTGCACGCCAACAACTAGGAATTCTATGCACACTATTTGAGCAATTATCCATTTACTACATTTGCAAAATTAGGGTGGAAACAGGCCGTGCGTGTGCAATAAAATCACTCCTAAGCAAAATAACACTAGGAAATGAACATGTGCTTGACTGGGCATCATGTTTGAGTGCAGCAGCGCCTGTCTTTCAGGTGCAAGACAGAGCATCGAGAAAGCTTAAATAAGAGGCATTCACAGTACATCCACACGATGAAGCGTTGCCTTGAATAGAACATGAAAGCAGACTATTTGCTACGTTAGCTGGCTTAGCTTTGCAGCCAGGCTAGTGTTTACTCCAGCTACAGGTGTCATATACTGTAATAATAAAAATTATTAAAATTAGCGGACTGCTGTACAGTGCGGCGCCTTTAGCAGGTGGATCAAACCCATCTGAAGATGTCACTGATGTCACTGAACATTTCCCCACGGTGTGTTTTGAAATGATTGATGACGGAAGTGTGTGTCATGTCAAAACAAGCAGCTAATGTTACTCACTCAAGGCAGCCCGGACGACACCGATGAACACCAGCGTGTTTCCTCTTCACTCCCCTCCTTGAAATCTTCAGCCGTCCACAGGTCAGCTCCTTTTTGTGCAGCCCTGAGAAGAACAACAACAGCAACTCCGCTAGCTTCTCCGACCAACACAAAACAAACGAGCTATCATGCTAACTAACGCTAGCGCCCTGACGCTACCTTGCTAACAGTTAGCCGGACCAAGATGTGCTTTTATGTTTTGGGTTTCTCTGCTGATCTCCCGTCAAGCGTGCCTCCAAACTGTACTGCTGCTGGAAAAACGCGCCAATGCTCACCTAATGGTCAGCTTTATCGAGATAACTTAGCTTCCAAGCCTCCTGGTCCTTCTTGCTTAAAAAGAAGGAATTTCGCCATCGCTTTACAGGCAGACTTTGCGCATGCGCACGAGGGCAAATCAAGGCGAAGCTTAAATTGATCAAGAAAGCGCGTTTGTCAATTGACGTGATAATACATTGAAATAACATTAGTAGTATTAATACCCACTACACTTGGTAATCAAAACATATTGAAGGACATTTCCGCCGTACCTTTTATTTAGGAGGATCTTATTGTTGACGTGTCATAAAAGAAAAAAAACTGTGACGCACCCGGGAATCCCAGCCAGTATCACTGAAACTAAAGTGGCTTATGAATAAACTTCAGTATGGTGCACATTCATAGGTATGCCCTCGTCATTGTCAGTTTCTGTTCCTCTTTACATTTAAATGATAGCAACATTTGAAATATTGACTCGTTTTATTTACTGAAAAGCCCTTCAAAATGGTGGCAAATGACCACAAACATGCCGTTCTCTTTTCTGTGCCTTTTCAAGATTTAAAAAAGAGGCAGCTAATTCCTGCATGTAATGGGACACACCTAATCTAGAGAGCCCTCTATTAAAACACCCCCAAAAAGCTCCAACAAGGTTTTATGGTTTTCTGTCCAGAATGTAGTAACAGGTATGTTCATGATACCATGTAATACTTACAGTATTTTGCTCATTTGAAGCATTAGCGCAACTCCCTTCCTGGGTGCATTGATTTCACATAGCAACATAGAAAGGAACGCTACACCTAGCGTTAACTTTTCAAACCTCAAAAACACAAACACAGCAGCAGTGGCAGCAGCTCCAATATGTAGCGTTACTTTTCACGAGTGGCCTGAGGCATTGTGAGTGAGTGTGTGGTGAAGCTAGTCACTAGCCGGCTAGTAGCTAGCCAGTGTGGTGTGGCAAGGTGTCACTACGCCAGTAACGTAGTTCTTGGGCGTAACAATGTTTATAACAATAATAATAATAATAATGGTGCTGTAGGTCACAATATGTAAATGGAGTGTTTTTGGTGGTTTTTGCTGGATTTTTCAGAAGGCTTTTTAGGCAGAATATGTGCGTCCCATTACATGCATTCTTAGCTGCCTCTTTTTTTACTTGTTTTTATATCTTTAGAATGCACAGAAAAGAGAAAGACATGCGTGTTCATGTCTCAAATAGGGATTGTAGATGATGGGCAAAATTTCCCCAAAAAAGTCACTTTTCCTTTAAAATCCGCATCATATACAGTATTTTGTATTTATTTGTTCATTATACAGTGTTTCTCTGTCTTTCCCTTATTTACATGATGTATTCTTTTCATTAATGACTAAGTTATATGCAAACTCAGGTTACAAACTCTACTGTTACACATTTCTAATTCTTTACGTTCCCAAGTAGACAAGCATGTAAGATCATAGGAAGAGAACAAACTATGAGTAATTGATGAGACATGGAGAAGGGGTAGAACTAAATTCCGCTTCGACATGTGATGCGCTTCAATGTAACTTTGCTGAGCATGTTCTCAATAACCTAAACCATCAACATTCCTGTTACCATGTACTGAATTACTATTACTATTATTATTATTATTATTATTATCATCACTATGAATAATAATAACAGTTATGTACTGTATATACACAATATACACCAAAATAGTAGAAATTTATTGACTGATATTGTTTTTATATGTAAAAAGCAGAAAATGTAGCCCTGTTATGGGGCTCATCTTGAGACCATCTTGAGTTTGTAGCGGCCTCTGCTGGAGCTTATTAAGAAATACATGTCAAAGCAGCACTTCAAAACCAAGGTGCAGTTCAAGAGTACAATGTATTAGGGAAGTTTTGATGACAGTTTAAATTGCGATTATAGAGGTACAGTATGTGTTTATGTGTGACTATAGGTAGATACCTTATTTATCTCCAAGAGAAATTCACGCTTCCAGCATCTCAGCAAAAGTGTCCTAATAAACGTAATCACTTGAAAATATAAAACAAACAAAGCAAAATAGGAGAGTTAAGAAAAATAAGAAAATAGAAACAGTCGTTTTTGTTTTGAGTAAAGTGACCTTGACGATATTTGTTTTGTCCAGTCTGTGGTTATAAAATTGATTCAAATAGGTGCAACTATAGACGGGTTCAAAGGGTGAACAAGTACTGCCTGTAATCTCGTGATGTCTTTTAACGCACCGTCACTTGGAAGCAGGAAGTAGAAGTATACTCACTGCCTCTATGCACCAGTGCTAACCAAGCTAACAGTGGATGTGAGATGCTAACATGTCATCATAGTAAGTCCGGCTTTGACCGATAATTTACTGCCCGTGGCCCACCTGGATACGACGTCGCTGACGAAATCAAAATACTATCTTGTGTCACAGCAAGGTAACGTGTGAACAACCGGCGACATCACTTCATGCTATTTATCATACAAACACTTCGGTTTGCTTTTAGCTTAGCACTTGAAGCTAATCGGCAATGGGATGGCTGTAAATCCTAAATTCTGGGAAAGTGCATCATTACTGGAGTCAAGTGGCGCATGTAGTGTAAAAACGAAAGAATTAAACTTGTATGACTTTCTGAGGAACCTGATGAAATCACCCAAGTTTTTACCTGATTATCAGTGACGTATTACAAGTTAATACGTTTTGTTACAGGAGTGTTTTATTCCCCCAAAGTAAACTATTAAACAGACACAAAGTTTAACGTTTCTCAGTACATGTTTGTGAATCTCAATTTGACATGTGTTTGCCATTTGTAGGTCTTTCGTGCGTAAGGATTATTGATAAAACTCTATTGAAAACCTACAGTGCAATCAAGATTTAGCAGAAATTCATTAATTGATTCGTTTATTTTTGTGCCTTGCATGAAGGCGGACAGCATAATCTGTACATAATTGCACGTTACATTTTCAGATCAATACCTTCATCATTGGAAAGGAGCAGTAAGAAGAAAACAATTCTTACATTTGCCTGCCCACTACTTGAACAAACAAACAATAAAAGACAAGATGGTCCGGCATCGCATACAGTTAACGTTCAATAAGCCTACACTATCAACACCAAAACAAAACCAAAAAAATACAATAATAATAATAATAATACATACAAATAAACTTTTACAAGGTCATAAACATCCAGTTTAAATTTCAAGTACGTATTGAGCTTTTTCTGCATTTATATCTTTTTTTAAATCTATGAGTATCTGTACAACCTTTTAAATCTTGTGATTGGGAATTCCACGTTTTTACAAGAACAACAGAAATACACATCTGTTTCAAAGTAGTCCGGACAACTTGAAATGAACATATTGTCTGTATTCTGAGTGTGTTTTTTTGTTGTTTTTTTTTACCCCCAGAGAACGAGTGGCATGCTGGACATTGGGAAGTGGCCAGTGTTTGCTCTCCTCCCCCCTGAGGAACTTGGGCTCATCCGGCAGGCTTGTGTTTTCGGAAGCGGTGCGAACGAAGCCCTCTATGTCACGGTTAACGACGAGGTAACGATCACTGAGTCATCTCAAGCTGGAAAATGCAGGAAGTCTTGATCCAGGCAGCATGCGCGGGGATAAGCAGATAGGATGGCGCTATCTTTAGCCATATAGGCCTAATTCCAGAGCAAGCTCCATTTTTATCCTGGGTCAGGGTAGAGTGAACGCCTCGCCTCGGTCACTTGTTTGTTGGAACACACAGTATTGTTTTCACTTGATTGTTGCTTGTTGCGTGGTTAAATGACTGACTGTCTTCATCTTATCTCCTGTATAATGCCATGCTTTCTTTTTTTTTTTTTAATCTTTGCAGGTCTTTGGCCTCGGCACCAATTGCAGCAGCTGTTTAGGCCTGGGAGACCTGCAAAGCACCATCGAGCCGCGCAGGATTGATGTCCTCTGTGGGAAGAAGATTGTGTCCCTAAGCTATGGAACTGGACCGCATGTGGTTGTCGCTACCTCGGGTAAAATATGATAAATGCTAGGCGTGCATGAGAATTCTCATGCCAATATGAGGGAATTGTGACGTAATGCGCCGTGTCTCCAAGGAGCACTGTTGTGTACTTTATCCACTTTTTCTAGATACACTGTAGCTCTTGTCCAACGTAATAGATGCCATATATCAAATACAGTAACGTAACACGAAGGAGTGGGACAGGAGAGCACAAACGCTGGTAACACTAGCATAGCTATGCGATGCTGCAGACATTACACATTATATTGCACTCACATGTCAACAGCAACATAATGCTGTGTTAGCATAGTAGCTGATGAAAAACTAAATGATCAGCTCCCACGTCTGTAGCTGACCAACAAATAGTTGGCGGGGCTCCATTTTAAGATGTGTAGCGAAGCCTGCCTTTGTGCAGCGCTGTCCTCTGTCAAGTGGTAGGCATAGTAGACTTACATTTATTAGATATTCATGAGTAAACCATAATATAGTAGGATGACAGTACTGTGTAACAAAAGTATGTGGTTGTTATGGGAGTCAAATGAAACCAAATCTGTCCCAAGGATAAAAAGTGTGGGCACCTCATAATACACCTCATTTCATAAAATGATGGATTATCTTCATTTGGACCATATACATTTGTAAGGTTTATCTTTTGTGTTACTACTTCCCCTGATACAATAATGTACCTCCCAAGTGTATCTTGGATAGTATTCGTCACCCTAAATGGCACAGATCTATGAATAAGTGTTAGAACCCCCCTTGTATGTGTTTTTAGATGGGGCGTGGTGCACCTGGCCTGGCCATCTCTTGATTACACATTGTATTTCTGAGGCCAGCAGGTGTGTTTCCTGTCAAAAGACTACCTTACATTTGAGATACTTTATCCTATTCAGTACTTGTTTTAGTTTGGACAGTTTCCATGTCCCCCTGACATTCCAACTTGACACTATGACCACATTGTTTTGTTTTGTTCTCTTAAGTGTACTGTTTGGGCCCTGAGTAACCATTTGGAATGTTAATAATGGTAGTGAGGATAAGCGGCATGGATGGATGGATGGTTCACAAAAATAAAAAACAGCATAAATAAGAAAAAATATACAAAACCAAAAGACAGGTGCAAGTACAAAAATTGTCCGCCTCTCTCCACTCCCATAGGAACATAAACGCAACTTAAACCAGCATTTCTCCATCTAAAATGCTTCTCTTCCCCTTTGGTTTACCCCTGCACGAGTGTTATCTTGACGTTCCATAATTAGTACAATAAAGATTCAAGCGTTTTATTGTCATATGCACAGTAAAACAGGTAGTTCTGCTATGCATTTAATTTGCGATGAAAATTCTTGTTCTGTTCATTCTCCCAGAAAAAGAAAGAAAGAAAAACACAAGAAAATGAATAAGAACATCAGAAACATAAATACCAATAAAGTAAGCAACAACAACAGAAGAGACATTAATACAAATAAATAAATCAATAAATAATAAAGTGCTTTGAGTGTGTGCCTGTGTTGCGTGCGGCGTGTGTGAGTGCTTCTTTGAGAAGTCTGATGACCTGTGGGTAAAAGCTGTTAAAAGCGTCAGTGAAGTAACATTAATTGACACCAGGTATCAAATTGCTAGGAGGCATTTTGTTCACTGATATAGCAACAAAAAATAGCTGTTATAGCATTATGTTACGGTTTGTGTATTGACACAAGAATGTCAGGTGACCTAGCATCATATAATTCATGTTGTGTGTCACTTTCGTATCAAACAAGTCAGTTTTGTTTGTATCAGAGGTTTGAAAGACATGCATTTTAAGCATCATAATTGTCCTAAGAATTGTCATACTCTTTGATGAATATGCATACAGTGATGTACAGTCATGTGATGCTTATTTTTAACAATACATGGTCAAACAAAAGCCAAATTCGATCGAACAATCATGTCCATGAGGAAAGGAGGGTTCCTTCACGGTGCCATGAAAAGACGCAAGTTCAAAAGCAAAAAGCCTCTTCTCTGAAAAGTGGAGCAAACAAGGGAGGATAGATTTCATAGATAGATCTTTGATACATTAAAACAATAAAGCTACCATTTATTGACGTGTCCTTAATGAAGCGTTCTGCTTGATAGATGGAGAAGTGTACGCATGGGGCCACAATGGCTACAGTCAGCTGGGCAACGGGACCACCATCCACGGGCTGACCCCCGCCCTGGTCTCCACCAACCTCCTGAACAAGAGGGTGACCGAGGTGGCCTGCGGCTCCCACCACACCATCGCCCTCACAACAGAAGGAGAAGTAACGCGGCTTCCCATCTCCTCCCTCCTCTCCGTTGTCACATGTTTGACCTGCGAACGTGTCATCCCGGCCTTCAGGTCTATGCATGGGGCTACAACAACTCAGGCCAGGTGGGATCGGGGTCCACTGCCAACCAGCCGACACCCCGCCGGGTGAGCTTCTGCCTGCAAAACAAAGTGGTGGTCAACATCGCCTGTGGTCAGCTTTGCTCCATGGCTGTGCTGGACACTGGGGAGGTAACGCTTGTTTAGCTCACTACTGTGTTCCTCACCTGAAAGCCATACTGAAGATCTGCTTTCTGTCGCAGATTTACGGTTGGGGCTACAACTGTAATGGACAGTTGGGCTTGGGCAACACTGGGAACCAGCAGACTCCCTGCAGGATTGCAGCTCTCCAGGGTGTCAGCATAGTCCAGGTATGTCTGTATAGATTGAGAGGGGGCAACTGGACTCTTCTTTTTTGTTTAATCTAAAAGGCTCCTTCAATTCCAGATTTTGAAGTGGGGAGTTGCTTTATTTATGACCCTGGTGGGTGGTCACAATAGGGTTGTTGTTGTGGTTTCCTGGGCGTGGCTTGGGAAGACCATCCTTCATACCAATAGGTCAGGGGTGTCCAACCTTTTTGCATGAATGGCCACAATATATATACACTGCTCAAAAAAATTAGAGGAACACTTTGAAAACACATCAGATCTAAACTGGGGGAAAAATGACCTTGAATATCTTTCCTGATAATAAGTGGGTGATGTATTAGTAACAAAATGATGCCACATAATTTGATAGAAATGAAAATGATCACCCTATAGAGGGGGGAAATCAAAGACACCCCAAAAATGAAAGTGAAAAAATGATGCAGCACACTGGTCCATTTGACTAAAATGTCATTGTAGCAACTCAAAATGATTCTCAGTAGTTTGTGTGGCCCCCACGTGCTTGTACACATGCCTGACAACGTCGGGGCATGCTCCTAATGAGACTACGGATGGTGTGCTGGGGGATCTACTTCTTCTATATACTGTGTGTGTGTGTGTGTGTGTGTGTGTGTGTGTGTGTGTGTGTGTGTATATATATATATATATATATATATATATATATATATATATGCAGCCCAGCTTTCTGATACAGGTGAAAAAATGTTCAACTCTATGCTACTAAAATGATTTCTCGTGGAATGAGACAATCTTTGGGGGAGAGATTTTGGTGACAATAGGTGACGGTGCAAACCTCCTCCTCTGTTTAGTGTAGCACGTAAGAGCGCCACAGTTGTTAACCACATCAACGAAAACTCACACCACTGCCTCCACACCCAGGTCGCTTGCGGATATGCTCACACGCTGGCGCTCACGGACGAGGGCTTTGTTTTTGCCTGGGGAGCCAACTCTTACGGGCAGTTGGGGACAGGCAATAAGAGCAATGTATCTCTACCCACCATGATAAACACCGACAAAGAGAGGTTCGTGTTCCCACTCAAACCCCGTCGCCTTCTGCAGCGTGTTGATATTGTCTGTCCTCTCCTGTTCCTGCAGGATCATCGAGGTGGCGGCGTGTCACACAAGCCACACATCCGCCGCCAAGACACAGAGCGGGCAGGTTCTGATGTGGGGTCAGTGTCGAGGTCAGTCGGTCACCAACCCCCACCTCACGCATTTCAGCTGTACTGACGACGTCTTCGCTTGCTTTGCCACGCCGGCCGTCACGTGGCACCTCCTCACCGTAGGTAAGCGTGCCATGGGGGCGGGGTAAAAAGGAAAGTGCCACACAGAAGTGTCACCGTCATAGTGGAAAATTAGATGGAATAGAAGCGTTCTTGATATGCTTGAATTGACGGCTATGCACGGTTATCTGCACCAATACCTCACCCCTATACAAAATGTTCTGCGAATTACCAGACCATCAATACTATTTGGCTTGATAACGGTTCGAATAGCATCACTGCTGTCGCCATGCCAATCTCAGATCAGTCATTTTAGTCAGACCTTCTAATACAAAAAATTTGTGTTAATATACACATTACGTTTATTATAACGTCAGTGGGCCTGCCAGGACACCTTGTTTGCGTCAGTGCGCGCCTCATTACCACAGTTCAGAGTTGTGCAGGACATGGCCATACCTTTTTTGGTCCTTTAGCAATACTGCATTCTGGTCCAAATTTTAAGAGCAGTTGAAAAATGGCTATAATTTACACATTGAAGTGTTGGATCTTAAGGAGGTTCTAAGTCGAGCTTCATAATGCAAAATGCAACAGAAAAGTGGTAGATCCAAAAAAAATCTCAATGGCCCTTAACCTGAGGATCCCATTGGGGCCGCCAAGACACGGGACCATTCTCGGCCCAAATGAAGGTTGTTACTGGTGACGAGTGCAGTGCAAGAGGAGGCTTTTAAGAACAAAAAAGGTCTTCAAAGGACTAATGTCCTTCAATGCCATAAAATTGGGCCTTTGGAAATTGCAGGAGACCACCAACCGTGGGACATTGAAAGGTGGAAGAAAGTTTTATTCTCCCTTGACGTCCTTGATGGCTTCCAACATTACTGGCATGGCAAAAAGATCCCACCTGAGATGTTTTCAACATGGCACAGTGGAGGGGGCGCCATCATGATCCTTCAATGGAACATTGGAGCTGCAAGTTGTGCAGGGGCGTCAAACGGCAGCCAGCTATGTGGAGATGTTCCAGAGGGCATACCTCATGACTGATGCCGCACTTCACAAAGGACTTCTTCCAGAGGAATATACGCACTCCTTTGGACCGTCGTGCATGTTCCCCTCATCTAAATCCAATGGAGAACATTTGTGGATGGATGGCAAATGAAGTTCACAAAAATGGACATCATTTCCAGACAGTGGATACCCTCTGTAAAGCCATCTTCACCACCGGGAGCAACATTCCCACTAGCCTCCTGGAAACACTGGCATCAAGCATACCCAAGCCTATTTTTCACCACATTAACAGGAATGACATTACTACTCATTGCTCACTCCATTTTTCTACATTTTATTTATATTTTAGGGCGGTTTCAGGGTTTTTTGACCTTTGGTCTAAATTGCTTACTCAAAAACATTTTTTGTATAACTCCCATTTCTTCTTTTTCCATTTTGAAGCTTTCTTTAAAATGTCCTTAACATTCAACAGTGAAAATGTACATTCTTGCAACTTTTCAACTCAAAAACAACAATTTTGATTAGGAGTAAAGGGTTAAGTACAGTGTTTCCCATACATTCAGATATTTGTGGTGGCCCACCATGAATAAATATGTCTGGGACTGTGAATGTAGCTTGCCGTTCCGACTCTATACAGTAGATGGCATCGTAGCCCTGCTGCGTAATACACCTCATAAAAAAACCAGGGCCCTCACGTATGAAGCTTACGTACGCACAAAATGGGGCCGAAAAGTTGCGTAAGTCGTTTTCCATGCAAAGTATGTTACCTATAAAAACACAACTTGACGTGAGAGTGTGCGCACCGCTATGACATCTTTGTAGCTGCGTACGCACCTTTTGGAGACATGGCAAAAAGGTGACGCACATTTGAAGTGGTGAAGTGAAATCATGTTAGAAATAAACGTACAATGGTGTAAACCTAAATGGTGTAAACCTAAATGTAAATGTGTGTAAATGTGAATGTGTGTAAACCTTCTCTTTCCTTTTTCACAAATGATTATTTTCTTGTGCTTTGAAATAACATACGTTAGGTCCTCATCAAATAATTATAATATACCTAATATTTTGATGGTGTTAATGTCGTTAAGTTAAATATGTTTTAAATATTTGTGTGGAATTACAGCAATTGATTTCATCCCCGTTTTGAGTCATTGCGTCCATCTTTACATTTAAAACAGATTTTGCTAAACATATTAATCTAAAATGTGGTATCAGTTAGGAAAAATGTAGAAACATGCTCATGTTTTTTACTCTATCTCCCACTGCATCCATAAAAATAACATGTGTCACTTATGCAAATTAGATGATGTCATCTACAAGCCCCACCCCCCACAACCCACCACCACAAATGGATTACAGTCCTGTAGGAGACACTGAAGCACGACAGTATATGCAACTTCAAAATAGTTCACTTGAACTTGTTGTGATGTGGCGCTTGTATAAAAGGTACCAAGCTCCAACTTAAACCATCACAGTAATGCCAGAAAGTCGTTTATTTATTCATTGTTGTGTCGTGCAGACAGGCTCCTTTCTGTGACATTGCGACGAGTTCCTGGAAGCATTTGAAGAAATAAACAGGAAAGTCTGTTTCCTGCTCATACCTTCTGACTGAAGTCATACTCAAGATGCACCAACATGTCACAGGCTTTATTGTCGGTATTCGTTGCTGTATGACTGTTTCCAGGGTTTTAAAAACCTATAATTAAGCCCTTGATTAAGGAGTATTGTTTTTAATACTGGTATCCTTTGTGCTGCAGATAACGATGATTACCTGACGGTAGCCCAGTCTTTGAAGAAAGAGTTTGACAGCCCTGAAATCTCCGACCTGAAGTTCTTAGTGGATGGAAAGTGTATCCATGTTCACAAAGCCCTGCTAAAAATAAGGTACACAACATCAGTGCGTTTGCGGACACTGAAAGTTAGTGAACACACACCACTCGATCAATGAATCAGTCAGGGGTTGGACTTAAGCCCCCCAAAGGCATGCTTGGATGAGTTTTGTAGACATCGGAATAAATAACTGAAAGAGTTGATTCCCGTACATTGGGAGCGTGCAAACGTTTCCAGCGAGGGTTGTATGTGTGAATATATGGGAATTTCTCTTTGAAGTGAATAAAGTGTCTATCTCAAAATTAAAGGATGGAGGCCACTGATTCATTTTGTGCATGGAAGATGCTAAAAGCAATCCAGTGTAGGTCAATACATGCTAGGCTATCTGAACAAATCATCCACATCTTGGCTTTACAGGTGACAAAGCACATTAGTGTCACATCTAATATATATCATTACTAATCAATTCATTTTAGTGTTTAGTGCTTATGGCCAATTTTAAAAATGAGCTGTGGGTTGAAAATGCCCCCCCTGGCCACACTTGGTGTTATAATGCCTTGTGTCCCAATACTTCTGTCCATGTTGTGTGCCATTCTGTTTGGTTTAACATGTAAGACATGTGTCAAACTCCTGCCCTGGAGGGCCGAGACGCTGCAGGTTTTCTCTCCAATCAGTTTCTTCAGCAGGTGATTTAATTGATGAGCTCCTTCCCTCAAACTGAAGGTGTTGATCATTAAAATCACCTGCTTTAGTGACTGGCTGGAAAGAAAACCTGCAGTGTCTCGGCCCTCCATGGCACGAGTTTGACACCCCTGATGTAAGATGTGATGGCTTCAACTGAAATGGACAGCAAACAAAGATCTAAGACAGCCCCAGTGGCTTTTTATCGGCCCGCAGCACATTGCAGAAATAAAATTAACCAAAAAAAGCAAAAATGGGGAAAAAATTAGAGCCAAAAGTCACAATGTAAACCGAACAAAATGCTGATACTGATAACTACTAATAACACAAAGTATCGCCCTACGAAATATCTATATACATCCATCCATCCATTTTCTATACCGCTTCATCCTCATTAGGGTCGCGGGGGCATGCTGGAGCCTATCCCAGCTGACTTCGGGCGACAGGCGGGATACACATACATATACTTGTACATACAGTGGTGTGAAAAAGTGTTTGCCCCCTTCCTGATGTCTTTTTTTTTTTTTTTTTGCATGTTAAATGTTCCAGATCATCAAACAATTTTCAATATTAGTCAATGACAACACAGCTGAACAAAAAAAATGCAGTTTTTAAATTAAAATTTTTATTATTAAGGGAGGAAAAAAAATCCAAACCTGCATGGCCCTGTGTGAAAAACTACTGTAATTGCCCTTGTGTTAAAACATAACTGAGATTAATTGAGATCTATCAGTGTGGAAAAGGGTGTAAAGCCGTTTGTAAAGCTTTGGGACTCCAGCGAACCACAGTGAGAACATTATCCACAAATGGCGAAACACGGAACAGTAGGGAACCTTCCGAGGAGTGGCCAGCCAAACAAAATGACCCGCGTAGCGACGACTCATCCAAGAGATCGCAAAAGACCATTTGCCAATGTATTGAATCGTACCGTTTGTACACTGTATCCATCTATATCCATTTTCTATGCCGCTGATCCTAATTAGGGTCGCGGGGGTATGCTGGAGCCTGACTTTGGGCGAGAGGCGGACCCTGGACTGGTCACTAGCCGGGCACATATAGACAAACAATCATTCATACTCTCGCATTCATACCTATGGACAATTTTTGAGTCATTTTTGGAATGTGGGAGGAAACCGGAGTACCTGGAGAAAACCCACGCACGCAGAAGCGGAGATTCAAACCCAGGTCTTCCGGATCTCCCGACTTTGTGGCCAACATGCTAACCACTTGGCCACCGTGCGGTCCTGTATCCGATCATTTTAAAAATATATTTTTTAATTGTATCTTAACCCATGTATCGAGATGCGTATTGAATCGTTTAACACAAAGAGATTTACATCCCTTATTATTAAGAACGTCTTTCGATCTGTGATTGCGAGTTAACTATGGACAACATGTGATTAATCACGATTAAATATTTTGAATCGATTGACGGCGCTAGATATATTTTAAGAACAGAACAATTTGATATTGTGTACAAATAATAGGATTCGATACAATACGATTCTACGGTTACATTTCTTGATTTAGATGTTAATGTTACATTATAAAATAAAGAAGCCAATTGCATAAAAGTGACATTCTTCCAGTATTTTCACATGTGTAAAAGAGCACATCATATCCCCAAGCATGCTATAAGGCAGGGGTCCCTAACTGCCGGGCAAGAAACTTTCAGGCAAAATTAACATATTTCACACCATCAGTTTTGAATGAAATATCATCTGCAGATAGGTAAAGTGAATTTATATCCTACATACCTGTAATCTTGTCCTGAAGTTCCGATCCATGAGTTTGTTTTCCTTCATTCCTTGCGTTGCCTTTTCGCATTCTCTCGCCTCTTCAATCTTCCCGTGCCATAAGCTTCATTCTTCGTCCTCTGCGTGGGTGATGTAAGTGCGTTGGTGACGTAAGCGATTCCTCAAGTCACAAAAAAATCCTGTTATTTTTTGTAATTGAGGTACTCGATTATTCAAGGAATCGTTGCGCCCAGCGTAATCTTATCTCAAACTCAAAGTCCAGGCTTGTACTGGTGAATGGTGGCTCTGTATCCATTTAGTGCTTTTAATTTGATGTTCCTGTCTTAGTTTTACACAATACATAATAAATTACATGAGTTAGATGGCTATAATGTATGCGCTACTACTGTTTACACCCATCCTCATCTTCAGTCACTGGTCATTTAAGAGACGAACTGTCAAGTGGTTGATAGTCTTGTGATACCTGATCCATTCATCGGCGTCATCCAATCCATTCATCTCACGACTTATGGCTGATTTTTATTCATCCAGGAGGCTTCTACCGAGGTAGCTGTCGCTTGTCAAACCGCATATTCGGTCGCATCGGTTTACCCTTCACCAGTATTTTCTCTTCATATTTTTGGGGGTCTGGAACCGATGACTTGGATATACATTATTTTTAATAAAATTGCTTCAGGTTTTGTACATTTTGGATTACTAACAAATACCAGAGTTTCACTGTGTCAGAGCGGCCCCCGCATCCTTTTGATTTTTCAGTATGCAGACCCCAGTGAGACAACCCTGATCTTAAGAGTTGCTTGTTGTTTGCTATTTAAAAGTGAACAAAGTAGTTTCCCAGCATGAAGTGCTGTGGTTCAGGCCAGCAGCGAAGAAACGCGATCTGCGCGACGGCCTTTCCTGTTGGTGTCAAAGGGGGAAGCGAAGACAGACATATTGTTTCCACTTTTGTCTTTTTATAACTGCGTTCTTGACACCGATGCATGTGCATTCCGACGCCTCGCTCGTTTGCGGCGTCAGTCGGAAGGAGCCAGACTGTCTACGGTGGCGGCGGCCTCACGCACGGATACACAGAGCTTCCAAAACACCTGCAGTGCCAGAGTCACATGTTCTAAGATCTGTTTGAGCTGCATGAAAGAGAAGGAAGTCCCCGTGTTTGTTCAGCCATGAACTGTAAAGACAAGCGCTCACTGGCCACAATATTAGGTACACAACCTAATGACCTTTTATAAAAAGGTTAACCATGCTCAGGTTGGAATGGCACAATGGTCAGACAGGTTTTAATTTAACAATGTACTTATTATTCTTTGCATGTAATAGTATGGTGTCATGTCGGTAAATAAGGAAACCACAATATTACAAAAGGGTGCAGTATGGATGTACTGTATACTACTAATTAACCACAGTATTCATCAAAAGTCAGTCAGTGTTACTGTTCATAAAATCAAGTATATATTTTAATAAAGCAAATAAGTATTTGACCCCTTGCTGATTCTGCAGGTTTTCCCTCTTACAATGAATGCAACGATCTATAATGTGAATCATATGTACATTCTAACAGTGAGAGCCGGATTCTCAAAGACAATTCCAGAAAATCACATGACACCCTTGCCAAACAGCAAATTAATATTTTGTGGAAAAGCCATTATTAGCCAGCACAGATATCAGACGGTTTTGGGCAGGGGTGTTGGCCCACTCCTCCCTGCAGACAGCCTCCAAATTTTTAGGCTTCCGAGGATTGTTGCTTGGCAACCCGATTTTTTTGCTCCCTCCAAAGATTTTCAATTGGTTTTAGGTCTGGAGATTGGCCTTCTGTGCCTCCTCTTCAGCCAATCTTTCATTACTTTGGCAAACCCCCATCCTTGACCCATCTTCAGCTCTTTCACTGAGGGAAGGAGTTGATGGTCCATAATTCCAGCCTTCCCTCAATGCGATGGAATTGTCCCGTCCCCTTGACTGAAAAGCACCCCCAAAGCATGATGTTGCCACCACCATGCGTGACAGTGGGGATGGTGTTCTTTAGGTTGTGCTCTGTGTTCTTGGCTCTCCAAACACAGGGAGTTGACCTTCTTCCAGGCTCCTCTTAGTCATCCAGGTGGTCAATGGCGAACTTCGGGCAGGCCCTTACATGTGCCTTCTTGAGCAAGGGGACCTACATGCATTGCGGGATTTCAATCCACAACATGCTCCGTGAGTACGGAATTGGTGGCATGCTGCTACGTGCCATTCAGTCCTTGTACAACCAGAGCAGGAGTCTCGTTCTCATTGCCAGAAGTAAGTCGAGCCTGTTTCCAGTGTACAGACAGATAAACAGACAGATGTAGCTCAGAACCAGTGTGTGACTGAGGAGTGAATAAATAATGGGTTCACTTGACTGTGACACACTTTGGGTACCTTGTAAAAAGGTGCTATATAAAATCAAACCATATTTATTATTATTAACTTTCACCTTCGCCAAGGCTGCCCTTTGCCACCAATTCTGTTCATAATTTTTATGGACAGAATTTCTAAGCGCAGCCAAGGTGTTTAGGGGCCTCCTGATCCTGCTATTTGTAGACGAAGTGGTCTGGATGGTTTATGCAGCTGAGTGTGAAGCTTCTGGGATGAGACTCAGCACCTCCAAATCCGAGGCCATGGTTCTCAGTCGGAAAAGGGTTGGGAGTGAGGTCTTATATGTAGGTCCTATATGTTGGGTTCTTGTTCACGACTGAGGAAAGGTAAGAGCGTGAGGTGGACAGGCCGATCGACGCAGCATCTTCAGTAATGCGGTCTCTGTACCGGACCGTCATGGTAAAGAGAGAGCTGAGCCGGAAGACAATCTATGTTTCCGCCCTCACCTATGGTCATGAGCTTTGGGTCGTGAACGAAAGAGCCAGATCACGGATACAAGCGGCTGAAATGAGTTTCCTCCGTAAGGTGGCTAGACTCACCCTAAGAGATAGGGTGATGAGCTCGCTCAGAGTGGAGCCGCTGCTTCTTCACATGGAGAGGAGCCAGTTGAGGTGGCTCAGGGATCTCGTCTGGATGCCCCCTGGACGCCTCCATGGTGAGGTGTTCCAGGCATGCCCAGCCGGGAGAAGGCCCTGGGGCAGACCTAGGACACACTGAAGGGATTATATCTTAGGGCTGGCCTGGGAATGCCTTGGTGTCCTCCCGGTGGACCTGGAAGAGGTGGCTGGGGACCAGGAAGTCTGGGCTTCCCTACTGAGATTGCTGTCCCCGCGACCCGGACTTAGATAAGCAGAAGAAGATTAAATGGCAAACAATAACAACCAAGTCTGTTAGCAAGCATTTCTTTTGTAACTGTGGTCCCAGCTGCTCTCATTTCATTAACCAGTTCACCCCTTATGGTTCTGGGATGGCACCGTTTGCATGATCAGAGACACCCCACGAGGCAAGATCTTGCATGGAGGCCCAGACCAAGGTTGGCGGTGGTGTGGTGCTTATTCTATTTCCTGACACCTGCACCGACAGTTGATATTTTTTTCTCCAAGTTGCTTTCCCATTCTTTGTAGTCCATCCCAGCCTTGTCCCTTGAAATAGCTCTTCTCAAATAGCCTTGACAGCTCTTTGGTCTTGCCAATGGTGGAGACATTGGAATCTGGTTGTTTGGGTGTAGGAGTATTTGATGTAAATAGTTAGTTGGGATTGAGGTTTTTTTCTTAAAGACCAACTGGCTTGTGGGAGCCATAATACTTGCTGCTTGGTAGGGGTCAAATACTTATTTTTATCAGTTCATATGATATGATTTTCTGGAACTTTCTTTGAGATTCCAACTCTCACTGTTAAAATGTACATATGATTGAAATTATAGATTGTTTCATTCTTTGTAAGTGAGCAGACCTGCAAAGGCTCAAATACTTATTTCCTCCACTGTACCACATGTATTTGCAATCCTTTCTTTGGTAACAAAATTCACTTTAAATTTGATCAGTATTTTTTTCTATATGCAGGCATAATGAATTAATTGGAAAGTTGGTCATAATTTTTATGATTCCTCTCTAGATGTGAACATTTTCGTGTGCTGCTAAATGAAACGGATGAGGACACCATCGAAATCCACCAGTTCCCCTTCCTGGTGTACCGAGCCTTTCTGGAGTACCTCTACACCGACTCCATAAACCTGCCACCAGAAGACGCTATTGGTAAAAACTCCAAAGTTCCTTCCTTCGCACCCACCAACATGGAGAACACAATCCTTTAAGGAAAAGTGGACTTTTTTTAAATTTTGCCCATCATCCACATTCCTTATGTGAGACATGAACACATATGTCTTTCTCATTTCAGTGCGTTCTAAAGATTTAAAAACAGATCAACATTAACATTAGATGTAATGCTTATAATGCCACACTACACTGGCTAGCGACTAGCTTCACCACAGACTCAGATGTCTCAGACCACTACCAAAAGGTAAGGCTACATATATTCTAGATGCCGCCTCTGCTGCTGTTCTTATTTCTGAGTTTGGAAACGTTAACGCTAGGTGTTCATTTCTATATTACTATGTGAAATCAATGCACCGAGGAACTTCGAAGTTCTGGTAGTGCTTAGAATGGCCAAAATAGTATTACATGCTATCATGAGTGTACCTGTTACTACATATGCTCACAGCATGATAAAAAAAACACAAAACCTTGTTGGAGCTTTTTGGAGGTGTTTTAATGGCGGTCCTTGTAGGCGGCATAGGTGGATCCCATTACGTGCAGTAAAGAGGAAGACATACAGTATGTGTTCATGTCTCACATAAGGATTGTGGCTGAAGGGCAAAATTTTAAAAAAGTGCACTTTTCCTTTAAACATGGTGTGGTTTTGGTGCTGCTCAGGCCTGCTGGACCTGGCCACTTTCTACCGGGAGAGCAGGCTGAAGAGGCTCTGCCAGGAGACCATCAAGAGGGGAATCTCAGAAGACAACGCCATTACTCTGCTCTCGGCTGCTGTCAAGTACGAGGCTAGGGTAAGCCCAATCACGGGGTAATCTCGTTGCAACCTCGTACGTCCGGTTTCCCTCTCCATCAGGTAGTCGAGGAAATAACTATACGTCCTCTCCTGGAATTCTGTGTTTATACAGTCGTCCCTCGCCACTTCACGCTTTCAATTTCACGGCTTCACTTGATCTCAGTTTTTCAAATTATATAAATAATAAATCATGCTGTTTTGTGGCAGTGTTGCCAACTTGGCGACTTTGTTGTCGCTAAATCTGGCGACGTTCCAAACTGTCTTGGCGACATATTTTCTCAAAAGTGACTAGCAACATGTTTTCTGGTATTTGGTCACTGCTCACTGGTCTTGTAATTTCTAGTCTGCATATACAGTGGTGGTCACTGCCAGTAAAACAACATTCCCGTTTATTATTATTATTGATGTGTTTTTGTGTGTTGTATCAAATGACAGTCTCCCACTGTCAGCTGGTGTAGACACATTCACACATTCACATCGCCTTCACCCTCGTTATTGGCCGCCTGCTCTTCCGATTGGTCAGAATCTGTGGCCATGTTTCTCTGCTGCTCGTCAAGATACGTCTCAAATCTGAATGGTCAACATGGCGGTGGTTCAGAAACTTGCATGTCAAAATAGACACTTAATTTCACTCCCATTTCATAGTTGTTTATTTATGACAGCAATATGACAAAAATGTTTTATTGAGTACTTTTAATTTGCAAAGTGCTTTAAGCAAAATGTGCGTAGTTTTGGCGTAAATGAGGCATTTTCAAGCATAGAAATGGTTAAATGAAGTAAAATAAAAATATAAGGCATTCAGAAGATGCCATTCCATGACATGCTGTGATGATGTGTAGTGTTCTACGCTGGTCACTAGGTGTCAGCAATGTTACATTGATGAGACAATAGCCACTGCAGGAAATACTATAAAAAGGAACATCAACAAGGAACTCTCCCACTGCTAACATGTGTGAGTCTATATCATGTCTTATTTATGTTTTATATGCTATATGTTTTATATTCTATCTTACTATGTCCACTTTATTGTGTAATATGAGTGTAAAAGTTACAAGAGGGCTGGTATTTCATGTCTAGCGGCTCTAAATATGTTAAAACTGTATTTAGGAGGTCGTAAACAGGTTTTCTATGGTGTAACCACAAAAATATTCCATTTATAAATAAGGAATTCTACTTGGTGGAAATTGAGTCATCACTGTCGTGTCTGGAACCAATTAACTAGAGATGGACAGATATGGGGTTTTTTTCAGGACCGATACCGATTATTAGTAGTTAAGGAGACCGATAACCGATATTTGGAGCTGATATTCATTTGCAGTAAAAGTGTAAAAATTGGGGTAAAAATGTTGATCAGTACATTTTGTTGAGATAAATCTCTCCTGAATTTTACGCTCTGTCACACACACATACGCTTCTTACTACACTTCTTACTACAATATTTCCATATCAATATTATCAGCAGCCTTGTTGCAAGGGATTAAACCAACGCATCTCATCTTCAATTTACATTTTCAGACCATAGAACCAGAAAGCTCGCAGCAACATTAGTGGTTGTGAGTTGTAGAGTTTTTCATGTGTCTTTCACACAAAATCACACTATTCCTCACACAAGAGATTCTCCCATTGAGTCTGCGGCGCGTTTATAGCAGGCGAGCTAATGTTATGCTAAAAGCTAGTCAGCCTTCATCTTGGCGTACTTCCCTGCAACAAAGCAAGACTGAATTGAATTTGTTACTCTTTGTCACAATCACATACACAGGCTTCTACAATCACGGACTGTTTCCACATTGACGTTACCAACAGCATTGTTTCAAGTGATTCACAGACATATCAGGAGGTGCTATGAGCTGGCAAAGCTGCCGCTTTTAACGTTCTGCTGCTGACTGTAACATTAGTAGTTGTTGTGAGATGTAGAGCACTGGGATGTTTATTACAATTTCAAGAGCGTTTTCTGCCTGTAGCTTGACATGTGTGTTTGCTCTTAGGACGTTCTCCACATGATACCGATATATGTCAAAATTCCAAATATCGACCCTGATTATCAGCCCAGCCGATTATCGGTCAACCACTACAATTAATCGCGAAAAAAAAGGGATGACTGTAATATGTTTAGAAATACAAATTAAATTTCTTCTGTTGCTTCTTTTTGTCGGAGCTGCTTTTGAGTGCTTTTAAATGGAGGAGGTTCCCATAGCAGCACCCACTGCTCGTTGAGAAGAGCAATACATGTGGTTTTTTTTGTTGTAGTTTTCTTGTAAAATTATATTTTTTGAATGTGCTGCCAGCCCATCAAAAAACAGCCACAGGCCGCAAATGTCTTCCAGGTTGCACTTAGGACACCGCTGCCCTAAAGTCTTTCTTTACTGCATGTGGCATGTATATCTGTCTTGTATATCTTCTGTGTTTCATCTGTCTTTATGTTTGTGAGATGTACAACCACCATGTGAGCTCCGATGGCCGATTTTTTACCTGCCCGAGTTGTGCGTCTTTCTCCTTGAATGGTCAAATTCGTGCAGTGTATCACAGGGCTAAAGACGCTTGACACCTTCTGTAATACATCGGGTGCGAGCGAGATGAAACGTTGACCAAACAGCCTCTTCATTTTTAGGACCTGGAGGACTTCTGCTTCAAATTCTGCGTCAACCACCTGACATCGGTCACGCAGACCCTGGCATTCGCAGAAATGGACCACGACCTGCTCAAGAACTTTATCAGTAAAGCCAGCCGCCACGGGGCCTTCAGAAACTGACCGCTTACCTCTTCCGCAGCTTGGGAGTCAAAGACAGAGCAAAGTAAAGTGAAGCCTGTCGACCACAGAGACGGGCGTTAGCAGGTTGAAGGTCCCTGAGGTGAGCGTTTCTTTTTGGACAACGGTATCAGCCATGTTTCCACTAAGCGCTTCAGTTCAAATCAGGCCGAGGCGGGGTGGGGGTAGCAAAGCGTACCGTGCCAATGAAGTGTGACTGAAAAGTGGGGCATTTCGGCTGGGATATCATATGACTGTAGCGCCAGGTGGAAATGCGCCTTGCAGCCGTGTTCACTCTCTAAACAAACTAGTGCGCTTTGCTGGTGTGAATGCAAACACAGATACTTGCTAAAATAAAATACATCATACTAAAATACAATCATACATCATTTATGTGTGTGTCTAACCCAGGGGTGTCCGCTAAAACGACATTGTTTTTCACCATAATATTACGAGTTTATTGTTGTAAAATTGTGATTTTTTTTTCTTGTTAGAATGCAGTTTTTTCTGACAGAACAAAATTGAGAACCAATGTAATATAAATTATCGCTGACTTTTTTTTTCTAGGCCACTTTTTTTCATAATTTTACATTTTGTTTCAGCTTTCCTCTTATAATATTATGACTCTATTCCCATAATATTAGGACTCTATTTCCGCAACATTTAGATTTTGTTTCCGTAATTGTTTTACTTGGCTCTCACACTATGAATTTTAAAAAACAAAAGGTTTTTTTTTATTATTTCAACTCCATGCTACAAAAATGACATTTTTTTCCCTCATAATCTTACTTTATTCCCCCCCCTATAGATTACAAATTTTTGTTGTTAATATTAGGACTTTGCTATTGTAATGTCATGTAAATTACAGCTGGGTTTTTTTTCCATTTTTTGGTAATTGTTTTTTTTTAGTTTGTTTGTTAAAATATATTTTTATAATGTGCCGCAGGGCAATAAAAAAGCAGCTCCAGGCTGCAAATGGCCCCCGGGTGGCAGTTTGGACACCCCTGATTTAATATCTCACAGAATTCACAACCAAGTCAGATGAAGTCCACCGTGACCTATTTTTTGTTTTTGAAACACTATTGTATGGTGACGTAGATCTTTAAGTGTGCGTGTGGACTTAGCCTAAAGGAGTTAGTCATCATGCGCATAAAAGAGCTGCCGCACTATCCTGCCCCCCCGCCCCCAACACCAAGCTTTTCGTTTTTCTTTCTATTTTACTGGTCAAAGCTGAGTCGTTTCTTTGCCACCTTCTTTCTATGAAGGTGGTGTTTATAGTACAACCAGAGTCAGTGCGTCCTGCTGCATGTTTCCTTCCCGTAGTCACGTTAATGAGCACTTCCTGTATGTGATGTATTGCCGCACATGCCACCCATGTCTCACAGTTATCATTGTATTCTTTACAGCTCTTTTGTGACGTATTTGATTGAATCTCTTCCCTACATGCGACATAGTTACACTTCAAATCCAGCTCACCCTCCACCCCCCCAAAAAATCTACACAAATACCCATTGCACCGTGTCTATGTTAATCTCGTAATCTGTGTGGAAATAAATCAGCTATGTAACACTCAGTCCAAAATAACAATACTACTGTCTGCAGCATCCAGTGTCTTCTGTTTTTAGCACTTCAACATCATGCTGACGTTTTCATATTTTTAATGTGAAAAGGAGGAAATGTAACGCGGTACTGCTCCAATTTCACAGCAACACCAACAAATAAACACAGTTCAGGACTGTCAAATAGGAGGCCATGCTTTTATTTATGCCTTGAAATATACATGCACTTCATGGACTGAAAAGTCCTGCGGGAAGTGAAAATTGCCTCTTTTACACAGACTGAGAGCTGGCATTTTTCCCTGTGCCACCGTTATTTAGGAATAATGGCAACATAGATATAGGGACAAAGACTCCGCAATTTGGCACATAAAGGAAAATGTTATGAGATTAAGTCTCTTTCCATTGCTGCTGCTGTTTTTTTTCCCCACATTTCATAATTTAACTTTTTCGCAACATAAATTGCAACTAAATTTTTTGTTTTGTTTTCACAATACGACAACTTTAGAAAGGGACATATTTTTTTCTGTTGTTGTTAATTGTTGTTGTTGTTTTTTTTAATAATTATGTTTTTTTGTCATCTTTATTCACGTAAAAAGGACCACTTTTTCTTTGCAATATTGTGACTTCATTCTCATAATATGTCAACTTTATTCTCTCACAATTAGGGCTGTTTTTTTTGTTGTTTTTTTTTTTTTGCTGTTTCATGTTTTATCTATTCCTGTAAAATATAAGTTGTTGTTTTTTTGTGTAATATTCAGACTTTAACCTCATTATTTTTTCCTTTATTCCTGTAAAATTTAGTTTTTTTTGTTTAATTTTCCCAATATTCCAACATTTACATGTTCTTTTCCTTGAAATGTTATGACTTTATTCCCACAATATTTTGACTTTATTCTCATAATTTAACTTTCCAAAAGTTGCAACTTTGTTTTTGTTTTGTTTCTCATAATGTGACAGCTTTAGAAAATAAAATTTTTCCTCAGTATTTCAACTTTAATTCATTTTATTTTTAATTCAAATCATTATTGAAATTTGTATTTTAATAATTATGTTTTTTGTCATAATATTACAACTTTTTTCATGCAATGTTGTGACTATTATCCTAGTATTTCAACTTTATTTTCTTAGCAGTTTTTTCCATTTTTGCTGTTTGGTTGTCATGTTTTCTCTGTTCCTTGTAAAATTTTTTGTTGTTGTTTTCCAAATATTTCAACATTTACGTTTTCCTTTTATTGTAATGTTATTACTTTATTCCCATATTTTCCAATCCAATCTACTTTATGTATAAAGCACATTTTATAAACACAATTTCCAAAGTGCTTTACAAACTAGTAAAACAATAAATATTAAAAAGTAAAAGTACAAACTAAGGCAACAAAAGCTAATGAATAAAAACAAACATTTAGAACAATAAATACAGTGAGAAAAAACGTCATTAAAAAACAATTAACTTTTGACTTTATTCTCATAGTTTACGTTTTTCACAGCCTAGTTTTCCAAAACGTCCACCTTTATTTTTTTTGTCTTGTTTTGTTTCTTATATAATATTAAAACTTCGGAAAATTGAATTATAATCACTAATGAATTTTTAACTTTACGTATTATATATATTTTTTGTCATTTTCTGTATGGTATTTTAGGACCTTCTGTATTTCTGTATGGAATGTGGCACGGGCTGCAAATGGCCCCCGGGCCACCCTTTGGACATCCCTGCTCTGTGGGTTTCCCCACTCCTGACAACAACAAACATCTCCAGTTTATCTTTATAGTCTTATCCCGAGCGAGCGGTGCAAAGTACCTTTGCATCGTCAGCCTTTTTTTGTGCTGTTTACGCTGGAGATCTGTTTCGTTTCTGCCTCCCCGGCTGCCCCGCCGCCTTCTCAAGTGGTGATTATGCACAGTCAGCTTCACGCTACCGGAGAAGTAGCTTCAATGTTTCCTTCCAACATGCGGCGCGGCCTGTTTAGATGAGGTGCTGACTAGCATGTAAGTCAAGAGGCACCAAAAGCTGTGTCTGCGTGTGTGTGGGTCGGTGGCCGCACATTCTCACTTCACAGCAGCCAGAAAACGTCAGCAAATATGCAAATTGAAAAAAAGGATCGTAAACACCACTTTTCCATCGCATGTGCAACATGTCAGAAGCAGAGTTTATTTCATCCTGACACTGATCCGTAGCTCGGCAGTCACTGCTTGTCTGTCCACTTCCTGTGTTTAAATGTTCCCCTTCTCTAATGTGGACAGAAAGGGATTTTTACAATAAATTACTGATATGAAATAGCTTAGAACATAATAAATAGAAAAATTAAATCAACTAAAGAGATTGTTGATACATGAATTCATAAATACTAGAGTAAAATTCCGTATACGGTCGTTAATCGCCACATTGCACTTCCAATTTCTTTGCTTCACTCTACTAGGGTTTTTCAAAAATAGATTCTTTCATAAATCATGCTGCTTTGTGGTTCAATATGGCCTGTTATTAGTCCAAAAATATGAATATTTAAGCAAATGTTAACATAGTTTTTACCTAAGTTTAGCATTTTCAAGCACACAGGCGGCTAAATGAACAAAAATACAAACATAAGGCATTCAAAGACATTGTTGATATGGAGCATTGTACACTGGTCACTAGGTGTCAGTAATGTTACCACATTATTGGATGCGACACACAAGCACCAGACTTGATGGCCGGAACAACAGGCTTTTATTGCAGGCTTGATTGAGCTCACAACAGGCACAATAATCCCTAATAACAATCCATCATAAAAACACGGCATACTTTTACGGCTTTTTGCTACCGACACAAAGCTGAAACTTAACTCTGAACCCCCGACGCCACTTCCTGTCCGCCTCTTTCAGGTCGCAGGGGAACACATTTATATTAACACACATGAGCACTAGTCTTGTTTATGTCTTATTTTCTCCTATGTTCACTATGTTGGGTAATCGGTCTATGAAGGTGACTATAATGGTGTTATTTCATGTCTAGAGGGCTCTAATCATGTTAAAAGGTGTATTTAGAAGGTTTTAAAAAGGTTTTCTGTGCTTTTATGTCTTATTTTCTCTTATTGTGCTTACTATGTTGGGTAATAGGAGTGTAAAGGTGACTATAGGGGTGTTATTTCATGTCTAGAGGGCTTATATTGTTAAAAGGCTTATTTAGAATGTTGTACACCAGTTTTGCTATGCTCTAATATGTCTTATTTTCTCTTATTATATTTACTATATTGGGTAATATGAGTGTAAAGGTAACTATAGGGGTGTTATTTCATGTCTAGAGGGCTGTAATGTTAAATCTGTAATGTATCTAGAAGGTCGTAAACATGTTTTCTATGCTCTGATTAGCAAACTATTCCATTTATCCAATTAACCGCGGTAAATGAGGGATTACTGTAATGGCAGAATATAACTTCTAAATTTATAAGTGATGCAAACAGTAAAAAAGAAAAGACTTTTTTTATGTGAAAAGTAATACATTGAAAAAAAAACGAACAAATTAAGGAATTTATATGAAGAAAAAAATAAAAAATATATATATATATATATATATATATGTACGGTATGTATATATATATATATGTAGTACAAAGAATTAACATAAAGGCGTTAAAAAGTATGAGCTATATTGAAGTGAGATGAGTGGATCTGCACATGTTTTTGTATGCAAGCTAATGTGATGCATGGCTCCCACATGCTAAATGGTGATGGATGTGCATGTGGATGTGTTCCTTTTTCATATGAAGCGGTGACACTGCCTACTCCTGGCCTGGAATGCATATTACAGCATTTTCACAGGGCACTGTAACACCCTGACAGCCTGACGATACAGCCGTTGCTTGTTTGCCTTGGGGGAGGGTTACCACGTGTGTTTTCCAAATGTTAGCGTGAGATGTGGGAACGCTTGAGTTCCGGGATTCCAACGTGACGCTCCTGAGGCTGATGCTTGCATGATGTCAGCTGACATGACACTTAACATCTTTCATTCTTGAAGGTCTTGGCCTTGAGGGGGGGCGACATGCTTCCTGGCATTGTGAGATTTTTAACAGTGCATATGTTTTTTTGTTTAGCCTCCACATGTTTGCATGTCAAGCGCTTGTTTTTTTGTGCTGGATGGAATGGAAAGACAATAGCCAAGCTTGGTGTCTATTTTCTGGAAGCTTTTTGCTGGTGTTTATTTTGTCGCCGGCCATAAAACACCCCGCATCTCTTTGAATTCTCGCTTGAGAATTGGTTCACCATTGTTTTGCAGAGCTGTGAAGTCGGGTGTGGTGGCAAGAACACAGACGGCTGTGTCACTGGGCGCCCGTCCAAGATAGTCAACTACTGTAAAACCTCCGACGTGCAACACAAAAGCAAAATTGTTCACATGTTGAAGCCGTTTTCCCAGAAAAGAATAAAAAGAGAAATAAATGATTATATAATACAGTCCAATAGAATAGAGGATAAGTAACAGTAAAGGTAATACATAGCATATTCAGTAACTAGATTAAGCAACTTCAGTATAAATTGTGTGTGAATGCTGAACTAAATGTAGAAATAAATGTTGAAATATCCTCAAAATACCTTGCAATCTATTCATCGAACCAGCACCCCTCAGGTTAGGAGGACCGCTCTACCACCTGAGCCATGCCACCCTGCACCGAATAAAAAAATGAAGAACAGTAGGAATAGGATCGATTACACAAGGACTGACGATTGAACGAGCAAGCACTGAGTTTGTCTATTCGTTTTAGAGGACTAAAACCGGGGATATTTAAAATGTTGCAATGTAAAAATGTGGACGGGTTACATGAGGGCTGAGGATCGAACCAGCAGCCATTTCTGAATTTGAAATGTTGGAATATAAAAATGGAGAACGATTACACGAGGATCGAACCAGCAACCATTGAATTAGTCTATTATCTAAAAACAGCGGAATTTGAAAAAAGCAAAAATGCGGAGTGAATAAGTTGAATCAGGTTGGGAAACAACCATTCTACCTGCTTCTACCAGCAATGTCACCCTGTAGAATAAAAGGAATGTTACAGGAATTGAAAATGTCAAATGACTATCCATCAGTGGGTGGCGCCAAATAAATTCCCATGCATTTTCAATGGGAAAATTGCCACAGAAAAAAATAAATGTGGGAATTTTGGGATTTGTCAGACAAAAAAATGAGGAGGAATAAGAAGTAGAGACAAACAGACAATGAAAAATGATATAGCATCTCACACGAATACTCCAATAAAGAAATAGATTTATGAAGATGGCGGTAGACTGTTTTCTGGTGGAAGAAGCCAAGCTTGTGGCTCGGCATCCCAAATAAGTGGTGATTACAAAGCAGGGAAGTCTTTCAAGTCAAAAACTTGACATTCCTCCTTGCCGGGCAACAAGTCTCCAGCGTGTTTGTAAAAGTGGCTGCCAAGCAGGGAATGCTGGGGAGTGAAAGTGGGGGCAGGAGGAAAATCAAAACAGCCCAAAAAGGACGCTGTGTGCGGTCTTTTTTTCATTTTATTTTGGTGATTGTCCCCCTGCTTGGACATCAAGAACAACATGGAGACACTGACGGCCTTGGCTTATCAACCTGGGACACACGTTGTCCAATGGTTGTTTAGTCATTTTTATGTTTATTTATTTGGAATTATTTTTTGACACTTCTATTTAAGTCAGGGGTGTCCAGACGTTTTCCAGCGAGGGTCACATTCTGAAAAATGAAAGGATGCAACTTTGCCACTTCTCAGCTTCGTGGTCTCTTAAATTTTCTTTTCATAATATTATGACTTTATTCCCATAATATTATAAACTTTTTCCCCAACCCACTTTTCCAAAAATTACAACAGTATTTTGTTTTCTTTGTTTCTCATTATATGATCACTTTTTTTCCATATTTTGTCATTGATATTTCAACTCTATGCTAGTAAATCATCATAATATTAGTTCATAAATCCACAGGACTTGATGGAAACAGTCCTTTGTGCCAGGAGATGGTAATCACATGAGGCGTGGATGTTGAGACTGGTGTGGGAACTTTATCTCCGCCATTGGAAGGATGTACATTTGACACGTTTATTCTCTGAAAATTACATAATTATAATATAATTAGTAATTAATAAGTCATTATTAATAATATAATTTGTTTTTTGTTTTTTTTCTACTGTTGTTTCCAACTAACAACTACATTTTCTTCTCGTAATTATGACTTCATTCCCATTATATTTGGACTCTATTCTTGTGGACTCTATTCTGCAATGTAATTTTCCAAAAGTGACAACTTTATTTGCTCTTTTGTTTCTCATATTACCACTTTTTTCTTTACCGTAATGTTAAATTACTACTTTTTAATATGCCAGTATTTAATATACTACTAAAATGTTTCCTCATATTACGTTATTCTCATAAAATTACAACCTTTTCTTGTTAGATTACATCTTTTTTCCTCTCAATATTTTGACTTTATTTGTGTTAAATTACTGCAGATTTTTCCGTTTTTTTCTGTTTATTTTTAATTTTTTTTAGTTTTCATGTTAAGTTATATTTTTTGAATTTTGCCGCGGTCCAATAGAATTAAACAAATGGCCCTCAGGCCGCACTTTGCACACCCCTATTGGAAGTCATTTTGATTTGGTCATTCATTTTTAATTCAGTCAGATGTAAATATTTTCAACTATCAGCACATATTGTAAAACATACTGCATTATTCACCAGCGGGCTTATATGATGGATGTGGTGAAAAACATATTATTAATATGAAATATGATTTTGTATTTCAAGTGACAGGAGCAGCAGACTGTAATTTGTGTATGCTTTTTAAAAAACAAAATAACTTCCTGCACATGCAGCATTGTTGGTCCTGATTCCTCCTTTTAACTGGGGGAGCGGACAAAGGAGGGGGAGGGGCGGGCAAGGAGGCGGAGCCAGCCCTGCTGCTCCGAGTCAAAGTACACAAGTGTGTGTGAGCGTGTGTGTGATACCGGCACAAAGGAGAAGTGTCTGACTGAGAGTGCTTCCTCGAGAGGGACGTGGACGCTGAGAGGGTTTTTGGAGGTAGAGGACGGGGGACAGGAAGCCAACCCTGAGGACAAAATCCGTCACAAGCGAGGAGGAGGACTGGGACGTGTGTGGATAATGCCAGGCTTCCCTGTTTGGAGGCTCCAACTTAGCAGGGTGCTTCTCAGTGTAAAGGCTCAGCAGGGGGAGGGGGACGGTGGAGTTCCCCCCTCACGCTTATGAGGGAGCTCCTCACCATGAGGGAACTCACACTTTAGGAGGATACCAGAGGTGGGAATCATGTCGGAGACGGCCAGAAAAACCTTTTGAATCCCCGGGACCGTGAGGCGCCTCATTGTGCACCGGCAGAGCGCCGCCCAGGCCCCCCAAACCCTCATCCTGCTCCTCTTGGTCTCCCACAATGAACAACACGACCCTCCTCCCTGACAGCTTCACCCTGCCGGGGACCAGCAACGTCTCCTCCAGCAACTGGACCTGCAGCAAGAACGACGGCTTCAAGTACCCGCTGTACAGCACCGTCTTCAGCATCGTCTTCGTGGTGGGCCTCATCACCAACGTGGTGGCCATCTACATCTTCACCTGCTCCCTCAAGCTGAGGAACGAAACCACCACCTACATGATAAACCTGGTGGTGTCCGACCTGCTCTTCGTCTTCACGCTGCCCCTGCGGGTCTTCTACTTCATCAACCAGAGCTGGCCCTTTGGGAGCGTTCTGTGCAAGGTGTCCGTCTCGCTCTTCTACACCAACATGTACGGGAGCATCCTCTTCCTCACCTGCATCAGCGTGGACCGCTTCCTGGCCATCGTGCACCCGTTCCGCTCCAGGACGCTGCGGACCAAGCGCAACGCCAAGATGGTGTGCACGGCTGTGTGGGTGCTGGTGCTGTCGGGCAGCCTGCCCACGGGCTTCATGTTGGACACCACCTCGCGCGAGAAGAACCTCGCCAACGCCACCTTCTGCTTTGAGAACTTCTCCTCCAACCAGTGGAAGGCCCACTTGTCCAAGGTGGTCATCTTCATCGAGACTGTGGGCTTCATCATCCCGCTGCTGCTCAACGTGTGCTGCTCCATCATGGTGCTGCAGACGCTGCGCCGCCCCCACAAGGTGAGCCGCGGCAGCAAGCTCAACAAGACCAAGATCCTTCGCATGATCATCGTGCACCTGTCCATCTTCTGCTTCTGCTTCATCCCCTACAACGTCAACCTGGTCTTCTACTCCCTGGTGCGCACCAAGACCCTGAAGGGCTGCTTTGTGGAGTCGGTGGTGCGCACCATCTACCCCATCGCGCTCTGCATCGCCGTCTCCAACTGCTGCTTTGACCCCATCGTGTACTACTTCACCTCAGAGACCATCCAGAACTCCATCAAGAGGAAGCCTCAGTTGGACCGGGCGTACGACGCCAAGTTCTCCGAGGCCCTGCAGTCGGAGTCCAGCTCCAACCTGCAGTGCAGCCTGAGGAATCTCAAAGCCAAAGTTCTTCACAACGAGTCCTCGGTGTGAGCGTTAGTGAAGGGCAAAATACGACCTCCATCTTGGGAAACGTGCGTGGAAGTCCCGCTTTGGATTTAGGAGGCCCGCACCGCTGGCCTCTCCGGCTGCTACATACTGCATACAGTACTGTCACTGCACGAGGAGCTGCAAGGGAACGTGATCACTGAACTGTAGTCGCGTGTTTGTGTACTTTTGTGTGGTAAGTCACGGTGCTAGCTTTAGCGCCTCTTAAATGAACATCAAGGATCCAAAAGCCTTTGTGCCTCCTTGGGAGGTTTGCTTGTTTCCACTTTGAGGCGAGTTCATGCACTGATTGTTCTGTCTAAAATAAAGCGATTGCACCAGACTTTGGCGAGCAGACTTTGTTTAATGAGCGTTGGGCAACAACGGTGAGGTTTGTACTGCAAGCTAAAGGCTCTGTAGGGAAGTGGCATGTCTGACTCTCGCTGGGGCGTGCCAGCTTCCTGTGTGGCAAGAAGGGGAAGGCTTGTGTAAACTTTGAAACAAAATACTGTATTTATATACTCTTTGCCAGGGGTGTCCAAAGTGCGGCCCGCGGCACATTCTAAAAATATAACTTGACAAGAACACTAAAAAACAACAGCAAAAATGGACAAAATCAGCAGTAATTGTACAAGAATAAAGTCAAAATATTCAGAAAAAAATGTCCTAATTTTATGAGAATAATGTAGAATTATGAGAAAAAATATCATTTTAGTAGCAAAAAAAAATTAGTTTAAGTCATAATATTATGAGAAACAAACAACGAACAAGGTTGTTATTTTTGGACGATTAGATTGGGGAAATAATACTATGAGAATAAAGTCTTAATATTATGATATTATTATAATAATTATAAGAAAATGTACAATTTAATAATTTAATTTAATCATTTTCATGGACAGAATTTCTAGGAGCAGCCAAGGTGTCGAGGAAGTCCAGTTCAGGGGCCTTAGGATCTCATCTCTGCTATTTGCAGACGATTTGGTCCTGATGGCCTCATCAGGCTGTGACGGTTTGCACCTGAGTGTGAAGCTTCTGGGATGAGACTCAACACCTCCAAATCCAAGGCCGTGGTTCTCAGTCAGAAAAGGGTGGCTTGCTCCCTCCGGGTCGGGGGTGAGGTCTTACCCCAGGTGGAGTAGTTGAAGTATCTCGGGGTCTTGTTCACGAGTGAGGGAAGGTTGGAGCGTGAGGTGGACAGGCGGATCGGCGCAGCGTGTGCAGTGACGTGTTCGCTGTACCGGACCGTCGTGGTGAAAAGAGCTGAGCCAGAAGGCAAAGCTCTCTTAATTTACCGGTCCATCCTCCCACCCTCACCTATGGTCATGAGCTGGACTTCCTTACTGAGACTGCTGCCTCTGCGAGCCAGACCCACATAAATGCAAGAAAATGGATGGAAAACTTACAAAGTTTATTTCAGAAGAAAGTTGAAATATTTGGAAAATGTTAAAAACAAGCAGCACAAATAGGAGAAAATGGAGCAAAGAGTGAAGTTATTAATAAGTCTTTTTCACCTTTAATGACAAAGCTGAGATGAAATTTATTATAACTTCTTAGCCTTCATGTGTTGCTTTCCAAAATATCATCCTTTCATTTTTCACTATGTGGCCCTCGCTGGAGGGAAAAAGTTTGGACACCCCTGATGTTGATGCCTAATGGGTGTCATCTCTAATGTGAATAACCAAGTGACCAACTCTTTTCAGGGGGCGGCATGGATCAGGTGCTGGAGTGGTCGTCTCCCAACCTGGAGGTTGCTGGCGCGATCCTCTGTCCTCCCGACACCATAACGTAAAGCGTATATAAACATGGACTTTTTCTATTGAGCGTCATGTTTGGATGGTGCAGGTGTGCCTAATAGTGTGGTCTGTGGGTGTTATGTCAACACAACATGGCTGGGGAAGGAGTTGTTTTGTCCCTGTTATCACCACCAGGTGGTTTTTCATCATCATTATCATGAGAGTTGGGATGAGCAGATGTGTGAAAGCTCTCCAGCGAGGCGTGGGTGCTAGACTGTCAACAAAGCAGAGCAGATGGCGCCCTTTTGGGTTGTGTCCCGGCCCGTGTAAGCGGGTCAAGGACGCCACACAAGACTGTTGTGAAAACACAACTTTGCTGTTTATGTCGACAAAAGAACGATTTTAAGTGGAGGTGTTTAGCGAGGCAGACCCCTACTTTTCAGGTAGGGGGTCCATTGGGTGGAGACATGGAAAAACCAGAACTAGAACCAGAACTTCATTTCATTGGACTTCATTTGACATTGATAGTCTTGCCTTATTCGGTGATGACAAAGTGAAAACTGAATCAGTGCTTTTTTGTGCGTGTGAATGGCAACAAAATCAATTTGCGCATTTGCAAGTGACCATTCACAGCCCTGCACATTCACAGATTTTGGGTTAAAAAAAATATTTATTTAGGGGTTTTTTTTCTCCAAAAATAGGCTTTTTTTCCCACAAAATATAAATCTCATTCAACCTCAGCCATGCAAGTCCAGAGCTACTTTTTATTGGTTCATAGCACATTCAAAAAATATAACAACAAAATGAAAAAACAGCAAAAATGGGGGAAAAACAGCAGTAATTTGAAGAGAATAAAGTCACAATACTGTAGGAGAAAAAGTTGTAATATTATGACAAAGAAACGTATAATTATTCAAATAGAAAATTCAATAATATCTTAAATTAAAACTAAAATGAATTAAACTTGAAATCTTAAGGAACAATATGTTATTTTCTAATGTTGTCACATTACAAAAAAGGAATAAAATTGCAATTTTTGGAAACTTACGGTGCGGAAAAGTTAAATGATTTGAATAAAGTCATAATATTAAAAAGAAAAGAAAATGTAAATATTGAAATATTTGGAAAATAAAAAATGCAAAATTTTACAGGAAAAAAGGCAAACATTGTATTTAAAAACTAATCAAATAATTTTAATAAAATAATGAAAATAAAAATATAAAAATAGTAACTTTTGTAGAAATGCAAAAATGTAAAAATCAGCAGTAATTTTACAAGAATGACATCAAAATATTGAGTGAGGGAAGGTTGGAGCGTAGATGCAGCGTGTGCAGTAATGCGGTCGCTGTACCGCCCGTCGTGGTGAAGAGAAAGCTGAGCCGGAAGGCAAAGCTCTCAATTTACGGGTCGATCTATGTTCCCACCCTCACCTATGGTCATGAGCTTTGGGTCGTGACCGAAAGAACGAGATTGCGGATACAAGCGGCTGAAATAAGTTTCTTCCATAGGGTGGCTGGACTCACCCTAAGAGATGGGGTGAGGAGCTCCGTCATCCGGGAGGAGCTAGGAGTAGAGCCGCTGCTCCTTCACATGGAGAGGAGCCGGTTGAGGTGGCTTGGGCATCTCGTCCGGATGCCTCCCGGACGCCTCCCTGGTGAGGTGTTCCGGGCATGCCCAGCTATGAAGTGAAGGCCCCGAGGCAGACCTAGGACACGCTGGAGGGATTATGTCTCACAGCTGGCCTGGGAACGCCTTGGTGTCCTCCTGGTGGAGCTGGAGGAGGTGGCCGGGGACCGGGAAGTCTGGGCTTCCCTACTGAGACTGCTGCCCCCGTCACCCAGACCCGGATAAGCGGAGGAAACTGGATGGATGGATGGATGGATGGATGATGGGAATAAAGTCATAATATTGCAAAAAGAAAATGTAATATTATTTAAGAAGAAAGTTGAAATATTTGGAAAATAAAAAAAACACCAACAGAAATGGGAAAAAAGGAACAAAGAGTGTAGCTGACCTACATGTGCTGCGTTACAAAATATCAAAGTAGCATCCTTTCATTTTTCACGATGTGTCCTTTGCTGGAATACATTCGGACACCCCTGCTCTAAGCAATTCCACGAAGAACGGATTGATTCATTTGTGTCATTTCCACTATTTTTAATCTTGAAAGCACATTTTGGAAAGGGTCTCCAAATGGAAGTTATTGAAAATGACGCAATTCATGTTTTGGTTGAAATATGCGAATATACGGTCAACTGTGAAAACTTGCATGCGTTGGATCCCTGCACATTTGCAATTCAGCATTCACAGCCTCACAGATTTGCAGATTTTTATGTCAAAAACCTTGTATTTACATTTTTCTTTCTGTGAAAATAGCCTGCAGAACACACATCCCATTCACCCTAATTTGATAATTGACAAACATGTGACAATACGAGTCATACATGCATACATGTACCATTTTTTTTATTCAACATTTTGACATGATTGTGTCTTTATGCTTCACTGATTGTTTTTTCCTCAAGCGTTGAGATTTCGTACTTTGTTTGGCGGTCCTTGAGTGCACCGTGGTTGCCGCACTGTGAGACGCAAACGTTTGTCTGGCTACGTTAGCATTAGCTTTACCGTACTTTCAAGCCAAATGCTTCTTGTAAAGTTGTTCCTCCATAGCAGTCATCAAAGAAATGATCACTGCAAAGAACAGAACTCGAGGTGAGCGTCCATCTGTCTCTCGTTCTCTGTACTTGCTTCGTCCATTGTCTTAAACCTTCCTCTTTTGGAAAAGAAAACAAACTTCACTCGGATACTGTGAACATCCAGCAGCAACGCAACATTTTGGCATGACTACTATTTTGATGAAAACTATATGAAACAAACATCTACCTCGAGAAGCGTTTGCTTACTTTGCTTTAGCTGAGAGGCGTCACCCTGAAGTCTGCCCAGCAACAAGTGACCATTTTCACCATCCATTCACTATTTTTGTGTCATCAGGTATGGTTTGACTCGGTGGACCAAGACTTTTTCTCAGTACCTTATCTTCCTTGGAGGGGGGGTATCGTGTGTGCATGTCATCTCGAGGGGAAAGCAAACAGACTTCCTGCTAAATATTTTCTGCGTCTCATGAAAGCGCCAACATGACTTTGGACGTTAGCAGAGGGAGCGAGCGCTTCGGGAGGACATGGCATTGACCTGGTCACGTGACGAGCGTTATCTAATTGACCTGACCTTCCTGACAGCACGCAGACACCGCATTCTCCTCATTTTTAACGCTGCTTCTTTTGTAGGGACATTTCTCTCTTGATTTTCTCGCCTGAGAGGCAGAAAACTAAGCGAAGCGATTGGCTAAAAGGCAGCAGCAGTGTTTTGTTTGGCGTCCAGGTCCACCTTCTAACATTAATATGCGTTCATGAGCACCAAAGGTGATGTCAGTCTCTCATCTCCCTCACCGGTTTGCTCCACTTTGGGAGCGAAGCGGCACTCAAACGCTTGCTTTTCAAGTGGCGTCTTTTGGTGACAAACCTCCTTACTCATGGACATGGTACCGCCTCTGACCCGACCCTAGCTAAGTGAGCCTGGCAAGTGTATACCACCATCACTTTATGGAGGGCAGCTTTGTAAAAATAAAAAGAACAGGCTTCGCTACACATCATCAAGAAACTGATGAAACCTTCGCGAGGATCATTTTTTTCATTTTTATTTTTTATATTCAATGACACACTATTTCAGGGGTGTCTGTTTTTATTTCATTGGCCTGTGGCACATCCTAAAAATGTAATTGAATGAGAAAAAAAAAAATTCAACAGCAGCAAAAATGGAAAAATCTGCAGTAATTTTACATGAATAAAGTCCAATTATTAAGAGGAAAAAAAAAAAGTCTTAATAAGAAAAAAATTGTAATTGCATGAGTGTAACGTTGTAATATGATGAGGAAAAATATCATCATTTTCGTAGAAGGTAGTAAAGTTGAAATATTCCAGAAAGATTTCTTCATAAGTGCTAATATTAGGAGTAACAAAGTAACAAATAAAGTTGTCATTTTTGAAATATTTGGTTACGGAAAAAGTTCTACTGTTACGTGAATAAAGTCAAACTACATTGCGAATAAAGCCGTAACTATGAAATGAAAATTTACTAGGGTCGTCCGATAACATCGGCTCGATATCTAATAAAAATGTGATATCGGTAGACATCCGAATCAGATTTTTTCAAACACAAATTTGAAGGTCTTAACGTTCTTGCCAGCTCGTCGATCTTGCTCGGTAGTGAATTCATGTTTCCCACGATACTAGAAGGCACCGAAGGCTAGAATCTCCACCTTTCCAGCAGCTTTGCAACAACGGGCTCCCGTATTTGCCCGCACGCAAAAGATGACCTCATCAAAGCGCCTCTCAAGCGTGTAAACAAACGTGGGTGATTAGCAGCAAACGAGCTCGCTCCTTCCATTTCCTAGATACGCCGCCTATCCTCAGAGGGAATGTAACAACTTCCGTACGTAATCGACGGGAAAATCTGACGCTGCGTGTGCTCCGTGGGGACGTCTGTGAAAATGTTGATTGTATTTTAGATTTTAGGTACTTTTCCTCTTCAATTTTGCATCGGATTTACAGTGTTCGACCACCTCCGGTCATATGACGGCTTTGAATGTTAAATCCAACTTTTAGCCTTTCAAACTCATGGATGGGAGCTTCAGGACAAGATAAAAGGCATCCATCCATCCATCCATCCATCCATTTTCTATGCCGCTTCTCCTCATTAGGGTCGCGGGGGCATGCTGGAGCCTATCCCAGCTGACTTGAGGTGACAGGCAGGGTACACCCTGGCCTGGTGGCCAGCCAATGGCAGGGCACATATAGACAAACAACCATTCACACTCACATATGTAGGATATCAATTCACTTTAATATCGACATTTCTGGCTCCGCCTCTGCTGCTGCACTAAGAGTGCTGGGCCTACATGGAAATTACGACACTTCTTCCCTTGACTTTTTGATGATCAAAAAATGTAAATGGCTACTCTATTGTCCTGTAAAGCCCAAGCCTGATGGCAGGTATTTCTCAGGTGTACGATGTTGGTTACAGCCACGTTGGGACGCTAATTGCTGATGCTCTATCTATTAGCTTCACAACAGTTATGTGTTCATTCCACCACAGGAGATCATGTTACACATATCTGTATCGACTGATTTCGGGACAATATAGGTTATCGGCAAAAAAGCCAATATCGGACATCCCTAAAATTTCCAAGAAGAAAGTTGAAAGAGTTTGGAAATTAAAAAAACAACATTGCTTACGACAAAAGGGGGTGTACGCCGAAAGTGGCTCAACACACGCAGGCTTTGTGCTCAAGATGCAACTCGACAAAACCGAACATCCGCAATCAGACTTAATTGTTCCTGCGACGGTCGTTATCAACATACTTTGTCACGTCCGGTTTTCGGCTTTGTGCTAAGTGCGCGCTGACATGAAAGGGGGCGTTTGACGTCACATTATTCTACTTCCGCTGAAAAGTGAAGCGATCCCAGCCAGTTTATTTCACAAAAAATGGGTACGTAATGATTATGGAGCACTATGAGGAGTTCCCAAAAGATTCTGACTGCTAAGAGCAACACTGTCGACGCCAATAGAGCGAGAAAGGACCGCTGACAGAATAATGCTGAGCATGTAAAGAGCAAGTTAACACTGATTTATTATACTACTATACTCTACGATACCCTACTAGCCTTTTCATTTATCAACGCTCAACATTGCACAACTTTGACAGTTTAAGACAGTTTTTTTTTAAATCTTTGCAGTGTGTCTTCTTGTTGTATGTCATTGTGACCACCAGATGGCAGTGTTGACGTGAGTGCTCACGCAAGGACTGCGGTGACGTTTACGTCTGCTAATGTTGGCCTAAATATTCACATGTCGTATTGCATTTTATTCCTGGTGCGCGTGTGAGCATATCTAGCATATTCCCACGTCTGAAAATCTATCTGGCTTATAGCTGGATAATATCATCAGGCAATGCTCTTTTTTTCCAATTTTTCTCTCTCCATGTCCCCCCACGGTCTCCATAGGCTCTCAATAAATGGTGACGCCATCTCCGAGTTAGTTAAACAGTGAAACACGTTCATAGCTTGAGTGAGCATGTTTAGCCTAGTTACCATGGTGATAGAGCTGCTTTCAAAGAGCGCTACCTTCGCTGAACACACAAGTCCGGCTTTCAACTCAACACAGTTCGCTAACCCACTAATCTCGCTTCGCCATTTACCCCCAAAGTCATCTTATCATCTGGCTACGTTAGCATTAGCTTTACCGTACTTTCAAGCCAAATGCTTCTTGTAAAGTTGTTCCTCCATAGCAGTCATCAAAGAAATGATCACTGCAAAGAACAGAAGTCGAGTTGGGCGTCCATCTGTCTCTCGTTCTCTGCACTTGCTTCGTCCATCACTCGGATACTGTGAACATCCAGCAGCAACACAACATTTTGGCATGACTACTATTTTGATGAAAAATACATGAACCAAGTCAAACATCCCATCTTAAACGGCGCTATGCCAGCAATCCATCCGGAGCTGTGAGCTTGATGATGTAGCGTTTCCTCATGATGATTCATTGATACGGGAAAGGGCACCACCTGTTGGTTGTAGTGGCACTGCACCAACTGGACTTCTCAGAATCCCCGATTGTGTTGAGAACTTGTGTCAAGAATTCTTTATCTCTGGATCAGCTCCACAGCTGGCATCACGTGACCAGAGTAGACGAGGGGGGCTGAGGATAATGAAGCCTTCCCCTCCCCCCGCATGGCTCTGAAGGATAAATGAAGAGGAAATGTCTGTTATTAGGCTGATACGGCACGCCCACTGCGATACCAGCACTTTGACAACTCCATCTCTGGTATTTACTGTCCAACAACTATTATTATCACGCTGTAAAAAGTTATTTTCCTCCGCAGAGGGAGGGGTTGGGGATTATCTGCAAAGCAAGGCAGCTTTTTTCCTTCCCCGGGAGGGCCAAGGAAAAGACACAAAGCAAGCAGGCAGAACGACAACGGAGGAATTGTTCAGCAGGTCCGCCTCAGTCGGAAATCATAGACAGCACCGAGCTAATAAGCCGGCTGGAGAATGAGTGCACCCGCTCGTCACATGTAGTCATCCCCCCTCCCGCGTCCTCCACGTAAACAAGTCTTATCAGCCAGATAGCATCTTCACGGGAAACCGTCCCAGCCCTCATTGGACATGCCAGCGAGTCAGCAGTCGGAAATGAACTCCTATTTGCTCAAACTACCATGTTTCATCTGCTTTGTCCTACTCTTTTGTCCTACATGTGTAAACACGTCGTATTCTTCAGTGGAACTTTGGGAAACATCTTTCAAATCCACTCAGCCTTGACCTTGACCATCTTTCATTCCACTCCAGAGGTCCAAACGTGTTTTCACCAAAGGCCACTTAGAAAAAAATGAAAGGATGCAACTTTGCCACTTTTTACATTTCGTAAAAAGTTATATACTTTTCAAGAAAAAAGTGCATCTCAGCTTTGTCATAAAGGTGAAAAAGCAAATGAATATCAACTTCACTCATCCATCTTTTTCTTCTCCAAATATTTAAACTTTCTTCTTAAATAATCTCCACACATTTTCTTAATGTGACATTATGACTAGGGCTGCCAAATGATTACCATTTTTAATCTGATTAATCATGGTTTTCAAATGAATTCATCATGATTAATCACCACGTCACACTGTGTTACCTTATTATTACCTTATCATTTTCCTATGTATTTCAAACTAGCAAAGAGTACATTTGGAATACAGGAAGTGAACAAATGTATTGCAATGGATGTGAAACGGGTGGGGGGGGGTAGGATTAAATAAGCTTTGCTTCTTCCGAAATCTGCCAATTTTGACCGTATTTTATTGACAGAAAGATTCATGACAGTGCAGGATTATATCGCGTATATTTGGATGTACTAACGGCGCCAAATGCCCTTCAAATGTAAATCAAGTTCATAGATGGCGCATGCAGTATGTCTGAAAACCTGCTTACCTAACACTGATGTCTTTAATCGCAGAATATTTCAATCAGACATTTTTTACTGTGGTACTATGAGCAATGAGGAGTGGCGTTCAAAGACACCACGTCATTGAAGTTTAAATCACATGTTCTGAGTGAATTTCCTGGGATTTCCGAGCACATTAAAACGCAGCAAATTGTACTTCCGCATTGAGTTACAAAGTGAGTCATAAGAATATCCACTTATTGATTTACCACCCGTAAAGACGTTGTTGTGATGTTGGGAGTGTCACTGAACGCATCTTGCGGTCTGTCTCCTGACAATGAGGAAGTGTTTTTGCAATGAATGGACTAGAGACGTGTTTGTTTGGAGTTGGAGATACTTTCATGGTGTTGATGTCTTCAGGTAAGAATAAAGTTATAAAAGCGTCAGACACTATGTGACTCTGTGGGGAGCACACACACACACACACACACACACACACACACACACACACATTGAGATTTATCAGTCTGCAAAAGGTTATAAAGCCATTTCTAAAGTTTTGGGACTCCAGCGAACCACAGTGAGAGCCATTATTCATTTGTGCGAGCTGCAATAGTGGCCGATTGATCGGAGCATCCGACAGCAAATAAACTTGTAATTTTTGGAAAATGAGGTTGCAGAAAAAGTTATGTTACAAGACTAAAATCACACAATTATTGGGAATAATATTACCAGGCGAAAACGTCCAAGAGGAAAGTTGAAATAGTCCTCCCTCGTTACATCGCGGTTCGAACGTCGATCCCTCACTCTAATAAACATAGCAAATGATGGCTGGTTGCCTCACATGTGGAATTCTGCTTGTCACTTCGAAGCGTGTTCCAGTATTGGAGCATTTCCTTGGGTTGAATGTCGTGTGATGTGATCAGATTGCTGTACTCGGAGGCTTTGAAAGGCACACGGTACACGTTGAATAGGCCAAGATTGGGTGGCTTGGTGGGCTTCGACCCCACATGCACATCCTCAATGTGTAGTGGGGGTATAGTCAAGGATAGTCTATCAATTCTGACAACTAAGTCTGCTGAGAGCACGTACGTAACCAGCCTAGAAGACAGGGAGAGAATGAGATCCATTAGAGCTTTTTGCTTACACAGCACATCACATTCAGTATTTCAACGTCAGAAAATGATTGTTGTACATTACCTGACTTTTAACTAGTAAAATTGCATATCACATTTACACTTATTTATTACATTTGAGTCTTGTGGTTAGCATGCCTGGAGATCGGGAAGCCGTGGGTTCGATTCTCCCTTGGGCATTTCTGTGTGGAGTTTGCATGTTCATGCGTGGGTTTCCTCCCACATTCCAAAGTCATGCATGTTAGGTTAATTGCAGACTCTAAATTGTCCATAGGGATGAATGTGAGTGTGAATGGTTGTTTGTCTATATGTGCCCCACCTCTCGCCCAAAGTCAGCTGGGATAGGCTCTAGCATGCCCCCGCGACCGTAATGAGAAAATGGATGGATATTACATTTGATGAACAGGTGAGATGTTTCATATTGGCTTTTGACCAATATCCCATGTACAGTGGAACGTCGCTTATCGCGTGATTCAGTTTATGTTGAAAATGTACACCAAAAATGTGCAAATACCTCGTAGTTAGCGTACGATATGGCGCCCGTCTGTCACGGTAACAGGATCCAAGATGCAGGGATGAGACAGACACTGTGTAACAGAATTTTTTTTACAAGTCCAAGCCAAAAGTACAAAAGCACAAAAAATACAAGAATGTAAAAAGTACAAAAGAAACACCTCTGGGCCTAGCCGCAGGAAAAAAATACAACAACAAAAGAAACACTAACTAAAGGTGCTGCTAACACGGCAGTAGCGGGATCGAAAAACTAAGAAAACCCTCTGCTGAAAACCAAGCAGGGAAAAGGACTCACAGAACAAAAAACACTGCTGAAAACCGAGCAGGAACAAACATGCAAAGTAACAACAAAAAGTCACTGCTGCAGAAAAACTAGCAGGCAATACAAGTACAGTCAAACCTGTCTATAGAGGCCACCTCTCTATAGCGGCCACTTTTGCAGACTCCCTCTAGTGACCGCTATAGACAAGTTTGACTGTACTTACAATGAGCAGTGTAGGAACGACCAGAGCGCTAAGGAGCAGGACGGTAACAAGACTAGGAGTGCAGGAATACGTGAGCATGACGAGACAATCTGTCAACAGGTAATACAAACAGCAGGGTGGCCATTACGTCGATCGTGAACTACGGGTAGATCGCCAAGGTAGTTTGGGTAGATCGCGTAAACGTCACTTTGTAGTTGTCATATGACATCAGTCAGCTGACACTGAGCTCCCCTCCTGATTAGCGCTTGCTCCCCGCAGCGTTTCAAGCTACACACGAAGGTGCAACTTTCATCTTTATTATCCTGATTATGGATGAACTAACTCAGCGGTAAGATGTCTTTATCTATAACGAAAGTTATCTGTTCACTTGTAGCGGCTAGCTACGTAGAAAAAAAGTGTATTGTTGACTAGCTTTGCTCGGCGTCATGAACTCCACTACAGAAATCAGTGTTTTCTACACGTTGGCTTCTTAAACTATTATTTCATGATGATGATAACCATTCACATTCACATGTATGGACAATTTAGAGTCGCCAATTAACCTAACATGCATGTTTTTGGATGTGGGATGTGCGGAGAAAAGCCACGCACGCACGGGGAGAACATGCAAACTCCACACAGAAATGTCGAACCCGGGTCTTCCCGATCTCCAGGCTGTTACTGTGTTGGCCAACATGCTAACCACTAGACCACCGAGCGGCTAAATGGTCCAGGCACTGATCTGTATTATACAGTCGTGTGAAAACATTAGGACACCCGACGGAAGCCTGTGTGTTTTCTAACATATTTGAGAGAAAACACCACGGTGAGATCAAAGGAGCTGTCTGAGGCCTTCAGAAAGAAGATTGTAGACGCTTATGAGTCTGGTAAAAGATTTAAAAAGATCTCACAAGAATATAAAATCAGCCATTCCACTGTCCGGAAAATAGTCTACATGTGGAGGACATTGAAAACAACTGCCAACATGGTCTGGCCGTCCAAGCAAGTTCACCCCGAGAGCAGACCACAAGATGCTAAAAGAAGTCTCCAAAAACCCTAAAATGTCATCACGGGACCTACAGCAGGCTCTTGCTACTGTTGATGTGAAAGTGCATGCCTCTACAATCAGAAAGAGACTTCACAAGTTTAACCTTCATGGGAGGTGTGCAAGGAGGAAACCTTTGCTCTCCAAGAAGAACATGAAGGCCAGACTGACGTTTGCCAGAGTGAATGTAGACAAAGACCAGGACTTCTGGAATAATGTTCTTTGGACAGATGAATCTAAAATTGAATTATTTGGACACCAGAACAGAGGACATGTTTGGCGTAAACCCAATACAGCATTCCAGGAAAAGAACCTCATACCAACTGTGAAGCATGGAGGTGGAAGTGTCATGGTTTGGGGATGCTTTGCTGCAGGAGGACCTGGCCAGCTCACCATCATAGAATCCACCATGAATTCTATCATGTATCAGAGGGTGCTTGAGGAACATGTGAGATCATCTGTGAAAAAATGAAAGCTAAAGCGAAACTGGACCCTGCGACATGACAATGACCCAAAACATGCCAGTAAATCCACCAAGGACTGGCTGAAGAGGAAGAAATGGAGAGTCCTGGAATGGCCGAGTCAAAGCCCAGATCTTAATCCCATTGAGATGCTGTGGGGTGACTTGAAACGGGCTGTACATGCAAGAAACCCCTCAAACATCTCACAGCTCAACGTATTCTGAGTTTAGGAGTGGGGCAAACTTTCTTCAGACCGATGTCAAAGACTGGTAGATGCCTACAAAAAGCGTCTCACTGAAGTTATTTCAGCCAAAGGGGGTAACACTAGCTATTAGTTAATTAGTTACAATATGCATTTTTGTTGATATATTTTGTTTAATGAGTAAAACAATGTTAATTTTTGTTGTTTACCTGCAATTAAATCACTTTATTTTCCAGAGATAAAGAAAAACAAGATCAGACATTGATATGTGAACATTTCTTAATAAAGAACTGAATATTTAATGGGGTGTCCTAATTTTTTCTGTATATCTGGATAGCTCATACGTCGCACGCCGCCGTGCAAGCCGCTGAAGCCAAAGAGACGCCATCTTACTACTCACATCTTGACTACATTGGCACAGCGTACATAGTGTACAAAGCAGATGAAGAGGCTAACAGAACATCTATATTTTACATTAAAAAGCGGGGAGATTCTCCCATTCCTTCAAGTAACGCAACCTTCGTCCCTTAAAAACGATTTGATACGTTATTCTCCATCTTTTGGTTATATTAAATGTACTTTTTACCCTTCCAATTCTCATTGCCTTTGGGACAAAATTCTACTCTGCACCCTGGCTCAGCACTCCCCTATAGCAATGCATAGTTTTACTCCTCTAGAAAGAGATTTTAATTTTATCTGCATATCTCATCCCTTTTTGGACTAAAATCCATGATCATGATCCTTTACTTGTTTTCTTACTTTCATACAATTCACTATGCTCTCGTCTGTACAAAATATGAATCATAAAAGAGACAAGTTTTAAAATCATTTAACATTTTGCTGATTTTTTTGTTTGTGTTATGAAATAGAAATAACCTATATCTGATATAGAAATATATTTGAACAAAAACCACAGGAATAATATGTGATAACCATAATGTGTAATAACCATAAACACATACAACCACACACACACAGAAAAAACAGCAACACTGAAACAAAACCATATGCTTTGGGTAAGACAATACGTTGTTTGCAATCTCAAACATACCGGTATGCATGTTCAGTAATGTTATTTTCCAGAACATATCATATGAATGAATCCTTTTACGTCAGTCATTCAGCAGCAAAAAAAAAAACGTTGTTTATCCAAATGAAGGGTCATGCCGGCTCAATTGTATGCCAACTGGCTTGCTAACTGCACTGTATACAATGCCTGGTAAGCATCATGGAAGCACTGAGATTCTCCCATTCCTTCAAGTAACGCAACCTTGGTCCCTTAAAGAAATACATATATCATGAAAAAAAAAAAAGTACGTACATTTCCTCCTAGCTATTATAGAGCTATATAAACGTATCAATTCTGGACATACATTTAATGAGAGGAATTTTACACGATCAAAAATATCTGAGAGATCGACAGTGCAAAACCCTTAAATGATCAATCATAGATCAACATTTCAATCATACTTACACGTGAAATGTTCGTCCACAGCCTTTGAACTGGCGATTTGTGCAGTTAATAGCCGCACATGCAGGCATCTTAAGGCAACATTTGTGTCCAATCCGAATGAATAAAAAGTTCACCACGAATGCAAAAGCTTGTCTGAGAAGTGTTTCTTGCGAGTAGCAATATGGCGGCCGTGTGGCTTCACAAGTCATCGCCAATGGGCTATCCAGATATATTATACAGATCAGTGAGTCCAGGTGAGTAATTGCTTGCAGTTGTGTCATGAGCTCCTCCCCCGTGAGCAGGAGGTGTGCTGCACCTGACAATAGGTAGAGGGCAGCAGAGCAGCACCACTGCTCATGACAAGTCCAACTGTGTTCTTACAGTATTTTTATCACAAAACGCCCTTGTTAGCCTTCTGTTAGCTTGCTCAAACATGGAAACAGTAAGTGGACGTCAGCTGTGTTGCCCGTCTATGATGTCATCAGCGGTTGCCTCTGTAGTTCTTTGCCAACAGTTACACCACAGGTTTATGTAAAATGTGAACACAAAACACGTTTTTTTTTTTAGAGTTTTACATGCATAAAAGCATTCTAAGTGCATGTCAAAACATTCAAGCTTAATTTTACCTTCATTGAAGACGTGATTGTTGCCAAAGAAACAATGGGGCAGCGAGATCAACACGCGTTTTGCCACAGTAATAATGATTTCTGTCCTGCGGCGCACAACACACGCCAAATGAAAGCAGCTCCTCACAAAAGACAAAACTGCAAACTTACCAATGTTGCATTTATATGGAAAAACACATGTTTTAAAATAACATCCTGTTTATGCAGTACGTGTAGACCAGGCATATTCAACTCAGCTGTTTTCAGAAAACTAAGTGCTGGGCACCCCGCTTCTCTTTTGCATAGTCGCACACATTCACTGTACCATTTGACTGCAGCCAATGGAAATCATTGGCTGCAGGAAATCATACATTACAACACACATGCTAGGTTAACGCTAGCCAAAAGATCCTCTATATCAGGGGTGCCCAAGCTTTTTCCAACGAGGGCCACATAGTGAAAAATGAAATGCAAACTTGATATTTAGTAACTGATATGCTACGTTAGAGTACATACTGTACGTACATTTCAAGAAAGAAAAACTGCATCTCAGTTTTGTGATATGTGGAAAAGCCTATTACTGGAGTATCAACTTCAGTCTTTGCTCTTTTTTTTTACCCATTTTTGCTGTTGTTTGTTCCCAAACAATGAAACTTTCTTCTTCGTAATGAGTTTATTCCCATCGGATTCAAACTTTTTTTCTAAACTGTACAACTTTAGTTTGTTGTGTTATAAATTAATATGGACTGAAGTTTTTTTCCTAAATAAATATTCTAACTCTTTGCTACTAAAATGACGTTTTTTTCCCCCTCATAACATGACAAGTTTATTCCTGTAAAAAAAAAAGTTGTGTTAGATTACAATTTTTTTCTCTTCATGTTGTGACTTTATTCTCATGAAATTACAGCTCCATCCATCTTCGACCGCTTATCCGAGGTCGTGTTGTGGGGCAGCAGACTAAGACTAACTCTCCCCGGCTACTTCTTCCAGCTCCTCCTGGTGGATCCTGAGGCGTTCCCGGGCCAGTTTAGAGACATAGTCTCTCTAACGTCTACTGGGTTTTCCCCGAGACCTTCTACGGGTCGGACGCGCCCTGAACACCTCGTCTGGCTCCTTTCAATGCAGAGGAGCAGCGCTTCCATTCCGAGTTTCTCCCGGATGATAATGTTTCTCACTTTATCTCTAAGGGAGAACCCAGCCAAACCTTCGCAGAAAACTCGTTTTGGTTGCATGAATCCGCCATCTTGTCCTTGGCTCACTACCCAAAGCTCATGACCACAGGTGAGGGTAGGAACGTAGAAGGACCGGTAAATTGAGAGCTGTGCCTTTCAGCTCAGCTCCCTCTTCACCACAATGAACCGATGCAGAGTCCGCAACACTGCAGATGCCGCACAAATTCGCCTGTCCTTCTCGCGTTGCATCCTTTCCTCACTGGTGAGCAAGACTCCGAGGTACTTAAAATTCTCCACGTGGGACAGGATCTCATCCCCGACCCGGAGATGGCACTCCACCCTTTTTTGAGCGAGAACCACGGACTCATTCGTGGAGGTGCTGATTCTCATCCCGGCAACTTCGAACCGATCCAGAGAGAGCTGAAGGTCACTGCTCGACGAAGCCAGCAGGACCGCATCCTCTTCCAAACACAGACCCAATCCTGCAGCCACCAAACCGGATCCCTTCAGCACCGTGGCTGCACCTAGAAACTGTCCATAAACGTAATGAACAGAATCTGTGACAAAGGGCAGCCCTGGCGGAGTCCAACCCTCACTGGAAACGAGTCTCACTTATTGCTGACCAAACCCTGACACGTGTCATACAGGCGCCAAACTAATTACAGCTGTTCTTTCTATTTCTGCTGCTGTTTTTTTTTTTTTTTTTTTTCTTCCCCTGTCCTGTCCAGCCTTTAAAGCAGATAGAATTGTATACCTAAATGCCGTCAAGTGCTCAACAGATTTACTCTGCCAGAGAGAAGTGTGATATACACTTCCCCTGTCATACAAAATTTATTCGACCTTGATGCTTGTTATAAAGCAAATTTGGAGCGCCCGGACCGGAGCAGGAGGGGACAGAGAAGAAGAGAAAAGGAAAGGGGGGGGCGAGAGGGGACAAAAAAAAGAGAGACAAGAGACAAGGACAACAGCAGCAACAACAACAATTGTGACAGAACAACAGAAACATACCGAACGACATCAGCAAATAAATGTCCGTGACAACTATAAAGACGAACAAGGATAAAGGACAAATCAATATCAACAACCACAATGACAAAGCTGTCAATGACAATCAGACATAATAGCAGTCATGAAATGATGACCTATGACAGTGATCACAATGACAATACTGCATTGAAACAGTCGCACACAATAGCAGTCATGAAATGATGAATTATGATAGTGATCACCATGATAATACCGCATTGAAACAGTCACACATAACTGTAGTAATGAAATGATTATCCATGATAGTGAATAGAATCAAAGTTACTGTAATGCACATCATTGTAAAAAAAAAAAATACATATACACACATATATACATACATACACATACATAAATACACATATACATATATATATATATATATATATATATATATATATATATATATATACATATACACATACATACACATACACACATACATATATACACATATATACCGCACATACACACATATATATATATAGTCATACTGCTGAAATCACCGTCGCTGTAATAAAACCAACAACATAATAACACCCTGGATAACTCAGTGAGTAATGTGGGGAAGTACGTATGTACTGTGAGTGTGCATATGTACAGGTATCTCTGTATGTAAGGAAGACTTCATATATATATAAAGGTGCAGGAATGTGTGGGCGTGTGATTGTCACTGAGAGTGCATGAAAGGAAAGGGGCCGCCTTCCACCTCCCAGAGAGCCCCGCCCCAAATAGCAAGGCCGGGCCCCGGCCGCCAGAAGGCCACCAGGCCCATAGGGGCAGGCAGCACAAAGATCAGTGCCCCAAGAGCCAGCCCAGAGAGCCCCCCCCCCCGGGAAGACCAGTAAGGGGCCGAAGAGAGGTAATCCCAGCCAAGGACAGGGCGCCAGCGGGCCGGAGGACTGCCAACCCCCGAGACCAGCGAGAGATCACACCCCACAAAGGCAGACGGGTACCGGGGGCCACAAACCGGCAGGCCCAGAGACGCCTCCACAGCCGGAAAGAAGCCCGCCCGCGCCGGAAGCGGCAATTCCCCCCCACCGCCACCCCCACCCCCAGGGAGCGGAGCCCGGCCCGCCCCGGGCCAACCCCCGCCCGACCCCCGACACAGGGCCGCCCCGCCAAGGGATGCAGGAGGCACACCCTCCACCCACCCGGCGGAGGCACGGGCGGCAGAGATGTATCGCCCAGCACCTGACCCCACGGAGCAAACCCCTGTATGCCCCCCCCCCCCCCCCCAAAAAATAACTAATATAAATAAATAAATAAAAATACACACACGCACGCACATACACACTCCTACGCACCCACACACACGCACATAAACACTCCTACGCACAAACACACCCCTATGCGCACGCTCATACACACTCTTACTTACTCAAGCGCGCACACACACACACACACACACACACACACACACACACACACACACAGTGGTCGACTGCCCGACACCCGGAAGCCCCACCCTATCCCCCGTTGGTAACCCAAGGAGCAGCGGAGCCGGGGACCCCGGGGTCCCAGACATACGATTCAGAACCCAGGGACGGAGAGCGCAGACCGCCGGGGAGCAGGAAGACACCCGGCCACACCCCCCCAGCGGTAGGACGCCGCCAGCGAGGCAGACAGGGGAGTCAGCGAGGAGGAGAGCGGGAAACCGAGCAGGCAGGCGGGAAAACGGGCGAGCAGCCAGGCGAACCACCACACAGCGCCAACCGAGACCCGCGGGCCAGCAAACCCCGAAGAGAGAGCGGGAGCACCACACCCCAAGCCGCAGGGAGGCCAAGCACCAGCGCCGAGAAGGCGAGACCAGCAGCCGACCAGCCGACGGCCCCCACATACCACCAGAAGCCAGACCAGCCACATGCCACCAGAGCCGACAGCGCACCACCCGCGCACCGGAGCCCCACCCCCGACAAGCCCACAGACAGACCGGGGGAGGCGAGGACACAGACAGCGGCCCGGCAGCGCACAAAGCGCAACGGCGACTGACGCCCAAGCGCCCGGCAGAGCACGACCCCCCCCAGCGAGCCCGGCCCCAGGGCACCCGCCCCCCCACCCCCACCCCGCCACCCAGGCCCACAGTACCCGCAAGCATGACCAAGCCCCAACCCACCAGCTGGCCCGGCGCCCCAGCAGCCGCCACAGCGCAGCAACCACCGGCCGCCGCGACAGCACACGGGCCACCCGAAGCACCAGCACCGCCCCCCGGAGACCGCCGAACCCGCCCCAAGAGTGCAGAGGCGCCCGCGGCACGTGTCAGTCCAGGGGGGGCACCGCAAGCCGCCCCCCCCGGCGCAAGCCCCGGCATCAACAGGCCCCAGAGGGCCACCCCAGGGAAGGGCAGGCGAACCAGACAAGGGCACCCCACAGGCCAGGCCGCCCCGGGCGAGCCACCGCGACGGCCAGGCCCCCGGCCACACCGCCGACCCTGGCGGGCAGACGCCGAGGTGCACGAGGCACCCCAATCCAGCCCGCCCCACCCGTGTATGTGATAAGGTGTGATAGTGTCTATGATGCAATTAAAATAAATAAATAAATAAATAAAATAAAATAAAAGAGGATGGTGTATCTGTGTGCATGTATATGGAGTGTATGTGGATGATAGCTAATGATGCAATTAAAATCGGGGGACAGCTGCCGCTCGGAGGGCCCCTCACCTGGCCAGCCCCCCCAAACCCTAAGTGTCTACTCTGCGATTAAAATTGGGGGGCAACAGGTCAGTGGCACAGCAGGAGCAAAGGAGCCCCGCAAGGCAGCTCCCCTCCCCAATCACGCCCGACCGTAGGCCACCCCCCAATGTCCTATATATATGTGAGGTGGTGCAGTGGCACAGGAAGGACGGGGGCCCCACACCCCAACGCCGCCCAAACCGAGCAGGGGGGGGACCAAGGACACATGACCGACCGGCCGCCCACCACAGCCCAGGCTCGGGCGTGCCGCAGGACACACCACAGGCCCTACCCGGCCCGCCAGGATGCCCAGTCCGGCCCACCCAACCCCCCAGAGGCGATACCCCCAGTGCCCCCCAACACCGGAGCCCCACCGGAGGTAGCGTTCACAGCGCCACCCCCAAACCGCCAAACACCACGGACAAGCCACACGCCCCCAAGGCAGATCCGACCGCCACCAGGACAGCGGGAGCCGCGCCCACGCGCCCCCCGCATACCACCACGGCCGGCAAGGGAGCAACACCACGACGACCACAAGAGCACCGGACCCCACATAGAGCGGAGCACGGCCGCACCCACGAAGCACGCAGGCCAGAGGCGCCAGGGAGGGACAGAGAAGCAAGCACCGCACGACCGGGCCCGCGAGAGGAGCGGCCCCCGCCCGGCGCCCAAGCAGATGCCCCCGCCCGCCCCGCCCACCGCCACGCCACAGACCGGCCACCGCCCCACCCCCCGCCCATCCACCAACACGCCAAGGGGGAAACCCCGGAGGGAGGGAGACAACCGCCGGCCCGGAAGCAAGGACCAGCCTGACACCAGCAGGCAGCAGGGACCGCCCGCCAGCCCCCCGCCAGCCCGACCCCCAAGCCCCCGGCCAAAGCCACCCCCCGACCGCCCCACCCCGGAGCAAGCATCCTCCCGCCGATCCCGGGAAGCACCACGCAGATGGACACCACGCCGCCCGCCCCACCGCGCAACCCGCCTACGGCCCCCACACGCCCCACCCACCGAGCCACAGCGGCCCCGTCCCTGAGGGGAGAAAGCAAGGGATCCCCCCCACCCCAGCACCACGCACCCCCCACCCCGAGCCCAAACCGCACATCCGCGACCCCCACCTCCGCGCCCCCCGTCACCCGGGGGACAGCCACAGGCGCCGGAGGATAACAGGCAGCTCCCACCTATCACACATACACCACACACATAAATCAGCGAAATAAAATAAAATAAAATAATTAAAAAAAAAAAAAAATAAAAATAAATAAATAAAAAGGGGCAACCCAAACCACCCTCCCACCCAGGGGAGATGGCTCCGCGGGGGCAGCTGGGCTCAGGCACCCGCGCCCCCACCAGGGGGAGAGGCCGGCCCCCACACCCCACACCGGACGGCCCCACGCGGCAGCCGAGCAGGAGGGCCCAGGGCAGTCCCCGCCCCACCCCCAGAGGCAAAGGAGGCGAGGGAGAGCCAGCGCCACCAGCCGCACACGGGCCCCCCCAGCAGCAGTAGGCGCCCGGCACCAGCAGGATGCAGCACCCCATCCACCCACCACCCCGGAGGCCAACCAACGCCGCCCCCTGGGCGACCCCCCCGACCCCGCCCCCGCCCCATCACCCAACCCGGACCCCTCCCCACCCCCACCCACCAGCCCCCCCAGGCAGGCAGCCCAGCAAAGAAGACCCGGGACACCAAGCCCGCCACCGCCCGCCCCCGAGGTACCAGGCCCACCCAGCGACCAGGACCACACCCCACGCCAGATGAACGAGACCCCCAGGGGCAGAGACAGATGCCCTCACCCCCCTGAGAGTCAGGTCAGGGAATTAATTATTGGTGCCCATATAGACTGAAATTCTGACATTTGTTCTTTAGATTCAGCAGACATTCTCTCCATAGCTATATGATCTAACAAAAGATTTTTGTAAAGAGCTATGTTCAGTTTCTTCCTTGATTTCCAATTGATGAGAATGGTTTTCTTGGCGATGCTTTCTGCTGCTGTTTATTTAATTTCCCCACTATTTCAATTTTCTTCTCATAATTATGACTTTATTTTCCAGGATATTTTGATTTGATTCTTGTAAGATTATAACTTTTTGCGCAACCTAATTTTCCAAAAACGTGTCATGAGCTATGTGCTGCTTTGCTGCCCTCTGCTGTTTCCTTGTTGCAGCACACCTACCGACCAAGTGAGGAGCTCATGCGCACCTGAACGCAATCAAGCCCGGACTATTTAACTCCTGTCTTGTCTGTCCATTGCCAGTTTGTCTTCTCACGTTCGCTCATGTTACCTTTTATTCCTGGCACTGGTCACTGACTTTTTGTTACCTGCTAGTTTTTCCGCAGTGGTTTTCGGTTCAATGTTTTTGTATTTCCTGCTCTCCGTGTGCGCAGCGCTTTTGGGTCTTGTACTTTGTCTTTTTTTGAGTTTTTCCCCGTGGCTAGGCCCGGAGGTAGTGATGGGTCCAGCGACACTGATGCGCCGATGCGTGCGCCGAGCTCCAAGGGAAAACCCCGTGTCGGTGCGCGTACCGCTTTAAGATAGTCACGTGATCAATGCCTGAACTGTGTCGACACCGCTGTCGCGCGCCAAACTGTGTTTATAAGGCGCATCTGTCAATAGGATGGAAGTGCAAAACGATCATCGAGTTATTGACGCGTTCATTGCCTGGCGAATATTGCGGTCAAAGATGGAGGACCTCATGGGAAACGTACATTTTCTGGCGTGTGGGATCATTTTGACCTTCTGCCGGAAAATAAGGTATTTATATCGATCTCCTCATTTTACCCACTTCTTGTCATATTTTCCAAATATTCTGTTCTAGTGAAATTATTTTCAAAATAACTCTTAGTTTATTATTCATATTTTTTTGCAGATAAAATGTCACATTTGTGCGGCATTTTCTATGCACACCAGCATCTTCTGTGCCTTGCGAACGCATGTTCTCCAAAGCAGGAGAAACTGTCAAAGAAACGAAATAGACTGAATTATAAAACACTGGAGAAACTCTTTTAAAAAATTAAATTAAATTAAATTAAAATTAAAATCTTTCAACAATGAGTCCATTGTCATTCACAGCACTTTCGCTGAGTTTTTGACATTTTGACAGACGATCACTTAATTTATCAACTGTCTCAAATATCAAAGATGATTTTTAATTAAATTGCATATATGGAACAAGAAAATGTGAATGCAAATACGTAAATGACAGTATTGGATACAAAAGGGCATCATATCAGTGTCAGTTGAGTCTGTCGACTGTTTCCTGCAGGGATTTTTTAAGTCCACCAGGTGTCAGTATTCAGCAACACGGTGTCAACACAGTGTGTCACTGCGTTGAAACGATACGTGATGCCTCATCTACCCATCACTACCCGGAGGTTTTTGTTGTATTTTTTTCCCTCGTGGACACTTTTTGTTTTCTGTTTTTTCTTAATAAATTATTATACACGCACTTCTTGGGTGTCTCTGCATTCTGCATTCACCCACCTTGTGACAAAATGTTCCTTGTTTTGGTTCTCATAATACGATTACGTTTAAAAACAACTTTTTCTTTTTCTTTAATATTTCAACTTTACACTACTGAAATGACGTTGTTTCTCCTCTAATATTACGTTATTCTCTTTTTCTTGTTAGATTACAGCTTTTTTTTCTTAGTATTGACTTTATTCTTATAAAGTTGCTGCTGTTTTTTTTTTTTTTTAACTTTTTGGTAGTTTTCATGGAAATTTTATATTTACAATGTGCTGCAGGTCAATTAAAGAAACAAACTTTGTGGACACCCCTGCTCTGTGGAACGCATACTGCAAAAGTCACAGATCCTCTATACCAGGGGTATCAAACTCGTGCCATGGAGGGCCGAGACACTGCAGGTTTTCTTTCCAGCCAGTCACTAAAGCAGGTGATTTTAATGATCAACACCTACAGTTTGAGGGAAGGAGCTCATCAATTAAATCACCTGCTGAAGAAACTGGTTGGAGAGAAAACCTGCAGCGTCTCGGCCCTCCACAGCACGAGTTTGACACGTGTTCTATACGACAGGAGCACACTGCTGTTTTTATTCTAATAAATTGCCAGATAGTCCCATTCAGTAATGGCGGCAACATGCATACATTTGGAAAGCTGCACGTCGTTGTGGCACGAAGGTCCGTATAAGAACAAAGTCAAGTGGAAGGTACGATCTCTGGGAAATTTCCCTCCGACGATGTTATCAGACATCCCTAATTAAACGTGAATAGCTTTGGAAAATAGATTCAAGTTACAGTGAGGGAGGGGGGTGCAATGATTAGATTGCTTTAAGTTAGGAAACCTACATGAAATCTTTCTAGCGTGTGTGTTATTCACTTACATGCCTTTCCCTCCCACACACTTATTCTTAGTGTATTTTTTTTTTCAGAGCAGCCGCAATAACAAGCATGTTACCGTCACAGTTATTTGCTGATATCAAACATGATCAAGAAAAAACAATCCAGTGGCTTTACCTCATGGATGAGCCTTCCTTTCACTGTAATGAACGAAGCAGACGTGACCAGACAGGGTCTACACACGCGTGGGCGATAGCAAAGCTGCCAGGAGAAATGAAGGGCTGGTGCCACTATAGTGGCACCTCCTTGTCATTTAATGGCATCTCCTTGTCAGAGAAATCAGAGAACGGGGGCGTTCTATGGAAGCTGACTGCACATAGACAACAAGGCAATAAAAGACACTACAAAGACTTGATGCTGCTGAAGTTGTCGATTGTCTATATATACCACCGCACACTTTACACACATTTACTGTATATTATGTCACTATTTCACTTTCAGTGAGGTGCAATAAATGCATCATCAAATAAAATAGTGGTGGTTTGAAATAAAGATGAATAAAAATAAGGAAGAATCCAATAAAAGCCAGATGGGATGCAGATGAATGAAATATGAATGGATACAGTCAAATAAGGTAAGGTGACATAACAGTGATATTAAAAAAACGATAAATACATTTATATAAACATAAAAGTCATCAAGTTAAAAGTTATCAAATATCTTTGTTCGTTTCAAGCATCCCACTTTAATAAAGTTTGCAACTGAAAAATAACAGGCAGATAGTCTTAAGATGACGATGATTAAATCTTTCCCGGCTTTACATCTGTAAAATACTACATTGGGGGCGTGCAATTCTTCTCATGGCCACCAGGGGGAGCTGAAATAAAGTTCCAGCGGCCCAATGTTTGCTTAGCATCGCAACAAGTGTAACAACATATCCTCATTTAATCTCCTGCTTGTAATGTGGCTACACATGTCTTGCATGTGTTTCATTGCGCTTTATGTTGTAGTCTTCTTCTAAAGTGGTGACAAATGTCACAAAACAATTTGTGTTTCTTTCCACGTTATCATGATGACAACTTCCTGTTTGCCTCCAGTGTGCGTCTGCAACAACAATGACAACACAAGTTTGTAAATACTCAGGACTTGATGGAAATGTCCTTTGTGCCAATAAGTGGTGATCACATGAGGAGTGGATGTTGAGTGGAGTGGCAGTAAGGTCCCGACCGGCGGCCAAAAAACTGCCCCGCCCACCGAGTCGTATCTGCTTCAGTCATAACAAGTCATGTGACACACGATCCGTTTTTTTTCTTTTCATTAAAGCTAAATGTTTTTCTCCTTTATATTAAAGTAAGATAGATATTTGTTTTGAAAGACGCAAGAACCTTTTTTTGCATTTTCAATGCGATGTGATTGAAGGGCCTTTTGTTTTGAAAGACGCAAGAACCTTTTTTTGCATTTTCAATGCAATGTGATTGAAGGGCCTGTGCTGCCTTTCATTTCATGGGTGGTGTTTTATGGCTGTTGTGTTTGGCGACACCTAGTGGACACAATCATTCATTCATCCATCCATCCATCCATCTTCGATGCCGCTTACAACAACCATTCACACTCACATTCATAACAATGGACAATTTAGAGTTGACAATTAACCTCACATGCATGTTTTTTTTTTAATGTAGGAGGAACCCGGAGTACACGGAGAAAACCCACACACGAGAACATGCAAACTCCACACAGAACGGAGACTCGGACCCAGATCTCCCGATCTCCTGGCCAACATGCTAACCACTAGCATGATTCATTGAACACTTAATTGAACGCTGTTCGACACGGCTTGATCGTCCAAGAGCATACTGGACACGTTCGTTACGGAATATTTTCTAACCAAGTCCACAATCTACCTCGAGAAGCATTTGCTTACTGTGCCTTCACTGAACTCTACGCGTGGAATGGCCCCGATCGATTGCTGCGCGTTGATTGACATAGAGGCCTGACGCCACCGGAAGTATAGAAGTCGCCATGTTGTTTCACCCAAAACAAGAAAGCCGACTGCGATTGACGCGTTCTGCATGCACGATTACATTTATGATACATTTACGTTTTCAAATCAACGATTTTAAGTTTTGATTTACATCTACGTGTGGGAGATGAACTAAGAGGAGTTCGAGATGCCGAGATGCTGCAAGTTAAAACTCTATATAGTGATTCCCAAATAAATGGCAAATACGTGAATCTACATCACAGACATGTATGCTGATCTGTGCAGCGCACAGTGATCGTGTTGATTGCAGCAACAAAAGCACTAAGCAGAAGAGCTGGGAGAACTGCTGAGTGTATGTGTACAGAGCAGTGTGTAGCTGTGTCAGAAGAAATGAATGCCAATAATATGACAAAAGCTTCAATTTCATTTTAAATAACTTGGTAACATAAATTGGGTAAATCTAGTCTGATATAATCTGGTGCATCAATGGAGTTATTTTATATGGATAAAGGATGATGTCTGATCTATATGAAAAAAAAAATGTAATGTGCGCAGATTGGGCAAGGTTGGAAAATATCAGTTTTGATGGATAACTCATATCATGAACACACACACGTATACTTTTTTTTCTGACCACAGCAGCAGTTAACCATACAGCGCTGTAACTTGATACAAACTTGCATAGAATGATTTGAGAGACTGTATCATACATGGGTGTATCAATCCGCCGTTATGTTTGGGTGGGAGTGGGGCTAAGCAATCGGCTATTGATCAGCTGCAGGTGTGCTGAAGAGAAATGTGTTTGCATGGTTAACCCTCCACTCCATATTTAGATAGGTACCAGTATGCATTATCTGTGACATACTGTATTAATAATTTGTTTACCATTACAGTAACACTTTAACACAAATAATTTATAACACCCCAAAAAAATGTGGTGTTTAATACAGGTGTTTCTAAGCGCAGTTTTTTTGCCTGTAATATTAAATAGCAGGAATTAAAGTTAAATACAAATAGTAAAAAAAATAGATACTTTAAATCTGTAAGCATCTTTTCATCTAAGTAGTTGTAAATGAGCCCTTATTCTCCTTTAGATTTCCACACTGCAATGCTCAACTTCGAAAGCAATGGCTAGTAAATATGCGGAGAGACAGGTGGATTCCTGCAGCCAGATCGCAACTCTGTTCAAGTCATTTCACCGAGGAGAACTTCGACAGGACCGGCCTGTGAGATTATGACAAAATGCAGTTCCAACAATATTTGACTTTTCTGATCATCTTCTAAACTAAGCATCAACACTGGCTGCCTCTGCCCCCTCCAAACGCTATGGCGGAGCTTGACATGCACCCCCAAAAAATTCTGACCTTGCATTTTCCTACCGCAAAAGTACTTTAAAAAAAAATGTTTTATTTATTTATTTATTTATTTATTTTTAAATCCATCAACTAAAATGCTTAAAATCCATCTGGCATTCAAGTTTATTCATCTTGGGATTGGAAATATGCATAAAAATGAGAATATGGTCAAAATGCTAACTTGCCTAATAATTGTGGGTACATTGTCTGCACTCACTCATTGTCAAACTATTTGTTCAACTATTAACCCTTTTATTGTTTATTTATTTATAATGATCATTAAGTCTGTCATATATTTTCTTTAGGGTAAGTATAAACCTTGATTGTACTGTAATTGCACCACATAGTTAAACTGCCTTATCACTTTCCTACGTATTTACAATTGGCAAAGAGTACATTTGGAATACAGGAGGTGAACAAATGTATTGAAACGGATGAGGGGTAGGATTAAATAAGCGTTGCTTCTTCCTGCTCCTTATTGGACATGTGGAACTGTGAATTGTACGATGTGATGTAACTTGCGTACATGTTCAAAATGAATTAAACCATTACCCCTTCTTTGTTTCACATCAATTGCTGATAGAATTGTTCACTCCCTGTATTCAACATGTACCCTTTACCAAATCTGAAATAGTGTAACAAAATGATCAGGATGCATAACAATGTGTTGCAATAGAGATCAATATAGATCAATGTGTAAATTCATGTTCTATCCTCATTGTAATAAAATATTTTTCCTTTGCTGTTGTCCGGATCCACTTCTAGGTCTTCCTGTGTTTGGTGTTGTACTGCGAGTGTCATTGAGCGTAGATACATGGCTTCCTAATTCCACTACGTCTTGTTGAACAAGCCCTTGCAACGTGGTAGTGATGTCAAATGTTAGTGATTGTCATTGTTGTGTCCTCCAGTTTCCTTGTTGTCATGGTGATGTGATATTCAGTATTTATCCACGTCCTTCATGTCCTTGACAACAAGTCCCCTGGCCTCTTCAAGTCCTCCATTTAGCTTGATGTAGATCTTGCAATTGGTGCTCCAAGTACCTTGAATCTTTCCCAGCTTTCTCAAGTCGCGTGCTTTCTCGGCGATGACAGCGTTGTGTTTTGTCAGATGTAGACGTTTGTACCTTTCAGAGTGTTTCTTTGATTCAGTAGTGCGGCTTTGAATTTCCTGTTGGTGAACTTGACGATGATGACGGGTTTGGCGTTGTTTCTGCCATACAGTGCAATGCAAGTATCTACAGTACATCCACCTGCTTTGATTGTAGAAAATTGGCAATTTGTTGCTCCATTGACGCAACATTCATTTCATCTGTCAGGTTCTCATCGTTCAATCGTGCTTTCTGACCCATCTCATCAATTGTATTTTTCATTTGCCCAATTATTTTTTTCCTTTGCTTCTTTTTCTACCTTAAGAGCAGTGCGCAAGGCAGCGGTATCATCCTGTAGTACCTTGATATATAACTGTGTGTGTGTGTGTGTGGGGGGGGGGGGGGGGGGGGGGAGTGGCTTTCCCAGTCTCTAATGGGGGGTTACTTTGCTCCTTCTCCTCCAACATGTCTGGTTTTGTCTGCAGTCAGCCTGCTCAGACTTGCCCCAAAAGCCGAGAGAGCCCACCTAAGGTCTCAAAGGCACCCCATGGTGATGGTGTGTGTGCATGTGTGTGTTTGTGTGGGACATAAGTTATAAAAATGTTGTGCTTTGTCTTAATGCTCCTCAGATATGATGCAGACATTTTGCAAGTTCATCACATTAGGACTTATTGAATTGTGCGTTTTAAACAATGATATGATTTATCGTTGGTAAAGCTTTGCTGACATTGAAATCGTCCAGCGGGACATCACACACATACTCCACAGGAAAGACACCCAAAAATAAGGGAAGATGTTTTGCAGGTTGCAGCTTGTGCGTTAATGTCAAGCGTTTTGTCACAGTCCATTTAAAGACGTAATGAAGGGCTGTCTGGAAAAAATTTGATACTGGGGTGGGGGGGGGAGATCTTCTTGAAAGACTAGACATTGTAAACATAACTACTCTATACTTTTAAAAACAAACAGTAAGAATAGTCATCTATTTATATAACCTGGATTATTAACACAAGAGCTGGACCAAAAATGCAGAATTAATAGTATTGTTTTTATTTTATGTCTATGGCTTTGATTTAATTAAAAATACTAACAATATTACAATAACAGAAAGAAGTCAAAATTTAACAGTGGGATTCTACACCACAACCACACTCTTGAAAAAATGTCAATATTTATAATGACAATATAGTTTAATGCTTATTTTTTGTCATGATTATATTTTTTTAAATAAAAAAAATTGCATCATTTTTGCTACAGCACTGACCTAATGTTGTGAACGCAAGGCTGTAGTTGCACATGTTCAACTGTAGAGGGCACTCAATCTCCCCTTTGTCTTTTTCCAGCCTACTGACAAATAACTAACTACTGTGTAGTGTCCCGTAATTATTGGTTGATTTCATAATTACGGTGGCTGACTGAGACACACGCACAGCAATGTCCAAATACATAAATGACCTAAAAGAAAATACGCACAAACAGCAAAGCACATACATGAGAGAGGTGCTGCAAGTTGACAGAACACAATGGAAGTCAGGCTAGCCAGGCTAACAGGAAATTAGCTGATAGGCTAACAGAAAATGATTAGAAAGCAACACATTTTTATGGTCAAGCGTTAAATAAAGACATAAAAATGTATCTTTTCATTCTGCCAACTTTCTTCTGGGCCTCCCGCTCATGTTTTTAAGGACACGTATCCTGCCGGTCTGGCACCCTTGGTCGTCTGGCTAACTTCCTGCTAGCCTGGCTAGGCTAACTTCCTGGTAGACTGGCCATAGGCTAACTTCCTGTTAGCCTGGCTAGGCAAACTTCCTGGTAGTCTGGGTATAGGCTAACTTCCTAATAGACTGGCTAACGTCCTGTTATTTATTATATGTATATTAACAGAATATGCCGTTTACATCTGCAACGCATCTACACATTGCGTACGTTTTTACATAGCTCAGTCTTGGTGAATAAAGCCGATAGAAACATCCGCATGCTCATGAAGTCTTAATAAGAGTCAGTAATAAAATAACCCCCCAATATATTTCACATATGAAGTATGGTTATTGACCATTTATGCTCATACATTTAAAAAATAATAATTACCACAGCATGTGACGTCGCAGAAGCGCTGTCGTAAACATTTGCGAATAGAGGAAGTGACGTAGGTCTTGCGAATGTGCAGAACCAATTGCTTTTCCGGTACGGATTATGTAATGACAGACTGGCTAACTTCCTGGTAGCCTGGCTAGGCAAACTTCATAGTAGTCTGGCTATAGGCTAAGTTTCTAGTAGACTGGCTAACTTCCTGTTAGCCTGGCTAATGTCCTGGTAGCATGGCTAGCGTCCTGGTAGCCTGGCTTGGCTAATTTCCTGGCAGCCTGGCTATAGATTAACTTCCAAGTAGACAAGCTAACTTCCTGGCTAACTTCCTGATAGCCTGATCAACAACCTGTTAGCCTGGCTAACATCCTGGTAGCCTGGCTAGGCTAACTTCCTGGTAGTCTGGCTTTTCTTCCCATGTGTTTTGGTTTTGGATCATTTCTGTGTTTGGAGTGGGCGCTGATGTTGCACGTTTGCCCCTGTTGGCCATCGTACATAATGCTAACAGCAATGCTAACAACAATACGAATAAGAATGCTAACCGAAGGCAGTGAAAGACAAGTGAGCCATGGATTGATTGACTGTAATCAAGCTTGAGGACATGTGAGGACATTAGAGGTCAAGGGGGTGGGGGGTGGTACAGATGCCTTAAAGAAATGTTGCCCAAACATGAGGCCACCTCCGAGTGGGTGGTCCCTTGGCATCACTGCAGACTGTCCCTTGAATGCGTCCCAGTGACACTCACTGTGTGTACTTTATATTCGTTGAGCAACGACTGGATTCTTTTGCAATGAAAACACGTACAGTCATTGACTTGTATGGACATTATGGAATTTGGAAAAGGACCAGTGGGCTCCATCTTTTCAGATTTTGCAGTTGCGTACATATGACATCAGATATGAGCATGCTATTGGTGGCCCTTAATCTGCTCTCTGGGGGGGGGGGGCACTTTAATAAGCATGCACCGAGTGGGATGTATGGGAAAGTGTGTGGAAACAGAGCCTCTGTATTCAAAGACAGTGGATCTTGACAAAATGATTTCTCAATGGAAGAGGCTCTCATTAGCATAACAATTGTGGGAACTCCATGGCTCTACTTTTTCATAAAGAGGACTGTACAAAAAAAACTATTATGCATCATGCATGAGGGAAAGGGGATGTTAGGATCACCCACATGGGGTAAAAAATATACTGGAGGTGAAACTGTATTGTATAATACATAATATATTGTTCATGCAGCAGTTTCAAACATAATAATGCTCATTTTGAAAGAGTTTTTTATTGAACAATATGTTTATTCTTAAAGTGAGAGTTTCTAATATTTTGTTGAGCCACCAGAGGGTGAAAAGAGACATGGTGGACCCAGTGATGGCCCTTTACAACCGTGACCAATTAAAGTGAATGATAACATATAATCATGCTCGCGGACCGATCACAGCGGCAGTTTGCGGGCGTAATGACTTCAGTTATTACGGTTACGTGACAGCAAATGCTGCGACGTCACTCAAAATGAGCCAATGAAATCGTGTCTTCACTTGCGGAGAAGTGAATGAGAGAACCGTGGTTTGCTGAAAAGTTGACAAAAGCGAACATTTAAAAGTGAACAGAGGGACCAAAATACCGAATGTTCATTCTTCCACAATCCAGTGCCAAACCGCTGTGTCTCATATGCTCTGAAACTGTAGCTCTGGTCAAAAGCGCAAATGTGACGTGACATTACCTGACAGAACACACATCATCCACCCAAGTCTGATGTGAGAGCACGGAAAATAACGTAAGACCGCAATATGAAAAATCCATAAGAGTGATAACGCATTAAGTTATAGCACAGCAATGTGCAAATGAGTGTTCACTAAGGATTGTATGGATATTGGAACAAAACCAAAAAATCTTTGACTGACGCGGGATTTGTGAAGGAGTTCTGCTGCTGAGATTTTACTCAAACATAAACAAACTGTGTGGCAAATTCAGGCACATCCCAATGTCAGCTACAACAACAGCAAGAAAGTCTGAAACTTTAAGAGGGTGAACTGTTTCAGCTTTTCTGTTAAAGAGACACTTATTAAATTGTTATTATTTAATATTTTTTCAGAGAAACCGTTGCAGTTTTATTTCACTGAAAGGTAAGCCTCTCGTGTTCATCTCTGCAAGTCTGCAACGACTTGTTCTCAACTAACTTGTGCTAAGTGTGCGTTCACATAATAGGGGGGCGTTCGACGTCATATTATTCTACTTCTGCTAAAAGATGTAGTCATGCCGGCTGGTGTATTTTCCAAAAAATGAGTGAGTAATTATTACGGAGCGTTATGAGGAGTCCCCAAAAGATTATGACTGCTAAAAGCAATATTGTCGCCGCCAATAGAGCGAGGAAGGACCGTTGACAGAATAATGCTGAGCATGTAATGGGCAAGTTAACACTGACTTATTATACTAACTATACTCTACTAGTCTTTTCGTTTATCAATGCTCAACATTGCACAACTTTGACATTTTAACACTGATCCATTGAGAATATAAATCATTTTGAGCAACAACTGACTTTTTTCATCTTTGAAATATGTCTTCTTGTTGTATCTGGCTGTGACCACTAGATGGCAGCGCTGCCGTGAGTACTCACGCAAGGACAGCTGTGACATTTACGTCTGCTAACATTGGCCTAATTTTTAATATTTCATGTTGCATTTTATTCCTGGTGCTCGTTTGAGCATATCTAGCGTATTTCCTCATCTGAAAATCTTGCTCACAGATGGATAGCATCATCAGGGAATGCTCTTTTCTTCCATTTTTTTTCCTCCGTGTCCCCTCGGGGGCTACGTAGGTTGTAAATAAATGGTGACACGATCTCCAAATTAGCTAAACAGTGAAACAGTAGCACTTTCATAGCCGATTTTTAGATGAAAGCATGGATGAGGTTAGCCTCGTTACCATGGTGATACAGCTGCTTTAAAAAAGAGCTACCTTTGCTGAACAGGCAAGTCTGGCTTCCCACTCAACACAGCTCGCTAACCCACTAAACTCGCTTCGCAGAATACCCCCCTAGTCTGTTTGATGCAATTTAAGGCTAAATGAAGTTCGACCGTTGAACCTTACTCCATTTTACATGAAGACCCCTGGTGTATAATACTGTAGTTCTCTGTGTACTATTACTTACTAGGTTACTTTGTGATGAGTATTTGTTAGGCATTGTTGACACAACACATGTGGCACATTTGTGGCTTTTGGACCACATGGCGATGTTGTTTCACACACAGGAGGTCCTGCTGGGCCCACCTTCATTTGCATACACTTGATTACATTTATTTATATTCATTCACTTATGCTGGATGTATTTGTTTTTACTCACATGCATATTTATTTATTTATATGGATTTACATTTATTTATATTTACGTGCTTCAATATTCATGTATTTGTATGAATTTACTTGATTTACGTACACATGTATCTATTTATCTGTATTTACATGCATATTTATTGATATTTATATACATGCACATGTATCCATTCTTATTTCTTTACCTACACATGTATTCATTTATACTGTGTTTCATACAAGACATATGTATATGTTTACCATATTTATGTTGATTTCAGGGAGGGCTGATATGAGGGAATCATGACGTCATATAAGGTGAGATTACACGTACTGTGCAGGTGAGCAAATCAAGCCCTCCTTTTTCTCCTGCCTGTGACGTTATGCGGCCTGTCGTAACTTCCCCTGAGCTCACTTGTAAACAAACATTCACGTTCCGAGGAAGACATTTTGCATGCTGGTTGTACCAAATGCTCGGCGATGAGAGGGGAAAAAAACCCCATCGAGCACGCAAAAAACCTTATCAGCCACCTGAAATGCCAGCGCCGCGGTGTTTGAAAAGTGCAAAATGTTTGCCAAACACCTCCGTGGCGTCACACCGGCTGCTTGGAGCGTGTGCCCGAATACAGTGCAGCTTGCTGGGTCACGCCAGGTGGCTCCTGCCGCTCTATACTCTGGTTCTCCTGATAGTAGTGATGTGGTAGTAATGTCATGATATTTGATTAGGTACAGTTGGTCAAATCCTAATTTGTTCCAGTCCTTCTTACTTCCTGGTGTGCACAAAATACACTTAAATCAAAGCGCATCTCTAATTTACATTTAGATTCACTTATTAATATTTACTGACGCAGACGGGCAGAACCAGTCAAAAGTTTACAAACAACTTCCCACTGAATTGCATGACAAAGTGCGTGTAAACTTTTGACTGCTACTGTACATGGACATGTAAATTATACAGTTATAAAGTACAATACAATACATTGATACCATGATGTTTTCATGATGAATAGTATCATCTGTGATTAGTTCTTCCTCACGGACTGAACAGTATATTCAGCCATGTTGCCGTATTCTAACAAAAGTTAGAACACTTTCTCAAGGATTACGTTTCGTTACAAAGAAGCAGACCTACTTTTCTGAGTTTGACCAAACTTATGCAAATTTGCAGGACCATAAATGCTGAATCGCAAATGTGTGAGCATCCGCTGTACTTTATTGTAAAATTAGATCAAATGAAACGACCTTACTTTATATTTTAATGTTAAAGATTGTTGTGAAATGTAACGTCAACTATTATGTAATATAACATAAATGCATAAGACTCATTTCTATAATTATGGAAAATGTTTTACTTGGAAATAATGGAAGAACATGACATGCAATCGCAAGGTGCTTTAATGCTGCACCGTAAAATCCATTAGTTAACCTAACTTAAAAAAAAACATGCAAACCGATTGCCTTGAAAAAAGCAAGTAAATGGAACTTAATAGTTGTGGTTGACCACAGTAGATGTTTACGTTTTACTTGGTACAGTCAAGTGAGATTAACTTTTTTTTTTAAAAATAAGTTTGTTCTACTTATTTATCTGAGTTGCGAGTGCTATTGGATTTTACAGTGTGGCACAAATGTCATATAAATGTAATAACTGTGTTAATCATATAGTCAAAGGCTCCTTATATGTTACAAACATGTTGCCATAAATGAATTCATAGTATTGACATTATTATATTTCATTGTATTGTTGTTTTTATTTTGGTACTGTTTGTTTGTTTATTTATTTTTTAAATATATTTTTTGTGTAATTGAAAAAAAAGCAATGTTAAAATTGAAAAACAATATGAAGTATTTGCAATATAATTGCATTAAAGTAATACAAAAAAGAATATTGTATTTTTTTAGGGCCATTGTTAACAAATATGCTATTTGTGTGTTCATGTGTGATAACAATCCATCCATCTATCAATCTTTTATGCCACTTGTCCTTACTGGGGTCACGGGTATGCTGGAGCCTATCCCAGCTGGGGTACACCCTGGACTGGTTGCAGCCAATGGCAGGGCACATATAGACAATCAACCAATCACACTCACATTCATACCTATGGAAACCGGAGTACCAACAGACTCCACACAGAGATGCCCAAACGGAGATTTGAACCCAGATCTTCCCGATCTCCTGACTGTGTGGACAACATGCTAACCACCAGGCGTGACAACAAAAATATTTATTTATACTTTTTTTATAATTATGAATTATTATATAATAGTAGTATATATAATAATATTATAATTCATTAATAATATAATTATTATTTTATTCTTATAATAACTAATTATAATTCCTGTCTTGCAATGTTAAAGAATTGTTAATGTGTCTGATAATGTTAAGAAATTTAGGATCCAGACGGTGATCCGGGGTCACCCTCAAAATGTAATCAGTTCTACCATATCCCATTTCCAACAGTTCCTGAAAATTTAAGCCAAACCCATTCAGAACTTTTCAAGTTATTCTGAACACAAACAAAAAAAACATTCAAACGTAACCTCCATGACGGAGGTAATGAAGTCGGAGGCACCCCAACCTCCCCCACGCTCGTGCTGTGCCTTTAAAAGCCCCTGTCCCGGTTGGAGGCAAGCTCCGCCCCTGGAGACATCAACTTTTTCATGTTCTAAACTTGAATAAAGTCCACAAAGTGAGCAGCAGAGATTTATCCTGCCAGCGATGATCTGCTAACAAGATTCCCTACGCTGAAAAAACAACTTTTTTGGAGGTTTTTTTGCTTATTGTTGGACATTTAGTGTTTTTTTTCTTGTTATTGTGTAAAGTTTGTCCATTGGTTCCAGTTGTGGAATGATTTGCTTTGTTGCTTTGTCAAGAATGCCAGCAAGAAACAACTTTGAACAAACGTCGAGTTTGACTGCAAACTTGCTAGCAAAGTTTTAGTGCGAGTTTAGGATGAGTCGGGACAACTTTTACTGATTGGCTTCGACTTTAGCATTTCCTGCTGCGCCAAAAAGTAAGGAAAAACAAGTTCTGGATTGGAGCAGGTTTGTTTGTTGTTGTTGTTGTTTTTAACTTTTTCTGACTCGCAAAGTTGGAGACACATTTTTTTTCGGGACAATGGATCCGAGCCAGCACAACCCTCCAGCCGGACACCAGATCGTCCACGTCCGGGGCGACTCTGAGACCGACCTGGAGGCTCTGTTCAACGCCGTGATGAACCCCAAGAACACCATCGTGCCCCCCTCCGTGCCCATGAGGATGAGGAAGCTGCCGGACTCCTTCTTCAAGCCGCCGGAACCCAAATCCCACTCCAGACAAGTAAGTCCGGCCTGGGCCGCCTGGTTCCGACCCAGACAGCAGGCCCCGTCCTGTGGGGGTGAAAAAGGGAGGGAGGGAGGGAGTCGTCCCATTTCTCTTGACTTTACAACTTCACTTCTTCAAAGTGACGATGGCACCTGTACGCCACCTAAACTTGTTATTTCAATATGAGGAAATGACGTCATCAAGAATCAGTCATTAATTAATGAGGATGCATCAATCTGCACATAATGTTTCTTCCAACAGCAAAGCATTTACCGTTTTTATCATAAAAGTCCCATTTGCAGCACACAATTCCCAATGTTTTGTCCAATTTCTCTTTCTTTTCCTCCCCCACCCTCATACGACTTTGGTCGACAGTGCGCATGCGTTGACAGAACCCTAACCCCCCACCCCCTTCCAGAGGCCTGCAAGCTTGCCTCCACACGCACAGCCTCCTAACTCCTAATTCCTAACATCTAACAACTTGTAATTACAACATAAAGAACGGTCTCCTTTTTCCACCACATTCTCCAAAAACAAATACAAGCAAGCCCTCACTTTGCTTTTTGTAGCTTGGGATGCAAATGGCCAATGTGTTTCCTCCCCAGGAGGAAAGGAAAGGAAAAAGGAAAATATCATGTCACAAATCACAACATTGACTTACATCAATTGTGCCCCTGCTAAATAATGGCGAAAATAATGTACAGCATTTTACAATGACAATCGAACACCCAAAGTCACGCAGGACCCGTTGTGAAGCCCCAATCCCCCACAGGCCTAATTATTGGACTCCAGCATCACTTTTAAAGTGCTTAAAAGTAGGAGTGTCACAAGGTCTTGTGTTACAAGATATCGCAAGATTAAAACGTGACAGGAGTTCATGTTCAAGATTCAAGAGAGTTTTATTGTCATGTGCATAGTACAACAGCAGTTATACCATGCAATGAAAATCTTATTCTGTTCATTCTCCCAAGAAAAGAAAGAAAACAAATGAAAGAATAAGAACATAAGAAACATAAACACATAAACATATATACCAATAAATTAAGCAACAACAACAGAAGAGACATTAATACAAGTAAACAATACAAATAAATAAATAAATAAATAAAGTGCTATGAGTGTGTGCGTGTGTTGCGTGCGGCGTGTGCGAGTGCTTCGTTGAGGAGCCTGATGGCCTGTGGGTAAAAGCTGTTTGCCAGCCTTGTGGTCCTGGACTTCAAACTCCTGTAGCGTCTGCCTGACGGTAGGAGTTGTTCAGAGAAAAACTGTCTTGTGGGGACAATAATAAATAAATAAATGAATCACACAATAATAACAAATGAACAAATGAACTGGATAAGTAATACAGTATATTGCCACGTGCATGCGTGCATTGGTTTCAGCACCATGGCGCGTTTGTTCCATTGAAAAACAACAGGAATGGAGTGAGCCCTTTTGTCAGTCATATCGTCTCTTGGTCTCGGTGGGTGGAGGCGGGGTCACTAGCATACACACAGAGTGCAGAAGAGTGTGACGTAGTAGAAATAAAATTAGTAGATTGCAATATACTGTCATATTTTTTACAATATTTTTTCATTGTACTTTTCTTAAAAGTAATGTTAAAGTCTCGTTCTCGTAGAGCCCATCTCGTGTGTCTCATGACACCCCTACCAAAAGGGTACCAAACCATAAAACTCTTTGAAGGAACCACCCCACTGACCAGACAACAGACCCCAAACGACTACCAAGTGGCACGGTTCGTTTGGGTTCAGTTTGCTACCGCCAACTCAAGGGGTTCCACTCTTCAGCGGTGGTACACCTCGGTATGCTTATATAGAGAGGCGCTAAACACACTTCCTGTCAATTGGGTGGTAAGGAACCTTGAGAGCAAATGAAGACGCAAGCCAAACCAATCTGTACCGTAGCAACCCAAACTGAACTGTACTGCTAACGATGTACTTGGGCTGTTTGAGTTCAATAATTAATAATCAATCAATATAAATGTTTACATTGAGAAAACCTTATCATACCTTCAAAGTGACCCATCTCGTTTTTGTCCGTCCGTCGCAGGCAAGCACGGACGCAGGCTCTGGCGGCACACTCACCCCCCACCACGTCCGCGCCCACTCGTCTCCAGCGTCCCTGCAGATGGGCGCCGTCTCCGGAGGTTCCCTGTCCGGCATGGCTCCGGCGGGCGCCTCCCCGCAGCACCTGCGGCAGTCGTCGTACGAGATCCCCGACGACGTGCCTCTGCCCCCGGGTTGGGAGATGGCCAAGACCCCCTCGGGCCAGAGATACTTCCTCAAGTAAGAGCGTCACTCTCCTCACTGGCTTTGGAAATACCTGAGATGACAACTTAGATCTTTAGCATTTGTCACTTCCAGGATGTTTTATGTCTGTTGTGGCGGCCCCTATGCTTTGTGTTGAAAATGTTTTGTAAGACATGCTAGCATACATGTTATACACATATCCTAAAGTTTTATCATCATTAGACAAATGATTATGATTAATTATGGACAATTAGTTGCTAAGTCCCGCCCACTTGATGGCACGCAATGTTTTTCAACCAATCATGCATGTGCGTACCAAATTTGGTGTGTACCAAATGTTGCAGTGATCGGGCTAAACGCTAAAGTTACAGTGGGTGTTTTTTAGAGCTGTGTGAGAAATTTCAAGTCAATCAATGAGGTCAAACTGTAATAACAGCACCACCATGTGGTGTGTTTGTCATAAAAGTAACATAGTAGGGTGCATGCTTTCATACTTGTTCACCCTTTTGTGTGCAGTGCTTCAGGAGTAGAAGAGTTAGACTATGAGGTGTCCTCGTGACTGATTGATTATGTCTTTCTAGCTAATGCATCTTTCGCTGCTAAACTGCTATGTGATACGCTTGTATTGACCCAACAAAACCAAGTAAGGCAAGTTTTGGATTTGTGTGCACTGTTGCTGTACATGACGTGGACAGTCCACTTGCAGTCCTGCTGCACAATGCAGCACAATGGCCTCAATTGCAGCTTATTACATTTGCTGGCGAACAAGACCAGGCTTCAGTGGGCCGCGTGTAGCGTTCCTCAGGTTTCGCTGGGAAACAAAAGGTCCACTGTGGCCTCAGCAGACATCTCTGCAAACTTCATCTGCAAAGCTGAACATCTCCAAGCTCCACAAAGTGAAGCCAGGTAGCACCAAAGTTGGGCTTCAAGCCTCTCGGTGGACATTTAGATTAGGGGTGTCCAAAGGTTATTCCAGTGAGGGCCACATAGTGAAAAATGAATATTTTGATATACTTTGATATTTTGTAAAGATATGCTAAGAAGCTCATACATATTCCAAGAAAAAAGTGCATCTCAGCTTTGTCTTATCGGTGAAAAGGCCTATTATTAATATCCACTTCACTCTTTGTTGTTTGTATTATGTTCCACATATTTCGACTTTCTTCATAAATCTTCAGAAATTTTCTTCATGTGATTTTTGGCATTATTCCCACAATAAAACCACAACTTAGTTTTCCAAAAATTACAACTTTATTTTCTTTTGTTTGTTTCAACTTAAAAAAACAACATTTTTTTCAACTGAATGCTACTAAAGTGAGATTATTTTCCTCATTAGATTTTTTTCCTCATAAGATTGTGAGTTTATTCTTATTATTCTATAAATAGCTACCTTTTTCCTCGTTAGAATCTGACTTTTTCTTTTAATGTTTTTACTTTATTCTCGTAAAATTACAGCTGTAAAAAAATTGTTTTAAAAAATTTTCCAACTATTTTAACTTTCTTCTTGAAAATTTTCTTCTTGTAATAATAACTTTATTCCCGTAATAGTTTTCCTTCATTCTTGTGACATTATAACTTTTCACCAATGTAATTTTCCCAAAATTTTGTCATAATATTATGACTTAAAAAACATTTATTTCTAATGCTTCAACTCTATGCTACTAAAATGACATTTTTCCACATATTACAAGTTTATTCTCATAAAATTGCAACTTTTTTTCTTGTTAAAATATGACTTTTTTTTAAATTTTTTAAATTTCCCAACTATTTAAACTTTCTTTTTGTACATTTTGTTCTTGTAATTATGACTGTATTGCCATAATATTTTGAATCCATTCCTGTAACATAACTTTATACACAACCTAATTTTCCCCAAATTAAAACTTTATTCGTTGTTTTGTTTGCTTTTCATTGTTATTAAATTCTTTAAAATTTAAACTTTAAGCTGCTATTTTTCTTCATAATATTACAACATTGTCATAAAATTAAGACTTTTAGAATACAACTTTTTTCTCCTAATATTTTCACAGATTTTTCCATTTTTGCGTTTTTTTTTTTTTTTTGTTAAATGATATTTTTAGAATCTGCTGCAAAAAAAAACAGTCGCAGGCTGCAAATGGCCCCTGGGCCGGACTTTGGACACCGTTGGTTTAGACTGATTTAGGTTATTAGTTATTAGTTATTATTAATTGAATAATTCGTTAGTTATTAATTTATTTCAAAGGTCCGACGTAAGGCACACCCAAATGTGGCGCTGTAAACAGACACACAGATGGAACCACGTGACACACCAAACTATAGAAGAAGAAAGCAGTGTAGTGTATCAACAGTGACTTACCCCCCCCCCACCTCACTTTGTTCTGTGAGCGGAGTTCTGGTCGGATTTAGGTGGGCGGGAAAGCAGTTGCGGTTAGTTGCTGGGGTCACTTAAGTAAAGAGTTTGGCTTCTGAAAACAATATGCGTTCAAAAGAGTAACACATTTGCATCACAAAACCGAGCAGACCTTATTTCCTCTCCATTCATATCACTACACACTCTCGCTTGTCCATTGTTGTGTGTGTGTGTGTGTGTGTTCCACAGTGTTTACATGCGCGGATGGAGATTGCTGCGACTCTTCATCTGTGCATGTACCACACACTGCAATATTGTGCCATAACCAAGGCAAAAATCTTCATGGGAAAACCAAATCGTATGAAAAGTGGAGATTTGACTGTACTGCTTTCAGCTCCTGAAAGGGGTCGCCGCTTTAGCAGCAGTAACCTACCGCTTAGACGTTATTACATAACAACTCTGGAACAGCTCATTTTGACGCCGGAGGTCGGCCTTATTCTGTCTTTGGTGCAAAAAAAAAAAAGAAGTTCACTTTAACAAACACAATTGATTTACTTGGCATTAAAAAAGAGATTGTGATGGCAGATGTTGGAAGGTTTCACATCTGGATGACATCTGCAGCATTTCAAAGGACCGTGTGTGTGTGTATGTGTGTGTGTGTGTGTGTGTGTGTGTGTGTGTGTGTGTGTGTGTACGTTTAGCAGACTCTTCCAGGATCAATGGCGTTATTAAGAAAGGGACAATTATGCAATTTGGTGAGAAAAATGAAGGGTTTAGTTGAGTAAAAGCCAGTCTTGTTTTTGACGTGTTACAATCATCAAGAAAGACAAAAATGTAACTCCCAAGTGGAGCCAAAATAAGGTTTGCTAAAGTAAAAGACAAAAACAGGAATGTTTCTTTGGGTGCATGTCTGATGTGGGCTTGTAGGAGGTTTTATCCGGCCAAAAATGTCACGCAAGTGAAGGAAAAGCGCCGACATTCGATCTGCAGCACAGACGGCCTTCGGCAGAGCTGCTGGAAAAGACACTCCCCTATTTATAAACACGCCGAGTCTGACACAGAAGTGTTGAGGCGAAGCCCGGTGAGGGAGTGTTTGGTGGACGGACAGGCGGGGGCTGGGATGATCGGGGTGACAGGCGGTTCGGCGGAGGCTCGCATTTCATTCAGTTGTCCTGACGGCCATATCAATCCCCGCTTGAATGCTGTAGTCAGGAATTTCCTCCTCAGTTGTTTATTAGCACACTTTAGGATGATGGCAAGAAGGCGGGGGTTGGGGGAGGGTGATGGGTCTCTGAGTCATCACAAGCCCACGGATGCCGATGTCCCACTCCCGTTAAGAATCAGGCAGGGCCGCGGCATGTGATGGGTCCTCTTTTGTGTTGGCGGGAGTTAAATGGCAGCCATGTGGAGACCAGCAGAAGAGCGACTCGGGCCCTCCCTTTGTCCCGGCGCTGAAACAGTGATCTTTATTCAGACCGCAGGCTCATGTGAGCCTTCCTAAAATAGAAAAAATGGCTGACATGAAGTTTGAAGATGGCGCTCAGGAGCTCCCCTTGGAGGCACTGGTGTAAATCCAAGAGGTGTTGCCTCATTTGTCTATTACGTAGTGTACAACTCCCATGAAACTTTGTGCTAGGTAGTGATCGCTTTTTTCAAAACACCATTTCCGTAACACTTTCACTTTCTGAGATCTAACAATGCTTGCTTCCATATGACCACAATCTTTGTTCGCTGGGCTGATGAAAAAAGTTGCATGGAGTGTGGCCTCCAGAGTGAAAACAGTGGTTGGATGAATCATGAGGAGGCTGATTCCAAAAGCAATTATGATGCAGATAGAGTTGCACAACTGCTGCATGAGAAACACATTTCAATGTAAAGACTGCCCCAACGTCAACACAGTATGTTGACCTTTCCCCCTCTTTCTTCCAGCACTCCACTGTGGCCTTTGATTTACGACAGCGGGAAGGTTGGGTCACCTTGCTTGGTGCTGGTTGGCTAGCTGGGTGGGGGGCTCGGGAGTTGGGGGTGTCGTGGCCGTGTCATAAACTAATGAAGGTTTCTAATTTAGGAGCTATCCACATGGAAAGATTTTCAGGTCAAAAGGGTAAAGTATTTTATGGTTTCAGCCTTTCATCCACACGGAAACGGCCTTCTGGGTGACCTGAAACGCAATTTTTTGAAAACAGCTTCCAGAAAGGGAAAATCTGAAACCCCCGACTTGTCGTTTCTGTGTAGACAAGCAACCCACTTCTTTTGGAAAACGATGACATCACCAACCTGTCGCCGTCACGTGACCAGAAGTGAGTTTTGACGACAAGCCAACATAATATCGGAATATTTATGGACTGGCATGACTCACCCTGGTCCACATTATCCTGATGTTTTGTTGTCTCATTCTCCAAAATGACTCGCACAAGTAATTCCACTTTGTCGTAAACCTAGATGAGCCTCGGAAAGTGCAAGACGACGGATTTATGCGCATGCGTTCTTTCCTTCTTCTATAGTTTGGTGTGGAACGTGGTTCCGTCTGTGTGTCTGTTTACAGCGCCACACATAGGTGTGCGTTGTGTATCGCATCCTTTTCACCCAGTGACCCTTCCCCGTCTGGATGCGACCATTTACTAATCCCACACGTTGTGGATGCAAAGGTTTCTGTGTGGACAGAGCCTCAGACACACCGGCCAACTAGGAGGGGTAATCACTGTTTCTGCGCGCTTATTAAATGCAGCTTTCAATGAGCTTTTAGTCTGTGGGAAGTCAGCCCTAAGCTGGGGTGGGCTCTGGTGGGGGTAGTTATTGTCCGCCCTCAGGGGCAGGTAGAGCCATGTGTTGATGGACACTTTTGTCTTTTCCCAATTGGATTCGAACCACTTTGGAAGGGGCTACTTTTTCCCGCGTCCACAAAGGGTAGCTTGCTTTTTGTTAGACGTCACTAAACAATCCAAGATTAGGCTGTATGCTGCTAAGAGGAGATCACTACTGACCTTTTGTTTTAGGATGTTGATGAGTCTCGTATTTGTGCACATAAAAATACAGACAGCTTGATGGCTGGATTTCAGCGCAGGCTGGTTTGACCCTGTAGCTTCTCGAGGCACAAATGGTGCTCAGGGAAGACGGCGTTGTGGTCCATGTGTGAAGAGCTCATTTGGAGTAACTTTGTGTTTGACAAACTTTTGCTTTATTGACCACACACAGACAAGACCCTTCCTGTTCCACTGGAGGCCTGTCAGCTCAGTACACAAATGGGACTGTGAGAAAGTGGAGGCTTGTGTTGACCAAAGTCTTGATGTAACACCTCCATCTCAGACATCAATGCCTCCACTGTCACTGCTGCCATCTTTGCAGGGATGCACGGGGTTCATGCAGGTGGGATCACGGGTTAAACTCACGCTAAGAGCTTCACTTTTGTCAGTAGAGCTGAAACCTTGCATGTCAACCACAATTGCTTCCAGAAGTTGTTCAATTCAGTTACAAGTTCAGTCATAAAAAACAATGGGATCTGTTACAGTGGTCAAAAAACTAGCAAGATGATATGGCCTGCGCTGGACAGGCACAGACGCAGCTATTTGTAGTTTCACTGTTCTACCACGAGGTCTTGTGTGTATGCACGGTAAGAGTTGTGCATAAATGTATGCATTTTTCTACGCACAAATACAAGTGGATAAATCCCATACTTTGCGTTGGAATGTTCTTACGCATGCTCTAACCACACATCTCTGCAGTGGTTTGCGTTGCAAGGTGTCAGAAAGAGGCGAAAATGTTGATTGCTCTTTTCCAACGTCAAAGCTGATGTGTGTGACTATCTTGTTTTGCCTAAACACAAAGATAACAGGTCTGCTTTCATGGATGACTAAGGAAATGTAAAAAATAGCCACATTTGACAGACTGAAATCAGGATATTTTTAAATGAAACAATTCATTGTTCACCAAAATAGCTGTCGATTAACTGGATAATCGATTAATCGTTGCAGCTCTACTGGGACCATGATAAATAAATGAATTCATCACACAGTAAATGAAAAGGAACTGGATCATTTTGCCATTCTTAATATATTGCAATGTGCATATGTTCCATAAAACAAAGGCATTAACAAAACTTGTTAACTCAGTCAGACATGTCTGAAATTGACATGGATTGATCAGAAGTTGCTATATTTATTGTTTATTATTCAGCAATATGTGTCATGTGTACGTGCTTAAGTGATCTGTAAGACTTATTAGTTTTTAGTACCAACTCTTCTACAACTTTCAATTTTTTCTTAATTGCTTTATGCTTTTTTGTTTTATTTTTCCAGTTTTATATTTTGTTTCTACAATGTGCCGTTCACAGGCCCATAAAAATGCGGTCCACAAATGGCCCGCAGGCCACACTTTGGACATCCCTGGTTTACATATTACACAGGGAGGGGGGAGTGTTAACAAATGAGTGTGTCCATGCTGTGTTTTTGTAGCACTATCACTAAATGACCCCTGCTACAGGCAAAGGCTGGATGCAGGCATCCACAGCGGTGCACACGCACTGGGTTGACGAGGTGCGCTCCAGTGGTAAGCCTCTCGTGGGCGCTTGTTGGTTACACAGTAAATGCATGACAAAAGAAACCGGCTTTCTCTTTTAATGCACGCCACACTCAAATTCGGAACGGAGTTACGATGCATACAAAAAAAAGTCTTTCGCGCATGAGTGGGACAGCACTGACGTCACAGAGAGCAGTCATCTTTCCTGCAACGCTCCACTATCTCTGATAACATAGCTAGTTAGCTACAAGTGCATCTTGTCCGGCTGAGAAGTCGCGAACCCTGCCGATGTGAACAAAGAAAAGTTGTAGATTTACATACAGATGCGCAAAAATTTTACTCTAGTTTGATTCACTTTGTATGGACTTATTCCAGGAGCTAAATGCAAATGAAAGGGTTGAAAAACGTATTCGCACAAGTGCTCCCTTTTCATTTTCTCTACTCGCACAGCCTTATTTCTAGGCGCCTATGCGAGTGAAATGCTCGCACTGTACAGCCCTGACACACAGACACAATACAAACAGACTCGCTGGCTCGAGTCTGTCGGATAATGACGAGCTATACTCGTTTAATGCAAAAATGCATTATCCGTAACGGATGCTCTACAACGAGTATTCGGCTCATCCCGAGTTTTCAGGCCAAAACGTTTCAGCCTCTCGTACACACGGGAACGCTGTTCTGGGTGATCTGAAACAATCTTTTTTGAAAACAGCTTCCAGAGTGGGGAAATCTGAAAACACTGTCTTGGCATTGCCGTGTTAACAAGGCAATACGAGAACGATGACGTCACCGACCCACCGCCGCCGTCACTTGACCAGAAGTGAGCTTTGATGACAAGCCAACATAATATCTGAATATTTCGATGGACTCACTCATGACTCACCTCAGTCGACATTCTCCTGATATTTTGTTGTCTTATACTCCATAATGACTCGTAGAAGGAATTCTACTGCTCAACGACGGACTCATGCCCATTCGTTCTTTCTTCTCCTTTGTTTTGGAGTGTCACGTGGTTCCATCTGCGTGCCTGTTCACAGCGGCACATGTTGGTGTGCCTTTTGTAATACATCGTTTTCACTCAGCGATGCATTGCCGTCTGGATGCAACTATTTACTAATCTGGCACAGTATGGACGCAATTTTTTTTCAACCCACCAAGAAAAAAAATCCCATGAACGTTCCCGTGTGGACATTGACATGGTCTCTTTGTCTCGGTGGATGGAGGCGGGGCCGCTAGCATACACACAGACTGCAGAAGAGTGTAGCCTCGGGAGGAGTTTGTGTCATAACTTAACTTATGACACAAAACAAAAAGCTGCGTTTCACCGGTCCTCACGCAAACGCTGAAGCTGGAGTTTTTGAAAATCTCCACTTTGGCCGGAGTCTTCCAAAAGCTAAATATCCATATTGGTGTGGACATGGCCTGAGATAATCATCACATAAACATTCCATCTGATGATTTATGCTTTTACAATTCTTAGTTTTTGACTTTTATTTTCATGATTATCATTTTCACCTTCTTCGTGAAAGGTAAAAAAAAAAAAAGCACTAAACAAGCTCAGCTGATGCTTAGCTGCTCTGACTCGTCTTGTCTCTTGACTTTTGGGATTGTTGTTTGACTTCTGGACCTTTATTTCTTTGGGAGTTCTTGAACTGTTTCAAGGATAGCTTTAATATTAAAGATGGATCATGTACCAGTTATTCTCTAATGTGTAAGAAACATCATTCATTCATTCATTCATTCATTCAAAAGCAATCCAAAATTCTGTGTTGATGTTCTCCAAGCAGCGAATGCTTTTAAGAAGTGCTTAACTCCATGTGAGTGTTGGAATGAAAACAGTGGAAGAGGTACCACCACTCCGGCAGTGGTCTTTAACTGCGTCTTGTCGCTGCAAACGCCCCTTCAAAGGGAAGCTTCAAGCTACAATGGGGTCATGAAGGTTGCCCCAATAATCTCTCTTGATGATGTCCTGCTGATAGAGAGGCAAACAGGCATCCCCGCTCCACCACAGCCGAGGTGGTCATCCTCATCTTAGAGGCCTGATTACATCTGGCCCCCCTCGGTGCGATCTTTAGTCACTGGCTTCAAGCGCATTCTGAGCATGTACACCCCCAGAGGGGGAGCTCCTTAGGACACCTTAGGACCTGATTCAAAAGTCATCTATGGGGGTATCAATTGTCTGGCTGGTCTGATGTTTGTTAAGTCATTCTGAGATGTTTCAGACTATAAACCCGCTTATTTTTAGCAGGATGGGGGCCGTGCTTACAACAGTGTTTCATATAGATCCCCGATGTTTTGTTCCGTGACCATGACTGAATAGCAAAAATCCACCAGTAATTGATATGTTCATAAAAATGTTTTGGACAAACAGCTCGCTCCTCCCCCTCCAAACTCTCCCGCTAGCTTGATGTTGACGTTCTCCGATTCTGGGTCAACATTTGCAATAAAAGTGAGTGTTGTAATTATTAGATTAGATTCATTTCCAGAACCCTGCCCTTCTCTCTACAATTGCCATGGTTCACTCGTGACACAATCCAGATTTAATCCCTAAATATGCCTCACACGCTTATACATATTTCCAGTATAAGATGTATAGCTACACTTATTAAACATATTTCCAGGATAAAACGTATACTTACTCACCACTAATCAATGATAACATAAAATGATCCATGAACACATGAAATGGGAGTCACGATGTAGACATTATATGCAAGTTTCACTTTTGCGTCTCACAGCACACAACTATGGTTCGTTCAAGGGCTGCTGAACAAAGTGCCAAATCTCAACTCTTGAGGAAAAAACATTATGTATTATTATCATAAATGTACAAATTGTGGGCTTTTCTAACAGTGGTACATTTTACTGGTGTTATCACGTATTTATAAATTATTAACAATTTATGGTGAATGAGGATGTTTTTTCTGTATAAAAAAGTGTGTATATACACACACACACACACACACACACACATATACATACACACACACATAAATATACAGTATATATACATACATATATACATATCTACATACACACACACACATACAGTATATATATATACATATACACACACATATATACATATATACATAAAAACATATGCACAAATATACAAAACACATACATACATATACATACATACACATATACATATATACAGTATACATATACAGTACATACATATACATACATACAGGTATATATACACATACATACTGTATATACATACATATATACTGTACATATGTACATGTACATACATATACTGTATATACATATATACATATACACACACATATATGAATATATACATACATACGTATATATATACACACACACATACATATACACACATATATATGTATTTATATATACACACACACATATATAGACACATACATACACATATATACACATATATATATATATACACACATACATATACACAGACATATATGTATATATACACATATACATACACACACACATATATATGTATGTGTATATATATATATATATATATATATACACACACATACATACATAGATACATACATACATACATACACACACATATATGTATAAACACATACAGTACATATGAAAAATTGCTGGAATTTGCATTTTGCACATTTGGATCTTAATGAGGTTTTAAGTAGAGCTACAATATGCAGAAACAAGAAGGGAGGGTGAGACAAAAAGCACTTTGAAAAAGTCATTTATTGAAACAACAATTAAACTGAAATAGGCTGTTTATCAGCTGATCAAAAGTTTAAGACCATCGCTCAAAAAATGCTTGATGCGAGTGTTTCCAGGAGGCTAGTGGGAACATTGCTCCAAGTAGTGAAGATGGCTTCACCAAGGGCATCAACTGTCTGGAACTGATGGCCATTTTTATAAACTTCCCTTGCCATCCATCCCCAAATGTTCTCTATGGGATTTAAATGAGGGGAACATGCAAGATGGTCCAAAAGAGTGATGTTATTCTCCCTGAAGAAGTCCTTGGTCAAGCGAGCATTGTGAACTGTAGCGTTGTCCTGTTGAAAAACCCAGCTGTTACCACACAGACGAGGGCCCTCAGTCATGAGGGATGCCCGCTGCAACATCTGCACGAAGCTCCAGTGTTCCACTGAATGAAAAAGCACCCCAGATCATGATGGACCCCCCTCCAATGTGCAAAAACATCTCAGGTGGGATCTCCTTGTCATGCCAGTAACGTTGGAAGCCATCAGGACCATCAGTGTTACATTTTTTCTCATCAGAGAATAAATCCTTTTTCCACCTTTCAATGTCCCATATTTGACGCTCCCTGGCAAAGTCTAAACGGGCAGTTTTGTCTTTGAATTCCGAGGTCTTTGAATTCCTTTTTTGTTTTTTAAACCTTTTTCCCGCAGATGGATGCCGTCTGATGGTTATTGTGCTGCAGTCGGCACCAGTAAGGGCCTTAATTTGGGTGGAAGACCGCCCTGTGTCTTGATGGACAGCCAATCGCATCCTCCGGCTCAGTGCAGTTGTGATTTTTTTGGGTCTACCGCTTGACTTTTTTGTTCCATAATGGTCAGGATCTTTCAAAAAAACTTAGCATGACTGTGTTACTGCACCCAACCTCAGCAGCAATGGCTCGCTGCGAGAGGCCTTGCTTATGCAGCTCCACAATCCCGCCACGTTCAAAAAGAGAAAGCTTCTTAGCTTTACCATCAGGAGGGCATGCCAGTGTGAATGCCTGACAGAAAATGACAATTATGTGCACAATTTTGGCTTTTATAGCCTGCGGTCTTAAACTTTTGATCAGGTGAAAAACAACCTATTTCAGTTTGTTTGTTTCTCGGCTGCTATTTTGCTATGAACTGCAAGCTAAAATTTAGGTCACGAGCTCCTAGTTACGGGCAGGCATAGGACAGCTATTTGGGGGTTTCTGTCAACGTGACAAAGTGGAAGTGAGAGAGGGCACGTAGCGCTCTGAGATGGTAGTCAAGGCTCGTGAGGGAATTTATTAGCATCATGATTGTTCATTAGCGACTCATTAGCGTTTGTGCTTGAACTGCTGTTTTTGTCAAAGATGACAGAATAAAGTTGCTTGTTGAAAGACCCGCAGTGTCATATTTCCACATCGTTGAAGTGGCCAGACTAAGAGTTCTGCAAACTACTGACTGTTTTTGAGCACTTTTTTTGTAAGTTGTAAATGGTAATTTTTCCAACACGCTGCTATCATTTCATGTAGTTGTTGGGTGTTTATTTAAAGCTTTATTTGTAATGTTAGTCATATTTATATTTAGTGAGATGATTTTCTGGAAGAGAATGATATGTGAGTGATGGACAGTTTACCTTACCAATGTCTACTCGTACATTTTGTTTATTTTTCATACATTGAGCTCCATTTTGCATTTGAGCTCTTTTTTTTAAAAAAAAACATAATGTTTAAAAAACAAAAAATTGCATAAACCAAACATACAATATTATCCATATCTATTTAAAAAAAACTTTTTAAACATGAAAACAGTCAATATGTAAAATCGTTCGTAGCTCTTCTGAGTAATGACATTTTCAATCATTGGTAGAATTATTTGTATTTTTCCACTGGGATTTTGGACCATTTATCTTTTGTGTAGATGTCCAAGTCCTTGAGGTTGGAACGTTTCATGTCTTTGTTTCTCTCCACAAACTCAGTGGTTATGAATCATTTCTCATGCATGGACATTGATAATGCTTTTCCAAAGTTAGGCCATAGTTTTTTAGGCCTTAATGATTGTGCTTGGACTTGATACAACTACCTGATATCACCTTCCATGTTGTAGCCACTATTCTTTTTAACTGTTACTTTCGGAAAGCAAAAACACCAAAAAAAAACCCTGTAATTTCACGTTGTCAGCTCTATAATTTCCGCAAAGTCAAGCTTGGACGAAAACAGTCCCCAGTGCTCCTCCTCCTGCTCAACAAGACATTATAAATAACACGCGCACAATAAACGCCACCTTGATAAGTGGGCCATCCGTCAAGGACATGTCAGGACTTTGGGTGTATCAAGACTTGTTTCTCAGCAGTGGATGACGGCTTAACGTCCACTCATGTTGGAGCCGTTCCCAAGCCGGTATTCCCTAAAATGAATAATACGGGGGGTCCATGTGTGAAGAATCATGACTTGCTGTTGCTTGGTCCACAACAAACAGTCCTTTGAGTGCCCAGAAATAGCACAAGCCCATCTCATCCGCTGGCTTACATATGATTAGCGTTGTATGCGTAACATTTCCACTGAAAAAAACAGACAGGAGTAAGTTTCCATTGATGCTCAGCTTCTCGCTCACTTTTCTCATACATGTTGTTAGCTACCAAGCTAACCTGCAAAGACGTGTTAGAAAGCTACAAAAATGTTACGTCTTGGCATGCTGGTGTCGTGGCGATGACCTAAGTATGCAGAGACAGGACGAGGGTTGGGCATCGTTTGAATTTGAGCGGTTCTCGATTCTTCTCAAAGGTTGGGTCATAAACGTTTGGCATGGTTTAATGAGGGCACTAACCAAAGTTCTTGGATGAAATGTCTGAATCTCTCCATGAGTTTTATGTTTATTATATGAACTTTTTATGAATTACTTAACTATGAATTTCTTCCAGGGCTATTATCAACCAGTGTATAAATATCAAACAATTGAACTTTAACATAAATATTTAGAAGTCTCTTTACATAGGAGCACACGTTCACATATGATTTTTATTTTTTAAAACCTCATGAAAAACAATGACACATATCCTGTCGTTTATGTTTTGGAGAGTGTCTTATGATGCAGAATAGACAAAGTGTAACTTAATCATGTTACTGAGTTCCTACTAACCTGCGTGCAGAATATCAAACAAGTGAATGAAGTAACACATAACGCAGGGTCTGATCAACTTCCTGGCTAAGGGTATTCAAAGTTAGCTTGAATCTTAACTGTTAGCTTGAGTCCATTCAAGCTAAGGCCTACTTTCATAGCAACTTTCACTTGAATTTGAGTTAGCTTCAATGTTTCAAGCTAATAACAACTTCAGTCTTCATTTCAACTGTTAATTGAAATTTGTCAGTCAGGGAACTGTTATGATGGCAACTTTAGCCAGAATCTTAGCTGCTAGCTTGGTTTTGTTCAAGCTAAGAACCTGTGAATATTTTCAGTCATCCGTCATTGCATTCTCAGGGCATCGCAACTAGACTGTGCAGGTTGACTCACACAGCCTTCATAAGTCCATGCTCAGAGACTAGATAGGAAATTTATAGTATTATATCTACCTATTTAAGACTAGATAGGACAGCTCAAGTCCTCTATCTAAATATCAAAGACTACACACTGTAGTTTATTATCTACCTCTCAAAGACCAGGTAGGACACCTCTAGTATACTACCTATAAAAGACTAGAAAGGACAGCAATAGTCCCCATCTATCAAACTATCACAGACCAGATAGACATCTCTAGTGTCATATCTACCTATCTAAGACTAGATAGGACAGCTCTAGTCCCATATCTAAATATCAAAGACTACACACTCTAGTTTATTATCTACCTATCAAAGACTAGGTAGGACAACAATAGTCTACTACCTATCAAATACTAGATAGGACAACTTTAGTCCCTTCTCAACATATCTAAGACTAGATAAGACAGCTCCAGTCTCCTATCTACTTATCAAAGAGTAGCTAGAACAGTTCTTGTCTCATATCTACTTATCAAAGACTAGATAGGACAGCTCTAGTCTCATATCTATCAGAGACTAGATAGGACAGCTGTAGTCTCCTATCTACCTATCAAAGACTAGAAAAAACAGCTCTAGTCCCCTATCAACCTATCAGGGACTAGATAGGAAAACTCTAGTCCTCTACCTACGTATCCGAGACTACTGTAGACAGGACATCTGTAGTCTCCTATCTAGTCACTGAGCATGTATGAAGTGCTTGATCCAAGCACGTATATAAAGTAGAAGCGTGGTATTAGACAACATAAAGAGTCCAGTTGAGAATAAAAATGAATGGGAATATGCAATATTAGCTTAGCTAAGATGTTGCCATCACAATAGTTAATAATAAATAACTGCGACTCTACATTGTCCATAGGTATAAATGTGAGTGCGAATGGTTGTTTGTCTTCATGTGCCCTGCGATTGGCTGGCGACCAGTCCAGGGTGTACCCCGCCTGTCGCCCGAAGTCAACTGGGATAGGCTCCAGCATACCCCCGCCACCCTAATGAGGAGAAGCGGCATCGAAAATGGATGGATGTATGGATGAAACCAAGAATCAAAATGAAGACGAAAGATGTTATTAGTGTGAAATATTGAAGCTAGCAGACTAAATTGCTATGGAAACAGCCAAGCTAGCAGGTAAGATTCAAGCTAATGTTGAATATTGTGCCCTCAGGGGTGAATGGAGGTCGGGGGTAAAGACAACACCTAGCAGTTGCGTCTGCTGCTTTAGGTTTTGTGGATCATCAGCAATTCCTCACGGCAACTGGTGGCCCAACCCCGTACCCCACCCGGGCTGCCTCCCCGACAGTTGCCGCCACGGTTTGTTGTTTAATGTGGGGCCAACAGGAAGCCATATTGGGCTGAAGGCGGGTGGGGTGAATGGATTATCTTTTTCTGCCTGCTGATGAATTACTGGCCGCTGGTAACTGATTGACCCGCTCTCCACTGCTCAGGTGGACTTCATCACAAACGTTTTGTTTGTTGGTTTGAGTGTAAGGAAAGTGCTTGATGGAAAAGTCAATGGGATGCAAGGAGAAGCGCTAAAATGTAACTTGGAAAGGAATGAATAATATTTGTACTTTTTGGTACCAGGATGTGCTTCTCTCCCGTAAATGTCATGCTTTCCATGGCTGGGAAGGGGCGGAGTGTGAAGGACCACAGCAATGCAAGCGGCTAATCGGAGGACAGATGATGTTTTTTTTCTCTATTCGTTGTATCACGCCGCTCCCCGTGACCCCTCTTTCTCAAGGGGGCCCCTCCAGTCTGAGCACTTCCAGCTACTTTGCTTATGTGTGTGTGTGCGTGTGTGCGCGTGTGTGTGTGAGGGCCACAAGGGGGAGGTGGGTCCGGGGTCGGGGATTTGGCAGCTCCTTTGATCAGTAAAGCATAAACAAGAGGGGGGCTTCAAAATGGCTTGCATTGTGCAGGGGAGTGTGGGGTGGGGTGGGGTCGGGTCTGTGTGTGGGGGGGGTGCTGAGTCAGGCTCTCTCTCAGGGACGTAGGGCCGAGCAACAGGTTGGGGTTTGGGCGGAGGCTAAAGAGAACGTTTTCGCTTCTAGCAGCTGTTCCAAACACAAGAAAGAGGTGATGGCGCTTTAGGATCGACTTAAGTTAGCTTGTCCACCATGTTGTAAACATAAGAGTTGCACCCTCCCACCCCCCATAACAAACTGCTGGAATCCGCTGCCTGTTTTGTTTGAGGCGAGGGGCGTGTGTAAAAAAAAAAAAAAAGAACAAGTGAATGGTGGGTTTTTTAGGTCGTAGCTCAGTCTGCGCTTTTGTCAAGCAGGTGAAAGCTTTGTAAATGTGGCGCCAGATTGTTAAAGCCCTGACACTCCACACAGTCCAAGGGGCTTCCAGGAAAGAAAAAAAAGGGGGACCCCCTGGGTTGAGCCCTGGGACTGACCCTCCCTCAATAGAGAGGGTCTTGCTTGGGAGAGGAGGGCTTCCTGTATTAGCTTTCCATCTCAATCAAGCAACAAGTAGCAACAAAGCAGTAATTATCAGTGACTTCACGCAGGTCCTATTTAAGTGATTTCTTCATTGAGAACAGCAATCAGGCCTGGTGTGGCCATAGAAATTGAACTCAGGTGTGATAAACCACAGTTAAGTTATGTTTTAATGGGGGGTGCGATCACTTTTTCACACAGGGCCATGTCGGTTTGAATGTTATTAATTCTCCCTTAATAATAAAATGTTTCATTCGCTTTTTCACACCACGTGTGTGTGTTGGTGAGAGAGCGCCAAGGCGCCAAAGTCTAAATTGAATAAGAAAAATGAATGTCTGGGAAACATTGTTTCCTATGGCCTTACGTGATTCATGAAGCTGAAAGTAGCCAGCTAACAAACTAAACAAAGCTATGGTGCGACAGGGATTGGATGAAAGGGGTCCATCCTGCACCAGGATTAAAAATGAAAGGAGCCATCCTCCATATCCACACATTATGATTTGAATCAGATTTGCTAGCATGCATGGCTTCACAACAAACTGCCTGCATGTCTGATTGCAGAAACTGACTTGTGGTCAGAAAATCATATTTTTTCCCCCGGGCCAGTGCGAGCTGACATTCTGGTCCGGGTGTTTTAGTGACCCATTATCTGTTCTGTCACATGAGCCGGACCTCCACTTTGAACTGATTGTCTTATCTTGTCTCCTTGCAGCCACATTGATCAGACCACCACTTGGCAGGACCCCCGCAAACCCCTCCTTCAGATGAACCAGGCTCCCCCACCCAGCTCGGTGCCGGTCCAGCAGCAGAACCTGATGAACCCGGCCAGTGGTGTGTGCTTGACTTATTTTATCTTGCAGCATATGGTGCACATTTGGTGCACATTACCCCACATCCAACTCCCGCGCTGGGTTAGTTCTGTATGGGCATTTCTTTGCTAGTTGCTGCACGTCAGCAAGGCTGTGCCGAGCTCGCTTTCAGTCCACCCTGCTGGAATTCGCCTCAGGTGAGCTGAGACTGAGGTAGAACGTGACAGGTCCTGTCTAACATGTTTTGGAGCGCTGCAACTCCCATTTTTTACACGTGAACTATCATCATATTTCTACCCGACGTTTCTGTTCCTTTCTTTCTGCTGGCATTGGCAGCTGAAAAGGATTTGGGAGCTAAACATTTGTCTTGGACACCCGTTTCTTGTTTGTTTATGTTACTGGATGTGTGCGTCAGTGTCCTGTAAAATTACTAACACCAGTTAACCCGCTTCAATACACAACCCGTCTATGTGGACCAACTCATCAAGTCCTGGTCCGCCAAGTTCTTATTTTTACTGAAAAGCGCCCGCTTAAGTCTACGTGGACATACAGGAAGCGATTGGGTTGCGAATGAGTTGCTTTCCTCGGCTGTGATGTAAATTGGGTTTTAGTGTAAGTGGAAACTTCTGCCTCTTCTTAAGCCACTCACACTGCACTCACAACACATGAAGGATTTGTCATCCACTCAGAAAAAGATGAAATATAAAAATATCACATTATTATCAGACCAATATGAGGAATTCTGACAGCATACCAATAAATCCAATAACATTAAAAATGATGCAAGATTGCCCGTACTGTGCTGTAGGTGAGTTAAGGTGAACAAATCAAGCACTCCTTTTCTCCTACGTGTCATACTTCCCCTCAGCTCACCGTAAACAAACACGGAGTTGATCATGAGGGACTCCTTCACTGTTTCAGAGGAAGACATTTTAGCAAATGAGGGGAAAAACATGAAGCTTGGACACATCAAACATTGTCAGCCCATGAAATGCCAGCATCGCGAGGATGCCCGAGGCTTGTTCCTATCACCACAGTGCTTGAAAGTTTGCCAGTGACGACCCAAAGGCTAAAGCCATCTGTCTAAAGAGATTCATCATGGATATGATGGCATTGGATGACCAGACCTTCACCATCATTAAAGGTAGCGACTTTTGTTGGCTAGCAAAGCCCTTGGAATGACGCTTTGTACTTCTGAGCCGCTTCTATTTCTTAATATTTTGTTAATAGTAGTGATGTCATGGTATTTGATTAGGTCAAATCAACAGGTACAGTTGGTCAAATCCAACTTTGTTTGAGTCCTTCTTACATCCAGGTGTGCACAAACTACACTTACATATACATTTAAAAAATAACACATACAAAAAGGTATCAGTTATCGGTCACATGAGCCGGACCTCATGAGAGGCAGGAAGTTATCTGTACCATTCTCGACTTGAAAAAAATACAAAAATATGCATAAATACAATAAAAGAATGTAGGCCTGTCACAATAACAAAATTTGGTGGAAGATAATTGTCCTATAAATTATTGCCCAAAAACGATATTATTGTCAACATTATTTTGAGACCATTTTTTCATAAATGTAATAATATCAGGGTTTCCCCTAGGATTTTTTTGAAGCTGTGGTGGTGGGCTGCATGGGAGGGTGGACTGGCGCAGCTGTGTCGTGCCGCTGCTGCGTCTGCAATAATAAAAAAAAAAGACAAATGGCAATTTTTTTTATGGCTTATTTATTGATTAGCTTATTTATTTAACTTTTTTCAACAACTAGCAGAACATGAACTGAGAACATTGCAAAACTGTTAATGTAATGGCAAAGTTGCAGAGAGCACTGACAATATTTAAATTGCACTTTATTGACAAAGCACATCTCCACTCTGTGCTCATTTGTCATTAAATACAGGTGTCATGTTTGAATAGAACACTTATAAAAATCTAAGAGGTGAAGGTTATATTCTTTGGTGAACTACTCAAGATCAGCTGGTGAGCTACCTGTTGGAGACCCCTGTGATAGCGTCACTGTCTAAAGCTGTACACATTACGTGTTTCTGTTGAACAACTTTGACACACAACTAGCGTTTTGAAGACAAGCCATAAGTATTATAATGATAACAAGATAGCAAAATTGTTAAGTGACACTTTAAAAAAGTAAGACGTGTCGATGATCGCAGCTCGCAGGTGGGACAAAAACGAGCTAGCTAGATGCCGCCAGCCACGCATGTAAACAAAAATGCCAGAAAGTGGAATGAGATTGAAACGTGAGCGATCACACACGTTGGCATAGATAGGCTTAGCATGTGACAATCTGTCGTCAATTGACTACACATTTTTGAAACTATTGTTCACTCTCCCGATAAGAAACGAAGTGAAAGTCAACACAAGACGTGTCACATATCTGGTCCCATGCGCAAGTGCCAGCAAGGCAGACAGGCGATTCCGGTGCATGCTTATTAAAATAAAGCGCAGTGAAACATTTTTAGGATATTTTTAATTGTTTTCAAAGTACTTGTGGTCAATATGTGTGTAAATAATACTGTATGTATCTATATAACATATATATCCTTTCATTCAATATATTACTTCAAGTAAAAACAACAAACTAGGGCCGCACGGTGGTTTGTGGTTAGCACGTTGGCCACACAGTCACAGCCTGGAGATCGGGAAGACCTGGGTTTGATTCTCCCTTGGGCATTTCTGTGTGGAGTTTGCATGTTCTCCCTGTGCGTGTGTGGGTTTTCTTCGGGTACTCCGGTTTCCTCCCACATTCCAAAAACATGCATGTTAGGCTAATTGGCGACTCTAAATTGCCCATAGGTGTGAATGTGAGTGTGAATGGTTGTTATATGTGCCAGGGTGTTCCAGGGTGTTCCAGGGAGATGGCTTTCCTTTTCCTTGGTGCACTAACACTAAGGAGACATAATGAAGTGGAAAAAGTGAACAAGGACGAGGAACACACTGCATTCTTGTGCTGCGCGTGTTCTCCACATCCTTTTCTAGCAGCCATTATCCTGACGCCTCTGGACAAAGTCACAAGTACATGTGCAAGTGATGGCTACCTCCAAAATGCTCCAACAAGGTTTTATGGTTTTCTATCCATGCTGTGAGCATGTAGTAACATAGATACATTTATGATAACATGTAATACTTACAGTATTTTGGGAACTTCCTTCCTGGGTGCATTGATTCACGTAGCAACATAGAAAGGAACGCTACACTTAGCGTTAACATTTCCAAACTCCAAAACAAAAACACAGCAGCAGTGGCGGCAGCTCCAATACGTAGCGTTACCTTTCGCTAGTGGCCTGAGGCATCGTGAGCGAGTGTGTGGTGAAGCTAATCGCGAGCCGACTAGTAGCTAGCCGGTGTGGTGTGGCGAGGTGTCACTACGCCAGTAACGTAGTTCTTGAGCGTAACAATGTTAACAACAAGTAGTTTGGTTAATATGCAGGTCACATTATGTAAATGAAGCATTACAGCTAGTTATAGCTTGTCTCATTCCTCCCCCCTCAGGTCCGCTCCCTGAAGGCTGGGAACAAGCCATCACATCAGAGGGGGAGATCTACTACATCAACCACAAGAACAAAACCACTTCTTGGCTGGACCCACGACTCGACCCGCGTTTCGGTGCGTTGTCGCTTGCCGCAAAGTGTGAATGTACACAAAAGACAAAGTTGTTGTCATAAACGTCCCTGTGAGCAGGCGACTTTTGTTTCATGTGACGTTGGACTGCTTGTTTGTCTGAACTAGCATGCACTCCAAAGCAGCACCTCACCCTTTGTCAGCCATTTTAGTGTTGGAACAACAGCTGAGTTGGCCATTAACCCTAACACACACACACACACACACACACACACACCAACCCCCTTCTCCTCCATCCCGGCTTGAGCTAAAGTTTGACAAGAGCTTTTCCGAAGGGGTTAGCAGATAAGTGACAGGATCAGGTACGTTCAATAAGACTTTAAAAAAAGGGTTTGCCTTAAATAGTGGAGCCCGACCGATATTGGATTTTTGGGGCTAATACAAATATTAGGGGCTGAAAAAAGCCGATATCCGATATATCGGACGATATATGAAATAAGAGCATTGATGTACACAGAATATACTCTATGCTGTACGTGAACATAAATTCTTATAATACCCAAAACAGGATTCAACACAAAGAAGCAGAAGACTCCTAATTGAAAACAAGAAAGTTGAATTAGTAACACTGTCAACACAGGGACTGTATAACTGTGTGTGTGTATAAAATGGGAGAAAGAAAGGGGTATTTTGATTGGTAAATTTAGCTTCAGAGTCTTGGCAGATGGCTTTCGCAAGAAGACCAAAGTTATTTGTATCTACTGTCGCTCTGATTGGAATTGTCACGGACTACGTCATCATCAGCTCGCCAGAGAGAAGCGGAAAGATGCTGAAGCACTGCTGGTATTTTTTATTGCCATTTATACAGCGGCACCTTGAGCATACGAGTGTCAACTAACCAGTGTTTTTTTTTTAAACCGAGCTATCTCTGGGCTGATATTTTGCTTGGAACTGTAAGCTATAACTTGGATACGAGCTGCTAGTTAATGTAGCGGCTTCTGTCAATTCAGAGCTAGCAGAGCAAGGACCGCTAGCATTAGCAGTGAACTAGCTAGTCATCAACACATCAGTAAAATATATGTACATTATAGCGATCTAATTTATCTTATTTATTATGTATTGTATAAAACTATGACAGAAACAACATCAAATTAAAAACACGAAATGAATACAGAGCCACCATCCGCCAGTACCAGCCGGGACTTTGTTTTTCAGAGAGGTTGTGTACCACAAATATACACATAAGCACTCAATAAGGTCATCAAATCTTACCTTTATGCATTCCCACATAGTATCAGAATTTGGGAGAAAATATGAGGTGAAAGAAAAATGGTAAAAATAGTGTAACTGTAACGTTGGTGCTGTCTGCGTCGGCAGCACATCCCACGCCTGCGGTTTCAACACATTGAAGCCCACTTCCGACTACGAGGAGTAACACAGGACGTGACAAAGTATTCCCACGTAGTGGCCGCACTACCAGTACAGGATGCCATAGGCCTATATACAGCAGTTTTTTAAAGTGGGTTTCATTATAGGGAAAAAGCCAATACCGATATCTACTGATCTACTGATATCTACATTTTTATGCCAATATCGGGCCGACAATACCAGTGGGCAGATATTATCGGATATTCCTAATAAAAATGTTTTATCTGCGATTAAATGTGATTAATTATGAGTTAACTACAGGAACAAATTGATTAATCGATAAATTGATTAATCGACGGCCCTAATAGGCACATGGTGGCCGAGTAGTTAGCATTTTGGCCACACAGTCAGGAGATCGAGAAGACCTGGGTTCGAATCTCCGCTTGGGCATTTCTGTGTGGAGTTTGCATGTTCTCTTTGTGCGTGCGTGGGTTTTGTCCGGGTACTCTGGTTTCCTCCCACATTCCAAAAAAAAAACAACCATGCATGTTAGGTTAATTGGAGACTCTAAATTGTCCATAGGTATGAATGTGAGCGTGAATGGTACACTGATAAACAAGAAAAGGCAAACTAGATGTTGCATCTAACGTAACGCCTGGTGAGTCTTTTGTCAAGTGGCTCCACACCTCTTCCTCTCCACCTGTCAAATGAAAATATATGGATTTAGTGCATTTTGCTCATTAGCATAGAATTTGATACTGCAGTTGAGCATTTTCAAATTAAAACAAATGGCTGCATTGGGCTGAAAGTCATAACACAGGCTAATGTGAGGCGTTTTTCAACAAATAAAGGCTTATTCATAAAAACATCATATATATCTATGTAATGGTGGATTAACAGTTGCATCTATCTTTGTTTGTCTCACCGAGATGAAACTTACACAACATTAAAACACTGTAATATGCTCTCTAAAACCTGCGTGAAAAAACTAGAATGTTCCTCTTGACGGGCCCTGACGGCGTGTTTTCAGCAAGGACGTTATTCTCTGCTGCAGCCGAGTGAGTGAGACCGGAAGAGCTGCACCTCGCTGGTCTGTGAGCTTAGGCAGGTTGCAGCACAGACACACACAGGAACGGAGCGACACAATCTCCATGCAGCAGAAAAAGTTAATAAATGGGTTACATATTCACCCATGTTGATTAATCAGTGATATGTCATGTGTCAATGTGCCTGTAATCGGCCTCTATTAAGTAGCAGTGTTTCCCATACTTTCATTTATTTGTGGCGGCCCGCGACAAATACATTTGGAGCACCAGAAATAAATTTGGCTGTACCGTGCACACATTATGCTGGGACTGTCCTCATATCTGGTCTTCCAGGGAATAAGAAGATGCAGCAGGCGATATCAGTGTTGCCAAATTTAATTTAGAACCCTCAACCTGCGAGATACTCTTTTCCATCGCCACCATCCCACCACTGCCACAAATAGATTGCAGTCCTGTGGGAAACACTGATATCCTGAAATATCAAACTGGTGTCACAGCAGTGGTTTGTGATGGAAGCTTATTCGTCTCCAGTCCAAAACAAAAGTTGTAAGGGAGCAGCTGGAAGGAAAGGGCGGCTCTTTGAACGTTTCAAAGTCATGAACACACACACACACACACACAACATATGCATGGGTGCTGGGCGCCTGAAAGTGACTTTGACAAGGTTAACTCTTGCCGTGCCGCCACACACACTTTAACAAGCCAATTCCTATTCCTTTGCTAGGAAATACAAAGATGAATATGATACCCTCACTTCAGGATCAGACCCCCATGATTGGTGCATACAAATAAAAAATGATTGCATATCTACCAACGTGTAAGATGACAGACTGGATAGTCATAGAAATGTCATACTTATTGCTTATGTATACATACACACACATGTAACCACGCCCACGGTGAAGTATTACTATTACCGGAAAAGCACTCGGAGAGCGCAGACCTCCGCCAAGCGCCATAGTTCCCCCCAATATTGATTTACACCATAAATATTAGTCCTACATTTATTTTATCTACATATTTAGATTTCTTGACCATGAAAACATAGAATTAGCAATTGGATTCATAACCAGAGTGTGAATGTGAATGCCTGAATTGACATGCTGAAGCTGAACTGAAATGCTGTAGAAATGGTTGAATAATGAAATGTAGAATGACTGTAGGAATAGTTTGGAAGTTTGGACGATGATACCTTATAGTTAGGATATGTTAATTTTATTAAATATGGGACATGAAAAGGTACTTTAAATATGTATAAATATGGTACATTGGTGGTGCACACAGCATGTTCTATGCTGTATGTACTATAGTAGTATAGTGAAGTATATATTGGTAATTAAATAGTGAAGACAATGTGGAGGTTTATGTGTCTTTTAAACATTTTTGGGAAGGGGGAGGGGGTGTCATTCCATACCAAACTAAAGAATCCTTCATGTTTAATATCATGTGATGTATGACTGAGAACAGTCTAAAGTGTGATAAAAATAGATAGTATTAGTAGAGTTAGTGTGTTGTTGTTGCATTTAGCGATTCCTTGCCATGCGGGATCTGCTTTCGTACTGGAAGCTCATTTCAGCTTTCAGGAGAAAAGCAGCAGAGCTTCTTTAACACAGGCCTGTTGCCGACTGCCTTGCACACACACACACACACACACACACACACATGCACCCCCCGCCCCCCAATACACATAACACACCCCTCCCAGCCATCCGTGAGGCCCAGTGCAGGCACGGCCTCGTTGTGCCGTCGCTCCAGACAGACTTTGAATCTCTGCCAGGCTTCTTTATTCTTAATCTCTTCCAGACCTTTTCAGTCAAACAACTCCACAACGCAAGAGGGGGAGGGGGCAAGATGTGTGTGTGTGTGTGTGTGCTTGTGTGTTTGGGGTTGAGTGAAGAAAGGAAAACTTAAGAACGGGTTGTGTGTATGCATGCGTGCATGTATGTGTGTGTGTTCTCAGGAGGAGAACCTCGCCACCACCAGCAGCCTTCTAGCTTGTTTGGCTCCGAGGCCGTCATGTTAAAGCTCGTCTTTGTCAAATGCGGCCTACGTGTCACGTGACACTCTTTCCGCCTCTTCTGACCAAGGAAAGTTGGCGGCTAGAATGATGTCATCTCTCAAACTCTAGCGTGACTTTCACTCTTTTTTTTTGGTCACAAAATACTAAAGTACGTTGACTACATAACAAAAAGCATATTCTGATTTGCATAATTGGTCAAGACACATGTGCATGTCATTTTTATGGATGCTGTGGCACAAAAAAAGTGAGTAAAAAATATACAAATGAATCTTCTGTTGTTGCTTCTTTTTGTGTTTTTTTTAATGTCACAAGCAAGAAGGAGCCACCCGTGAGTGTTTTTAGATGGGGCAGGGCCCCACAGCAGCAGCCGCGGCTCGTTGAGAAGAGCGATACGTGCTTTCATGTTGAAGTCTCCAAAAGGGTCCAATAAGACCAGAAAAAGTCGTTCAGCTTGTCGCTTGTGGCTTTTTCAAAGACAGAATTTAAAGAGGTGTCAATACTCGCGAGCTATAAGTGAAACAACCTGGCAACGTCTTCTTGTTCTCTGGCACAGCAGAGATAAGGTGCGTATGAGGTCTGGTAGGAAGCAGAGTTATCTACTTTTTAAAATTGAGATTTAAGTGTAGTTTGTGCACACCTGGAGGTAAGAAGGCCTGGAACAAATTACGATTTGACCAACTGTACCTGTTGATTTGTCCTAATCAAATATCATGACATTACTACTACCTCATCACTACTATCAGGAGAACCAGAGTATAGAGCGGAGGGAGCCACCCGGCATGGACCAGCAAGGTGCACTGTATTCAGGCACATGCTCCGAGCAGCTGATGTGACGCCACGAAGGTCTCTTTGCGCTTTTCAAACGCTGCAGCGCTGGCGTTTCAGGTGGCTGATACGCTTTGTTGTGTGCTTGATAGGGTTTTCCCCCCTCATCACGGAGCATTTGGTACAGCTGGCGTGTGAAATGTCTTCCTCTTCAAGTGAATGTTTTCTTACAAGTGAGCTCAGGGGAACTTACGACAGGCCGTTAACCTCACAGGCAGGAGGAAAAAGGAGCGCTTGATTTGCTCACCCGCACAGTACGGGTACTCTCGCCTCATTGATGTGTTTTTTTTTATTATTGGTTATCAGAGCTATTTTTAAGGTTATGAGATTTATCAGTATGGCGTCATACTTTTATTGTGCACCCCTAATAAAAACATCAGTAAGAAAAATGCAATATATTTGAAAAAATATATATCAGCATTTACAAAGATGATAATTGACAGTGTGAGCGGCATTCATGTAACAATGTTTATTATTTGCAGTGGTGCACAACTTCATCGTATTTTCTTAACTACTTTTGTATAAAAATCAGCGCTGTCAAAGTTAACGCATTAGGAAATTTCCTTTAACGGCGCTATTTTTTATGACACCTGACTAACGTGCGCACGCCCCATTTGACCCTCAGCCCACACCATAGTTTGAGGAAAGCCAGCGGTGTGACAGTTGATATTGAGTATATTGAGTAAAATTGGAGAAAGAAAAGGGTCTTTTGAGTGGTACGTTTAGCTTCAAAGCCCCTGGCAAATGGCTCTCACAACAAGACCAAACTTATTTGTATCTAATGTCGCTGTGAGTTGAGTTGTCATGGAGTACATCGAGTCCCAAATGCCAGAGAGAAGAGGTATTTTTTATTGTCATTTATACAGTGGTACCTGGGCATACGAGTGTTTTTTTAGATGCCAGCCATCTCTCCGCTGATGTTATTATTTGAACTCGAGCTAAACTTTGGGTTAGGAGCTGCTAGTTCCCAGCAGGCATAGGCCAGGACAGCTACTGAGGGCTTGTGTCAATGTGACAAAGGCGGAAGTGAGCAAGCACACACACACTCAATGAGATTGCAGTAAAGGCTCATGAGGAAACTTATTAACATAATTATTATTATTTATTTGTGATTTATTAGCGGTGTGCTTGAACTGCTGTTTGTCAAAGATGAGAGAATAAAAGTTGCATGTTGTGTCGTACTTCCACGTGGTTGAAGTGGCCACAATAAGAAAAGTGTGATAAAGTGTGTGGAAAAGAGTGTGCGTGTGTGTGTAAGAGTGTGTGTGCATACACTACCAGTCAAAGGTTTTACAACACCCCAATTTTTCCAGTTATTTATTACAGTTCAAGTCCAATCAATAGCTTCAAATTGTACAAAGGTAAGTGGTGAACTTCAAGAGGTTGAAAAAAAGATAAGGTTACCCAAAACTGAAAAATAATGTGTTTCGGATTTATACAAAAAGGCATTTTTCATGGATCACAAAATGGGCCAGCAATTTAAAGCTGTTCTGCAGAAATGGAGGTTCATCAAGCCTTTAACAGTTGGTGCTACTAATTCCTACAGGTGTTCCAACTTGTCTGGAGTACTTACTACCTTACCACCTCCTCTGTCTGCATAAAAGCAGTGTTTGGAACACACTGACTGTGGTACTATACCCTCATGAGCATCAGTATTGTACTGCAGAAAGCCGTATGTTGCTACAAAAATGGCAAAAAATAAGGCAATTAACAATCAAAGAGGGACAGCCCATCTTAATACTGATGTCGGTTTTTCTTAGAGAAATTGGGGTGTTGTAGAACTTTTGACCAGTAGTGTATGTGTGTGTAAAAGAGTGTATGGAAGTGAAGTATAACATACAGTATATCCTGACCGTAGTGCAGTCCTACTTCTACTACTACTGACTCTTCGCCAGCACTCTATTTTTTCCAAGCTGTCAATATTTATTTTTCTAACACCCTGTTTTTATTTCACTTAGTTTTTGCAAAGCTTTATTTCTAATATTAGTCACAATTCTCTCTAGCGAGGTGATTTGCTTGAAGAGAATGATATTGAAGTGAGTGATGGACAGTTTATCTTGCCAATGTCTATTTGTTGTACATTGTTTTTGTTATACATTTTGTGTTGAGCTGTTTAAAAAAAAAAAAACAATGTTTAATAAACAAAAATGTGCATAAAGCAAACATATTATCCAGTCTCGTGCTGATAGGAGTATTAAAAACTTCTTTCAAAGGTGCACGTATTATAGATCAAATCTAATTTCTATCTGTGATTAATTACAATTATGAGTTAACTATGGACAAAATGTGATTAATTTTTCAACTTTTAATTTAACTTTTTTTTTAATCAAAATGTTCAATATGTGAAATTGTTCATATCTCTTCTCAATAATATTTTCAATCATTGGTATAATAAATATTTTAATCAACTGGCAGCCCTAATAAAAAACAATATATAGCTATACTGTATAAATGGAGGTGTACCTAATAACACGTCCTGTTATTTATGCATATGTGGTGGTGGAACATACAGTAAATATCTTTTTGTTGCTTGAACTAATCCTTTGAGTTAGCCTAGTCATGCTGTTTTTAGCTTTACGTGAATGTTTGACTTGAAATCTATTACTTTGTGTGTGTGTGTGTGTGTGTGTGTGTGTGTGTGTGTGTGTGTGTGTGGTGTAACATGGCTGCTGACGTGATGGCCGGATCACTTAGCGTTGGTGTTGTGCTGGTTGTGTTGCACGCGTGCGTGAAGAAGACAAAAGGCAGACGGCATTAACTTTGTGTCTTATCTCCTCCCTCGGCCCAGCACCTATAGCTGCCCTCATATATTGCTAACGTGCACACACATAGACACGCACACCCACACACACTCGACCTCCTTGTGTGCGCTATCAGGCTGGCCCTGAAATGAACCTGTCCTTCCCTCCTATCTCCTCCTCAGACGCAGCTTCCATTTTTCTCATTGTTGGTGCATACTTGCTAGCTTTTCCTTACTGTTTGGTCTACTCGGGAAGCTCAGTCACATGCTTTTTAACGTCTTTTATGACATCATTTGTCTCGGAACGCAAAGTGTGCCTTGAAAGACGTGCTGTGGCATTGCTACAATCAAGCACCATTGCAAACAAATTGCTGCTACTTTCTTTTGTGTGTGTCTTTTCGAATTGTGCAGTTTCATCATGTTACGATGCGCGCATATTCACACCGCTCACATGTCCAGCGACACCTATGACACAAGGCACATATTTCTACTATGAAACCCAGCATTCAGAAAGACCTGCGAGAAGATTTCTACCATCCAGTCACTGAAGAAAAATATACATAATAAAATTAGATATACATAGTTTTCATTAGCTTTATTTGAATCGAATGATATTTGGAAAGACATATGATTCGTTCATTTTCTATGTTGCTTTTAATCCTCATTAGGGTCGTGGAGGTATGCTGGAGCCTATCCCAGCTGAATTCCAGCCGACTTTGGCCGGGAGGCGGGGTACTCCCTGGACTGGTTGCCAGCCAGTGGCAGGGCACATATAGACAACAACCATTCACACTCACATTCATACAATTTACAGCCTCCAGTTAAGCTAACGTGCACATTTTTGGAATGTGGGAGGAAACCCACGCACGCACGGGGAGAACATGCAAGATCTTCCAGATCTCCCGACTGTGTGGTCAACACGCTAACCACTTAGCCTCAGTGTGGCAATATGATAGCACTGCTAAATCATCCAAATATAAAATTGGGGTCCATATCAGGGCATTATGGTGTCATACCAATAAATGAGATTAATTCCATTAAAAATAGCTCTGACAACAGATAATGTAAAAAAGGCTCAAATGAGGCGAGATTATGGGTACTTTGCAGGTGAGCAAATCAAGCGCTACTTTTTTCTCCTGTCTGTGATGTTCACGGAAGCAGAAAGTTATCGGTTTGAGAAAAAAAAAGATATTGTGCATCTCTAATAGAAAATGAAATAATGATAATAATGATGTATTTTACCTTAATAATATCTCAGTGTTTCATACAGGACTGCTATCTATTTGTGGCTATTTGCCTAATGGGCCATGACTCATTTGTATATACAGTTGTGACTTGCTGCATCGCAGTTCCAACACTCTATCACAGTTTAAAAAAAAAAATCATAAATGATCAGTGTTTCGTGGTTGAATAAAGCCTATTATTATAAGTATGCATATTTAAGCAACTTGTACTTATTCTTGACCTAAATTAAGCATTTTCTAGATCATAAACAGGTATGTATTCTATGCCACAACTATGACAATAGTTGCCCTAAGAAATCTTTAAAGGAACACTGCACTTTAAAAAAAATCCACAATCCTTATGTGAAACATGAACACATATTTCTTTTTCTAAGCCAGCTAGTATGAGCCAGCTAACAATGCACGTCGTGGGGGGTACCTATTTTCACTATGAAGCCCTGTAAAAAAACCTCTCAACAACATTTGGTTGTTTTCTATACATGCTGTGATCATGCACTAACACGTGCATTGATGATAACATGTAATACTGACAGTATCTTACTGTATTTTGATGATTTAAAACATTAGCGAAACTTCTTTCCTTGGCGCATTGATTTCACATAGCTCATATAGCTAATGCTACTTCCGTCAACAACAGCGATGACACTTACAATGTCCACTCTCATTGGGACTGCTGTGTCTTCCAGCACAACACTTGGGCTGCAGTCCTCAGGTAAAAAATGCTGACAGCGTTGTTGAGTCTTTGTAGCCAAATTGAGAGCCAGTAGTATCCACTCTTGCGTCTGTCCCGTTACAGTGGCTTGAGGCGGCATGTTACTCCCCTAGATGAATCTAGTTTTTCGTGTTAGCTGTTACAATGACAATATCGCTGTAGCTTGGTTAGTATACAGGTCAGTTATGTCAATGGAACACTGTTGCCGTTTTTTGTGAGGGCTTTAGCGTCAAAACAGGTACCTCCCGTGCATTGTTAGCTGGCTCACACTAACTTGTTTTCTCTCATTAGAACGCACAGAAAAGGGAAAGGAATATGTGTTCATGTTTCACATGCGGATTGTGGATGGCGGGCAAAATTTTCAAAAGACCCTTATAAATGCTGCCGCATGAATGTTAACCAGAACCAGAAGACGAGCTAATATCTCACTCGTAGTAGCCTCACTGCACGGGTTACCTGTCTAATTTAGAATTGACTTTCAAATTCTTTTTGTCGCATATAAAGCCCTACATGGTCAGGCACCAGTATACCTTAAAGAGCTCCTAGAACCCTATCAACCCAGTAGAACACGTCGCTCCCAGAATTTACAATTACTTACCACTCCGAGAATTTTTAGAAGTAGAATGGGAAGTCGTGTGGAGCCAATGAACCACCATAAACGAGAGACGACTGTAGTTGTAATGCACGTGTAGGAGGGAGGAATAGCGTTGGGGACCAAGTGAGTAAAAAAAACAAGAAAAGCACAACAAATGAACTTTCTTCTCGTGCTATTTTTGATTGTTTTTTCTTGGTGAGCACCTTCATACGGGGGAGGGGCCCACAGCAGCACCCCCTGCTCATTGAGAAGAGCAATACGTGCTTTTGTGTCAAGAGTCTCTGATAGAAAGCCCACAATTTGTACATTTTTATGTCTTTGTTTCACTGATAATGTTTTCCATCAAGCATTAAAGGAAAACTTTTTGGGGGGGGATTTTGGCCATTATCCACAATCTTTACGTGAGACATGAACACACTTGTCTTTTCCTTTTCTGTGCGTTCGAAATATATTAAAACAGATACAAACAGGCAGCTAATTAATGCGTGTAATGGGACACGCCTATTCCGCCTGGAAAGGCCGCAATTAAAACAACAAGGTTTTATGGTTTTCTATCCATGCTGTGAGCATGTAGTAACATAGATACATTCATGCTAACATGTAATACTTACAGTATTTTGGGAACGTCCTTCCTGGGTGCATTGATTCACGTAGCAACATAGAAAGGAACGCTACACCAAGCGTTAACTTTTCCAAGCTCAAAAACAAAAACAGAGCAGCAGTGGCAGCAGCTCCAATACGTAGCGTTATCTTTCGCTAGTGGCCTGAGGCATCGTGAGCGAGTGTGTGGTCAAGCTAGGCGCTAGCCAGCTAGTAGCTAGCCGGTGTGGTGTGGCGAGGTGTCACTACGCCAGTAACGTAGTTCTTGGCCGTAACAATGTTAATAACAATAATAATGACAATGTCGCTGTAGTTTGGTTAGTAAGCAGGTCACATCATGTCAATGGAGCGTTGTTGGAGCTTTTTTCAGAAGGCTTTATAGGCGGAATAGTTGTGTCCCACTACATGCATTCTTAGCTGCCTCTTTTTATCTGTTTTTAAATCTTAAAACACACAGGAAAGACAAAGATGTTTGTTAATATCTCACATAAGGATTGTGGATGATGGGAAAATTTTTTTAAAAAGTGCACTTTTCCTTTAAGATTTCGCACTTGGTCCTTGAACGCACCGCAGTTATGTGCTCTGAAAAGTGAAAGCTATTCAGTACATAACTTGCACATGTCCACAGCTTCATAAATCCAGCAGATAGGAGAGAAAGTGTCATGTTGTTGAACTTGAGCACACTCATGGATACCGTTACCAAGCTGAAATACGTTCCATCCCAGGAGACATCTCACAGCCTCCCTGTTTCGTCTCCAAAAGTCTCTTTTATTCAAAAAAAGGTTTGAATACTCGTTAAATCCAACAGTGTGGCTGAATTGGCAACTTTCATCCTTCCTGCTACATCTTCTTACTCACTGGCAGAGACCAGGTGCGTGTGAGGTGTGTTATACCTCATGATGTGTTTATGTGCCCATCTATTTGTGGCAGTCCAACTGTACTTGTGGCGGGCTGCAACTAAACACGTTATGTAGGAATAAATAATGAGTGTATGGTGTTAAATAAGCCCCGCCTCTTCACAAAGTTCCATGGAAAAGATTGGGTTGGGTTTTTTTTGTCCTTCACAATCAAATCAGTAAGATGTCAGCTATTTAGTTTCTACTCCACCTTTTAGTTTCTACTCAACTGCCTTTGGTTTCTCCTCAAAAGTGCGATTGCCTTGTTTTGCTGACGTGTTTGAGCAACTTGATGTTGATAATATGCGGTTCTTCTGGTGGGAGGGGTTAACTAACATCTTAGCGGGCGGAGGGATACGTCCACAAAAAGCCTTCAGTGTGTGTGTGGCGCTGATAAGAAGTGGAGAGAAACAGCACTCTCTCCCATGACCGCATGTGTGGGAGGGAGAGGAGGCGGCTCATGTGTAAGCTGGGGGAGGGGGGCTAGCTTGGATGGATGGATAAGTTCTGGTCATTGGCGGTGGCCCCTCCCAGCTTCCCAGGGAGTGCCCCGGGCCGCACTCCATTCAGCTGCAGAGGTAGTGTAAACAGTGATTGAATGGTGATGAGGAAGGTGCCGGGAGTGGGCAGGACAGCACCCCCCCAGCCATCCCCACTGTCCTGCATGAAAATTGTGCCCCGTCAGGGCTTTGTTTTGGTTTGGAGCTGGCGTTTACTCTCACACCACTTGTAGTCTTCCTGATAAAAACTTTGCATGCGTAACACCCTCCCTCCCACCCCCGAGGAGAACACAGATGTGCCTTCAATACACCCTGACTTGTTGTCATATTCTACTGTAGCAGAAAAGAAGCATGAAAAACGTAATAAGTCAGCGTATTACAATGGCTTGAGTTTCACAGGATGTGCACATGTGGCTAATGAGGTGTCCCGTGCGAGCGCTAGCGGCATAAGCTTCCATAAAGACGCAGTGGGTCCAGTGACATTTGTTTAGGTGGAAACAATGAAAGGATAAGTCACGACTGATGCAACGCAGCAAACCAACAAAGCCAGTCTTAGTCAGCGTGTGGGAGGGGATCAGGTCTTACAGGAATTGCGCTTGTTCAGGACAGCGGGGACAAAACTTGCGTCGGGACTTCCTTTATGCGACACAACCTGCTGCACTGGTGCCGCTCCAGCGTGTCAACTCGTAAGTCCTGTTGTGCTGTTTGCTTTTTTTTTGGTTAAACACGTCACCCAGCATTGCAGGCTGTGGTCACGCACGCGCGCGCACGCACGCACGCACACACACACACGCACGCACACACACACACGGGTTGCGTGAAACAGCCTAATTGTGTTGAGCAGAATTAAGGAACACACAACAAAGTGGCTTTGTTTACATGACAGTATTCATGATGTGCATGTTCTTCAGTGTGTATCAAGTAACACTTAGCACTGCTATGGTAGCTGTTATAATGCTAATATGCTAGTAGCATTTTTTTGCCGTTTTGATAAGTTGAACTCATAGCAATACTTTGTGCTCTCATGCTAAGTGTTACCATTAAGGATGCCCGCCAGCACCATGCACGTTGGTAACCCCTGGGCTTTATGATACGAAAGGGGAACCACAAGATTTAGACAAAAACATTTGACTTACTTTTTCAAAATCACTGATGAAACTTAATTATCAGGCGCCTTCTTGAAGGAGAATTTGGATGCGAGATCAGCTTGATGGAGCTCCAAGTATGTAGGCCAAGCATGTGCCAATATCGTACTTTTTCACGGAAATCAGCTGATACTGATCGGCGGCCGATCGATCGGAGCACCCCGAGTTACCATGCTAATTTTAGCATGTTAGCATACTAACATTAGCATACTAGCATTTTTAGCTGCTTTCATAAGTACAAACTTATATAAACACTAAGCACTATTATGCTAGGTGTTAACATGCTCACATTAGCATGTTAGCATTGCAACAGCATAGTAGCATTTTGACATTTTAATAAGCATTAACATCATGCTAGGTTTTGCATTGTTAGTGTTAGCATTGTTAACATACTAATGTTAGCATAGTAGCATTTTCTGTCATTTTTATGAGTATTAACATACGCAGCCGCTCAGCGCTACCATGCTAGGTGTTGCATGTTAGCATTAGCATTGTTAGCATGCTACCATTAGCATAGCAGCCTTTTTAGCCATTTTCATTAGTGTTAACATTGGCAGTGTTAACATCCAACTTGTCCACATGCATGGAATGCCATTAGATGAATGAGAAAACCACCTGTTGCTAACCTCCGGCCCCCCATTTGAGACAAACCAGGTGGCTTTTGGGCTTTAAACTATTTTAACCTGGCCAGTATGCCAACAAAAAGGAAATGCTAACAACGCTAAGAGCTGGCATACCGTGAGCAACCAACGTGGATACCTTGTGGTCCCGTGGGAACATCTCTTGTGTCAGCAGACACTTGCTAAAAAGCTAAATGTCAATGTGATATGCAAAATGCTAACATGCCAAAGCGAGCGCCCAGCAAGATAGGTACAGTCGTCCCTCACGAATTTTGTAGCTTTGCTGTATCACAGTTTTTCAAAATAAATGAACAAATTTTCCAGTTTTGTGGTTGACTACGGCCTACCCCCAATGAGCTTCATGAGGGAGTCACCTGAAATGGTTTTCACTTCACAGGTGTGCCTTGTTGGGGTTACTAAGTGGAATTTCTTGCCTTATTAATGGGATTGGGACCATTCTGTTGTGTAATAGGAGTGTAAAGGTGCCTATAGGGGTGTTACTTCCTGTCTAGAGGGATCTAATAATGTTAAAAAACATATTTAGAAGGCTGTAAACAGGTTTTCTATGAAGAATATTTGCTTCAACTCGTAGCAGGTTTTTATTCTAAATGTTGAATTCAGACTTTATGCCTTTATAAAATGACAAATGAGCACAAAATAGGATAAAGAGGATTTGAGTGGAGATGTGCTTGGTAACGTAGTGCACAACTGAAATGTTGCCAGTCATAAATCAAAGGCAAATAGTTGACAGCTCTAATAGTGATGAACGCTGGACACCTGTGCAACAAGGTCACTAAATGTCTTCTGTTAAGCAGGAGAGATTCCTATTTCATAAAGATATTTATTTGTATTATTTTGTTATCTAGAAGTACAAAATTAATTATTGAACAATTTATTTCCCATGTATTGGTATTACTCCAAAACATGCATGAAATTAAATCCACGTTTGTGTCGAATAGTGCAAAAATCCTTTCACACAAATAAAGGCAAAAAAAACAAACAAGCAAAAAAAAAAAAAAGTATTCGGCCAAAAGTTTATTTTCTTAATAATGACCCAGGCCAGGCGGTCCTGGCCAATACCGCTCACCATCAATAAATTGAAAAATCTACAGTTAATCCGTGTGATCAGTATCGGCCGATCTCACACATGGATGATTGGTATCGGAATCGGCAGCATAAAATCCTGACCAGAGAATCCCTCATACTGATGTTCGGCTGCATTTATGTGATCTTGTGTAGCTAATAAAGGTGATTACCTGTTGAATTCACAAGTCAAAAATACATGTCAGCCATAAATATGACCAAAAACTGCTGTATTTAAAACACACACCCTCTTTCTGTGTTTATCTTTGCAGCGCTGAACCAGCAGAGGATCTCCCAGAGTCCACCAGTGAAGGGCGGCCAGCTGCCCTCCAGCACCCACAGCAGCGTCAACCAGATGAGGCTGCAGAAGGTCGAGAAGGAGTGGCTGAGACTGAAACAGGAGCTGCTTCGGCAAAGGCCTCAGGTTAGGATTGAGGCGATATCACTTTTTTTGTTTGGAACAAACTTTTGGGATGCACTCTTCTGTCAAAAAACCCCCAAAAAACCTTCACCTGAAAACATCATTTTAGGCTGGGGGGGTGTGCAAAGGGCCATTTGCACCCCGCAGCTGTTTTTAAATGCACATTCTAAAAATATAATTTAACAAGAAAACTAAACAAAAAAACATCAGAAAACAGCAAAAAAACATAAAATCAGCACTTATTTGCAAAAATAAAGAGAAAGTTGTAATAATGAGGAAAAGTTGTAATTTTACAAGAATAACATTGTAATATTGTGAGGAAAAATAATGTCATTATCGTAGCATGATATTGAAATATTAAAAAAAACCACATTTTTTTAAAGTGGTAATATAACGACAGACAAACGAAACAACAAATAAAGTTGTAAATCTTGGAAAATTTGGTTGGGGAACAAGTTATGATATTAGGAGATTAAAGCCATAATATTATAGGAATAAAGTCATATTTACAAGAAAAAAAAATTACAAGAGGAAAGTTGAAAAAGAAACAGAAATGGAAAAAAACAGCTGTAATTTTATGACAATAAAGTCAAAATATTCAGAGAAAAAAGTCATATATATAAATAAAATTATGAGGAAAACAAATTAAATTAGTAGCGTAGAGTTTAAATATTAAAGAAAAAAATGTTTTTTTTTTCTAAGTTGTAATGTTATGAGAAAAAAACAAAAAGTTTTGGAAAATTAGTTTGGGAAAAATGTATTATGTGAATATTATGTGAATAAAGTCAAAATATTCTGAGAATAGTCATATATTACAAAATGGCCTTTTTGGTAAAGCTGTAAAAAGGTGGGGTTTTTTTAGTGTTTTTTGCAACGTTGGGATGACAACGCGGTGACATGCGGGCATAAGATGGTGTAATGTGCATGCCAGGCCAGCAGGCGGCAGTGTCACAAAGACACATTGCACACAACTTCCTGTCTTCCCGGGTCTCATTGAAAAGGTTTATAGTCAGCATATGGACGGTTTAGGAGGTGACACACTTTAGCTAAGTCATGTGATGTTGCATTGCAAAGATGACGACAGTGGTCGGCCATTGTTGTTGTGGTCGTGATGCACTCGTGATGTGCTGCGCCCACACTCACCCTGAATGTGTTGTAAAGGCCGTGTGTCATTCTTACAATGTGATATTGGACGCTTTGCTTGTAGAACATCTGGAATATCCTTTTAAATGATGACTCATCTCTTGGAGGATAACACTTTTAACCCGCTTTGATCGACCTGCCACAAAGTCTCCTGACTCATCGGCAGTAATTTTACCACTTCCGAACGGCGATGTGTCACGGTGTGTGGGGGCGGCGTGGCCTGAGTTCAGGAGTTTACTCAAGGCTGCGTCCTCCTAACAGCACAATCATAGATTTATGATTACGATGACGAATGAGGAACTTTGTGTGCCATGTCATTCACGCACCCATTGTTTCAAGTTTATCGGAGGCATGTGCACACACTGGCGTAAAATGTGTTTACTGTGTAGTGGACCTGCTCCTACCTTTCAACTCCTCCACATGCTGAGAAAACTGGCGTGCAAACACACATGAAACATGTAAACAACACATGCATCTCATTTTCCAGGACACAATAGCACCCCTTCATCACATGCTCTTTGCCATCCACAGGAGCTCGCTCTAAGGAACCAGCTGCCCACCAGTATGGATCAAGATGGCGGCACCAACCCCGTGTCCTCCCCCATGGCCCAGGACGCCCGGACCATGACGGCCAACAGCTCGGACCCATTCCTCAACAGGTTGGTTGGTGGCAAAGAGGGAAAAGGGAAGCTGCAGGTTGTCTTCCAACATGAGCTGAGCACGTGGTCCAGTCAGTAGACAGCCCGACCTAATCTCCCCCTCGCTACCCCCCGACCAACCAACCTCCCCCACTGCTCTCACAATGGCTTCATTCATGGCGCCTCTGCTCAACTCTGCCTACATATTTTCTCTCTGCTAATTAGCACAGCTTGTCAAATGTCTTCTCTTCTTGTCCCGTTTGATCCGCTGCTCTTTTTCCCGATGATAGCACGATACGCAGGAAGTGACGCACTTACATCTACACCGTTTCCTGTTTGTGTCCCTCAGCGGGACGTACCACTCCAGGGACGAGAGCACAGACAGCGGCTTGAGCATGAGCAGCTACAGCGTCCCCCGCACTCCTGATGACTTCCTCAACAGTGTGGATGAGATGGACACAGGTGAGGTGATCATTGCCAATCAGGTGGAACTTTATCTTGCTAATACTGGTAACCACGGAAACCTCACCTGGAAGCAAACTAAAAAGATTTCATGTTTATCCAAAAACTGCTGCCTGAAGAGGCATTGGATGTTTTTCTATGCTGCGTGTGCCAACACACACGCTGGCGTGAAGTGCACAGAGCAAGGTTCCCAGGCCTGGAATAGTTAGTTCAGCGTCCACGTTCACGTTGTTCCAATTTCTGCCAAAGGTGAATGTCATATCTGCACTTGTGCTTTACATGTTTAGCTCTGATCCTGTTTTACATCTTAGACCAGGGGTGTCCAAAATTGAGGAATGTAAGGTCTCAGAACCTCCAAATCTGAGGTCATGGTTCTCAGGCGGAAAAGGGTGGACTGCACCCTTCAGGTTGGGAGTGAGGTCTTGCCACAGGTGGAGGAGTTCAAGTATCACAATGAGGGAGTGTGAGATGGACAGGCGGATCGGCGCCGTGCCAGACCGTCGTGATTAAGAGAGCACTGAGCTCTTGATTTACCGGTCGATCTCGGTTCCCGCCCTTGCCTATGGCCGTGAGCTTTGGGTTGTGACTGAAAGACCAAATGAGTTCCTCCGCAGGGTGGCTGGACTCATCCTGAGAAATAGGGTTAGGAGCTCACTCATCCGGGTAGAACTCCTTCACTTGGAGAGGAGCCAGTTGAGGTGGCTCAGGGATCTAGTCCGAATGCATCCTGGGCACCTCCCTGGTGAAGTGTTCCCAGCCAGGAGGAGGCCCTGGGGCAGACGCAGGACACGCTGGCGGGATTATGTCTCACAGCTGGCCTGGGAACACCTCCATGTCCCCCCGATGGACCTGGAAGAGGTGGCCGGACAGTGGGAAGCCTGCTGGCCCACATGAATTTATTTTATTTTATATTCACATGAAAATGTTGTTCCTTTCTCTCCTCCATGAATAAATCTCCTGATGCCACCTTCTGCTCTGCTCATCAGGGGACCCCCTTCCGACCTCCATGGGAACGCAGCCCAGCCGCTTCCCTGACTACCTGGATGCCATTCCCGGTACGGACGTGGACCTGGGCACCCTGGAGGGTGAGAGCATGGCGGTGGAGGGGGAGGAGCTGATGCCCAGCCTGCAGGAGGCGCTCAGCTCGGACATCCTCAACGACATGGAGTCCGTGCTGGCAGCTACCAAGATCGACAAGGAGAGCTTTCTCACATGGTTATAGACACCCCCACACCCCCCAAAAAACCCAGAGCGCGGCGTTCCCTCCTCTTCCTCCACTCCCCTTCCCCTGACACGCTGAAGTGCGGCGAATGTGTGAAGGATTCCTCCGTGCTTTGATGAGACATTTCAGCTCTGTGGCAGTATTCTTCTCCTCACTCTTCATGTTGTCTGTGTCTTCAAGGCTGGCCCATGAGCAGACAGTAACAAAACAAAGCTTTTCACCCACAATCTCGGGCGTCTTCACCCCACTGCTGATGTCCCCCCATAGATGATGTTGGCGTCGTCGCTCCATCTTCGCCTCCGGGACACGCTAGCTTTATTTCTTAACGAGCCTGAGAAACCAAAAATGATGTATTTGACGCATTGAGAACAATACGGATTTGGAGTCATGGTATCAAGAGGCCCCCGCTAGGACGGGTGGGATTAGGTGGCAGTCAGGAGGGTCCTGGGGGGCCCACCACATCGCTGCTTGGCTGTGCCAGCAAGTCTAAGTTAAACTTTCTCTGTTAGATCAAGTGCCTTTGGCTTTTTTTTTTTTTTTTTTTTAAAGAACGTGAGCAACACGAACAAGTTTCTCATCCCGCCACACTTTCTCTTTCTCATCTTTTTCTATCATCAAAATGTATTTTGGATTTATAAACACATTTTAATGGGATGTAGGGATTTGTTAGCTTCTTTATATCACAGCTTCTAATTCATCTTTTATCTCTTCTACTATTTTACTTTTAGATAACACGTGTATGATAACGTTGATCAAATGCTTTTGTTTTGTAGTTTTTTTAATTGCATCACGTCACTTCACCAGATGAAGAAAATGAGCAGCGATCCACTTTTTTTTGACTCCGTGGCCCATTTGAAAGTTTGCAGCTTGCGTCTTCCCGCGACGTCACTAATATTCCAGAACGTGAACCAAACAAAGCCAACAATGCTACACACTAAGCTCCTGTCCACACGGGAACGCTCCTGGCAGTACACTGTGCCGGACCAGTAAATAGTTGCATCCAGACAGGAACGGATCACTGAGTGAAAAGGATGTAATACACAAGGCACACCTACATGTGGCGCTGGAAACAGACCCATCAGAACCATCCTTTTCACCCAGTGATCCCTCCCCAACTATTTACTAATCCCATACAATATGGACGCCATTTTTTCCCAACCCACCGTGTGGACAGGGCCGAAGATAAAACATCAGGAGAATGTCGACTGCAGTGAGTCATGTCAGTGGAAATATTCAGAAATGATGTCGGCTTCCGGTCACGTGATGGCACCGGGTGTGTGACGTCATTGTTTTTCGAAAGTAGCGGCTTGCTTGTCTACATGGCGGATACATATCGGATTTCCCCGCTCTGAAAAACAGCATTTCGGGGCACCCAGGACGCCGTTTCCGTCTGGATGAAAGGAAGGATGAAGCAGGGATGCTCCGATCAGGGTGTTATGCTGCCGATTCCGATTCCACAATCCATGAGTGAAATCGGCTGATACCGATCACTTGGATGAACGAAATGTTCCAGTTTATTTATGATGGCTGCAGTTGGCAAACCGGGTGTCTTCCACCGCTGAGAAAGGCTGCTCATCTCGTCTGATGAATTCAAATATTTTTCGGATTATTGGCTTATTCTGACTGTCACTCACGTACGGGCGAGTCTTGTCCAGCGTTTTAGCTGCGTTAGCTGCCGTTTGACTGATGATCACGCCGTGAGCCTCCAAATCTTGCCATACTCCGTCAAGTGTTTGTTCTTCAACTGCCGTAATTAATGCAAGCTTTTTGACGTGCTACCCCCACCACATATTTTTCATGGCATGTGTTGGTAGGTTCCACACGGCAGACATGTTTGTCTTTATTGTGGCACGTCTGCGCAGTGTGAAGGAAAGTGGGGGTGGGGGGGGGGCCACCCAAGACACTACATCGCATGCAGCGATTGCTACAGGCTGCAGCAGTACGAGGCACAGGTGATCGGTGTTGGCATCACGTGCTTTTTCACCGAAATGGGCCGATGGATCGGAGCATCCCTCTCTGAAAGGACAACATCTTTCCACTTGAAAACGTTCCCGTCTTCCTGAGACGTTTGAGGACAGCTTGGACGTGTTGAAGCAGGTTTGTGGACAGGCCAAGGTTGGACGCTTTGGAGTTTTTCTTTCTTTTTGTGAGGACGAATGAAGAAACAATCACTTGTTATCTCATCAGGACTTGTTGTGGCAGATTCCAAAGATCTTACTTTGTTTTTTATTTTCTTTAATCTGACTTCCAGTTTGACAGTCCAGAAAAGAAGGTGTGATTTCTTGTGTGATCAAAAGTATAAGCTAGTGAGGAACAAAGTGGTGATGGGTGGTGATACCAGGAGAGCGACATCTTCTTCTTCTTCTTGGATGAGGTTTTAAGGACGAGCGTTTAGAGCAGAAGTATGTGATTTGAAAAGACTTCATCATGGCGCAGATCTCTCACGGTTTTGTTATTTTGGAATGATGTTTACGCCACGTGACGTCGGCCCGCAGCGCGCCGTTGTGGTCGGAGGAGGTTTTGGCGAGATGATTTGAACGCTAACTTCAGTATCTTTTGGTAGCATTAACTTGATGGAACAGTTTTTTTTGTTTTTTTTTTAGTTATATTCTATATTGTTTGTGAGAAAGCTCCTTTTTAGATTGATGAGTAAATGATGTGTTGATGACTTTGAACAGTGTTGGTGACAAAAAAAAGAAGAGTGGTACACTACAGTGCTTGTATTGCACGGCTATGGCAATTAGGCATTTTTTGTCACAAAAAGCTGATTTTTATGCTTATTTAGCGGAGCACATTAGCTGTTGACCGTCATCGTAGCCGTAGAACTAATCACACCCAATTTTGTATTTAGTTTTCTAAATGCACATGGAATGAATTTATATTCAGCGATGATCTGTTCATTGTGTTTTTTTATAGATACGTGCATGTGTTTTAGAACCATACAATCTGTTACATTATATAAATATATATCCCTTCATATTAAAAAAACCTTTGAAATTGGCTTGAAATAAAGTATATACTTTGTGGTAAAACGTTGATTGTTTTGTTACACACTAATAATGTCAGTCACTTATTGCCAATGTTGATCTGAAATCGTTGAAGGTGGGCTGTATGCCCTCTGAATGAGTCGTAAACACACAGAAATCATGTACAAAAAAAAAAAAAAAAAAAGCCCAGCAATCACAGCCTTTACAGGCGAACCGTGTAGCTGGGAAACGAGGTTTACATTTTCGAAGGTGCACGTCACGATGTGCAGGAGAATTTGCAGGGGGAGGAGCGAGGTGGCATAGTGCACACGGGTTCCTCCATGCGAGAGCATAAGAGGCTTGACTGGGAACTAGTGATTTGTGATACCACTGATTTTGTTTCCGATCCGATACTGAGTAAAATTCAGGCTGGTGAAAATTCACCTCATGAGTCTGATCAATTTTAAAAAGTAGCGTATTTCATAAAGAATACAAGACATTTAATTAGTTTATTAATTGAATAATTACAATGTCTCTTTGCGGTAGACAATTCAATACTCAATTAGATACACGGGTTAAGATACGATTCAAAAACCATATATTGTTGGACAATATATACCTTGTTGGACAGTCCTTGAACACACCATCTAACCATCTCCCATGCTGCACAGATAGACTACTATACTGTATTTTTACCCTTTTTCTTTCACTTCATTTTTGCTCCCAAATGCTGATACTATGTGGGAATGCATAAAGGTACGATTTGATGACCTTATTGAGTGCTAATGTGCGCATTTGTTCTCTGAAAAACAAAGTCCAGGCTGGTATTGGTGGACGGTGGCTGTGTATTCATTTAGTGTTTTTCATTTGATGTTGTCCCTGTCTTACTTTTACAAAATACATAATAAATAAGATCAGTTAGATCGCTACAATGTACGTATGTTCTGCTCATGTGTTGAAAATCTTTCCCGGTGACTAGCTAGCGCTGCTAATGCTATTTACGTCCATTCTGGTCTTCAGTCATGCTAAGCTACGGAGCATGCGTGACAATCCTTTCGCCGGCAGCCCAGACTCTCACGTTGTTTAAAAGACAGACTGTCAAGCAGTTGCTTGTTTAGCGATACCCCGTGCATGTGTCTACAATCAATTCATCTCATGATTTATGGCTGATTCTTATTGAGAAGAATTGTAATCATTAATTGAACTAATTTATTTAGTTATTTTAAAGCCTGAAGTGCACTGAGGTAGCGGGATGATTTACAATTTAGCCAAACTAATATACAACAACAGAAAAAACAAGACAAAATCATATCAAATAACTCAATAAATAATAAATCATATCAAATAAATTTTGCTTTAAACATTAAAAAATAAAATAAAATAATAAAACCATTAAAAAATAAATAATTCATTATCGAGAATTAAGGATGTCCTGATCCACATTTTTTGGCATCCAATCAGATACCGATTTTTTTTCGTTAGTTTTTTCAATAACAATAATAACAAGTTTTTGTTACAAACATGAATTTGTGGGATTGAACATGGTGATGAAAATAGCTCTTCAAAGCATTAAAAATAATGCAACCAAAGTGTTGCTGAATTGACTTTACTACACAGCATGACCAACGATACTGTTTGGCTTTTGTAACAAACCGCTGTGAGCCAGCTCCCGTATCCAATAAAAGTCCATTCAGTAAAAGATCAAATTGGAAAAAATGGGCGTGCAAAATACTTCTAGGGTAGGACTAATCATTTGACATGGTTATAGATCAATTTGTGCTGTGATTTAGAATATATGACATTTTTTTAACAAACTCTCTTACGGCCCTATGAAATTTGTTCTTTCCGTTTGAATTTTTTAGAATTCAGTTTTTTATCTTTTCCACTTATTTGACCAGCATAGAGTGTGTGCTATCTGGGTTGGTCAATAAAATGCAAAAATCCTTACATTTATTGATGCACTACATCATTGGCCCATTTTGTCCAGTCACTGAGAAATGGATGTAGCTTAGCTAACTTTTTAATGGGATGGGAACCATCCCATCCATCCGTTTTCTATGCCGCTTATCCTAATTAGGGGGTATGCTGGAGCCTATCCCAGCTGACTTCCGGCAAGAGGCGAGGTGCACCCTGGGCTGGTCGCCAGCCAATCGCAGGGCACATATAGACAAACAATCATTCACACTCACATTCATACTTTTGGAGAAATTAGAGCTGCCATTTAAATTAACATGTATGTTTTTGGAAACCGGAGTACTCGGAGAAAACTCACTCACGCACTGGGAGAACATGCAAACTCCACACAGAGATGCCCGGGGTTGACTTGGAGGGTCGCCGCTTTCAGAAAAGGTGAGAATTTCAATGAAATACAATAAGATTTGGTTTTAAGTGATGATGTGACTTTTTGAAAAGAGCAATGTTAATAGTACTTAATACAAATACTTTAAAGTCCCCATTGTTAGCAGTTCATACCTGCAGAGTGGCTCATATTTGGTTACACTGGTGAAAGTTAATGATAATTAGGACGATATATCAAATGTGTATTTGTAACCTTAATGCTTAACGAACCAGTTTTGACACTTACCATCGTTGAGCCAAGTCATGATGAAATACGTGAACATATAGCGCACTCCAGTGGTAGCAGGAAACACAATTTAACCACTTCCGGGTTTAACGCAGACCAAATGGCGGATATAGCACATTAAAAAATACGTTTTTAAATATATTATTCATGATAAAGATGTATGATGTTTCACACACACACACACACATATACATATATGTATATTTATTTAAAACAATTGAAAGAGTGGCATTTGTTGTCTTATTAGCTATTGTGACAGTTACGTCACGTCAGTCTTTCCATAGCAATTTGAAGGGTAAAAAGTGCTATTTTCCATATTTTAGTTGACACCCTATTAAAGTATTAGAATTGTTAAATGGCTTTAAAATGAGATTTCATGACAAAAAAAAATAAGCTTTTGGAAATGCGCTAGCTCATCTGCACGCATATCCTGGAATAGTCACATGACTGTCACATGACACGCACATCATAAGCATAGCACACATTTGAACACATTTAAAGTCGTGGAATAGGAAAAGGAGATAAATAACTACGTTGGCAAAACAATTTCATCACTTTATTAAATGGATTATATTGTCTTGTTAATATCCCAATATTTTTTAAATATCACAAAAAAGTGACATTATTCAAAGTCATGAAAACTAGCTCAGATGAAAAAAAAAATTGTGGAGGAAAACAATATGAGGCTGGACAGTGAATACAACACCACAGCAGCGTGTTCACAGTGTGAGTTTGGTTTGGTTTGTGTTGATGTATGCATGATGTACATTACGGTACTCCTTTCACAGTAAACACAAAACTTGGACGTATACTTGGAAAACAAACTATGTGGACTTTAGCAAATGCAAATTGAACAATTATCAGCACATTTCAAACGCAAGTCACGTTGTTTATGTTTCAAGTGTGGTTTCCCAGAATCTCGTCCAGGTTGATATCTTTCATCCAGTCGTCGTTCCCCGAGCCCGACTTGAGCAGGGAATCTATGAAATCCGAGTCCGTGTTTATCCCCGGAACCATGTTGTCTCCCTCTGGGAGGAAGTCAAAGGTCACGTGGTTGGCGCGCCCGCCATGGTAGCTGCTAGAGGCGGCTTCTGGGAAGTTTCCCGCCGGCACCCGCTGTTCCGGAGAGGACTGATTCAGATTTGGTGTGGACGGGGAGCCAATCACTGGCTGGATGGGGGCCGAACCTGCGTCTCTTACAGACGGGTTCATTGAATGCATCCTGATGTCTGGTGCTACCTGGTTGGGAGGTCCAAGGGGTCTTTGCTGGTACTGATGCTTTGGCGGTTCCAGCTGAGCTTGGCATCTGAGTCCAGCAGTCCCGGGCTTGCTGGCTGAGCACCAGCCCATGTTGGTCATCATGCCCCCCAGCCCCTGCCCTGCCACCACCGAGGAATGAGGGTGTTGCCCACTCGCTACGTTATTCATCCCAAAGGAACTCCCTTGCGTGTTTGGACTCAGAAATCTGGGATTGTTTGGGGCGATTCGGCTCTGGTTGTTGTGCTGTGGGAATTGTCCGATGCAGGGGGCAGGATGACCCTCAAATCTGTGGTCTGACGGCGACAAGTTCATCTCACCCGGGAGGTGGCACGGTAGGTCCTTCTCAGCGCTGGAAGACTGGGACGAGTTTGGACCTGAACATATAGACAAGACTATATTAATCATAAACACATAGAAAAAATGCTTTACTTATGAAGATTTATATATATATATATATATATATATATATATATATATATATATATACACATATATATACACACATACATATATGTATATACTGTATATATACAGTATATATATATACATATATAGCAGCCGGTGTGACGCCACGGAGCTCTGTGGCAAACCTCCTGCACTTTTCAAACGCCGCGGCGCTGGTGTTTCAGGTGGCTGATAAGGTTTTTTGTGTGCTCCATGGGTTTTTTCCGCCCTCATCACGGCGCATTTTGTACAACGAGCACGCAAAATGTTTTCCTCGGAAAGTGAGCGTTTGTTCACAAGTGAGCTCAGGGGAAGTTAAAATCACAGCCAGGAGGAAAAAGGAGCACTTGATTTGCTCGCCCGCACAGTACGGATAATCTTGCCTTATTGGAGCGTTTTTTTTTTAATTCTGGGGGTTATCTGAGTTATTTTTAATGTTATCTGATTTATCGGTATGATGTCATAATTCCCTCATAGCGGCACGATAATTATCGTGCATCCTTGATATTTAAAGTGGTGTGAAAAAGTGTTTGCCCCCTTACTGATGTTTTTTTTTTTTGCATGTTTGTCACACGTTTTGGATCATCAAACAAATTTAAATATTAGTCAATGACAACACAACTGAACACAAAATGCAGTTTTTAAATGAAACTTTTTTTTATTAAAGGGAGAAAAGAAATCCCAACCTACATGGCCCTGTGTGAAAAAGTGATTGCCCCCCCACAACATAAAACATAAAACATAACTGAGATGAATTGACATCTATCAGTGTGCAAAAGGTTATAAATCCATTTCTAAAGCTTTGGGACTCCTGCGAACCACAGTGAGAGCCATTATCCACATATGGCGAAAACATGGAACTGTGGTGAACGTTCCCAGGAGTGGCCGTCCAACCAAAATGACCCCAAGAGCGCAGCGACGATTCATTCAAGAGGTCACAAAAGACCCCACAACAACATCCAAAGAACTGCAGGCCTCACTCGCCTCAGTTAAGGTCAGTGTTCATGACCATAAGAAATGTTTCTTAAAAAATGCTTATCAAATTACCAGAAAGCTGTCAAGTCTGCAAAGATGTCCAACCTTGTGTACAAAAACAGTCACAGACCTCAGATCAGTGCATCACTCTGCATCAGTGTGTGAAAAGTATTGTTCTTTTTTATTGACAAAATTTCCACCTGTCGACCTGTAGTCAATTATTGCACAGCGGCAGATCCAGCTGATGTTTTTGTGTGCGCAGCCGTACTCAAAGACTTTAAGGCCCTAGTATTGTCCGAGCTGCTCAAGACAGTGCAAAGTCTAAGAAGACCCACCGTAGATAGTCTCCCTGCCAAACCGCTGAAAAATGTGTTTCACACAGTTGGCCTTTTATCTTAATGTTGGTAAATCCTTCTCTCTCTTCTGGTCCACCTGGTCCACCTGGTCAAAGTGGTCTACGTCCAGCTGATATCTCATCTCAAGTCAAACAACAATGCTGAAAAAATTCTGTCTGGTTTTAAATCCTATCATAGTACAGAAACTGCACTGTAAAATGTTTTCATGAACACAACATTTCCTTCCATTGTTTTGCTGACAAAATATACCAAATATATCTACCCCTACCACCAAAAACTGATTCTTTCATTGCCTTAAAAAAGTGCCTCCAAGACGCAAAAGCCAGGATGTATATTGAATAAAAATATAAATATGTCCTTGACCAAAAATCACTCCATCCTCTTTACTAGGGTTATCCGATAACATTGGTCCGCCGATAATACAATATTTCATAAAAATGTGATATCGGTAGACATCGGTATCAGATTTTTTCCCAATAGTGAAAACCGAAAATGATGTACAGATGGACATTTTAATGTTCACATGGCCAGGATGACGCCACACTGTGTTGAGCGTATGTCGTGAATTCACGTTTTCCATGATAACAGAAGGTACCGAAGTCTTGAATCTCCTGCCGCTTGACGTTCATCTTAGCTATGGCATGGTGGCCTCGATATCAATGGGTAGACAGGGAATCACGCCAATGCCGGACGTCGCTCTCATGCCACGTAAAAATGTGCTTGAATAAGCAAACAGAGCTGCTTGAAAGGCAGCCATTCGTGGCGGCGGCGTTCATTCCTGGATGATACATACATAGATAGTAGATACTCTATTACTCTCCAAGAGAAATTCACATTTCCAGAAGCTCTGCAAAAATGGGCTCCCGCAAAAGATGACCTCATCAAAGCGCCTCTCAAGCGTGCAAACAAACGTGGGTGATTAGCAGCAAACTAGCTTGCTCCTTCCATCCTTCCTTTTCCTAGATATGCCGCCTATCCTCAGCAGGAATGCAACAATTCCCGGAAGTAAGCGGCGGTAAAATCTGCCGCTGTCTGTGTGCGCTCGATTAGGAGATTCTGTGGGGACGTTCGTGAAATGCTGCTTTTTCATATGATATCGGGTGTATTTATTTTAGGTAGATTACTTTTCCTCTTCACATCGTAGTGTCGACCACCTCCAGTCATTTGAATGCTTTACAATACAATACAATATAATGCTTTGAATGTTACATCCAACTTTCAGCCTTTCAAACTCATAGACCGGAGCTTTAGGACAAGATAAAAGGTATGTCGGGTATCAATTCACTTGAATATCTATCTGCAGATGGAATTTCATTCAAATGTGATGGTGTGATATATGTTCATTTTGGCCCGGAATGACTGTTTACGTGAAGTTTGTAGTGTGACGTGGAAACGAACACAGCGGCGGATTTGACAAGAATGCACATGGAGAGAGGGAGAGGTGGCCGTGACCACTTTTAGGCCACTCTCCGGGAACCCCACTGGCCGTCTAGACATTTCAGGTATCAACTTATTGCCACCCCTATGTGAGTCATGGTCTCACCTTGGCCCCTTCCTACATGAAAATTACGACACTGGACTTTTTGATGATCAAAAAAATGTAAATGGATACTCTGTTGACTTGTAAAGCAAATGTCACAGCATAAAAGCCTAATGGCGGGCCTTTCTCAGGTGATTTACAATGGTGTACGATGTTGGTTACAGCCACGTTGAGACGCTAATTGCTGATGCTCTATCTATTAGCTTCACAACAGTTATGTGTTCATTGCACCACAGGAGATATGTCATGTTACACATATCGGCATCGGCTGATATTGCTATCGGAAACTGAGAGTTTGACAATATCGGTTATCGGCAAAAAAGCCAACATCTTTACTGTTCTTTGGTATTACCATATAAGTTATTGTGTGGCGATATGGGGTAATAACTATAAAAGTAATCTTAATTCGCTAAATGTCCTGCAGAAAAGATCAGTTAGCATAGTCCATAACGCAGCGTCTAGAGAACATACAAATCCTCTCTTACTAAAGTCACAAATATTAACATTTGCTAATCTAGTACATTTTCAAAAATCTAAAATTATGCATACAGCAAACAATAACCCGCTACCCAAAAATGCCATACAATACTTTTCAACAAGAGAGGGGAAATATGATCTTTGTTTGGTAGCAATGCTAACTAGACGTAATACATGAACGCTATGTAGCTATGGTGACTGACATGTTACCCGTACTCAGGTAATGTACACAACTACTGAGGAATTATGTGTACTTATCTTTATTGCCATACTGAAGGGAATTATGACAGCAACTACTTTGTTTACCTGTAATCTTTGAAAATGTGAATGTGCAATACTAATCATTCATGTTTCCAATAGTATTTCAGAGTTTACCGTTAGACTTGATATATGTTATATGTTCTATAGAAAGAGGTAGATCATTTTGACTTGTATCTTGCATGCTGAGTAGTGCGTGCACCCCTGATGTACTGTACATGTATAACGTACTTTGATTTTTTTTTTATAAGTATAGTAAATACACAAATAGAGTATATTCTATATTTATAGTAGGAGGTAGATCTTTAGGACTTGGCCATTTTATAAGTAGCTCCCATTACAAATCAAAACTGCATTTTCAGCACTAAAAACACACCTTTATTCACTGGCTTTTAAGACAGGCTAATTTGGGCATTTGTATCTATCTATTTTATTTTGTTTTCATCTTTTTATATTCTATTAAATGTTTTCATTCTTCTTCTACTTGTTCTTCTTCTTTGAATTTTATTTGAATACTTGTTACATGTTGCCAATTTTGGCTATTTTATTAAGATAAGAAAACGGCCTGCATGTCGGAGTTTGCGCTTTTGACCAACGCTACAGTTTAAAAGCATATGAGACACAGTGCTTTGGCCCGAGATTCTGGAAGAATGAACATACTGTGTATTGGTCCGTTCATCCACTTTTGAATGACGTCGCCGCATTTGCTGTCACGTAACCATAATAACTGAAGTCATTATACCCGTAAACTGCCGCTGGCAGGTCCGTATCCGGACCGAGGTCCGCCATTTAGTGATGGCTGATATAGCCACACACACACACACACACACACACACACACACACACACACACACACACACACACGCACCTTTCTTGTCAGAAATGGATCTCACCTGGGAAGATGTTCCCACCCACCACACTTCTTTTATAATCCGGTGGCGGCCTGGTGAGATGACGACTGAACTGATCCTGTGGGTTGTCTTTGTCCTGAAAGGTGACATTTGAATGAATGCACGTACTTACACACGACACTTATAGCGCTTTTTTCACACGTGCACATTTTTAAATACCAATATTACAATTATGATTTATTATTTTGTAAAAAACAACAACTTTTTTCTAACATCCTTGAGTACCTAATAAACGTAATTATTATGTTAATTTAATTGAAAGATACATTATATATTATATTTTTTATGACATAATACACTTCAATGTCTGTGTAAAACGAACAACTAATAATTATATATTATATATCTATATATGTATGTAAATAATATATAATAATAATAATAATAATAATAATAATAATTATATAAAAAGCAATATTATGATTGTATATTTTTGTTAATTTTTGTGTGTGTATTTAAGTACCCAGAAAGGTGTTATAAAAATGAGACATATTAGTTTAGTAAATGAACTTTCGAGCGCTGTCGCACGCTGTCCATACACACGAATGCTTCTTCTTCATTGGTGCCCGCCGGCTTCTTCTTCATCGGTGTTATGCGTCCATGTTTCAGGTCGGCGGGCTGGTCCATCACCGAGAGCAGGAATAAAAATTTTTAAAAATGAACGACTTCGGGAGCATCCCAATGTTTGTCCCGGTTACATCGGTGCTCGATGGCCAACCCAAGAATTAATACAATAAATTAATGTATCTATTCATTAATTAGCTGCGGATTAATTTCAACAAACTGAATAGTAAAAACTAAGTCAAACACGTATGTATACATTTGTACAACATTACAAACAACGTACAATAATGAAATTAAAGTAAATGAAAATGCTTCTGCCATGCCAACGCTACAGGGAGTCCGTCACCGTAGCACAGCTGTAGCCAATAAAGAAAGAAAAGAACATACTGCGGTGGTGACGCCTCGCTGTTGTTGTTGGCTAAGTTGTCTCTGCATGGCGGGAGATTTGGCGGTGCCTTTCAGCGGGTGGTTGGGCACTAGGGGGCGCAGCTGGCCAACGCTTCCATTAGCAGGCATCCTGGGCCCAGGAGGGGTACCCTAAAAGATGAAGACAGGCTTTATGGTTTGACTTTCCCAATTTTTCAACACATTTAGGTGCAATGAACACATTTTGCCACGAGAAGGAGACATTCTACAGGACATTTCCGTGAAAGCAATGCTAATAGCTGCTCCCCTCTGCAGATAAAAAGCTTTTTTTTCTTTTTTCTTTTTTTAGAATGAGGTCCCCTCCTCATTTGCTAATTGGCTATAAAGAAAGTGGGAAAAATCCCTGAGACAGCAAGAAAAATGTGACTACCTCCGTTTATGGAGCACACTTGCTGTTTGGCATCTACCAGAAGACACATATGGTTCCTGACGCTTTCACACGTATTCAAAAGCTGTAGTCAGCAGCATGAAAATGTTGCACTGATTAAAAAAGACGAAACATTTGTGTGTATGACTTGTGGAGGGTTAATGTTGAAAGGTCATTGTTGTAAGAGGAGTCACTAAATGCTGTTAAGGTTTGTACAACTGAGTAATCCTGATGTGTCATTAAGCTCTTTTCCATGTTTCCTCCCCCCTTTTTTCCACAAATGAAGACCACATGTGGCATGAGTGGGAGCCCAGTGAAGGCGCTGATCCGGCCCGGCCTTGCCCGCTCTCACACTGCACTTCCTCCACACTAGACGTCGTCCCCTGGGAGCGCCCCTGCATCTGGACTTGGCCTCAGCTCGCTTTCCCAGGAAACAAGCGCTCCCTTCAAAGCCCCCTGCCACAGCCACCAGGCGGGTCTCGGCCCGCTCCCTCCCCTCATAGGGCCCCCGAATTTGATGCTAATTGAGGGATGTGTTGTCATGAGTTCGTCCACAAACAATCTAAATCCAAAGAAAACAATCTGGAGATGATGTCATTGCTTGATAGAATGAATTCCTAAGCACAAGCATGAATTATGATTTCTGTAAAACCCATTAATCCTAACCCACTAACCCTAAACAGCTAACCCTAACCCTACCTAGAAATCACTAACCCAACCCGAAACCTGAACTCTAACCCTAATTTGAAACCCTAGTTTCAAACCCTGATCTTACTTTGAAACTCTAACCCTAGATTGAAGCCCTAATTTGAAACTGTTACTGTATCTTACTTTGCAACCCCAACCCTAATTTAAAGTTTGAAACCCTAATGTTACTTTGAAACGCTAACCCTAGTTTGAAACCCTTGTTTTACTTTGAAACCCTAATCTTACTTTGAAATCCCAACCCTAGTTTGAAACCCTAATCTTACTTTGCAACCCCAATTTGAAGCCCTAATCTTACTTTGCAAGCCCAGTCTTACTTTGCAACCCCAATTTGAAGCCCTAATCTTACTTTGAAACCCTAATCTTAATTTGAAATCCCAACCCTGGTTTGAAACCCAAATCTTACTTTGAAATCCCAACCCTAGTTTCTCTTACTTTGAAACCCTAGTTTTAAATGACTAACCCAACCCAAAACCTCAGCCCTTGTTTAAAAAGGCAGTTTTACTTTGAGGTTGGGTTTATCCATGTCACAACAAGGTTAGGACTTGCGGGTTAAACCCCAGCCTGAAAACTGCACTGTGTCATACTGAAAGTCGTTTCCAAAATTGTGGTTAGCGTTGGTACGTTCAGCCACTTCTCTTGCTCACGCTTGCTCACATGATGTCTTGACAAAGGCAGCAGCAGATACAGTAAAGCATTTCAACCCCCCCTCCCCGCACATCACAATAATTCAAGTGATTCAACCTGGGGCAGCAGGCTAAGCAGATTACTGTCATTTCCTACCGCTTGTCCCTCGCAGCTAACAACTTCCAATTAGCAATTCCTGCTGAGCATATCAGCGTCCTGACAGGCGACCGCCATGGCGAATGCGGCAATGAGACGACTTGCATGTTAATCTACCATGCGCTGGCAATCTGTGTCATCGTCAGGAACACTGACAGGACATATTCAAGAGAGACACTAAGAAAAGTGCTGGTCCAATGACAGCCAGGGCAAACAAAGAGCATTGTTGTTGCACACAGGACTTCCCATCTTCCAGTAAATGATGACATATCGCATCCTGATGATGCACTTAGGAATGGCACCCTCACCTGGTGTTGGTGGGCCAACTTGAAGGGCAGCACTCCGCCATGTAGGAGTGTCGTGGAGGTGGACATCTGCTGATTCTGGAAGTGGAGTGGCTGACGGTTCTGGGCGTCGGGAGGTGAAACCTGCTGGTTGGACGTCTTGTTGCCTGAGCTGGCCACTAAGGGCATCATGTGGCCTGAGGAGGGTGTGGATTTGGGGCTGAAGGGCAGCCCGGGTTTGGCGGCGAGTGCCTTCATCTCCATGTGATGGCCGTTGGACTTGAAAAGGCCGTTGTTGACACCTTTGCTCTGCGGAGGGAGCCTCGGCCTGGTCCCTTTGTCTTGGGGGAAGGTGCTGGTGGAGGAGTGGGTGCTCATGGTGGGCGCCCAACTTGCCAGTCCTGCGGGCAGTGTGTGGTGGTGATGGTGGTGGAGTAGCAAGCTGGGCTGGTGCTGGTTGGCCGCCATCTGCTTCAGCTGCTCCGCATGGGAGATCTCGGGCCAGCAGGGCATGGACCTGGGGGGGCCCGCCTGAGTGTTGACCTTCTGCGCGGTGGTGGTGGAAGCAGTGCAAGAAGTGGTCATTGTAAACGACGGGCCCGCTGAGGCCGGCCGGAGCTGCGGAGAGCCACTGTGGACCTGACCGTAATCTGGAGAGTGCTCCATCTTGATGGTCTTCTCCAGGGGGGAGCACAGGCTGGCTGCTGCTCCCGCTGAGCTGGGTCGTCCTGGGTCCAAACCAAAAGTGTCATCCTGCTTCAGCATCTTCTCAAACTCCAGGTCGTTGAGAGGCGGCACCGACTTGGTCAGCTCGTCAAAAAGATCCTGGAGCTCCGGGTCGATCTGACCTTCCTCTTTGAAATCAAAAATCATCTCGGCGTGGGAACGGCCGCACGACTGGACCTCAACGGGTTCTTTCTTCATTTCCTTCAAGGTCATGCTGAAGACGTCTGAGGTCACGTCGTGTGGCATCATGTAGTTCTTCCTCTGCACCGCCATGGCCGAGGAGGCTTGCAAAGAGTGGGCGTGGCCTAAGTTGTGGTTGCACGGGGCTCGACCCATTCCAGCATCAACACGGACACGCTTGAAATCAGAAGTGGAGAAAGCGCAGGCGGTCTGCTTGGGCACATGTCCCTCCATCTTCCTCCGCAAAGACCCTTGAAGCTGCAAAACACAACAAGAAACACTCAGACTCCACAGAATCCATCTTCCTTAGGCTCCATCTTCCTAAGACTCCATCTTCCTTAGGCTCCATCTTCCTAAGACTTCATCTTACTTAGACCCCATCTTCCTAAGACTCCATCTTCCTAAGACTCCATCTTACTTAGACCCCATCTTCCTAAGACCCCATCTTCCTAAGACTCCATCTTCCTAAGACTGCATCTTACTTAGACCCCATCTTCCTAAGACTTCATCTTCCTAAGACCCAACCTTCCTAAGACTACATCTTCCTAAGATCACATATTCCTAGACTCAATTTTATAGAGATTACATCTTCCTAAGATGCCATCTTACTTATACAACATCTTCCTAAAACTCCATCTTCCTTAGACTCAATCTTACTTAGACTTCATCTTCCTAAGACCACATCTTCCTAAAACACCATCATCCTTAGACTCCATATTACCTAGACCCCATCTTCCTAAGACTCCATCTTCCTAAGACCACATGTTCCGAGACTCCATCTTACCTAAATTCCATCTTCCAAAGACTCCATCTGACTTATACTTCATCTTCTTAAGACCACATCTTCTTAAGACCACATCTTACTTATACTTCATCTTCCTAAGACTTCATCTTACTTCGACCCCATCTTCCTAAGACGCAACCTTCCTGAGACTACATGTTCCGAGACTCCATCTTACCTAGATTCCATCTTCCAAAGACTCCATCTGACTTAGACTTCATCTTCTTAAGACCACATCTTCTTAAGACCACATCTTACTTATACTTCATCTTCCTAAGACTTCATCTTACTTCGACCCCATCTTCCTAAGACCCAACCTTCCTGAGACTACATTTTCCTAAGATCACATATTCCTAGACTCCATTTTACAGAGATTACATCTTCCTAAGACACCATCTTACTTATACAACATCTTCCTAAAACTCCATCTTCCTTAGACTCAATCTTACTTAGACTTCATCTTCCTAAGACCACATCTTCCTAAGACACCATCATCCTTAGACTCCATATTACCTAGACCCCATCTTCCTAAGACTCCATCTTCCTAAGACCACATCTTCCTAAGACACCATCATCCTTAGACTCCATATTATCTAGACCCCATCTTACTTAGACTTCATCTTACTTAGACTTCATCTTCTTAAGACCACATCTTCTTAAGACCACATCTTACTTATACTTCATCTTCCTAAAATTCCATCTTTCCAAGACTCCATCTTCCCAAGACCACGTCTTCCTAAGACCACATCTTCCTAAGACTACATCTTCCGAAGACACTGTCTGACTTAGAATTCATCTTCCTAAGACCACATCCTCTTAAGACGTCATCTTACTTATACTCCATCTTCCCAGGACTCCATTTTACTTAGACGTCATCTCCTAAAACCACATTTTCCTAAAGCCACATCTTCCTAAGACGCCAACTTACTTAGACTTGACCCTCCTAAGACTCCATCTTCCTAAGACTCCATCTTACGCACACATGATGCTCCTAAAACGGCATCCTGCAGTGTTTAGAACTTATTAGATATTTTCATTATTTATTAGTGCTGCTCTGCAAGTTCCGTTTTGTGTGTCCAAATGGAGTAAAGCCTGAAGACTGACACCAGCTTAACAAACTTCATTTTCAAAAATCCAACATGATTTGTGCGTAAGGGATACGTTAGCGTTTAAATGAATCCAATCTTCCAATGCGCTCCAAGGCCTGTCTCTGCTCTACTCTTGACCCAATTTACTCACATCTATTTTAGTTCATTTATCATAATTCTGCTTCTGCCTGCGTGGATCCTTCTTGCCACAGCAAAACCTCTAAAGTCGCCTCTGAGGCTGTATCATATGCCTCTCAAGTCACAACACACAACACAAAAAATTCTAACTAAATAATAATCTACACATGCATATGCATCTACACGGGATTTTTAATCGCATTAAAAATATGTCATAAATATAGAAAATTCACTGTATTTACTGTTAAACTATCAATACCAACCTGTCAATAAGAAAATAGAAATATATAATAAAAATATTTAATATGAGTGTAAATATTGTATACCATTAATATATTAAAAATAATGTATGTATGCACATATTTTAAAATTAGTAATCATATTAAAATTGATTATAATATAGTATAAACAAAAATTCCATTTTACTGTTGCAAGTAATTCTTTTTTTTTTAAAAAGCTTTGTTATATTTAGCTAAGAATAACTTGAAACCGTCATTTGAAACCCTAATCTTACTCTGCAACCCTAACCCTAGATTGAAACCAGAGTTTGAAATGACTAACCCAATCCAAAACCCCTACGCTAGTTTGAGACCCCAATCTGACTTTGACACCCCAACCCTAGTTTGAAATGACCCAGAACCCAAGCCGTAGGAATATTTAGGAATTAGTTAGGAATCCGTTAGGAATATCAAACTGGGGTTAGGTTAGGGTTTTGGCTTGGGTTTGTCATTTCAGACTGGCCAAGCAACGAAGCTCCAATTCAAATTCTCGTATTCGCGTATTGGATGCAGTTTGCGACGTGGACTCATGCATCCAAGACAATGGAACGTCTTCTGGGTCAAAAACACTTGCAGGACTTTTTTCTGTGATGGGAATTTTACCAGCTGAGATATGGGAAGGCGAATATAAAAAATAGAAAGACGTCAAGGAAACGGTGTTTCTGTAATAATCACCACACGCCTTTGCTGAAAAGATGCAGGTACAGGATGTTTAAACACTGCATTTGCACTTCTAACGTTTATTTTGGTCATGATTTCTGTTGGGTGTTGCTATGCGTCACATTTGGTGACATATCTGCTGTTTAGGTGCGGTCGGCGTTCACCCTTGCCTCGTTCAGGACAAAGTCCACGGTTTACCGCGACCGCCTGTTTGGTCCAGTCGTGGGTTCACACTTAACCAAAAGAATCACACTAGCAGAGCAAACAGACTGTTTGTTTCAACCGGACCCAAAATGATAAGTGTGGCCACACCCACAGTGCCAATCAATCACACGACAAGAGATGGTTTTGAATTGATTTCACAACATCTTTCGTATTTGGACATGAATCATTTTTACCAAGCAAGAACACATTCAGCTGCAAAGCTCCCATTTCAAATGCAATTTCTAACACATGCAAGAGGGTTATTTTTGATGTATTCTGGGCGCCGTGGATGGGCTCAGACGATAACGAAGGAAGCCGATACTGTCGGCGCACCGCAGGGGGAGCACAAGGGGGCCTTTGTCTGCCTGGCTCATTTGCATACATTAAAAACCTTCCTCCACTGCATTTCTCCTGGCATGAACACTCATTTACAGCAACGGCACTAATCACACCCAAAAGTGGATCCTTGCCTCTTTTCCACATTTCCAGCTGCTGATATTTCCCGCCATAGCAAGACAGTTCACGCAAGTGGGAGTCTATAAAGTGCTCATGCGTGGTGGTGTCATGGCATCAAATGTTATCTGATCAAATGTGCTCGCGTAGAAGGCATCACGCGCTTGGTTTTTTTTCCACTGTGGGAACAACTTTTGAGTCATTCCCAGCAGCTGGCACACGTTACATGAAGATGAGTCACCACCCCCACCGGCTCGTGGAGCCGCGGCTCTGTTTGCGCTCTTAACAGTTGTTTGGAGCCACATCCGCACTTTTTAATCAAGGTGCAAGGTGACGCACCAGCAAGCACAGAAATCATCATCATCATCTTCTTCTACCGACTCAGCACAGCCGGAGAAACTACTGGAACGGCAGAAAACTATGAAATATCCTCTGAAAAGCCAGCAAATAAAGCACCCGCCGTGGTGTGGTGCTTCTGCTCCTCAAGCGATGCTCACAAAAGGCTGAAAATGCATCAAAACGTGCACCCCTGCTGTGCAACAACAAATACAACACATGGTGGTGCAGTTATTAAACCCCATAATTGGGACTGACTTGGGATTTCTCACACAGTTCTACATATGCCTGCTGTAACTTTAGGGCAGGGGGGTCCAAACGCTTTCCCAGTGAGGGCCACACAGTGAAAAATGAAAGGAGGCCCCTTTGATATTTTGCAAAGCAACACATACAACACATATGCTAACAAGTTATATTCATTTCATCTCAGCTTTGTCATACAGGTGAAAAAACAGATGACTAATATCAACTTTGCTTCCCCCCGCCCCATTTTTGCTGCTTTTTATTTTTAATTTCCAAAAATGTTGACGTTCTTCTCAAATAATCTTAGTAAAATTTTCTTTCCGTAATATTATGACTTTATTGCCATATTATAACTTTTTGCTCAAACTAATTTTCCAAAAAAGTACGACTTTATTTTGTTTTTGTGTCAAAACTCCAGTGAGTCATTTTTTAAATCATATAATATAACATGATGAAAGTGGAACATATGTATTTGAAATAAATAACAAAAAACAACTATATTATTCAAATAAATTTTAAAAAAGTACTTGTCAATGCAGTCTACTGTGGCTAATCCTGCAACTCAAGTCACAACATTAATGCTTTCTTAGTAAAAACAAAGCAAAATGCAAATAAATGCAATCAAGTGACTCGAGACGGTCACAACATAAATAATAAAAAAACTCGTAATTATTTCATAGTAGAAAACAAACTTGTGTTTGCGGGTCATGTGATTGTTCTTAGCAACTGAGACGTTGTTAGGTGGTTGTTGCTTTATAGCACTCATCCTCCACTCCTGTCTCCTTCTCAGTCACATCTCCACATTTGGTGATGATGATCTGTGTGTGTTGTGTTTCACGGCTTTAAAGTAAGGACCATTTTGCAACGCCCACTGATGACGTGCAGGTTCCGAGTGAAAAAAGACGAGAGGCACGTTTAAAGTATTCTTGCACCCAGCGCGGATCAACCGTCAATCGCCATTCTCAACACACACAAAACGTTCCGGCCTTCAAAATAGAGCGCTTTTTGTCACATTTGTCTAATTGTGTAAACAAATATAACGCGATTGGAATGACATCTGTGACTACATCTTCCTTAAGCACAAGCACGGGCATTTGAAGATTTTGTAGCAATAAGTGCTGAGACATCCCATTAAAAAGTTAGCTAAGCTACATCCATTTCTCAATGACTGGACAAAATGGGCCAATGATGTATTGCAGCAATAAACGTAAGGATTTTTGCATTTTATTCACCAACCCAAAATAGCATACACTCTGTGCTGGTAAAGTAAGTGGAAAAGGTAAAAAACAGAATTCTAAAGAAATTAAACAGAAAAAACAGAATTTGGGAAAAAATAAAACGGATTTCATAGGGCCCTTAAGAGGGTTTGTTAAAAAAATATCATATATTCTCAATCACACCACAAATTGATCTACCTGTAATACCATGATTAGTCTGACCCTAAAAGTATTTTGCACGGCCATTTTCCAATTTGATCTTTTATTGGATCTTTTATTGGATTAGGGAGCTGACTCATCGAGGTTTGTTACAAAAGCCAAACAGTATCGTTGGTCATGCTGTGTAATAAAAAATATTTTGGTTGCATTATTTTTAACACTTTGAGGAGCTATTTTCATGACCATATTCAATCCCACAAATTTATGTTTGTCACAAAAGCTTATTATTATTGAAAAAACAAACAAACGATCGGTACCGGATGGGAAAAGATGTGGATCGGGACATCCCTCGTGACAGGTCCTCACCAGGGATTGGAACACCAATATAAATGAAATCTCCAATATGAAACGCTCTTAATGTACTAAATAATCATCAAACTTACTTATTTGTTCATGCGATGCACACAGAGAATGACCAACTTTCCTTTCCTGTCGCGCCGTGAGGCGTTAAGGCACACATGTTACTGTGAGTGTTAGGCGCTAATTGTTTTACATTGTTATTCACGTACCCCGGTATACACCTTTAGCGGCCATTTTAATTGATAATGACATGAAAAATGTGTGTTGTTTGTCAGAAAACAGAAAAAACAAACATCTCGTGTTCAAAAAACAAAACATGTCAGGTTGTTTCGGTGTAAAAAGAAAGTGACATCGCCACCTACTGGCCTGGCATGCACATTACAGATGTTTCCAGGTATTTTTCCAGGGTTGTTCTGACAATGTGGTCTTCCTGTGCACTGTTTCTAGTGTCTTGGTGTGCAGGCTTTTCCTGGTGGTGGTGGTGGGAGACAAGGCAGGCATGAATAATGCAGGAGTGCATGTGTGGCAAAAAGCCATCCAGAGTACAAGGCTGCCTCACAAGTCCAAAATAGAGCGCTCTGTCTACAATTACCACTTTGTGCCAGTGAGATTTGGATCCCATCTTGGTAAGCTCAAACACAGTATATATTATAAAGATGAAACATATAGCTCCTGTCAATCATCAGATAATCCTGCAAGCAGTGTCCTCCTAGCCGGCCTCCAATCCTCAGGATAGATCTGCAATCTGAAAATAGATTTTTTTTGATGAACATTTAATGAGCCTAGAAGCTGTGAATGCTTCCTGCAGCGCGTTCGTTCACTCTCTACACTCAAGTCCAGCTGTCTTTTATTCATTTTATACGTCCACATTTACCTTCAACACCCACGTGCTACAAATCGTCTGCTTTTGTGCCAGCCTGCGACTCGCTCAGGGAGCGCAATTTCACAGGGAATGAATTCAAATTGATCATTTGAAAACAGACCGCTCGCTGTTCGGCGCCACTTCCTGTTGGGGCGGGAGTGGCGGCCGTGGCCCAAAGCTGATGTGTCAGGCCGAGCAGTTGTGGCTGACGTTTAGCACATCTGGAGAGGCTCCAGGTGAGCCTCCATGCGGATACGACACCTGCGCTTCCAGGTGGCGTCTGTCGCAGCCCACGCCAGCTCGCTTGCTGTCACCCAAGCCCAGAAATATCTTGCTTGGTTCCTCCGAGGGGTGCACGATAATTATGGGGGAATTATGATGTCATACCGATAATTCTGATAACATTCAAAATAGCTCCAACAACCGGCAATTTTAAAAAAAGCTCCAATGAGGCGAGATTACCCGTACTGTGCTCGCTTGTAAACATTCACTTCCCAAGGAAGACATTTTGCATGCTGGTTGTACCAAATGCTCTGTGGTGAGGAGAAAAAACCCCATCGAGCACACAAAAAGCCTTTTCAGCCACCTGAAACACGACCGCCACGGCATTTGAAAAGTGCAAAAGGCTTGCGAGAGACCTTCTTGGCGTCACATCGGCTGCTCTGAGCGTGTGCCCGAATACAGTGCACCTTGCTGGGCCACAGCATGTGGCTCCCTTTGCTCTATACTCTGGTTCTCCTGATAGTAGTGATGCGGTAGTAGTAATATGATATTTGATTAGGACTGATTAGGATATAAAACAAGTTATCGGTATCATCATCAGTTTTGAGAAGCAGAAAGTTATCGGTGTGGATATCGGTAAAAATAAAAATATTTTGTGCATCTCTAGAATAATTCTGGAGATTATTTAAGAAGAAGGTTGGAAAGCAAATATGGAAAAAAAAAAAAAAAAAAGATCAAAGATTGAAGGCCCTGTCACACCTTGACGGTTTTGCCAGCGCATGCCCGACGTGATCATTTTGATGGCATACGTTGAACTGCCGAAGTGTTTTTCAATTTTGGGCATATACATAGCGTATTCATAACGACTTCGACGTATACATGACGTATTAGTAACTTATATAGAACGTTTCTATAACTTATAGACAACTTATACCATTGAATACGTAGCGTGTTGCCGGCGTTCACAACTTATGCCCAACACCAGTCTAACTTATGCAAACCGTGCGGCAGCGTATGGCCGACGATGACGTGCCGTAGCCTATAAAAAGGCTGCCGCTTGATGACTCAAATCATAACCTCACTAGACATCGCAGTGTCAACATCACCATCATGTCGGAGAAAATTTAGAAGACCGCTGCCAAGAAGTATCAGGGCAGTGACGGAGGGATCCATCACCACCCACAGCCTCCCCCTCCCACTCTCACTCTGATGGCGATGACGCGGGTTCTAACGCCTCTCAGGCATCATCAATGGTATCGGAAGCTGCTTCCCCAGTTGCCTCCATCTCCACTCAGCCAACCCTTGCCAAGAAGAGAGCCAAGAAGACACAGTTTTGTCTCAAGGTATGTTGACGTATTACGACTTGTGCGTAACTTACAAATAACGTGTGTGAACGGGCGTCAACGATCGCATAACCTATTGCCCACGTATGTGGGATATATGAATCATACGTTGACATACGTCGAAAAGTTTTGTGCACGCACAAAATTTTTGGACGACTTGGACGTACTACGACGTATGCACGTACGCGTGCTTCAGCGTGCTCTTAACTTACAAAACTTACCCATAACTTATTCGACGTACGCCAACGTATGAAAAATTTGGCCAATACGCTGGCTAAATCGTCAAGGTGTGACAGGGCCTTGAAGTTGATATTAATACTACGCTTTTTCACCTACATGACAAAGCTGAGATGAAGTATTTATAACGTGTTAGCATATCTACATGTGCTGCTTTACAAAATATCAACGTGGCAAAGTTGCATCTTTTCCTTTTTCACTATGTGGCCCTCACTGGAAAGACGTTTGGACACCCGTGGTTAGCGCCAGCATCATTTCAACATAAAAAACTGGCTTAGGGACATTGTTATTCTTTAGAATAAGCAGGGCAGTGAGGATTTCATTGTTATTAAAGTTACTGTAATCTAATTTCACTTGGAAAAATTGTAAAGGAAAAAAAAATATTTCCCAGTCCTGTGTAGCGTCAAAAAATATTTAAAAATGAACGCACAAATAAATGATAAAAAAAGAAAGTAAGAAGACGTGATATGGTGAGGAAGGATGGAGGTTGAATAAAACATGGCGGATAACGTGAGAGATGATGAATTATTGAAGGGAAGGTAAGAGAAGCCGAGGATGCGATGGAGCGTGCACGTCCACCAGGCACATTTTGTCAAATCAGGTCAGGGACGACGAGGACGCAGACAGAGACACGCATCATCCTCCGTCTTTCCTTGGACTTTGACTTTGCATTCGTGCGCCTTTACCCCAAGATGGCTGCCATGTTCCTCATCTCATGAAATGCGTTTATCAGCCGCCACGCGCGTTCTTGCTGGCGGCTTTGCTAATCAGGCCACGGCAGAGGTGGGCTACTTTTGGCTCATCAGCACTTTCTGACACACTCGTCTCCCCCAGTGAGGCGGCCCTCGGGAGGGAAGGATGAGCAGCGGCAGCACAGCAAAAAAAAAAAAAAGAGCGAGGGAGGGAGGAGGGCGGCTTTTCGCCAGCCTCCGGGAAATGTAAAGACGATAAGAGTGGCTTTGAAGAGAAATTGTGTATTATATTTACCGAAGGCACGATGACATATTCCAATGAAGACGCTTTGCTCTCCATTATCACATCGCTCAAGATTACAAGGCGGCGCTACAATTACAGCAAGAGTCTTTGCTGGGAATCAAACAGAGTTTACAGTCCCTGAAGCAAACATTGAAGCTTAAAAGGACCACGTCAACACAAACACAACACTGACCTCGTTTGCCCGTGCCATCTGCTTTCACGTGTAGATACTTCCATGCTGGCGTAAAATGGTTGGCATTTATGCCTGCAACAAGGGTTTGACCTTTCACTGGGGGTTGGGTATTCTTTAAATTTGAACGATTCCTGTTACGATTCTCGATTCTGATGCTTTTAAAAGGCAGGGTCATAAAAGTTTGCATGGTTTAAATGAGGGTGCTAACCAGAGTTCTTTTTGGATGGAATGTCTGAACTTCTCCATGAGTTGTTTCATGATATGAACTTTTTAATAACTTTACTATGAATTTCTAAACGGGCATAATAATGTCAAAGCATTAAATATTCAGTAACATGCAGTGGTGTGAAAAAGTGTTTGCCCCCTTCCTGATTTCTGTTTTTATTTTTTATAATTTTTTGCACGTTTGTCACACTTGAAGGCGTCAGATCATCAAACAAATTGAAATATTAGTCAATGACAACACAACTGAACACCACTGCTGCCAACGATTCAGTAAGGAAAGTAGCTAGTGGCTGTCCTAGAAGTTGCTAGGTGATGTCATCATCTAATTTGCATATCATTTGAAAAATGCTGTAGGCAAAAGGCATTATGACAACAAAAGTGAGTAAAAACACTTAGGTTTTACGTTTCTAACAACAAATAAACTTGATTCTTAAGCTAACCATCGTTCTCCCATCACACGTTGGCTATTGAGAACTTTTCTAAATTTGCACAATTAAACAGCGAATAACAGATTATGCTGTGTTTGTTCTTTGGCTCACATTAAAAAGACAATTCAGATTTTTTGACATGAGGTTGCATGACATCCCCATCAGCCGTGTAGTGCATCAACAGTGACTTACCCCCCACTTCCGATTTCTGGTCGGATTTCGGTGAGGAGGAACCGTTGTTCCGGTTTGTTGCCGGGGTCAATTAAGAGTTTGGCTTCTTGAAACACTAAAGCGACCCCAGCAACTTACCGGAACTACACTCAACAAAAATATAAACGCAACACTTTTGTTTTTGCTCCCGTTTTTTATGAGATGAACTCAAAGATGTAAAACTTTTCACATACACAATATCACCATTTCTCTCAAACATTGTTCACAAATCTGTCCAAACCTGTGATAGTGAGCACTTCTCCTTTGCTGATATCATCCATCCCACCTCACAGGTGTGCCATGTCAACATGCTGATTAGACAGCATGATTAGTGCACAGGTGTGTCTTAGACTGCCCACAATAAAAGGCCAGTTTTGTTTTGTTGGGATGGATGATCTCAGCAAAGGAGAAGTGCTCCCTATCACAGGTTTACATAGATTTGTGAACGATATTTGAAAGAAATGGTGATATTGTGTGAGTGGAAAAAGTTTTAGATCTTTGAGTTCATCTCATTAAAAATGGGAACAAAAACAAAAAAAGAGTGTACGTTCCTCCTCACCAAAATCCGACCAGAACTCCGCTAACGGAACAAAGTGGGGGGTAAGTCACTGTTGGTAAACTACACCACTGATGGGGATGTCATACAACTTCATGTCAAAAAATCCCAGCTATCCCTTTAACGTGACTCGGTGTGGTTCGTGAGTAGCACACTCTTCTGGTGAATGTATGTAATAGCAGCTGAGCCTCATAATAAATATAGCAATACAGTAGTAGGCTTATCAATGACTTACATTTACCCGAAGAATTGTAAGATAATACACCTTATTTTACAAATAGAGTAGCAATGGACTAACAATAAAATATAAACACAATAAACACACCCTCCTCTTTTATCCAGGCTTACTGAAGATTAAGAAACATTTGAGTTTTTAGATCTCGCTGTGTAAAACAGGGCGAGCTCCAATCCCGCAGTGATTCATTTGCACTTTCAATGCTTAGAGCTCCACATCATGCTGCTGGCTTGTGACTGCCTTTGGGCGGGGCGGACCTGTCAACAGCATCCGCTGCTGCACAGTGAGAACACAAAATGCAGAACAACACGCGCTTTCACTTTTAGGTCCCCAAATACCAGAAAACCCCCCCAACGACGCCAGAAAAAGTCGCTGGATTTGTCGATAGTTTTGAGAAAATAGGTCGTCGGGGGGGTTGGAATGTCGCCAGATGTAGCGACAGCATCGTCAAGTTGGCAACAATGCTGAACACAAAATGCAGCTTTTAAATGAAACTTTTTATCATTAAAGGGAGAAAAAAATCCTAACCTACGTGGTCCTGTGTGAACAAGCGATTGCCCCCTAAAGCTAATAAGTGGTTGGGCCGCCCTTAGCAGCAACAACTGCAATCAAGCGTTTGTGATAACTTGCAATGAGTCTCTTACAGCGCTGTGGAGAAATTTTGCAGAATTGTTGTCATTCAGCCACATTGGAAGCTTTTCTAGCTTCAAGCGTCTTTTTAAGGTCATGCCACGGCGTCTCAATAGGATTCAGGTGAGGACTTTGACTAGTCCACTCCAAAGTCTTCATTTTGTTTTTCTTCAGGCACTCAGAGGCTGAATGGCGTTCATTATATTACAGGTGATGTTACGGGTTTATTCTAGTAAAACTCCAACTTTTTTCTCGTAATATTTTGACTTTATTTTTGTAGAGTGCGGCATTGGCTCAGGATGGAGAGCAGGTTGTCCACAAACCGAAAGGTTGGCGATTTGAGCCTCGCTCCCTCCACCCAGTCACCGTCGTCGTGTCTCTGGTCAAGATGCAAAGTTTTTCAGGTTAGTTTACAACTTTTTTCTCTTAATATTTTTTACTTATTCTTGTAAAATTACTGGTGATTTTTTCATTTTTGCTTTAGTTTAGTTTTTTTGTTGAATTCTATTTTTAAAATTATATTTATATCTATTTCATATTATTTATTATGATTGTCAAATCAAGTAGTTACTGTGACAAGAAATTTGACTAAATTAAAAACTTGCCTACTACTTTTTCTACTATTTATCACATTATTACATGATCTCATTCATTTTTCGACTTATTCAACTAGAAGAAAGTGTATTTGGAATACAGGAAGTGAGCAAATGTATTGCAATTGATGTCAAACGGATGTTTTGCTTCTTCCTACTCCTTTTGGACATGTGGAACCGTGAATATGTGATGTATTCCAATGGAACTTGTATGCGTGTACAAATAAATTAAACCATCGCCATTAGCATAGAATGAGCCACACTTTGGACACCTCTGGTCTCGGGCCGAACAACAAGCTTCAGATGAATCCACTAAGAAACGAATTGTGAGTTGCAGCTCAATTGGAGATTGTCGAAAATCAATAGGGTTCTTGCTCCGACATGATAACAATACGTTTTGTCATTTGGGTCGAGGCTGAGGCAAACACACAAGACATTGGGTCATGAACACATAACACATAACACTAACCCCCTCAAAAAAAAAACACAGTACTGGTCAAAAGTTTAGAGACACTTGCTCATGCAACTGAATGAGGAAGTGTCTCTAAACTTTTGACTGGTATTTCAACTAGAAAGAGAAAAGTGGCCCTTATGTTTTTTTTTCAGTTCCCGTCGAAGCTGGCATTGACTGACAACGATTCAAACAGCTGAAGAAGTGCAGGAGCTGGGTCTTGGCCCAGAAAGAAGCGTGAGAACAAACGGGGGCTCCACAGATGAGTGATGCACCGCAGGTTGCCGACACGGCGGCGACAAGCCGTCGCATCGCATCAAGCCGTCTCGCAGCTCCTGACGCCGCTGTCGCCTCTCATCTGAAGAGAACGCCAGAACCGCACGTTTGCGACTGGCGGTGCCGAGTGCAGCTGCAACTACAAGCCAGCATGACTGCACACGTAAAAAGCAGCACATGGCAGCAGTTTGACAGCGAGCTAAGTTAAGTTAAGTTACGAAGCGAGAGAGGAAGTCCTCACCACATCTGACAGCTTTCACACCTTGTCAACCACTGAGGCTGCTGGGACAGCACCAAATGCCTCATATTTTCCCATGACAGCGCCATCTTCTGGATAGGAGGATGAGAGAACTGCACCACACAAAATGAAGACACCCCATGATGTAACTCTGCACACTAAAGGGTGACAAAGTGTGGAAAAAATGCACCCTGCTGTGCTGTTATTTCTATGACAGATACACCACATGGTGGCACTGTCTTTAAACCACACAGTTTGACCCCATAATAAGTTCGACTGACTACAAAACACTCATGGTAACTTTAGGGTGTTCAGTCTTTAGGGGACGGACAAGCACATGTTTGTTGAATTTGACGAAGATTGGTTGACAAACATGGCCGCCATCAAGTAAAAGACATTTGCAGGGACACCTAAAGCCTAGGTCACAACCGGTCATACGCGCTCCTACGGCTGGTGTACGTTCACCCCGCCTCTCAGCCAAAGTCAGCTGGGATAGGCTCCAGCATACCCTTCCGACCCTAATGAGGATTAAGCAGCACAGAAAAACAATGAATGAAGGAGTAGACCGGCTGCAGAGGTTCTTTGTCATGTCAAACAAAGTCTACGGGCACTTTTCACTTTGAATGTCTTCGATGTCTGCACGTCGTCGGTACGGCCAACGTGTTTCTTTCGTATGTTTTGCTGCTGTCGGGTTTGACCAAAATGTCCATTTTCTTTTGTACGTCGCGCTTGCGGACTCTATGTGTGTCCTGCACCACACGTGCACCCCACATACGTAATTAGTAGGGGTGTCACTAGACACTCCGTTCACGAGACGAGATGATGCACGAGATTGGGTCGACGAGAACGAGACTGTAACATTAATCTGAAGAAAAGCACAAAGAAAAACATATATGACAATATATTGCAATCTACTCATTTAAATTCTACTACGTTACACTCTTCTGCACTCTGTGTGTATGCTGGCGGCCCCGCCTCCACCCACAGAGACAAAGAGACTGTGTGACTGACAAAAGGGCTCACTCCGTTCATGCCGTTGTTCTATGGAACAAACGTGCCAAGGAGCTGAAAGCAATGCACAGAGTGAACTCCTCTTCCTGCCTGTTTGGAGGCAAGAGACGAGGAAAACAGACACGCATGCACAACCCGACGTACCTTTTTTTGGAGTTCCCAAAATCGCTGCGTTTATTTTTTTGTTTGTGGAGAATGTCGTTGTGGCGACCATGTAAGATGTAAGATCTCGACACGCATGGAGGACATACAAATATCTGAACGTGTGTTGGCCGCACTAATTACGAGGACTGTCACAAGATCTCGTGAGATTAAAACGTGACAAGGTTTCTCGTTCGCAATGCAGTATTGTGAAGTTTGTGTGGACACCTGCTTAAAGGGATAGTTCGCGTCTTCTTCCGCTGTGGAACACACACCTACACAAGATGGCCGCGGCGCTCCGTGGCGGAAGAAGATGCGAGCGCCTTCATTACATACACAAGATTCAAGATTCAAGATTCAAGATTCAAAGACCGGACAGGCGACAGTGTGCAGGGTTATGGCGGAGGCAAATATAACACAGAGCGATTCGTGAAGTCTGAGGATTTTTGCGACGCAAATGTATTACATGCACTCTTTTGGACGCACATTGTTTCGAGAAGCCAAACTCTTTACTTAAATGGCTTCAGCAACTAAGCGGAACTACGTTCCACGTCATGGAAATCCGACCAGAACTGGGCTCTCGGGACCAATTGGGTTGGGAGCGGGGGGGTACGTCACTGTTGATGTAGTACGCTGCTGAGGGGGATGTCATACAACTTCCTGTCAAAAGCTATCCGTTGAAACCCTCAGGGAGAGCGTAATTCCAATTCCTAATGCCAACTTGTCCCTGGCATGGGTTTATCCCTGCCACAACCAAATGCCATAAAAAACAGGCCCAACGCAACCACAGGCACCACAAAACACAAGCTCCGCCCCCGGTCCAGACACAGGAAAAGGCCCGTGAGCTGGGGGGGAACAAACTCCCTTCCTGTTTTCAAAGACAACTCCTACGGCACGCTGACTCCTTTCCTGCTCGTTCGGCCATCTCCAAACATCTGCCTGCCGCTCCTCCTCTGCGTGCAGCAGCACTGAGGGGTGGGGGTCGGGGGTACGAGCCAACAATGCCACTGATGGTTTGACTTCCACAGAAAGAAGGGTCATCTTGGTGTTGTGTGTTAGGATATGATACCGCATGCGAATGCGGCAAAGAGCTCTTTAGGGCCGAACGTGGATCCATCTGGAGTCCCGGGGGAGTCCCTGCTGAGTGCTTAATGCTGTGCTAATGTGCTAATGCTACTTCACTCAGCTAGCTTTCATGCTTTTAGAGGATGGAATCATAGATTGTCTTTTTGCTCCAGTGGACAGACATCTTTGGGAAGGGGCTGAATTGTTGTCTGTGCTCAGCTAGTCGGGTCTGAGAAGGTGACTACTGCAGCAAGAGAGCAAGTAGAAATAAAAAAGAAAAAGAAAGCTTTGTTGGACTCCCACTCCTGTCAGTCCTGACATTCCAAATAAGGTCTGCGAGGAGTGCCGCTGACAGAGAAGGTCGCGGAAAACACTTCAGCACGCTCGCCGACTCACAACCAGGAAAAAGCAAAAGGGGAGGGACGAGCTGGGATGGTGGTGCAGAAAATATTTGACCTCTAAAGATTTATCATAGCCCGACATTTCCCACAGGCAAAAAGACATCACATGATTCTGATGTACGCCACACTGCACGACAGCCACAAACATCAGGAATAAAGCAACCACAGTCATGGAAAAAATCATTAGACCACCCTTGTTTCTTCAGTTTATTGATCCATTTTAATGCCTTTTTTACATTTGTTTGGACAAATATAATGATGATAACAAATATAGCTCATAAGAGCTGATATCTCCCAACATCCATGGTTTTCTTGATAATAACCGAAATCACTTCAGTTATTGTTGTTATATTTGTCCAAACAAAGGTACTTTTCCTTGTATCAGGCATTAAAATGAGCAAGAAAATGAAGAAACGAGAGTGTTCTAATCATTTTTTCCATAACTTTAGAACTAATTACTTAACTTCTGCTTCAAAGACAACACTTTTCTTTTCAATAAACGGTGATCGAGCCGTTTGTCCAGGGGTGTCGAAACTTTATCCAGCGAGGGCCACGTGGTAAAAAATTAAAGGGTGTAACTTTGCCAATTTGATATTTTGTAAAGCAACACATGTAGATATGCTAACAAGTTATATATGTTTCAATGCATCTCAGCTTTGTCGTGTGGGTAAAAAAGGCTAATTTCCAAATATTTCAACTTTCTTCTCAAATAAGCTTCATATATTTTCCTTTTGGAGTATTATGACTATAACCTAATGTTCCAAAAATTACAACTTTATTTTGTTTTGTCTGTTTCTCATAATATTATGATTAGGGATGCTCCGATCGATCGGCCAATTTCCGTGAAAAAGCATATGCCAATAAATGCCTTTCAACGTCACATTAACTCATTCAATCCCAGCCATTTTTCAAAATTCAGCCCCTTCGATTACCGGCCATTTTAGACAATTTTGACCGATTTTTCAAGGCACACAGAATGTTGTGTCCTAAGGCTATGTAAACATGGAACGTACCAAAAGAAAGATTAGGGAAAAAACGCTTGCGTCTACCTTTTTCTGTTCTCTAGTAATCCGTTATCAGTAGAGCATAGGTACGTTTCAGGAAAATATCACTTCATTTCAAGCATAACTTTCACTTTGACACTAATTTTTTGCTTTTGTGACAGCTCAAATATCTAAACAACTACTGTATACCAACACAAAAAATGGTCGTTTTCCATCAAAACAACTATTTATTTTCAAATATAACACCATGAACTATTTACAGTTTTCACATTTGGAGCTAAACTGCGCGTGTGCATGCGTGTGCACGCGCATGTGTGTGTGTGTGTGCATGTGTTAAAATTTCCCTACAATGCGTAGCCTTCTGCACGCCACACTCCTCCACGCTCTCTCACTTCCTCCTTGCTGTCGAGCGTGTTTTCCAGGCTCACGATGTGATCATCAGTCAAATGGCAGCTAACGCAGGCAGCGCTGGACAACATTCGCCCGTATCAGCGTGACAGTCATTAGTCGAAAGCAAGTAACCCAAGAAATAATTGAATTCATTGGACCGGATGAGCAGCCTTCTTCGTCAGTGGTATCTTCCACCGCTGACGAAGGCTGCTCATCTGGCCGACTGCTCACTTGGAGCCCGCCTACGTGATACCTGGAAGTACCGCTAGAATGCCACCAAACTATGTACTCTCACATCCAAAGTCTCCTTAAAGAAGGCGTCTCATCCTCTGCAAGTTTCACCAGCGATACATGTTCTCTTCAAAAAGTAAGTCAATCGCCATTTTGTCTAAATGAAGGTGATTTTATGCTCCCCTTTTTCATATCACATACCCAAGTCATTTTAAAAATGTACACTTAATCTATGTGATCGGTATCTGTATCGGCCCATTTCACTCATGGATGATCGGTATCGGAATCGGCAGCATATTATTTACATTGTTTTTCCTAAAAAAGTTTATTCCCGTAAAATTACAGCAGTTTTTTTCCATTTCCATTGCTACTAAACAGACATTACACATTTTCCTCATAATATTACAAGTTTAATCATGAAAAATTGCAACTTTATTCTCGTAAAATTACAGCTGTTTTATCCGTTTCTGCAGTTTTTTACAATAAATTTTCCAACTATTTCAACTTTCTTCTTGTAATTATAACATCCATCCATCCACCTACCATGCTGCTGAGCATCACTAGGGTCGGGGGGGTATGCTGGAGCCTATCCCAGCTGACTTTGAGCAAGGGGCGGGGTATGCCCTGAACTGGTCACGAGTCAACCGCAGGGCACATATATGCAAACCCACGCATGCCAGGGAGAACAAACAAAGTCCACAAGGAGCTGCCCAAACAGACCTTCAGGATATCCTGACTGTGTGGCCAACATGCTAACCACTAGGCCACACCGTGTGGCCCCGGAATTATAACTTTATTCCCATAATATTTGGACTTTTTTCTCGTGGTAATATAATTTTTTTCACAACCTAATATTCCAAAAATGACAACTTCATTCATTGTTTTGTTTGTTTCTAACAAAATTACAACTTTAATATAACGTCTTTGTTTCTTTTTTGCGTTAATATGCAACTTCATGATCCTATGATGTTAATTTTCCTCATAATATTACATCATCCATCCAGTTTTTATGCCGCTTCTCCTCATTAGGGTCGCGGGGGTATGCTGGAGCCTATCCCAGCTGAGTTCGGGCGACAGGCGGGGTACACCCTGGACTGGTCGCCAGCCAATGGCAGGGCACATATAGACAAACAACCATTCACACCAACATTCATTCCTATGGACAATTTAGAGTCACCAATTAACCTAACATGCATGTTTTTGGAATGTGGGAGGAAAGCAGAGTACCCGGAGAAAACCCACGCACGCACGGGAAGAACATGCGAACCCCACACAGAAATGTCCAACGGAGATTCGATCCCAGGTCTTCCTGATCTCCGGACTGTGACTGCGTGGCCAACCTGCTAACCACTAGACCACCGTGCGGCCTATGACATCATTATTTTCATAAAATTAAGACCTTTTTCTCATTGGTTTACAACTTTCTCTTAATATTTAGACTTTATTTTCGTAAAATTAGTGCAGATTTTTTCACTTTCGCTGTTTTTAAAAAAATACATTTTATTATATTATGTTTGCATGTATTTTTCCAGGATTGTTTTGCCTGGATTGCATGAATAATGCAGGAGTGCATGTGTGGCAAAAAGCCATCCAGAGTGCAAGGCTGTCTCACAAGTCCAGAATAGTGCAAAAATATGGAGCAATAATTGAAAAAGCCTGTTTTTTTTAACCCATTTTTTAAATTTTCCAAACATTTAAACTTTAAATAAATAAATAAATGTTCTTCATATTTTGACTTTATTCCCATAAACTTTTTGTGTATTATTTTTTATTTACTTTAAACTTTCTCTGTATTTTTTTTCATAATCTTACAACTTTTAAAATATAACATATTTTTCTTTAATATTTCAACTCTGTGCGAGTTTATTCTCGTAAAATTGCCACTTTTTTCTTGTTTGACTTTATTTTGATTTTCTTCAAATAATTATGCTCTTGCTCTGCATTGATACACTTGATACCCAGTTGCTAATACACATTACCACCTCCTACAGGACTGGAGTGGAACTCTATCAATCTATTGATTTATCTGTTAGTCTTCTCCAGGTTCTCCAGGCTGGTGTTCCCACTGAGGCCTGAGGGTTCCGAGCTCTTTCCCAGAACTTCCAGCGGCAGAACTGAACAGGTCTCATTATGCAGGCGTGTCTGCAAAAAAACATCTTCAGACCTCGCAGGGAATGTGTGGAAAAAACGTCTTCCCTTCAAGCAAATATGGAGATCATCCTCATCATAACAAATATCTCCAAGGCGACCAAAGGGAAAGAGTCTGTATCCAGTACACACTGTCTGTTGCTTGGAAGTAGACCAACAAAGCATTTTTGACATCTCAAGGAATTATGAGCACAAAATTAGCGCTGTTGTTCAAAGTGAACATACTGTGAACCCACAAACAGAGCAAAGTATCCCAGACGGCTGCGACCTTCTAAGTACTTTTTTCTGGATCTCAATAGTGTTTCTACCTCCCTTATCCAAGTGCTGGCGCTTTCTTTGGCTCCATGGTGGGTTACTTTGCAGCCGTACTCAAAAGAAAATGGTTGAAAAATGTTAGTTAGCAAAAAATGACATCTGTAATAATGTTAAAAAGCATACTTAGAAGGTCGTGAGCGGAGGTATTCTATGTCCAATATGTCTTATTTTCTCGTATCATGAGCATAGAGTTGATGATAGGAGTGTCATTTCATGTCTAGAGGGCTTTAATAATGTTAAATAAAACATATTTGGAAGGTCGTAAAGAGGTTTTCTATGTCTAATATTTTTTATTTTGTATTATGCCTACTATATTGCGTAATATGAGTGTAAATGAGATTATAGGGGTGTTATTTCATGTCAAGAGGGCTCTAATAATGTAAAAAAACATAATTAGGTCGTAAACACGTATTCTATGTCTGTCTTATTTTCTCGTATTATGAGCGTAAATGTGATGAGAGGGGTGTTATTTCATGTCTAGAGGGCGCTAATAATGTTAAAAAAACATATTTACAAGGTCGTAAACAGGTTCTCAATGCTTAATGTCTTATTATGTCTACTATATTGCGTAATATGTGCGTGTAAAGGAGACCACAGGGGTGTTATGTCATGTCTAGAGGGCTCTAATAATGTTAAAAAAAACATTTAGAAGGTCGTAAACAGGTTTTGTATGTCTAATACGTCTTATTTTCTCGTATTATGAGCGTAAAGGTGATGATAGGGGTGTTATTTCATGTCTAGAGGGCGCTAATAATGTTAAAAAACATATTTAGAAGGTCGTAAACAGGTTTTCAATGCCTAATATGTCTTATTTTGTCTTATTATGTCTACTATATTGCATAATATGTGTGTGTAAAGGAGACCACAGGGGTGTTATGTCATGTCTCGAGGGCTCTAATAATGTTGAAAAAAACATTTAAAAGGTCGTAAACAGGTTTTCTATGTCTAATATGTCTTATTTTCTCGTATTATGAGCGTAAAGGTGATGATAGGGGTGTTATTTCATGTCTAGAGGGCGCTAATAATGTTAAAAAAAGCATATTTAGAAGGTCGTAAACAGGTTTTCAATTCCTAATATGTCTTATTTTGTTTTATTATCTACTATATTGCATAATATGAGTGTAAAGGAGACTATAGGGTTGTTATTCCATGTCGAGCGGGCTCTAATAAATGTTAAAAAGCGTATTTAGAAGTCAACTGCTAATGATGTCATAGACGGGTGATGGAGCTGGGGGACAATATCTATGAACATACCAAAAGGTATTGTGTAATACAACACCTTGTCATGTGGAATATTGTACGAGAACGGAGGCAAAACTTTAGCAAACAATTTTCAGCCGTTTGAAAACCGAGGACTGTACTGGACTTGAGAGTGTGACAAAAAGAGCTCATTTTCCAGCATGGAGCAGGCTGCAGCCCACTTTTAGGAAGGAATGTTCCTGAAAGGCTGAAGCTGAAGGGATTATTTCTTGCTTGTGTGGATTTTACAGCTCAGCTGGCAAGTGCGCTCCTCCACTGACTCCAGCTGTTTCCCTCCTCCATGTGACTACTTTAGGCAAAACACATCGACCCGCCGCCGCGCTCCTTCAGCCCAGGCCGCATGACCATGATGATGATGAAGATGATGGCGGGAAAATTCCCGCTTAGCAAAGGGAATTCATCCAGCGAGGACGAGTGTACGTGTTTGCTGTTCTGATAGCATCGTGATGATGCTTGCAACTGGCGTTTAACAACCCGTTTAACCAGTCTATTTTTAACAAACACAACAATTTCAATGCAGAACAGATGTGTGTGTGTGTGTTTGTGTGTGTGTGTGCGTGTGTGTGTGTATTACCTAACTTTACACTCCCCTTAGCAGACATGCATGGGGCTTTGAGGGTCTATCTTCTACAACTTCGGTTACCTTCTTTCGCTATAGAAGAACGTATTACAAACGGCTCTCAGTATGATGCAGTGCAATCAGTGTGAAGTTGGGCCCCCCCATCCCACCCAAAACACGGGTAAAGCAGTCGCAATCGTTTTGTACCGTTAAAATGGTCATTTGTGCAGTTTTCGTTTTTGTTACAGAATCAAAGTTCACCCAGCTCCCCCGTTTTCTCCAAATTAACCAAAAATAGGCGCAATTGTGATCAATTGTGCTTTTATAGTTTTTAATGGCCACCGTGACAGTGGCAGAACCATTTTTGCTCAATTAGGAGCAGGTGTTGGAGCTTGATGATGACTAGCACAGCACTCACTCTTCGGGGTGGAGTGTGTCTCCACTTCATATAGGACAGCTTTGTAAAAAGAATAATCATAAAAGCAGGCTTTGCTACACATCTTAAAAGAAAACACGGCACTGTACCAACTATCTGTCAGTTAGCTACCCAAATAGGAGATGTAAGTTTGCTCATGTGTCTGTTTGTGAGGCCAGATGTGGTCAGCATGAAGAACAGATCTTAATCAGTCAAGAGGCGTGTCCCAATACTTCTGTGTAGGGGCGTCACAAGATCTCACGAGAACAGGCAGGAAGGGGGTTCACTCTAGGGGTGTGGGAAATAATCGATTCTTACATGCATTGCGATGTGGACATTTACGATTATTAATCGATTCATAAATGTCAATAATCGATGCTGACGGAACAAAAAGACAGGGAGCGGAAGTGCCGCCCGGACAGTTTATGGTGGTGCACCTACGTGTAATGGGCGCCACACACGGGAGGCGACAAACGGCTGCGATGACTCATCGGCAACGCGTAGCAAACCGTGCACACGGGAGGCGACGAGCGGCTGTGACCAGCTACACGGGTCAGCGACGTGTTCGCATCCAAAGAGAATTGTATGCGTCTCCCACGGTTTTGATTGGCCGACTTGCTAGTACCGGTCCTCGCTAGTATTGAAGATAAACTTACATAAATGTCCGTGTAAATGAATGTAAACTTACCCGCCGTTTACTTTGGCACCAACGAGTTCCCATGCCACTGTTTTTTTTTTCTTTACATCTCTAAGAAATGTCAAACAGCTCTGGGAAATCTGACACGGCAAGTATAGCGTACGGATTAGCATCCTGTCTGCTCATTGGTGGATCAATGAAACTCCCGCTGATTGTGTCCTCGTCTGGCCGACAGAGATGAAAAGTTTAACATTTTTCAACTTTCTGGGATCGCGCGAGCACGAGCACGCACGTACAAAAACTTTCACATGCACGAATTTCACGTGACGCTTGGCTGGACGGTGACACGCGATAATCGCCCTATCGCGCAGGTTTCATTGAAAATGAATGGAGTAGAGGTGATGTCGCCTGCCGTGTGTGTCGTCCATTAGACGCTACCAGATTGGTGGGTGGAGGCGGGGCTACACTAGCATACACAGAGTGCACAAGAGTGTAACGTAGTAGAAATTATATTCGTAGATTGCAATATATTGTCATATATTTTTTATCTTTTTTCAAATAATGTTAAAAAATCTTTTCTCGTAAGCCCAATCTTGTGTATCATCTCGCCTCGTGACACCCCAACTTTTGTGTGCTGCCTTGGGGAGACACACGGTCCACAACAAGGTGGACTTGTCCATAACAATCCCCTCATCAGCGCCACGGGGAAGTGGCATGAAGAAGGCTGGCGTTGTTGCCGGATGCGGGAAAAAAACATCCAATGGACTCTAAAAAAAGCACAGGAAGGAAACTGGGGGTGGGGTGGGGTGGCAGAGAAGTTGCACCGGGGGTGTTCTGCTGGAGGAGAGTGGGAGTGAGAAAGGAATGTTCTTTCTCGTTCTGCCTCTCGTTAGCGTGCACGCTCGTGCATAACAACCCCGGCGCGCATGTCTACTTTATGAAAAGCATGCAGCCAAACGCTTATCATTACAGCTTTAATCAACACCCCCATGTTAAAGAAAGGAGCCATACACGGCACGGTTACTATTACATATTTAGTATGACCATACTTCATGTCATGTAAAAAATTTTAAAAAAGCTAGGAAGTGAAGGTGACAAAAGATGCAAACATATGACCTTGCGTTGCCCTTCGCATTCTTGTGTGGAGAGTTCACATTGCCTCGTTGGATTGAGTCCACAAGCAGCAAATTCATTCATCTCCTTAATCTTTTAACTGTTAACGTGTTGACTGGAAGCAAGCAGATGGATTAAAGACACTTGAAGAAATGAACTTCTTGGAGCCAAACAAAGCATCTATGAAGTTTAACCATGTTTGACACCTTTAACTGGGAAGTCTCCACAGTGTAAGGAAGAAGACCGCTGCGGTCTTCATCCGCTGTGGAACACATACACAACAATGGACAGGCGATAGCGCGCAGTGATACGACGGGAGAACGCAGAGTGATTGTGAGGTCGGATTTTTTTTGAGGAGGCATTTTTGTGATGCAAATGTATTACTGTTTTGAACGCATCTTGTTTTGAGAATCCAAACTCTTGAGCGGCACCAGCAACTAACTGGAACTATGATCCTCATCACCGAAATTTCACCAGAACTGGGCTCACGAGACGAAGTGAGGGATAAGTCAACTGTTGATGTACAGTGTTTCCTTCTTTATCGCGGAGGATAGGTTCCAAATTTCGTTACTACTACCACGTCACTACTATCAGGAGAACCAGAGTATACTGTAGAGCGGGAGGAGCCACCTGCTGTGGCCATGCAAGGTGCACTGTATTCGAGCACACGCTCCGAGCAGCCCGTGTGATGCCACGGAGGTCTTTGGCAAACCTTTGGCACTTTTCAAACGCTGCCGCGCTGGCATCTCAGGTGGCTGATGAGGTTTTTTTGTGTGCTCGTTGGGATTTTTTATCCCCCTCATCACGGAGCATTTGGTACACCCAGCAGGCTAAATGTCTTCCTCGGAAAGTGAATGTTTGTTTACAAGTGAGTTCAGGAGAAGTTACGACAGCGCTTGATTTGCTCACCCCCGCACAGTACGGGTAATCTCGCCTAATTGGAGCGTTTTTGTTTTTTTTTTATTATTGGTTATCAAAGCTATTTTTAATGTTATTGTATTTATTGGTATGACGTCATAATCCCCTCATAACAGCCTGGTAGTCATCAGTCTGATAATTATCGTGCACTCCTAATTAAAATCATCAATATAAGAGTCAAACAGGAATGAGTAACTTACAAAAACAAACAAAACTAACAAAAACAAACTATGTTTCTCACTTTGGACCAAAGACACTCTTGGCTTGGTCTGGACGTCACGTCTTTGCGAGAGCGGCAGCGTCGGTGGCGTGCCTGCAAGGCGCCAGAGCAAAGCGTAACAGGGCGACACCTCACCACAAGCCAGCACCAAGGCAAACACTGCAGCCGGATGCTTGGCAGAGCGGAGGTGAGGAACAAGAACATCTTGTTCCTCTTCTGGACACTCACTGCTCTGAAAAATACTCAGCATGCCTGCTTTCTTTGTTAAACTTGAAGAATCCCTCCTTGCATGCCTCCCATCTTTCACATTGACACTTTGGATAATTGTGTCGTGTTTTCCTTTCTTTCCATTTCCAAATCATGTGACTTCTAGGGAGTCTTCTTCTTGTTGTCTCAGGCCCACAACGCTTGCATGACTGCTTCTTATTCTGAGTCATCTCATTTCAATATCAGTAAAGACTTTCCAGCATAACAAATGTGCTTTTTATTATCACGGAAAATGTTCAAACACTTTTTCAGTCATATCCAGTACTGTATGATTTCTAACATCACTCCTCCTACCAACTTTTTCCACTGAGAGATGCATACTGAAAAATAAAAAGACGCGGGGTCCATGTTGGCATTTTATATTTTAGATATTTGATATTTTGTAAAGCAGCCCAGGTTACAAATGCTAAGATGTTATATATACACACTGTGTTCCAAATTATTATGCAAATAGGATTTTATAATCATAAACATAATTTTTTTTGTTTTTCAGTGAAATTCATGGATGGCATTGTGTCTTGGGGCCCTTTGGATTCCTGATATCAATCTCAGACAGCTGTCATAATTAGTTTGCCCAGTGAGCCCAATTCAAAGAAAACTACTTAAAAATGATGTTCCACATTAAGCATGCCACAGATTTCGAGCAATATGGGAAAGGAAGAGGATCTCTCTGCTGACAAAAAAGCGTCAAATACTGCAAAGCCTTGGACAAGGCATGAAAACATTCAATAATTCACAAAAACTTTCGTGCAGTGAAGAAATTTGAGGCTGAAGGCATAATGAGAAACATTTCTGCCAGACAAATTTATCGAATCAAGAGAGCACACAGGTATTTGAAGCTGCTGGTGCCGCTGAAGTTCCATGAACCTCAAGGTGTAGGATCCTCCAGAGGCTTGCAGTTATGCATAAACCTGCTATTTGGCCACCCCTAACCAATACTCACAAGCAGAAACGCTTGCAGTGGGCCAACAAATACATGAAGAAGAATTTTCATACAATCCTGTTTACTGATGAGGGCCGTGCAACCTTGAGCGGTCCGGATGGATGAAGGAGAGTATGGCCAGCACATCTCAACACGGCTGTGACGTCAGCTGAGTCATGTTTTAGATCGGAATCATTGGGAGAAAGCTGGTAGGCCTTTTATTGTCATTGAAGGTGTAAAAATGACCTCAGCAAAATATGTAGAGTTTCTGACTGACCACTTTCTTCCATGGTACAATATGAAGAACCGTGTCTTCTGTAGCAAAATGACCTTTATGCATGACAACGCACCATCTCATGATGCACTCTGTCATTGGCTGTTATGGGCATAAAGGAGAGAAACTCATGGTTCGGCACCCCTTTTTCCCCTGACCTCAACCCAATTGAGAACCTATGGCGCATTGTAAAGCAAAAAATCTATGAGGTGGGGAGGCAGATCACAACAAAACAGCAGCTGTGGGAGGCTATTCTGACATCTTGCACAGAAATTCAAGCAGAAACGCTAAAAAAACAAACAAATTCAATGTAAGAAATGTGAAGGTTGAATCAAATAATGTTATATCAAAGAATGTCAGCGATTGAAATGGCTTTTACTTTCAGTAAATATGACCTACTTATGCGGCAAATTCAACAAATGACCATTTTCGGTTCTTAACAAAGTCCTTATGCAAACTCTGTTGTGCATAATAATTGGGATCAGTGCATTTTAAGTTTTCATTTTTGAAAAAAATACTGTTACCATTGGGAGGTTTGTTCAACAACATTCAAATTGTCCTCGAAAGGTTGATGACTTGAAAATTATCCATCCATCCATACATCCATCCATTTTCTATACCGCTTCATCCTCATTAGGGTTGCGGGGGCATGCTGGAGCCTATCCCAGCTGACTTCGGGCGACAGGCGGGGTACACCCTGGACTGGTCACCAGCCAATCACAGGGCACATATAGACAAACAACCATTCACACTCACATTCACACCTATGGACAATTTAGAGTCTCCAATTAACCTCACCTGCATGTTTTTGGGAATGTGCCGGAGTACCCGGAGAAAACCCACGCGCACACGGGAGAACATGCAAACTCCACACAGAAATGCCCAGGGGAAAATCAAACCAAGGTCTTCCCGATCTCCAGACTGTTCCTGTGTTGGCCAACATGCTAACCACTAGACCACGACTTGAAAATTATGATAACTGTAATTTATATTGACTATTTAGCAAAATCACAGAAAAATAATAGTGCTTTTTTTTTTTTTTATTAAAGCGTATGAACGAGCCTGGCCCTTTAAGAAGAACTGCATTGTGGGAAGTTGAGTGTCTCTCTCTTTCCTCGCTCATCTGTCTGCACCACCCATTGTCTTCTGCGTCCTGATTGGCTGTAGACCATTGTCAATGAATCACCTTTGTGCCACTCTGCCGTGCCTCCTGTGTCAGCGCTAGCTTGCTTGCTAGCTTGCAGTCTTTGTATATTTGCAAGTTTCTTCCCAACAAAACCCACAATGTCGACACAACGTTCTGCGCCCAAAAGGCAGAGGATGATGCTACCCATCGCACAAACGGTTGGACTTCTGGACATGCTGAAGGAATGTAGAAGTTACGCGGCATTACGGAATACTGTAACTGAATCTTTGGTTCAAAAGAGTCGTTTTTGGACTATCCGCCTTAGATCTCCGACTGCCGCGCGCACACGGCTACATTATAGCCGCCGCCAGACCGATGATCACATCGCGAGCCTGGAAAACTCACTTGCTTGTTTTGGCTTTGTGAAGGGAAAGCGGGAGGGAAGACGGTCACTACAGGCTGAATGGAGCAATGGAGGTGGAGGTGATCGGCGTTATCAAGCAAGTTTCGGCTTATGCCGATACCGCGCTTTTTCATGGAAAAATGTCATTATAATATAAAAATTTTCTATTTGAATTGATTTCTTCTAAAACATTAAAATATTTCTAACACCCGTCAACTTACCTGACATTATTTGAATTGAAATACATTTCAATTCGAATGTGATATAAATGAAAAATAGCAAATATCTTTCAATATAAAAAAAAGAAAACCTTCTTTATTATTTTTTTTATGAATTATTGTTAAGTTGTAATTATTTTCCACTTGCTTGTGTGAATATTTGATGTAAATATTGTCTTATTATTGTTGCGTACGTAACAGACAAAAAGCAAAGATGTAAACAAACTTTACGGCATTCATGGCTCACATGGTGTCACATGTGCACCCCAGGGACTGCTCGGCAACAGAACCCAAGCAGAACTTTTGCTTCCCTGCACATGAACTCTGACACGCAGCTCGGAGGCGGGAGGGAGGGGGGACAAAAAGCCTGGGAAATTGTGCAGCTTGGCTCTGAGAAATATCCTGATCCTGAAATGTAAACATGTCTGAACTCTGATCTAGCATAACCGCCGCCCCTCCCACACTCGCCTCCTCTCCCTCACTTTTTCCTAGTCGGCATTCTGGGCCCTGCCGAGGACTCGCCGGTGACATCAGGAGCCCACCTTCTCATTTCCTTTATGGGGGGTACCCACCCTGTGGGGAGCACATAGCTGCCTGATGGACTTCAAGGTGTCTTCATGACGGTGCTCAGCGTGAAGAATGAGCGGGAGGTGAGGGAGGACACAGGAATCGTGTAAGCGGACCCTGCAGTCCGACAGGGCTCATCAGACCCGTTTACAGCAGCTGTGACAGTGACGTGTTGGGTGGGAGAAGACTTGAAGATAACTTTGCCTTCTTCTACAAAACCTTGCTGACCTCAGACAAACACTTGTGTGCGTGTGCGCGTGCACGCTGGTACACAAAACACACCTGGTTCCCACAGGGTTTCGGTTTCAGCCGTGAGCGGGACCGCTCTCGTGGAAAGACACCACCTTCAAGCTCCACCAACGTTCCTCACGCTGCACTGAAGCCAGGCAGGAAGAACCTGATATCAACTGTCCCAAAATGTAAACATTTACCTCAGCTGCCTCGAATATCAACAGGGTTCTTAATTTGACACACAACAATTATCTTCGAGGAGTCTTAAAGGAAAAGTGTACTTTTTTTGGAATGCTGCCCATCATCCGCAATCCTTATGAGAGACATGAACACACGTGTTTCTCTTTCTGCATGTTCTAAAAATATAAAAACAGATTTAAAAAAAGAGGCGGCTAATTAATGCACGCAATGGGACACACTGATTCCACCCAAAAAGCCTTCGGGAAAAAAAACTCCAAAAAGCGCCAACAATAGTCTATTGACATAATGTGACCTTCATATTAGCCAAGCTACAGCGACATTGTCATTATTATTGTTGTTAACATTGTTACGCACAAGCGACGTCGCAGAATTACTACTGCAGCAACACATCTTCAAGAGGGAAAGACCCAGGAAGGAAGCTCCGCTAATGCTTCAAATGAGCAAATATATTGGATAAACATTTGCAATAAAAGTGAGTGTTATAATTATTAGATTGTTTTCTGAGCCAGAACCCTCCCCTTCTCTCTTCAATTGCCATTGTTCACTGGCAACACAATCCATGTTTAATCTGTAAATATGCCTCACACACTTATTAAACCCATTTCATACAGAAATGTATCGCTACTCACCACTAATCAATGATCATGTAAGACAGGGGTCTCAAACTCACGGCCCACGGGCCATTTGTGACCCGCCTGGTCATATTTTGCGGCCTGCAACTCGACATGGAGGAGTACTGTAAAAAATATTTCTTTTGGATATGATTCTACTTAATAGCGTTGATCGACTTGAGGGACATGAGATGTTGTGTTTTCTGAATGAGTTTCAAATAGCTTTACTGTTTTTCAGACACCGAAACTAAAATCCTGTTTGCACTTATGTTGCTAAAACATCCTCATTCTTTTTGTACCATTGCTGCTTGTAGTCTGGTTAAAATATGCTGCAAAAATTCCACCCCTTTTCTATCGCTCGTCTTCATTAGGGTCGCGAGTAAGATGAAGCCTATCCCAGCTGAATGCAGCAAAATACAAACTATAAAATGTATTTATTTTTTTGTTTCACCCTATCACTGTGTCGAGATATTATCATTATCGTTATATCACTATGTCGCGTATCATTCCCTATTGTGGGGCACCCTGAGATTCCCAGCCCTATTCCCAATACTTCATACGGCCCAGCCACAACCAGACCCTAACTCCAGCGGCCCCCAGGTAAATTGAGTTTGAGACGCCTGATGTAAGATGATCCATCAACGCATGGAAAGGGAGAGACGTGGTAGAAGTTTTAGATATATTGTATCTACACACATTAGAGATGCACTCTTTTTTTCAAACCCATAATGATAACTTTCTGCTTCTCAAGACTGATATGATAAAGATAACTTTATGTACTTTTTAAAAATTTACATGTAAGTGTAGTTACTACCTACCTGTTAATTTGTCCTGATCAAACATCATGATGTTACTACTACCATATCAATACGATCAGGAGAATGAGAGTATAGAGCGGCGGGAGAACCTGCTGAGGCCCAGCACTGTATTCAGACACATGGTCCGAGCAGCCGCTGTGCCGCTACGGAGGTCAGAAGAACTGGAGTATAGCGCGGGAGGAGCCACCTGGCGTGTCCCAGCAAGGTGCACTGTATTCAGGCACACGCTCCGAGCAGCCAGTGTGCCGCCACGGAGGTCTCTGGCAAACCTTTTCAAACGCTGCTGCACAGCATGCCCCGGGCGTGGTAGTGATGTGGCGTTTCAGGTGGCTGATACGGTCTTTTGTGTGTTTGATGGGATTTTTTTGGTACATTTGGTACAGCTCACCCCACACAGGACGGGTAATCTCGCCTCATTGGAGCATTTTTTTTAAATGATCAGTTATGTCATGGGAGCTATTTCTAATGATATCGGCTATATCGGTATGATATCATAACTCCATCATATCAGCCCAATAATTATTGGTGTGATAATTACCGTGCAGCCTAATAAGCTTCACTTGTCTCACAGCGACTATGCTGTGTTCAAGGACTGCCCAACACAGTATGCTTGATGAAAAAACATTATCAGTGAAGCATGAAGACATCAAGATGTTTTAACAGCACATGCATGCTTGGTTGTGAGATTTCTAATGAATGCTTGGGAACTAGCAGGGTTAAAAGGAACCCCCAGGTGTGTGTGTGTGTGTGTGTGTGGGGGGGGGGGGGGGGGGGGGGGGGGGGGGGGGTATTGTGCAGGAGCACCTGGACTGTCTGTCCCAGATAATATCTCGTCTTTCCTTGAAGACCGAGTGTGAGGCGGATCTGCGACTCTTCAAAGACGAGTGCAGCCATCCCATGGGCGGCTGAATAAAAGATGAGCTGCAGGCTGTGAAGGAAGACGGATGGAAGGAAGGAAAATGACGAGTGGAGATATTGTACAATCAAACCATCAACACAAGCCCTCACTGGCCTGCAGGGCGTCTGTAAATATTTTCTCCATGCTTTTTTTTCTACTTAGCATCCAGCATCTTTTGGGGGAATCTTAACGACTCCAAAGAAGAAAGGGAGTGTATCGTTTCAGGCATATGCAAATGTCCATGTTGAGAAATGTCCCAGATTCACACATCATTGCAACACAACACTGCAATGATACACACAACCACTACATCACACCTGTCTCTTTCACATTCACTCACATTTACTGTCGCATCTTAACTACACGCGACTGCACTTTTAGCAAGAATTAGAAGATTAAATCATATTATTCTTCATAATTGCTTTTATTTTTGGTCAGGACCTTTATAGTATTATTATGTCATATTTAATAGTGTTATTTAATCATAATACCTTTAAATGTAATTAACATTTGAAAAATGCTGTTGAAAAATATCTTCCTTTTCAAAAAAAACAAATGTTCAGAGGCAGGTTGTCGTTTATAATAATTGTGTATAATATGTGTAAATATTTCTTGATAATAATAATGCGTATTATATTGTAATATTATTAAGTCATATTTACTAAAATTATTTAATGGTTTAATAATGACGATGATAATAGAATTATCAATTTACAATTCAGTAAGAAAATGTCAAAATCTGTTGATATGGAGCAGAGCTGTTGAAAAATATCTTGCTTTTGGAAAAAAAAATGTTCAGAGAGACAGGTTGCAGTTTGCCATTATTGTTCATAATATTTGTTAATATTTGTAAGCATTGACAACAATATTACTATATACAATGTTTTATGATATTTCAAGTCATTTTTACCACACATTTAATGGTTTAATAACAATAATAATAATAGCAATTATAATAGAAAATCGCAAGTAACAAAATCAAAAAATCTGTTGATATGAAGCAGAGCTGCTGACAAATATCTTGCTTTTGAAAACCAAACGTTCAGACACAGGTGGTAGTTTGCAATTATTTTTTACAATATTTGTTAATAGTTGTGTTCATAACAATATAATATAATATATTAATATATAATGTTTTATGATATAACTCATTTTTACGACAATTATTTAATGGTTTAATAATAATAATAATAGAAAATCTATTTAAATGTAATTAACAATGGTTTTTTTTTTAATCTGCTGATATTAATCACAGCTGTTGAAAAATATTTTCCTCTTGAAAGAAAATAATGTTGATAGACAGGTTGTAGTTTGCAATAAATCATGATCAGGAAGTGTTGGAGTTTTTGCACATGTGATGAAGCCAAACAGGATTATGGTTATTTATATTAGGATTTTGGAAGAGAGACTTCCAGCCTGGAGTTTGTGGCTGCCACCACGACACTTGTACAAAATGAAAAACAGCCTCATATTGGAAATCACATAAATCTCCACAGCGTGAGCAAGTAATATGTATCAGACAGGGATTGAAAAGTAAATAAATCTCCTTCCAGAACCAGCAGCACAAATCTGCCGTCTGACTTTTGACCACCGGCAATCCCGATTATGCTCAGCTAAGTTGTTTAGGATGCAAACACAACAACAATAAAACATGTTTACTAGTTAACAGAGGGATTCATTTCAAGCACGATCTAGTCAGATGATGCTACGCCGGATGAATCCTATAAACACACAGAAGAAGAAACATCCTGGAAACTAGTAAACACACGACGAGGGATGTCCCGATCCGATCGACATCACGAGATCTGGCCGATCCGCCACACTCCAACACGGTAGGTGCAGTAATGCGCCTCAAAGCTGGTTGCTACTCGACTCCCGCAACCCGCAAATAGAAGACAAAGCACACCACCATGAAGACATGTCTGCGGTGTAGCGTGGTGAAGTTAGTTTCACGATGGACGTTGGATATTCAGCTCCGTGGCTACAGCGGTAGTTCCCCCTTACTGTGCCTGGACTGCCGTGTCATCGTGCGGTGAGCTGGTACGAACTGGCGCAGCTCCGTGGTGGCCGCCCCTATGTGAATATTGGTCTCACCTTGGACACCTCAATGAAAAATGTCTTGCTCCGCCCCTGCTCGCACGGGAAGTGCTGGTTGTTCACACTCGGGACATTCAATAAATTACAACTGGGCTGAAGAGAGTTTGTTAAAAAATGTCATATATTCTACATCACACCACAAATTGATCTATAACCATTTCAAACGATTAGTCCTACCCTGAAAGTATTTTGCACGCCCATTTTTTCCAACTTTATCCTTTATTGGAGGGGACTTTTTTTTTATTGGATGCATCTTTTCATGGATTAGGGAGCTGACTCACAGGTTTGTTCCAAAACAAACAATATTGTTGGTCATGCTGTGTAACAAAAAGGAAATTCAGCAATACTTTGGCTGCACTACTTTAATGCTCTGAAGAGCTATTTTCGTAACCATATTGAATTCCACAAATTCATGTTTGTAACAAAAGTTTATTATTAAAAAAGAAAAAGGATAGGTACTGTATCGGATCGGCAAGACTATAAAAAGATCTAATCAGATCAGAAACCAAAGAATATGGATCAGGACACCCCTACACACGACTATTTGGATGCACCTACAAATTAGGGGTGCATGATAATTATCGGGCCGATATGAGGGAATTATGACGTCATACAGATAAATACGATAACATTAAAAATAGCTCCATTAAGCAAAAATTTAATAAAAACGCTCCAATGAGGTGAGATTTCCTGTAGTGCGCGGGTCACCAAATCAAGCGCTCCTTTTTTCTCCTGCCTGTGACATTAACTGCCAAACGTTGACTTTCCGAGAAAGACAATTCGCGTGCTTGTTGTACCAAATGCTCCATGATGAGGAGAAAATAACCCATGGAGCTCACAAAAAACCTTATCAGCCACCTGAAACGCCAGCGCCACGGTGTTTGAAAAGTGAAAAAGGTTTGCCAGAGACCTCCGTGGTGTCACACTGGCTGCTCGGAGCATGTGCCCGAATACAGTGCACCTTACTGGGCCACGCCAGATGGCTCCTCCCACTCTATAGTCTGGTTCTCCTGACCACCATAGCGGCACAGCGGCTACTCGGCTCGTGTGCCTGAATACAGTGCACCTTTCTGGGCAACGCCAGGTGGCTCCCTCCTCTCTATACGCTGGTTCTCCCAATAGTAGTGATGTGGTAGTAGTAATGTCATGATACTTGATTAGGATAAATCCACAGGTACAGTTGGTCACATCCTAATTTTTTCCAGTCCTTCTTACCTCCAGGTGTGCACAAACTACACTTAGAGTAGAGTAACTTATCGGTTATTGGTACCATATCACTCTTGAGAAGCACAAAGTTATTGGTATCGGTTTGACAAAAAGATATTGTGCATCGCTACTGTGCATCTCTACTACAAATACACGTAAAGACAAAGTGAAACACATTGACGGGATTCATAAGTTCTTGCAAACAAACATATGCTCCATCCAAAGCAAAAGATAACTCAGGAAATTGTCTGTTACAACATTATGCCTTTTTTTTTTTCATTTTAGCCACAAGACAAAGAAATTAGCATTGATGCTAATGCTAACGCAACACATGCGTCCTGGCTGGTCCAGCTGTGCTACGGAATACTAACAGTGTGCTCCAGGCTCACCATGGCAACAACAGAGACAAGCTATAGGGCATCATCCACATGGCTATGAAGATCAAAGTTCTTTAATGTATCATCTCTTAACAACAGAAAATGATTGTAGTTCATTTCAAGACATCTTAAATCTTGGATTTTTTTTCGGCACTGTCAAATATTTCTTATTTTTCTTATCTCTCATGTCTTTTTTCAGAGCTGCGTGAATTGCGAATTTTTCATGGAGATTATTAAACTATCTACCTGTCTATGGATCTATCCATCTATTATTTCATGATAACTTCATGGGTACTATAACTGCCTTTGTTTGCTGATTGGCTGGAAAGAGTCACATGGTTGTACTGTCTTCTAATGAGGGCTGCTAAAGATAAGGCGAGTCAGTGTCAGCGATCGCGCCTTGAAATAAATTCCCTTTTATAGTATCGAACTGGCACAGACGTCTTTAGTCTTTGCTGGAATCATCGCTTTCCAAGTAGTAAAACACGGCCGTTTGGGCTCCACTAAATCATATCTTAATCCCAAATTGGAGGAGGAGATTAGCAGAGAGTTTTGCAGCAGCACACTATCTTAATGTCTTTTAATGGGAGCGCCGGGAGATGCCCCGCTTGTCTGGAGCATGATGAGACAAGCTTTCATGGCATCAGGCTGCTGGGCTGTCAATAAAACTTGAGGGCATCGCCCGAAGGCGACTTGGAGTCATTCAGCTTTCCAATAAATTGATGCAGCAAGGTGGGAGCCATCCATGAGAGTGTGTGCAGGCCAACATGACATGCAAACTGGTCATGACATAATGTATTTGTGTTCCACCAGGATGCACTTGCGGACTTACTTGATTGCACTTTTCTTTCACAATTTTTAGCATCATTCGGTTCTCAACATGGGCTCGTGGGATACATCGTGGTAGTCTACCACGTTTTAACGTCACACTCCCTCAACCAAGAAGTAGCCTGCTAAGACAAACTCATTCTTCTGTTCGCAGTTTGTTTGTCAGCAAGATTACATAAAAACTCGTGATACTTTGCTCACCGTAGTTGAGGCATCGCCGGGTCTCGTATATGCAGCCGAGTCAGATGTGGGGTAACCCGGTCAAACGGCTCCGTGTTCACACAGTCAGTAATTAATATTACTATTCGGTCATAGCAGCGCACCATATTTGCAGCATGACCAAACTTGCTGAATCTCTTCTTCATACTACACTTCATACTACACATACTTCCGCCATGACCCACTCTGTTTACGCTTAAAATATCGCGAGGTTTGGGTGAAACTGGCGAGATTTTCAGTGACACCACGTAAGTGTTTTCACAAGCAGCACGAAATTTAACACATTTGTAAATAAACAAGACACGAGATCTTTAATATAAAATAGTTGTTACATTAAATTGTGTATATATATATATATATATATGAAATGACGTTTAAAGCGATACAGCGAGCATAGTTCCCGTAGGTACATATGCTTAGCTATACTGTCTGCTTTAGCGTCTATTACTGAATGACGTTGATACCACTGATACCACCGATACTGACTAAAGTCCAGACTGGTATCGGCGATACCGATTCGATACCAATACTTGACAAATTCACCTAATGTGTCTGGTATATTTTAAAAAGTAGTATATTTCATCTCATAGCACAAACATATTTAATTAATCTATTAATTAAATATATGATTAATTAGCCAAGCTAATATACAACGAGAGAAAAACAAAATCATATCAAATATGTGAAAATGGTATTTTAAACAGTAAAAAAAAAAGAAGTAAAATAATCAAAATAAATGCTTAATTATTGAGAACTACTTTTCGAATTAAGACTTTATTCAAAATTCACACATGGCTCTGTTTACGATCGGTCGACGTTTCATCAGACCACCGTGTCAGAGAAACATTACTTCAATTAACTGAACTATTGAATGTATCAATATTTTGATTTGAGAATCGATTTCAGAGTTGAGGAGCTGGTATCGGCAGTATCGATATTTCAGCATCAATCCACACATCACTAGTGTCATCCATGCATCAGCTGTGTTTAATCACCTTCTTGAAAGATGTTCATGTCCTCCTAAATGTTAGCAGGTCTTCCTGTACATGTTTACACAAAGTCAAGCAGGCCTTAGAGGAAGTGGCGGGCGAGGAGGGCTGACTGCTGATTAACATCTCAGCGCGCTCCAGGAGGATTTGTTGTTGTTTCCCATTCTCATCCCAGTGACAGATCTGGGAACTGTGCAGCCCCTGGGCGGCGCTCTGAGTGCCTGCTGTGCTCGTCCGAGCGTGCACGGCAGCAGACATCTTGGTCATAGTGGTGTGCAACATAAAGCATGCAACCACAACCAAAGACCTCTGCTAGACTCCATGCGATGGAGTCAGTGACTGCACACTTTATTGGTTTAAAACGGCAACGGCGTGAATCTTGATGAAGACTGCACTGGCTCCCAAAGGAAAGATTAACACAGGAAGTACAAACATTCTGCAAGTCTCATAATGTACACATAAAAACAGCAATCAAACCTTTATGTAAAACTTGTTTGCTAGTCTACTTATTTGCGAAAATGCTACTTCCTGGTTCATATGGAGGACAATGTTAAGACTTTAGACGAGTCCATCTACTTTTACTGCTAATAATTAGGTGTGATTAATTGATTAATTAGCCGCACGGTGGCCTAGTGATTAGCATGTTGGCCACACAGTCAGGAGAGCGGGAAGACTTGGGTTGGAATCTCCGTTGGGCATCTCTGTGTGGAGTTTGCATGCTCTGCCTGTGCGGCTGTGGGTTTTCTTCAGGAACTCCGGGTTCCTCCCACATTTAAAAAACATGCATTTTAGTTTGACCTAACACTTTCCACAGGTATGAATGTGAGTGTCAATGATTGTTTGTCTGTATGTGCCCTGTGATTGGCTGGCGACCAGTCCAGAGATTACCTCGCCTCTCACCCAAAGTCAGCTGGGCCATCCTTTTTTCTCCTTTCCCGATGGCTACAGACTGTTTGTCCAACAGTTTTGCTCGGCTCAACCAATCAGAGAATGGAATTTTTGTGGGCCTCGTGGTGTTTAAGTGACAGGGGCCAGCACTCCTGACTGTGAAGGCCCTGGGAAGATTACATTGACATGGCAGCACATATAAGCTGAAACCTGATTGGACCAAAAAAATCTAACACACACTTACACGTCCTGGACGCAGTGCAGCCAAGAGACACTCCACGAAATTAAGATAAGAGACTGTTGGGAATAAATTCATCACATTTCAAGGAAGAAATACTAGAATTGAAGTTGTAAATGCAGGCCAGTGCTTCTGGTAGTGGACTGCACACCGCTGTTCCCCATTCAAACTCCACGACTAGACCTGAAGCTTATCTGGCTCATCCAGCACCAATCAAAACACGCCATAAAATGGACGCTCCCACCATCCACTGCTACATTTTACCCCCTTCGCTGATAAAAATCAATCCCCCTAGTCTCATTTTTATTGGTATTTGCACCACATTTTAACATCAGAGAAGAAAACATGGAGAGACGTGTCCAAAGCAACAACACAGACTGTCCTTGTTCTTGGTGGAGGTAAGTGAGATGAGACCAGCAGATGAAAGCATTATGGGAAATCATTGCGAGTACAGGCTCTCATCTCTGCTTCCCTGCTTCTCAAATTTCATCCCAAACAAACATCCTTTGTTAATCTGTGCTGGCTACTCCAGTGTGAAGCGTCAATACTTCAAGTTGGAGGTGAAGAACTTCTACAAAGGCTCACATTTATTGATATGATTTCTGTTACCACTAAAGAATTGTTCGCCATCTCCTTGCTGAATGTTGGATGCGTGACAGCCTCAATCACTGGGCGTTGTTAAAAACCTGAGGGCCTGACGACTACATTCACACCGGCGGCTGCGTTCCTTCTCGTACATCTTGCTGCGCTCATCGCTTTTGCCGTCAACACAAACACAACACGACCGTGATGTTCCATGACCTCCTTTAGGGGATGCTGAGGTGAGATGTTTCATCATCATCACGAATGTCACATCTACGCTGGAGCCGATCCCGTTCTGAACATGTCGGGATTCAAAGCAACATTGTTGCGTGAGAGTTGCATGCAGCCGTTTTGACAATAAATGAGCTGACAGCCACTTCCTTTCAAACACACACAGTGTTTGTTGTCCAACCTCCTGCCACACGAGCATGGAACATGTGCAATGTTTATCTCACCTTGCTTTGACTTGAATGGAAATCTGCTACTTCCTTTTTTCATCCACCCACTCATGAGATGTGAGCTATAACACGATAATAAATGTACACAGGAAGGACTATTGAACTGCACACAGCACCTACTATCAGAGTCGTAACAGAGGCAGGACGCCTGTGTGAAAGGGAATAGAGTAAAGGGAAAACCAGGACATGACTGTCAAGTTGAACACCTGACACTCGATTTTGTGTTGAAAGCAGTTGTTGTTGTTGGACAAACACGTAAAAGTGCACACATTTGCCAAGTTCTGTGCAAAAGGCACAGAATGCCTGATGGACACGGTTTGAACAGGAATGTCCTCTTTGGGTGTTTGATGATATGAAAATGAAAACATTTGTTCTCAACGTGGATATTTTTGCAACGTTTACAGCAGGGGCGTCCAAAGTGCAGCCTCGGGGCCGTTTACGGCCCATAGCTGTTTTTTTAATGGCCCTCGGCTCATTCTAAAAATACAATTAAACAGGGAAACTGAAAAAAAAAAACACATTTCACATCCTTTGATGTGAATAGTCAAACTATTAGGAGAATAAAGTTAAAATAATTAGGAAAAAAGTGGACATTTTTCAAGAAAAAAAAACAAACCAAAAAAACAATAACGTGACTATTAGGAGGAAAAATATTTTAGAAGCATAAAGTCGAAACAAAAAAAGGATTCCTTTTTAAAGCGGTAGTATCATGAGAAACAAAACAAGAATAAAGATGCAGCTTTCATAAAATGAGAAAAGTTGTCTTATGAGAATGAAATCAAATATATTTTGGGATGAAGTCACAATATTATGAGAAAAAAGATTCACAAGAAAATAGTTGAAATATTTGTAAAAAAAAATGCAAAAATGAGCAAAAATGTGCAATGTAAGCAGAAAAATGAATAATACACTTTGTCACCTATAACACAAAGCTTCATATGTAGGCTGCTTTTTCTTACAATAACGTATATATAAGTGGTCCCTGTATATTCTGTATATATAAGTGGTCCCTGCATCCTTATGCATCCTGCATGGCCACCCCTGGTTTACATGTAAGAATGGAGGACGGGGTCAGCAGGCCTCTTGGTAACGTATAAGGGGTGTCCAAAGTGTGGCCCCGGGGGCCATTTGTAGCCCAGAGCTTGTTTTTTATTCACTTTGCAATACACATGGTTCTAGCAGGCACAATACATGTGGTTCTAGCAGGTACCCTACATGTGGTTCTAGCAGGTACAATGCATGTGGTTCTAGCAGGTACCCTACATGTGGTTCTAGCAGGCACAATACATATGTTTCTAGCATGTACCCTAAATGTGGTTCTAGCAGGTACCCTATATGTGGTTCTAGCAGGCACCATACACGTGGTTCTAGCAGGTACCCTACATGTGGTTCTAGCAGGTACAATACACGTGGTTCTCGCAGGCACAATACACGTGGTTCTAGCATGTACCCTAAATGTGGTTCTAGCAGGTACCCTATATGTGGTTCTAGCAGGCACCATACATGTGGTTCTAGCAGGTACAATACACGTGGTTCTCGCAGGCAAAATACACATGGTTCTAGCAGGTACAATGCATGTGGTTCTAGCAGGTGCAATGCATGTGGTTCTAGCAGGTACCCTACATGTGGTTCTAGCAGGCACAATACATATGTTTCTAGCATGTACCCTACATGTGGTTCTAGCAGGTACCCTATATGTGGTTCTAGCAGGCACAATACATGTGGTTCTAGCAGGTATCCTACATATGGTTCTAGCAGGTACCCTATGTGTAGTTCTAGCAGGCACAATACATGTGGTTCTAGCAGATACCCTACATATGTTTCTAGCATGTACCCTACATGTGGTTTTAGCAGGTACCCTATATGTGGTTCTAGCAGGTATCCTACATGTGGTTCTAGCTGGTACAATACATGTGGTTCTAGTAGGTATCCCACATACGGTTCTAGCAGGTACCCTACATCTACAGTCCACTTGTAGAGACACTTCAGGTATCAACTTATTGCCACCCCTATGTGAGTGATGGTCACACCTTGGCCACCCCAATGAAACATTTGTGGCTCCGCCACGGGCAGAGTGTAAGTGCAGCTGTAGAAGTTGCAACTTGAGGGTGGTTCTACTCACCGCCATGCGTGTGGACATCTTCTGGTCCCCCTCCACGACCCTCTGCCCCCCGTTGGCTCTGCCGGCGTACTCCGATGGCTGCTGGCTTGAAGCGCGGCTGCCCTTGCTCTTACGGTTCCCTGGTCCCTGCTGGACGACGTTGAGCAGGTGAAGCGTGCTCTCGTGCTCCCGGTCTGAGCTCTCGACCTGGCCCCTCCGGTAGCGGTCCTCGCAGGTGGAGTGGTGCCGCCGGCAGAGCTCGATGCGGGCGCGCAGACGCTCCACGATGGCGCTGTGCAGCTGCGGCACGGTGGAGCCTCTGGAGGGGCCGTGCCCCAGCGGTCCTGCGCCCATGGAGCTCAAACCGACACCCAGCATGGGGGCGAAGGCGCCGGTGGTGGACTGAGCCGGGGTAGCCTCTCCCATCCCAGCCTGGTCCCCGAGGTAAGGGGGGTTAGAGGAGGCCCGCACAGTCGTGGAACAGGACTGGGTTAGGATCCCATGAGGAGGAAATACTGGGAAAGTATTTGAATGATGTACTCAAACTAGCTGATGACACAAAGCATCAAAGTGGATCCAAAGTGAGTTTCAAAAACGGCAGAAAGCCATCAAATGATGACTTGTCTCCATCATTGAGATGATTGTATCGTTCCTCTGCAAATCATTGCCCACAAAAGGAGGGCAAACGTGGGAAAAGTGTCCTATTGATCGTCTCACTTGGACACAAACACACAGAAAACTCACAAAATCCACTTGAGGTGCTTCTTCTTGCTTCTTCCTTGTCCGTGGATTGAGATCCTTCTCAAACAGTCCATTGACAGAGTGTGTGTGTGTGTGTGTGTGTGTGTGTGTGGCAACAGAGCTTCATTGTGCGAACATTCCTGCAAGGACGTGACGCACACTTGTTGGAACAGCTTCAAGTGCTCTGACGCCCTCTCGTGGATATAAAGGGAAGCGATTACAGGAACTTTCGTTTTTCTATTGCATGTTTTTTTTTAACTGTGTTTTATTTGAAGTTCAAACTTTGAATGAATGCTATTTGTCGTGATTTAAATGAAGTGTGGCAAGAAGTGATACAGTCAAAAGAAAACACACTCAAAGGCCACTTCATTAGGTACACCTGCACAATCCAATTCTAAAAGAAAAAAACGCCTTCTTCTATTATTCAGTGTTTTCTACACAAAAGATGTATGCATTAGCGTATACTGGACCTCATACATGTGTAGGTGTACCTAAACAAGTGTCTGGCGAGTAGCTACGGTTGCAAGAGAATGGTAAACGGTCATTTTTCATGACAACTTTTTTTTTTAAAGATTGTCAGTGGAATTATTTGATTGAAAATGTTTTAGAATATTTTAATTTCAAACCAATACCGATAACTTTCTGCTTCAGTGCACACCTGGAGGTAAGAAGGACTGGAACAAATTAGGATTTGACCAACTATACCTGTTGATTCATCCTAATCAAATATCATGACATCACTACTACCACATCGCTGTTGACAGGGGAACCAGAGATTAGAACGGAGCGAGCCACCTGCTGTAGCAAGGTGCACTGTATTCGGACGCATGCTCCGAGCAGCCGGTGTGCCGCTACGGAGGTCTCTGGCAAAGCTTTTGCCGTGGCGCTGGCGTTTCAGGTGGCTGTTTTTGGTTAATACAATGACCAGCAATTCATGTATAAATGACCTCTCGAAGCACCAAAATGTTGACTTGTTGATTTATTCTACGTCCACAGTTTACACGATACAGGAATAACAAAGTCTTGATGAGCTTGGACCACACCGGCATCTTCTCTCATACTGCGTCCCACCATCATTGGACATTTCATTAGGTACACCTGCACTCTGTCAACAAGCCCAAGCAGTGGCGATGGTGCCAAGAGTTGACTAATTCTGTCCCGTGCAGTGCAGGACATTATGTCGAGAGCTGTTCCTAATATTTTGGGTTCTCTCGTGAGCGGATCAGACGCGGTCACACTTTGTTTTTTTCCATCATTAAAAGCTTGTTTTATGAGTGCATGGATGCCTTGACGTTGCGCATGTGTACCTAATCGTTTGACCCGTGCGTGAGAGACACATTGGACGTCGGGTGGCTGCTTTGAAGCTATCAAGACTCACACGAATAAATTAATAAATAAAGACACGAGTACAGTAGTAGCAACAGCAGTGGTTAAAAAGGAAACAACACGTACAGTACGTCATCCACACAGACACAATCTAACAACACAAACTTACATCATCATTTCACATCTGCCTTTTAGCTTTTCCTTCACGATTTCTTTTTTTTTCTTTTTTTTTTTCCTTTTCATTTGCTTCCCACCTTGGCTGGCTTTGCTTCGTCTCTCACCGACTGGGAACGTAAAAACTCAGAAATCACACTGAGCCTCCTTCTCCTCCTCCATTGGAATATCACCTGCTTGCACTTAAGAGTAAAAAAAATGATTTAAAAAAAAGATAGAAAAGCAGTAAAAATGGTAGAAAAACATGAAGTGGAGCGGCTGGCGAGCGCGGGTTCCAGTGGTTCCAGCCCACAATGAAATACTGGACTTCAGGCGTCCCAAATGATGGCTCTTCCTCAAAAAACATGAATAAATTCCAATTTCACCAAGGCAAATATTGTCTGACATGAGTAAGGCAATTTCAACTCATGGACACAAGATGGCGTCAGAGAGGCAGTTAGTGCACTTAAAGGAAAAGTGCCCTTTTTTGGAATTTTGCCCATCATTTTGAACGTCATCCTTGTTGGAGGTTTTTGGAGGTGTTTTAATAGGCCTTTCTAGGCGGAAGAGGTGTGTCCCATTACTTGCATTCTTAGCTGCCTCTTTTTAGCTGTTTGGATTTTTTGATGTGCGGATCGATAGTGGAATATCGATACTTCTGATACAAGCTTTCATGCTCTAAAATTGGTTCTCAAATCAAATTATCGATACTTTTGATATTTCAGTCATTTGTATAGTAGTTCCATTACTTAAATTCATGATTAAATTATTTGCATTTATTTAATTTATTTAAATGTATTTGAATTTTTTTATTAATAAATGAATTAAATGTCTTGTATTCTTTATGATATTATATAAAATACACTACTTTTTAAAGTGTACCATACTCATTAGGCCATTTTTGCACAAAGCTTGAGCTTGTTGGTGAGTTGAGCTGTCAGAGGGCGGAGCCTGCGTTTATCATCAATAAAACCTTTAACACATCACTGGTTTTTATATTTTTAGAAGGCACAGAAAAGAGAAAGACGTGTGTTCATGTCTCTCATAAGGATTGCGGATGATGGGCAAAATTCCCCAATAAAGTGCACTTTTCCTGTAATTCTTATTTTTTTTAAGTCCTGGGCAGTCAAAGTTGAAAAAAAGGTGAATAAGACATAAAGAATGCTCGTACTTGGCTTGTATTTTGAATATTTACAGTCAGTCGGCCATCTTGGTGAGGTCAGTGCGTGCTAGCTGGGTGAGGTGAAAGCTGCACCGTCGCTTCAACACAAAGTGTCTTTGCAAGCCTGTATCCCCCCCCAGAAAGCCAACGTCGTGGCTGCTTCTGCATGATTGTGTAAAAAGAGGAAATATTTGAGTGGTAGCATAAGACCAAGACCTTCCAGCAGCAACATAGATCTTGGGCGGCCTCCAGGTAGGCTCTGAGTCACATCGCCAGCGGCACATCTGCTGTACACTCAAATGCCCGTCAGGTGCAAAAATGACAATTTCAGGTCATCAGCAAAAAGGGAGGGGTGACATTTGGGGGATGTTGGGAGTTGTTGGAAGTGTTTGAGATCAGCGTTTTATCGTGGAAGTGTCGTAAAGTGAGATGAATAAGACATTAGCCACGCTGAGATGGGTGAAATGTAATAAGAGCGTAATAACAATGTAATAATGATGCAGGGTCACAGGAGGTAATCGGTTAAGTTCAAAAATGGGCTACTATGGCTTGCTAGTGGGCGCCTGGGTGGGTCGCCCTTCAGTGTGTACCTGCTCATAGTGCAAGAAAACAAGAGCTGGGGGCGGGGCATTGCTGATATTTGCTCCATAGATGCTTAAAAGTCACCTGCAACTGACGTCTACTGTCAGTGGTGGCATAGATACATTATGGCTTCGTCGTCTTTCTTGCTTCCTTCCGCGCGTGCGCCGTGTCAAGACTTGACCCCCTTGGCGGGCTCGGTAGACTGCCGCACGTCGGTCCACTCCTGCATGGTGTTCTGCAGGGCCTGCGTCTTCTCCTTGTCCACCAGCACGTAGTCCACCTTCTCGTCCGACGTCACCGACGACGTCGACGGCTGTGGACGCACAAGCAAGCTGTTCAACAGGACTGCAGTACTTGGGAGGAACCAGCAGAGGGTGCCGTTCATTCAGGCCTATACCGTCTGCTGCCTCAACGGAGCGCCATAGGAAGCAAAATAAAAGGTAAACAGGACAGAAATCTTAGCTGCACAACTACTTTGAAGTAGAATATAACACAGTCTGTTAGGACTAACAGTATAAAAATAACATAAAGTAGTACTGTTTATTTATATTGCACGATAATTATCGGGACGATATCAGGGAATTATGACCTTATACCGATAAATCCGGTAACATTAAAAATACCTCAGATCATTTAAAAAAAACGCTCCAAAGGGGCGACATTACCCGTGCTGTCTGGGTGAGCAAATCAGGCACTCCTTTTTTTCTACTGCCTGTGACCTCAACGGCCTGTCGTAACTTCCCCTGAGCTTGTAAACAAACATTCACTTTAAGAGAAAGGACGTACCAAATGTGCCACGATGAGGGGGACAAAACCCACGGAGCACACAAAAAAACATTCCTCCCATGATATTTTGACCCTAATATCCCATAATATTTTCCAAAAATTACCATTTGTTTTATTTGTTTCTCATAATGTTAAGACTTTTAAAAAATAAAAAATGTTTGTTGATATTTCAACTCTGTGCTACTTCTATGCTACTAAAATGACATGATTTATTCTCGTAAAAAAGTGACTTTTTCTGATTCTGAACTTTTTTCTCGTAATATTTTGACTTTATTCTCGTAAAATTGCAGCAATTTCTTCCATTTCTGTTGTTGTTCTTTTCAATTTTTTTTTACTTTCTTCTTGGAAATTTTCTTCTCATAATATTCTGACTTTATTCCCATAATATTTTCCAAAAATGTGTTTTTTGGTTTCTCATAATATTAGGACTTTTAAGAAAATCTGAAAAAAATCTTTTTTCTATAATATTTCAACTCTATGCTACTAAAAGGACGCTATTTTTCCTCATAATATTACAAGTTTATTCTCCTAAAATTACATTATTTCTCATTAGAAATAATTTTGACTTCATTATCAATTTCTTCCATTTCTGCTGTTTTTTCCCAAATATTTCAGCTTTCTTCTTATTTTGACTTTATTCTCATAATGTTTTCCAAAAATTACAACTTAGTTGTGTTTGTTTCTCATAATATTATGACTTTATTCTCCTAAAATTACCACTTTTTTTCATGAGATTACAACTTTTTCCTCTTCATTTATTAACTTGTAAATTTTTTTATTTTTTTTTAGTTTTCTTGTTAATTTATACTTTTACAATGTGCCGCAGGCCAATAAAAAAACAGCCGCCGGCTGCAAATTGGCCAGGGTCCGCACTTTGAACACCCCTGCCGTAACTGATAGCTAAATGAACTCCTAAGTTACTCACTCTGTACATAGAACACATGAAGGATATGTAAAATACAGCAATAAAAAGATGAAATGCCTTTTACACTTCATGATGTCTCCTAAGTGGCAGTGCGGCAAAGAAAAGGAAAGCCATCAGCATGGAAGTGAAAAGCTGCACTCAAACACAAACAGAACTTCTAAAACAAGACAAAATGCTTTGTGGAACTACTGGACATCCAGATGCAAGTTTACCTTTCTGTGTGCGCAGGGCGAGCCGGGCTGGAAGTCCAGCGCCAGGTAGTCGACATTGCCGCACTTGCGAAGGGCTGGGCTGCTGGTGCCGCTCACGGCCGGCGAGGTAGAGGCTGGGTTCTGCTGCAAACAAGATGGCTGCTGGTTAGCAACAAACGGCGCCCCGCGTCACTAAACACCAGTCACCCGCAACTCTCACCATTGCCACATAATTCTCCTCGCTGTCTGCCGAGTCGGTGCTGGTGATGCTTTGGGTCGAGATGGGCCGACAACGCTGCGAGGACATGGAGTTCATAGCTGGCCTGCAGAAATGCACGCTGCAACGTCAGCTATTTACCTTCTGACCTCAGGCGTAAACACACTGCTGTGTGTGAGTGTGTGTGTGTGTGTGTGTGTGTGTGAGTGTGCAATGAGGCCTGATATGAGACTCACATGGGCCGGGTCCAAGACATGGTGACTGGGCTCTTAAATGGCAGTTCGTCAATGAAGCCGTTGTTCTTCAAATCGAGAGGTGTTGGCTTGGCTGCGGAACACAAAGGCGCACTGTCAGCACAAATGAAGTTAAAAAAAATAGACTACTGACACGGACGACACAGTGGTGCAGTGGACCGCACTGCTCAACAAGACTGTTGCGGGGTCAAAACTAGGTCATGCAGGCCAGGCCTTTCTATGTGTGGACTTTATGAGTCCAACAGACTCCGTCTATTAGGCTCAGTGTCAAATAGCTTCTCACAGAAGGCCTTCGTGACACATACACTCACACCGCACAATCACAATTGTGCAACACTTACATATGACTGATAGAAAATTGTCTTTGATGATTACAAAAACATGCATGTTAGGTTAACCGTCTTCGTCGATGACACAAAAAACCATGAGACAAAGTGGAAACACAACCCACAGGTTCTGTGAAGAAGCAAAATCATCTTAGCCTGGCTGAAGACTACTGTATAGTCTTTGATGTTTACAAAAACATGTACGCTAGGTCCGTTGAATGATAAATTGGTTCCGACAATTAGTTCGTTGTCTTCAATGCAAAAAAACCAAAATGCAAGTTGAGGAATCATAATCAACGTCATTAAGAAAAAACACGTACGTTAGATTTGTTGAAGACGCACAACTTTCTTCGATGTTTACAAAGAGCACACTCGGTCATCCCGCTTCCTCCAACCCAGTCACTGCTGTTGTGTCCTTGGGCAAAGCACTTCACCCCCAAGGTTGCCCACATGGATGCTTCACTGACCAAGATGCTGACCACCCAGATCTGTTCCCCGAGAGCCAAACAATGGATGCCCATTTGCTCCTCAAGAGGATGGGTACATAAATAAAAAGTCAAAAAATTATGAAATAATTAAAAGATACTTCTTTTTTTATTTTAATTTTTTCATGTTAACTTTATTTTATATTTCTTATTTATTTATTTACATTAATATTTTTTTTTACATTTTATATTTTACATTTATATTATTTATTCATTTAATTTTCAATTTAAAAAATCTTTGTCTTTTTAATTTTATTTTTTTAATGTTAATTTTATGTATTTTATTATTTTATGTATTTATTTACTCAGTTTAATTTCTGAAATGTTACTGTATATATTTAATTTTTAAAAATACTGTTCTTTCTTAACGTATGTCAGGTGCGTTGAGGACACTAAATGACGTTTCATCGATGTTTCAGTGTTTCTCTTACACTTCCTGTTGGGCTTGAGGTTGCGGTTGATGGGCGGCGGTGTGACGTCGCTGAGGCGTCCCGGTCTCTGACACAAGGAGGCGCTGCTCCCCTTGCGGGCCGGCAGCGTCGCCGAGAACCCCGGGAAGTCAAAGTGGTGGGGGCCGGGGCTCATGGGGATGTAGACGTTTTTGGGACTTTCCGCTTGGGCGGCGCTCAGCGGCGATGAGCCGGGATTCATGGGCACATAGTTGTCGTCCGAGTTGCCGCTGTCTGAGCGGGTCAGTGGGGTTCTGGCTCTCTGACGGGTCAGAAGTCCCAGGCGTTAGAAAGCAGGCGTGGATGTGAGGAAGGGAAGGGGGGTCAGGGTGACTCACCAGGTAGGAGCTGAAGCCGTCGTTGACCGACTCCACCGACTGGCCCGAGCTGTTGAAATGTAAAGGACGCTGATGGCTGCTGGTTTGGAAGGACGAGCCTGTGGGGAACAAAGAACATCAACACCTAAAAGCTAAAGAAATAGCGCAGGCCAGCATGCTACCTCTGTGCAGCCTGATGTTCTCCACAGCTGGCAGAGTATTCCTTCGCGGGATGACAGACACCGCCACCGACGTCTCTCCGTTCTGGCTCCCCAGCGAGTGAGGACTCCCCCACTGGCCATCCGAGCCGGGCTTTGGAGGTCTGGGAGGGGGAGCGCAGGACGACTCTGAGCTGGACGGTGTCAGCGCGTTGTGATTCTTATCAAACGTCCTCGGGATTTGGTAGAAGGATCCAGGCGGCGTGGGGAGGTCGTAGTTGTCGGTAGGACGCTCATTGGGGTGGGAGGCCAAGGTGTTGCAAGGCGTCTGGAAGGTGTACACCTCCTCGCTCTCCAGGTCCAGCTCGGGCGGGCCGCCGAGGGCCTCGGCGCCGTAGCCCCTCGGGAGAACGTAGCAGGCCTCCTGGGGGGAGTCGTCGGGGGCTGGGAGGTGGTGCTTGCCGGGCTTGGGGAGGCTGTAGAAGCCGTGCAGCTGAGCACCCATCCCGTTCAGACAGTGGGAGAAGCCGTGGGACAGCTTCTGGACCGCCGAGTCGCTCCCCAGGAAGACGTTGCTTCTTGTGGCCTGAGAGAAGCTGGCGCTCCTGCAACACCAAAGCATACAAATTTGAACTTCACACCCAAACTGTCTTAACTGCTATTACTTCTCCTATCCCATACATCTGATAGACTCACACAGCGCTACACAACACCCACTGCAATTTGAGGGTGTTTTACCAAATTACCACCAAATGTGGTACACAAACGTCTTTGCAGGGACAAAGGTGGACTGTGTAATGTGTCATGATTTTAAAACTTTGAGGATATTTGGATTACATGTATGTCTAAGTATGACTTCCAAAGCATTTTTTTGGAGGGGTGGCATGTCCCCGGCACTTTTTCAAAAGGCTGTTTTTACCATCCAAAAACAGTGTTACACAATATTAAAAAATATACTTGTACAGCACTAGGACCTACCGGAAAACGGCTGCTCACTCTAGACCGCCCACAAGCTCATCGATTGGCTCAACTGATCTGTCCCCGCCATCACTCCATGGGCGCCTTGGACTTGAGTTCTTTAGCTAGAGCCAAAGCTACCAAGCACGTCCTTGATAGGTAGTGTTCAACTGCCACTGTAGGTTGTTAACGCTGCCTGAGTCACGTCAGCCAGACGGATTATAATTTATAATAACATTTTGAGTCTGTGTGTGTTTTTTGTCCCCGCCGTGCCCTGCGGTGAACCAACTTTTTTATGTCGTTACTCTAAAGTTGTAGGTACCCCTAGGCCACTAGATGGCGCCACAGCTGCTCCAATAAAAACAAGCAGGGTTTGCTGATTTTATCGTGATGACTTGTTTATTTCCTGGCTGGGTCGTTACAAATAAAGAATTCCTCATTAATTCTGTGTTTTATGCCCTTGACTATAAGATTTCTCATTTCTATGTTTTTTTTTCACAGACTTAATGTTTTAGTGCCATGACCAATATATGAATGTAATGGTTAAACGCTGAGTCATCCGTCAATGTAACACTTTTAACGTCCTACATAACGTACGACTCCTCCCTTTTTATGTCAAGTCAAGCGGAGGTTAGTGGGGGTGCCTTTTAGACAGATGAAATCATCCAGCCAGTGATGGGAATAATGTCAACGTTCATCAATCTTGTTTTGATTAGCATGGAGCATCGAACAAAAAAAAGCTTCCTTTAGGCACAAAGCTGATGAAACAGTTAGCAGATTTATACGCACGACCTGAGGCAGACTGGCGGGAATCTAAACCTACAGAAAGTCACTCAGCCGTGGACTCACTGATCATTGTTATTGCTATTTGCTGTTGTTATTTTGAAATATTAACCATGAACATCGGTATTTTTAGCTAGCATGAATCACGCATGTTAGATGAACTTAAAACTCAAAATGTGTTTACGAGAATACAAACGACAGCTTCCCTGAATCATCTCTGATGTGAAGACGAGGGAATACGCTAGATATGCTCACACGAGCACCAGCAATAAAACACAATATGAAATATTAATAATTAAGCCAACATTAGCAGACTTAAACGTCATCGCAGTCCTTGCCTGAGTACTCACGTCAACACTGCCATCTAGTGGTCACAATGAGATACAACAAGACATATTTCAAATATTTAAAAAAAGTGTTTTTGCGCCAATGTATTTATTTTTTAAATGGATAAGTGTTAAAATGTTAAAGTTGTGTGCAATGTTGAGTGTTGATAAATGAAAAGACTATTAGGGTATACTGAGTATAATAAATCAGTGTTAACTTGCCCATTACATGCTCAGCATTATTCTGTCAGCGGTCCTTCCTCGCTCTGTTGGCAGCAACAGTGTTGCTTTTAGCAGTCATAATCTTTTGGAAACTCCTCATAACCATTTTTTGTAAAATACACTGGTTGCGATCGCTTCACTTTTCAACGTAAGTGGAATAATATGACATCAAAATTAGGAATATTGTGATTGATTGTGATTTTTATTTAAGTTTTGCTAAAAGAAACTTAGAGTCCATTTTATTTTCATTGTTTTTTTTTGTCTTTTTTTGTGTTTAAAAAATTGGATTTAAAAGGTCTTGACATTCCAATTACAATTTTTAATACTCTTGAGAAAGTTTATTGCTTTTGATACGGTGTACCGTGTTCCCTCGCTCCATCACCAGTTCACATTTCACGTCCTCGCTGTTTCGCAGGGTTTTTTGGTGCAATTTGTGTTCTTTTTTTTTAACAGCGTATAAACGCGCGTTGTTTTCTGGGTCCTGATTGGCTAACGAAGAACCCGCATATTGTCTTCTGCATCCTGATTGGCTGTAGACCATTGTCAATCAATCTCCTTCGTGCCGCCCTGCCGTGTCTCCTGTTGTGTCATGGCTAGCAAACAGCTCACAGTCTTTGTATGTTTGCAAGTTACCCCCCGACAAAACCCACAATGCCGTCGAAACGTTCTGCACTCAAAAGGCGGCGGAAGCCAATCATCGCACAAAAGGTTGGACTTCTGGACATGCAGAAGGAGGGCAGAAGTTGCGCGGCTGTCGGGCACCATTCCAGAATAAAATGAATCTTCGCTTTGTTAGATAAAGGAGGGGGAAAATTGCGATGACTGACGACTGCAGCAATACGTTTTAACACGGATACAAAAACACTACTGCAACGCCAGGACGAACGATAGGGTTTTATTTCATGTCTAGAGGGCTCTAATAATGTTAAAAAGCATATTTACAAGGTTGTAAACAGGTTTTCTGTCTTATATGTCTTATTTTCTATGCACCATATTGGTTAATATGAGTGTAAATGTGACTATAGGGGTGTTACATCATGTCTACAGGGCTCTAATAATGTTAAAAAGCTTATTTAGAAGGTTGTAAACAGATTTTCTCTGTCTTGTATGTCTTATTTTCTCTTATTATGTCTACTATATCGGGTAATCTGAGTATAAAGGTGACTATGGGGTGTTATTTCATGTCTAGAGGGCTCTAATAATGTTAAAAACATATTTAGAAGGTTATAAACAGGTTTTCTCTGCTCTAACTTGGATTATGGTACAACAACAGTTAAAAAAGGTGTTTACTGGGATTATTTTGCCCTCAGAGTAGTGTTTTGGGGGGGAGGGGGGGTGCATCTTGAGCAGCCAGGATGCGCCGCCAGCCTGAGCATTGCCCCCACTCCCCCCTCCCCAACAGGAAGCAGCACAGGACACATGCGAGGGTGGTGACCCTTACCGTGCGCTCTCCGTCTTCCTGCTCATGCACTGGTGGAGGAGGAGGTAGTCCTGGGGGGCGCTGTTGGACAAGGTGCTGTGGTGCGAGTGGCGAGCCGGCACGTCAAAGGTGAACAGGACGGGCTGGCTGGAGTGGACGGGGGCCGACGACTTGCGATGATGCACATCGCCGCCACCGCTCAGCGGGGCCATGGAGCCGCCCACCTCTGCTCCCACAGAACGCGGCAGATGTTGCAGTCGGCCATCTGCAGGCGGGAGAGAGTCGACACGTATGGATTAGTAAGTATCAAATGAAACATGATGGCATCTTCATGCGACTTCCTTTTCCAACACGACACCACCCTTTAGAAAGAAATATACTTCTTCCATTTCATCATCTTTTCAAACTAACATCTCCAATCATTTTTTTATTTGACTTGTGCTTTATCTTCATTTCACAGGTCATCATGCATTTACTGCTTTTATAATGTACAAATGCAGGACTGACTTGGTGACGTAGTGAAGAAGAGCAGCCAACACCGCCGATGTTTTATTGGCCAATCACAAAACAAACTACATCAGGCCTGCACACAAAGTGCTTTGCAGGCCACGACTGTTTTTTTTTTTTTTTTTTGTCCCGCAGCACATTCTAAAAATATTATTTAACAAGAAAACTAAACACAAAAAAAAACCACAACAACAAAAAAGTATTAAAAATCAGCAGTAATTTTACAAGAAGTTGGAATTTTATGAGAATAATGTAATGTTGTGACACCTACATTCATGTGACACCTTGTAGTAGAATTTAGTTAAAATATTTTTAAAAAGACGCTTTCACAAAACAACAAACAAAGTTGTAATTTTTGATGATTGACAAGAAGAAAGTTGGAATACTTAGTACATAATAATAATAATACAAAGAAAAAAACCAACAGCACAAATGGGAAAAACTGCTATAATTGCATGGAAACAAAGTCAAAATATGAAGAGAAAAAAGTCATATTCTAACGAGAAAATGTTGCAGTTTTATGAGAATAAACTTGTAATATTATGATGAAAAATAATGTAATCTTAGTGGCATACATTTGAATGAAATATTAAAGAAAAAATACATTATTTTTACAAAAGTTAGAGTATTATGCCAAAAATAAAGTTGTAATTTTTGGAAAATTGGGTTGACAACATTGAGCTGCGCTTTCATTGTGAAATATATATAACTTCTTCATGCAAAGTTGCATCCTTTCGTTTTTTTCACTATGTGGCCCTCGCTGGAAAACGTTTGGACACCCCTGAAGTACACGAAGCAATGTCAGTAAAAACTGCATGTGAATGCTATAATATGCTATGTTTATATATATATATACATATATATACAGTACATACACATACACACACACACACACATATATGTATATGTTGTTTATTTGTTCCATTCTTTTTCAGTGGAAAGAATGTCACAGAAAATACTGAATGATGGAAAATGTGGTAATTTTTAGAAAAGTGCCGCTAGCTAGCCTCCATTTCCTGAATGAGCGGAACATTTTGATTGGTTGGGAAATGTGGGCGTACTTAAATGTTGGAATGTAAAAATGGAGAATGACTATGTTGAACGATTGCACGAGGACTGAGGATGGAACCAGCAACGGTCATGTTTACCACCCTGTTATGTTATGAAGATTTGTAATGTTATTTGAAGAGTGGAAGCTTGCACATTAATGGTTTAGTATTCATCACCCTGCAAATTCACAGTTTTGGTAAAAAAATATATATATATAGAGGCGGAGTCTATGATCTGTCAATCACAGAAAGTACTTGATGTATTGTGTTCTACTCCAAGCTGGTTGGATGCTTGTGAGGCTTTGTGTGACCTTGGCGTGCATCAGTCTGCTGGATAATCAATACATAAGAGGGATGCGCCCCAAGGGACCACACAACACCGCATGCCTCCTCCTGATGCTTTTTTTAGGGGAGGGGGCTGCAGTGGTCGATGGTATCAGAGGTCTGCTTTAATCCTGAATACGCTAGCTGGTAGCCGTGTTTTCTAATGCTGCTGTGTGACTAACTCCCGTATCTCCATCACATCATACTGCAAACACACCTGGCACAAAGCCAAAGGCAGGATGAGGAGGAGGGGGGAGGGGAGGAGATGAAAGTGGGCGTCAGGACGATCCATCGACCCGTCCTGCTCAATGCAACTCTAGCCCAGGGGAACAAAAAAACAACTTCTCTTCTTCCCTGATGCTAACCAACCTCTGCTACTCACTCTACTCTACTTTATTGTACTCTATCTACTCGATTGTAGTGTACTTTCCTCTACTGTACTGTACTGTTGTCCTGTTTAAGGTGTGGTGTTTATTTGATCAAGCTGCAGCTGACTCTGCAGCATCGTGTAAACATCGGGGGTAGTGCCTCTGGATTTTTAAGAGGGGGGACCGGAGGATGTGTTCCGACTATGGTGGGATCACATTTCTCAGCCTTCCTGGTAAGATCTATTCAGGGGTTCTGGAGAGGAGGAGCAAGGTCGGCAACCTTTACTATCAAAAGAGCCATTTTGCCCCCTCTTATGCTAAAGAAAATTGTCTGGAGCCGCAAACATAACACGAGTTTTAGTCTTTTAAAATTTTATCCGTTCCAACAACAGAACACAACGAACAGAAGTGCAGTTTGCGACGCTTTAAAAAAAAAAAATTGCAGCTTGGCAGTGTTAAAAAAGCAACCATAAATTGAGGAACGTTTCTTGACTGGTCTGAAATAAATAAAACATTCTGAAAAACGTCTCGCATCTGTGACCAATATTGATGAATTACAGTATTTACCTTTTGATGTATTCATGGTTAGTTTACCGCAGGGACGGCACACTCAAGACGCCGCCTGCAAGTAAAGGCAAGGCCCATAGACGTGGACATGACACACAATTGACTAATTATAAACATTTTTAAAAATTCTATGTTAAAGTTTCACTTCGAGCTCCAAGGTATAAAATAAACCAAAGTAAAATAGTACGAAGATAATTATTACAGTAATAAAAAACGTTTTCTTTTCTTTTGTCATGACCGAAAGGAGCCACAACAAGGAGGCTGAAGAGAGCATATGGCTCCGGAGCTGTGGGTTGCCAACCCCTGCTGGAGAGTTGAATGTTGAATTCAGGAGGAGCAATGTGGTTTTGTTCCTGGTCATGGAACTGTGGACCAGCTCTACACTCTTGGCAGGGTCCTTGAGGGTTCATGGGAGTTTGCCCAACCAGTCTACATGTGTTTTGTGGACTTTGAGAAGGCATTCGACTGTGCTCCTCGAGGAATTCTGTGGGGATTGCTCCGGGAGTATGGGGCACCGGACCACCTAGTTCCCTTTATGACCGGTGTCAGACTTTGGTCCGCATTGCCGGCAATCAGTCGGACATGTTTCCAGTGAGGGTTGGACTCCACCAGGGCTGCCCTTTGTCACCAATTTTGTTCATTACTATTGTGGACAGAATTTCTAGGCGCAGCCAGGGAGTTGAGGGGTTCCTGATTGCAGGATTGGGTCTCTACTTTCTGCACATGGTCCTGCTGGCTTCATCGAGCCGTTACCTTCAACTCTCACTGGATCGGTTCGCAGCCGAGTGTGAAGCGGCCGGTATGAGAATCAGCACCTCCAAGTCCGAGTCCATGGTTCTCTCTCGGAAAAGGGTGGAGTGCCATCTCCGGTTTGGGGATGAGACCCCGTCCCAAGTGGAGGAGTTTAAGTACCTCGGGGTCTTCTTGTTCATGAGTTCGGGAAGGATGGAACGTGAGATGGACAGGCAGATTGGTGCGTCGTCTGCATCGGTCCATTTTGGTGAAGAGGGAGCTGAGCCCAAAGGCAAAGCTCTCAATGTACCGGTCGATCTACATTCCTACCCTCACCTATGTTCATGAGCTTTGGGTAGTGACCGAAAGGAGGGCGGGATGAAATTAGTTTTCTCAAGGTGAGAAGCACTGCTCCTCCGCATTGAGAGGAACCAAATGAGGTTGCTCGGGCAAGACCCAGGACACGCTGGAGAGACGATGTCTCTCAACTGGCCCGGGAACGCCTCAGGATCCACCGGGAGGAGCTGGACAAAGTAGCCAGCCCTGCTTAGGCTGCTTCCCCGGGACCCAACCTCGGATAAACGGAAGAAGATGGATGGATGGATGACACAGCTGGCCATTATTATTATTTGAGGAAATATGGTATTTCCTCTTCTTCCCGCATGTACTAGCTAGTGGCGCTGATGTATTCAAATGCAGAGAGAACCGCAGGCAAGATGCGTATTTGCTAGGGGTAAGGCATTTATTTGAGGTGCTGCACTTGTCTTTGTCGAAAAAGGCCGTGGCAATTCATTGAGGTATTTTTCTGTTTCCTGTCATCATGGACGGGGGTGTTTATTAAATCAAGTGGAAGGAGTAGCAGGCATTTGTTCAAGAAGAGGTACGGTGTTTGCAGGGGGACACATGAAAAAACATGAAAACTGAGGCATGGCATCAAATAGAGGGGAGGACACTATTTGATGAAATATCTATGTATCTATGTAATGTAGGAAAAATACAACAAAGTCAAAGCACAGCTGCTCCATGAATCAAACAAATGAGGGAGGTACCACTCTGCTTGTTTTTCATCCTCCCTTCAGAAAGCCACTCAGAGGTCAAACTGCTCTTTCAGAACACTCTCTGAGTCAAGATGTCAGCTCATCACACACACAAACATGCTGTATGTGTGTGTGTGTGTTGGGGGTGGGGGTGGGGGGCTTGGTTGGGGGGGTACGCCAGCCTGTCTGAAAGAGCTGCATGCCTGAGGGGGTGAGGCCTCTGCTGGGGTGGGATGTCCAGACCAGTGGACATCCACACATGCAGGGACGTAGCACCCCCCCCTCTTCAATTATGCCATTGTTCTGAGTGATTCCACTCCCTCTGCTGCTGACTGCCCCCCCCCCCCCCCCCCCCCCCCCCCCCCCCCCCACACACACACACACACCACCACCAAAAAAAAGGTTTCATGCAAGACCCACTAGATATATTGATTGGTCAAAGAGACACACTAACCCTGCCTCCCCTTAAGCCTGCTCCTACACACACACACACACACACGCACACACACACACAGAGCAGAGAGTATGACAAAGTGAAATGCAATCTCAGCTCATTTTCAGAGCGTGCAGATGTCAAAGGCGAAGCAACGCTAGATGAAAGACAGCCGGGTCGCTAAGATGGCCGACATGCTTCACGCCTGACGCTAATGGTGCTGATGATGAATGTCGCTGCTGGGATGCACTTTCATCAGCACCACAAGCACCAGCGGAGCGAGCACAGAGAGGTCCAAGAATGCACAGAACTGTGCAAAAGTCTTGGTCCACCACAAGCTTAGCGATGGTAAGGAGTGGGCGTGCTGACGTGGTGAAACAGGAAGTAGCAGGAAACATGCCATAAATACAAAACAAGACTTTATATACAGTAGGGAGGTGTGTAGCAGACGGGAATTATGACATCATACCAATAAATCCGCTAACATTAAAAATAGCTCAGATAACTGTTAATTGAAAAAAATGCTCCAATGAGGTGAGATTACCCGTACAGTGCAGGTGAGCAAATCAAGCGCTCCTTTTTTCTCCTGCCTATGACCTTAACGGCGAGTCGTAACTTCCCCTGAGCTCACTCGTAAACAAACATTCACTTTAAGAGGAAGAACGTTGTACCAAATGCTCCGCGATGAGCGGAAAAAAATCCATGGAGCTCACACAAAAACCTTATCAGCCACCTGAAACGCCAGCGCCGCAGCGTTTCAAAAGTGCAGAAGGTCTGCCAGAGACCTTCGTGGCGTCACACCGGCTGCGCGGAGCGCGTGCCTGAATACAGTGCACCTTGCTGGGCCACAGCAGGTGGCTTCCTCCGCTCTATACTCTGGTTCTCCTGATAGCAGTGATGTGGTAGTAGTAATGTCGTGATATTTGAATTAGGACAAATCAACAGGTACAGTTGGTCAAAGCCTAATTTGTTGAAGTCCTTCTTTACCTCCAAGTGTGCACAAACTACTCTAAATTTTCAAAAAACAGTAGCTATAAAAATTTAGCGGTTATCTGTAGCATATTGGTCTGGTTTATTGTTATTGGTGTCAGTTTGAATAAAAAGATGTAATGCTTCTCTAGTGGAAATGGTGTTTTAAACAATAAAAAAGAAAATAACTAAAATAATACAACTATTAAAATAAACGATTAATTATTAACAACTACTATAAAACACATTTCCGGTTAATTTAAGATCTCAATAATTAGTTACTTTCCACTGTGTTCCTGTTAATGATATACATGACCTCAAATAACTGAGTATCTAAAGTATCGAAATTTTGATTTGAGAATTGTTTGTAGAGCGTAAAAATCAGTTATGGCAAGTATGGTTATTTCAGTATGGATCCGCACATGACTAATGGGTACATAAGAAGAAGAAGGAAAGAAGAAGAAAGGACGAACAACACATTCTGTCTGTGTCCTGTGAGGGGACACAGACAGAATGTGCTAGCTAGGGTTGCCAACCGTCCCTTGAAAAACAGAATCGTCCCGCATTAAAAAGTAAAAAGTATGAATGCCGTATTGAGTTGACAAGGGACACGCTTTGTCCCTTATTGCCATGAGAATGAAAAATAGTGTACAAAATGTGGAGTTAATTGACAACAGCTTGTCACAGGCTAAGCCGATCAATGCCAGCATGTGTGGTCGCTCACCTTTCAAATCTCATTGCCATCTTTTCTACCATCTTTGTTTACACACTTACACTTTACACTTTGTTTACACTTACAGTCAACAGGTATAGTTGGTCAAATCTTAATTTGTTCAGTCCTTCTTACCTCCAGGTGTGCACAGACTACACTTAAATCAAAATTTAAAAAGTAGATATCAAAACGTTATCGGTGTATTAAAAGTTAATGTGCCAAGGTGCTGAAAGCAATGCACAGAGTGAACCCCCTTTTCTGCCTGTTTGGAGGAGAGAGACGAGGAAAACAGACACGCATGCACATGGCAATATATTGATTGTCCACTTCACTTTCATTTATTGTGTGTAAATAATGTCAACCTGAAAAGCAGCGTTCCTGATGCATCTCCAATATTGTGTGTCATGAATGTAGGTGTACCTAATGTTGTGACCAAAGTGAATATCTTCAAAAGATGAGATGCTCTTCTTTGAGCAACTGGACTGTTGCTCTTGATCTAACTCTTGAGGTGAAGACTCTGTGGTCGACCTGCACCTCAAAGATAAAGAGCACTTGGACAGAGAAGAAGATGGTTTGAAAGAGGAGTGAGGGAAGCTATCCACATTCTTAAGGTCTACGACACCACCTTTCTCCCACACGCAATGCGGCCCTTTCATCTCTTCCTAAAAGACTCAGTCATTTAGCCTCTAAGAAATAAACAAGGCCATCATTACATCTGAATGGGATGCTAACGAAGGTGATACCACCCAAACGACCATCGTTGGCGGGCAGAGGCCCCTCTCCATTGGATCCTAACCATCGATCGCCATTTGACACCACTAAAGAGCCAACAATTCCTGTCTGGACCTGCCTCCTCCGTGAGAGGATAAATAGATTGGATCTTGCACCAGGCTTTCAGACTAGAGCTGTCCTATCTAGTCTGACTGGTGTGTGTCCCACCTAGTCTTTGTGCATGAAGTGATGAATCCTGCTCGGATGAGAGGCGAAACATCTTCTAAGACAACCTGAACAGTCCAGTTGCGATAGATTGAATGTCCTGAGAATACAATGACCTGGATGAAGGAGAATATTCACAGGACTCTCCTGTGAGATTCTCTCCAAGCCACAGAAAGACGGTGTGAGGCGGCAAAGGAGTCTTCTGCTGTTGCGGGTCACACGGTGCAATCAGTGCGTGCGGCGTGTTGCCAGTTAGGCCGTGTAATCCATCACCTTCTGTCTCTTCTGCTCCTTGGATGTAATCTAATAGAGCATGGCTGCTGGATCTCAGGATCCCAAAATTAGAAGCCAGCTGGTTGGCCGGGGACAGCGAGCGTCTTTGTCGCTTTGATGCTCATTTCCTCCCGGTCGGGGCCGGAACTGGAGGAGGAAGACATGAAATAATCTCATCTGAGATAAGATTATTTATTATAACAAGATATAAAAATAGAAGGAGGAGGTAAAGCGGCTGGGAGTATTGCACAGATTGCAATCACGGCTGAGAGAAGTCTAAGGAAGATACTCATCAGCAACACGCTGTACCAACATCTTCCTTATGCAAACTCAAAAAAAGCACTTCCCTTCATGCTTTCATAAGAGATTGTTTGTGAAGAAGGAAAGTAGCCAAGGTGTCGCAAATTAACCTCATTGGCCAAGTGGTGGGGAGGGAGGGGCTTGTGACATTGTGATGCAAAGGTCACACACACACACACACACACACACACACAAACAAACGCTACACACTAATACGCTAACATTCCTTGGCGTCATGTGAGCGCCGTGCTCTTGTAGGAGCAGGGCCGGGGGGTCGCCCAAAGTTCACCACCTCGCCACATTTGCAACGCTCTCACCTCATTTGCAACACAAAAGACACAAGGGAGTTACGTCCAAAACATTTTAACTCCAAATGTTAGGCTGTAGACCACCACCACGCACGCCAGCGGGCACCTTCTGGGTGTTTGTCACGCATTCCATCCAGCACATCAACACAGAGCAACGTAGCGTCACGCGTGGAGCAGAGGATAAAATGTTATGAATCCCTCCCGTTTGAAGAATTTCTACTGTAACATTGTGAAGAAGACACAAAGTATCAGACAGCACGAGCACCTCCTTCCTCGTGGTTCGCGTCATCATGAAATATTTCTGTTGTAAAAATAATAATATACTCACGCAGCACCACCGCAGATAGTAAGATCTTTATGATTGGAAATGCTAATGCTTTATTTATTTCAATTTTACATACTTACTACTTTCATTTCATTACTTCCTGTCTTTACCTGTCTTACCTACTATCATTTTTTTTAATAAAAAAGAAAAAAAGAATGTGTCATAGTGAAGTCAACAGAGCTTGGAAATAAATATATGATTATTATTCAATATTTCTAAATTAGGTATTGAAAAAGTAAAATATATTAAGATAAAACATTTTTTTTGAAAAAGTACAATACAATAGTAAAGATGATGATGATGATTTTAAAAAGCACATTCATTAAGGTAATTATTCAAATAAAAAATACCTTAATAAATATTCTTAAAATGAAGAAAAAGTAAAGACTAAAATACAATAATAAAGATAATGATTTTAAAATGTTTTAATACAAAGTAAAGCAAATAAAGATAATTACTAAAATAATGCTCCCAATTCTCTGAGTAAATAGCTCAAATAAAACACATCAATATTCTTAAAATTATTAAAAATATTCTTCAAATTATGAAAAATTAAAGATTAAAATACAATAATTATTTTAAAAAATCACAATTTTTAAAAGTAAATAAAAGGAAACTTCATTAAGATAGTTATTTGAACAAAAAATACATTGATAAACTTTCTTAAAATGAAGAAATGACTAAAAACGACTAAGAAAAGACTAAAACACAATAATAAAGATAACGATTTAAAAACATTTCAATACAAAGCAAAATAAATGAATAAAAATAATTATTATAAAGTAAAATAAATGAATAAAGATTATTTCTAAAATTAAAAAAAACAAATACTAATATTAATATTTTTAGAATTTTGAAAAAGTAAAGACTAAAATGTAACAACTAAGATAAAAGTAACATAAATGAATAAAGATAATTGTTAGATAAGATAATACATTTCAGGGTTGGCCGCACGGTGGTCTAGTGGTTAGCACGTTGGCCAATACAGGAACAACCTGGAGATCGGGAAGACCTGGGTTCGATTCTCCCCTGGGCATTTCTGATTGGAGTTTGCATGTTCTCCCCGTGTGCGCGTGGGTTTTCTCCAGGTACTCCGGCTTCCTCCCACATTCCAAAAACATGCAGGTGAGGTTAATTGGCGACTCTAAAAATTATGAATGTGAGTGTGAATGGTTGTTTGTCTATATGTGCCCTGCGATTGGCTGGCGACCAGTCCAGGGTGTACCCCGCCTGTCGCCCAAAGTCAGCTGGGATAGGCTCCAGCATCCCCCCGCGACCCTAATGAGGATGAAGCGATGTAGAAAATGGATGGATGGACATTTCAGGGGTTATACAGTCTTTTGAAATCTTAATGAGTGACCTAGCAAGGGTATTCATTTGAAAAGTCCTGATGGATATATCAACTATTATTTGTATTATTTTTTCATATATGTCAAACACAAAATAAAAGTGGAGCAAAGATAGAACAGAAAAGAAAACGCGAGTACATTTTAAAAAAGTATATTGAGGAGCTGCACGGTGAGTGCATGTGGTCACATGACCAGCAAAACCTGAGAGAGTATTTTTATCTGCCAGCGTGTTACACGCTGCGCCCACATGCAGGCTGCAGGCTGCAGACGGCGTGAGCGATAAACACGTCGTCTGAGGGCTGATTAGCCAGGAAAAACGGCCGAGCGCGGCGGTTGAAGTGTGACTCAGTGATGAAGACGATTACTCCAGTTTGGATGAGTTTGGTGTGGAAGAACGAGCTCGGGCATTTCTCAAGTCCAACCTCTCTGACATCTGACCTCACAAATGCACAACACGTCCCCACAACATGTCATGGAAGGCGTAAAGGTTGATCTGTGATCCAGTAGGAGTCACACTGTAACCAGGCTGGGAATATCTTCATCTTCATCTTCATCTTAATCTTAACAAGCACAGTGGCTTCCTCTTTAGGAGAAATGTCCAACTTTCTTACGTAACATCAAAGCAACATTTTTCAGAGAAGTTGTGTCAAATGTGGTCAACTTGAGCAACCTGACATTCTCTTCCTATACTAAACAAATGCCTTCATTCCAAATTAGCTTGCATTTTTACCGACATTTGGCAGTTGGAGGGATTACACAAAACCCGCTTGAGCGATTCTCCTGAAACTTTGCACAGAGGAGAGGCACGGTCCAAGGAAATGTGCAGCTACAACTTTTTTTCCCTCAACATTTTTGAGTGAATAATGCATGACTATTAATGGTGGCAACAAAATGGGGGCATGAGTGACGAGTGTAGAATTGAACTGCTGATGAGTGCAACCCATTGAGGGAGAAAGCAGAACAAAGGTTGTGATTGACGAAACGACGCTCCATTCATTAGATAGCACTCTGTGGTGGATGAGAGGTGTTGGCGGCAGGGGGGAGGTTGGCTTTCCCCGGGGCATGGAAACACCCCCCCCGACATGACTATCTGATCACGGAAGCGCACATGACGAGGACAAGGCGTACTTTACTGAGTAATGCAGTCGTGTTTGAGGAAGCTGGGCCTCCAGCATCTGCAGTCATACTTCAGCTGGGGGGGGCAAATAGCGGGAAATGTCAATTTCTCCTGGGATGTTACCGTGGCAGCAGATATCTGACCTGCCGCTGCCACTGTGTCTTTATTTCAACTAATCAATGGCAACAAAGCACACTTGGGAGGCTGGGGGGGACAAGGCATGTCCACCACGTGGAAAAAAGTAGTAATTATCCGTCCGGTATGAGCAAATTATGACATCATACCGATAAATTAAATAAAGTCTGGTGTCTCAGCCAACATTACTGTAACATTACTGACATCTAGTGACCAGTGTAGAATCCTACCTATCATCAAAGCGTCTTTGAATGCGTCTTCTGAATGACTTACATTTGTATTTGACTTCATTTAGCCATTTTTATGCTTGAAAATGCTTCATTTAGACAAAAAAGTATGTAACATTTGCTTAACTATGCAAAAGTTTTTACTATAATAAGCCATATTGAAGCACAAACTTCCTCAATCCCTTCTTCTTCACTCACAGACAGGTCCAACCAAGCTTGTAACCGTTACTGCCCTCTGCAGCATACACGGTGAATTACAGCTCGTTATTGCGTCTCACCCGAGCGATTCTTCCAAGAAAACTCCCACACCGCGAAGCACAGACTAAAATTCATTGAAAAAACAAATAGTCCCAAATGATTTGAGCATTTTGTCTATGACACAGTCCAAATCGCTTGAGAAATGTGAGAAATACAAAACTTTGAAAAATGAAACCATTCATTTTCAGTGGGAAAAATGATGTGGAATTTGGGAATTTAGAAAATCTGGGAATGTTTTGAAATATCTGAAAGTTGACATTTATTTAGGTTATCTTATAGATACTTGATACTTCCTTTTGAGGAGTTTTTTGAGGTTTGCAGTGAGTGGTAGAAATCCACCAGCATCAACACATATTCTAAGAAATTAGGGTTGGGCGATATGGACCTTAGCATGTATTTTTGGGATGTATCACGATATGACAATATAATTAAATACAGCAGAGGCTTGTATAAAAAGCTACAAACCCTATGATTAAATACACTTGTTTCAAATTGTAAAGCACATTTATTGACTTATTGGTAACAAACTGCAATACAGCAAGTGCATTTAGTGTCTACCAAACTAAGCGTTTTGTATTTTTGACGGGGTAAGTGTAGACGTGCTCGCTGACTCTGTCTCACGCTTCATGACACGTTCTTCGTACTCAACTCTGTGTTTGGTTTGCGGTAGAACAAATTTGTCGTGTTCCCACCATTTGCCATTACCGTTGCTTTGCAAACTTTGCGTATTATGGTCTCTCGCTCGACTTCTGCTCTACTGAATCCAAACCACTTCCACATTAGCAACAATTTCCTCGTCTATAGTCTCCACCTCTCCTCCACCTTCAGCCATGCTCATTTTCTCTCTTTTGCCGTCTCTGCTCTGCCTTTCTCTGCCACCGCTGGACCAGGGGTCACCAACGTGGTGCCCGCGGGCACCAGGTAGCCCCCCACGACCACATGAGGTGCCCGCAAGCCTGCTTTTCATTCAGGTTTTCAGTTAATAATGAAAGAAAAGTAGAAAAAAATGCATTCTGAAATACAACATGTGAGTTGTGGAAACCAGCATTTTGCTAATGTTCTGGTAAAACAAGCATATTTGATCTGTTTGGGTTTAAAATAAGCTCTGAAAATAAGTGTTACAAAAATGAGTAGCCATTTTCATTTTGTAAAAGTAGCTCTCACAAGGAAAAACGTTGGTGACCCCTGCGCTGGACCATGCACAGGGCCCTATGAAATACATCTTATTTTTTCCAAATTCCCTTTTTTCTATTTAAATTTTTTTGAATTCCGCTTTTTACATTTTACACTTATTTTTTTTACCTGCACAGTGTGCTTCTTTATGGGTTAGTGAATAAAATGCCTGTCAATTAAATGCAAAAATCCTTATATTTATTGAAGTAATGCATCACTGGCCCATTTTGCCCAATAATTGAGAAACGGATGTAGCCTGGCTAACTTTTCTAATTGGATGTCAGCCTCTGCACACATTGCTAGAAAAGATGTAGTCACCATACAATTCCAACTGAATATGTAAGATTTTTTTTGTGACACTCTTATTTTGTTGACACAGTTAGACCACATGGGGCAAACGGCGCTCTTATTTTGAAGGCCAGAAGTGTGTTCTCTGTGTGTTGTGAATGTCTGTAAGACGAGCTAGGTGCAAGAATAAACATGCTTCTCGTCTTTTTTCACTCAGAACCTGCACATCATCATGGGGTATTGTAAATCGCTCCAACGCGCTGAAAACGTACTCAACCAGCCCGAGTTACACACACACAGCCGCACTAGCATGCTAAACTAAGCTAACCCCGCTAGCTTCCATTCACGCTCCGTAAGAGGAGGTTCCGCCAACTTTCGCCGGTGGTTGTGGCCATTTCAACAAGTTTAGTTCATCAGCTCTAGGTCGTCAACTCTGGAAGAATTTATACCAGCATACTGGTATATAAAAATGATCGCCCAACCCTATAATGAATAATAAATATCAGCATGTGTCAGCTTTGACACGTATTCTAATAAACCATAAATATCAGCGTGTGTGTGCCAAAGTGAGACTTTGAGGAAGAAAAGTGCATTACGTAACAATGACTCGTTGTCATGTGCTGCCGCAGAGTCAAGAAATCCCACAAATGCGTCGCTGGGAAAATCATGTAGCGTGACACGTCTGCTGCATTTATAGAAGGACAGGAACTAACTTATTTTTGTTGTTGTGCCACCCTTCGTTTTTTCCCCGACAGAGGAATTCCCCCCATGTCTGTTTGACGACAACTGCAGCTGCAAAAAAAGTCGTTGTTTTGCATATTTTTTGTATTTATAGATGAATGGTGTCATAACTGTGTCATATTTTTAACACCAGCTCACATTAGCACTCATGCGCCAACATCACACTCATTACCATTTTTTACCTGTATAGCATTTACAGCAACAATACTACAATACTACCTGTTTGACAGGTAAACAAAAAAAGCAAATCATTCCTGGCGCTTTGAGTGCATGAAGTGCTAACTTCCTGGTTGTGCAGCGAAGATGTCTGCAATCAGGATGCATTCATCTCTTTTTCCACGTATTGTTTGAATAGTTGGTTTGTGATATTTTCGCTCATTTCCTCAATATATTAAAAAATATGACATTAAATTGCAATCTACTAATTTAATTTGTACTACGTCACACTCTTCTGCACTCTGTGTGTATGCTAGCGACCCCGCCTCCACCCACCGAGACAAAGAGACTGTATGACTGACAAAAGGGCTCACTCCGTTCATGCCGTTGTTCTATGGGACAAACGTGCCAATGCACAGGGTGAACTCTCTCCCTCCCTGCCTGACACGTATGCACATGGCAATATATCGAGGCCGGCAAAATGATCCGGTTAATTTTCATTTACTGTGTGATTAATTAATGAATTTTACAGCTGCAACTCTCGAATATTTTAGTAATCGAGTATTCTACAGAAAAGTTTTTCAATTAATCGAGTAATCGGAAAAAACATATTTTTGCTTGGTTAAAGTGCAATTATAAATACACACGAGGAAACAAAACATTTCTTCTGAAGTCACGTTGCCATGGTAACAAACTGCCAATAAACTTAGACAGTAGTCATAATTAAGAGAAAGCTAGCCCTCCACACAGCTAACGTTATGATACTAAGGTACATTAACCTTAATCTCACTGACTTGCGCTACGTTAATTTAACCTTGTATTTAACCTTGGATCTTACGCTCCATTTAGGAGGAGATGATGCAACATACGTGGTACGTAAGTGCTGCGTTACAACGGATACACGTCACGTTGCTGTTTAGACACATTTTCTGTCTGTTTTTTTACATTTTGTTTTCTCTTCTCCTTTTTTGCCTTGTCACATTCTCTTGCCTCTTCAATCTTCCCGCGCCATCCGCTTCCTTCTTCGTCCTCTGTGTTGGTGACGTAAAGGGAATCCTCGATTATTTTTTTTGTAATTGAGGTACTCGAATAATTCAAGGATTTGTTGCACCCCTAATGAGTTCATTATCGTCCCAGGCCTAGTCCACACGAGTCATTTTTTTCTGAATGAGAAATCTTGTCATGTTTTAATCTCGCGAGATTTTATGACACCATACCATACAGTAACATACCATACACTACCATACCGTACAGTACCATACCATACACTACCATACCATACAGTACCATACCATACAGTACACTACCATACCATACAGTACCATACCATACAGTACCATACCATACACTACCATACCATACAGTACCATACCATACAGTACCATACCATACAGTACACTACCATACCATACAGTAGCATACAGTACCATACCATACCATGCCATACAGTACCATACAGTACCATACCATACGGTACCATACCATACAGTAACATACCATACAGTAGCATACAGTATCATACCATACCATGCCATACAGTACCATACAGTACCATACCATACAGTACCATACCATACAGTACCATACCATACAGTAGCATACAGTACCATACCATACCATGCCATACAGTGCCATACAGTACCACACCATACAGTAGCATACAGTACCATACCATACCATGCCATACAGTACCATACAGTACCATACCATACAGTACCATACCATACAGTAACATACCATACAGTAGCATACAGTACCATACCATACCATGCAATACAGTACCATACAGTACCATACCATACAGTAACATACCATACAGTACCATACAGTACCATACCATAGTATGCCATACAGTACCATACCATACAGTAACATACCAGACAGTAGCATACAGTACCATACCATACCATGCCATACAGTACCATACCATACAGTAACATACCATACAGTACCATACCATAGTATGCCATACAGTACCATACCATACAGTAACATACCATACAGTACCATACCATAGTATGCCATACAGTACCATACCATACAGTAACATACCAGACAGTAGCATACAGTACCATACCATACCATGCCATACAGTACCATACAGTACCATACCATACAGTAACATATCATACAGTGCCATACCATACAGTAACATACCATACAGTAGCATACAGTACCATACCATACAGTACCATACAGTACCATACAATACCATGCCATACAGTACCATACCATACAGTAACATACCATACAGTAGCATACAGTACCATACCATACCATGCCATACAGTACCATACAGTACCATACCATACAGTAACATACCATACAGTAGCATACAGTACCATACCATACCATGCCATACAGTACCATACAGTAACATACCATACAGTAGCATACAGTACCATACCATACAGTACCATACCATACAGTAGCATACCATACAGTAGCATACAGTACCATACCATACCATGCCATACAGTACCATAACATACATACAGTACCAGGATATACCATACCATGCCATACAGTACCATAACATACATACAGTACCAGGATATACCATACCATGCCATAACATACAGTGCCATACCATGCCATAACATATAGTTTGTGTCCTTGTTGGTGTAAACCAGTACTTTTCAAATAGTGGGGCGGACCCCCCCTGGAGGGGCACGGAGAATTGTCAGGGGAGGCGTGACAGGCAGGGAATACCTTCAATGTTAGTGCAGACCTGCCAACAATTGTGAATTTATGGTACTCAACATGAAATTTAGTATTGTATTTTGTATTGTATTGTATTTGTACTTTATTTATCCCACAGCGGGGAAATTCACTTGTTACAGCAGCAAGCAAGATACGCAAGTACGCGAGTACAGTGTAAAGAATGCATAGTGACTACAACATGGTTCAAGTGGTGCAGGTGTTGTAGAGCCTGACAGCGGTCGGTATGAAGGACCTGCGGAACCTCTCCTTCTTACACCGTGGGTGTAACAGTCTGCTGCTGAAGGAGCTGCTAAGGGAACCCACAGTGTCATGTAGGGGGTGAGAGGTGTTGTCCATGATGGATGTCAGCTTAGCCAACATCCTTCTCTCCCCCACTTCCTCCACGGAGTCCAGAGGACCGTCCAGGACAGAGCTCGCTCTCCTGATCAGTCTATTGATCCTGCTCCTGTCCCTGTCCGTGCTGCCCCCTCTCCAACAGCCCACAGCATAGAAGATGGCTGAGGCCACCACAGAGTCATAAAACTTTTATTTATGTTATTGTTATATTATTATTTAACATTTAACTACTGAATACGATGTGTGCTTCACAGTTCTCCATTTTGTTGCATTTTCCTGGTTTTAGTTTCGAGTTCAGTCTGTACAGTACAGATAAATAAATAGACATGATCAGTTTCTCAATAGAATTTCAAATCGGGGGAGTGAAAATGTTTCTGTCCCGTAGAGCAGGCATGACAGAAAATAATTGAGAACCACTGGTGTAAACATCGTCCCCTCCATCACAAATACCGCTAAATGCCACTTATACTATACTATGGAAAATATGGTCATTACAAATATTCCCATACAAAACATCACTCTCATTATTTAGCATTAGCATACATTAGCATGACATGCTGTTAACCACAATATCTTGTTATGATTTAGCCCACTTAGGCAGCAAACTAAGATTTTTTTAAATTCCTAATTTACGATGATAGCTTCAAAAAAAGCACCGCAGCTGCTTTTTAGTGTTCTATTTTCAAGAACAAGCTTGCAAGAAGAAGGAAGTAAATATTTAGCAGGAAGACACGACCAGTATGCAGTAAGCACTTCATGCTAACAAGCACAGGGATTCCCCTCGTCATGTCAACGCCTTCACGCTATAAACAGCTGCTGCTTTTATTTACACACCTGTACATATTTCTTTTTCCGCCCCCCACATGATCAGTCACGCGGTGCAAACCATGTCAACAAGCGACCAGATGGCAATGTTAGCATACACGCTAGCTAGCTGCAGAGCAACTGCCTTTTCACCACAAAGACTGAAAGTCACCACACCTCCTCCTCCTTTCCTCAGCGTGGCCTCCTTCTTCTTCTTCTTCTTCTTCTTCTTCTTCTTCTTCTTCTTCTTGCTTTTATTACTAATACTACTACAGTACAATAATCATAGTAACACATTTTATTTATAAGTGCACTTAAGGTCGCTTTTCCAAATTATGGTGAAAAATATCAGACACAATTTGATATTTTTTGTAGATATTTATCAGGATCACGAGTGGGATTATTATGATCATTTTAATCACTAGTATTATGTCGATAACCGCTTATGTTGACATCAGTCAGGGGGCGTTGCCATGGACAGGTTCCACGGTATTATTATTACTATTATTAGATATTGATATTTATTATATTGTTAATTTCACAAGAAAAGTAGACATGCTTTACATGTAACATTTCAATGTCCAAATATAGACACTTTTTTACAACATAGCCGTGCTAGCGCAAAATAAAAACATGAACAGGCTTAATTTATGGTTTGGTAAGCTTCCTCACTCTATAAACGTCAGAGTGATAGGGATAGTACACATTGTTAGAACAACAATTTCAAATACTACTCAAGTGAAGTTGAAGACAGCTAAGGGTACCCTTGATCTGAGCCATGCACATATATATATTTAAATATATATTATAAATACGATAATTAATATATTCAATAATATAATATAATTGTATTATTATTTATCAAAAAGCATCATTTTTGTAGTTATTTGGACAACAAGCAACCAAATTTTGTTGATATTATTATGACTGAAATTCGTAGCAGGAGACCTAATAGATTGAGTTGTGCCAACTAATGAGTTTAATGAGTTGTTTGCTTTGCTGTAAGATGCTGTAGACTTACTAATGAATAAAAGATGAATAATTCATATTTGTGATAAATGTGTGTGATGAAGATGCAGCAGGGGTCGAAGGTGAGGCGCGGGAGAACCTCCTTACCGTGGTGGTTGTCGTCGGACTGGTTGAATCCGCACAGCTGACAGATGGAGCGCACCCACTTGTTCATGTCCTCCTCCGTCTCGGCCACCAGGTAGAAGGTCCGGTCCGAGGTCTTGATGTCGAAGACGAAGCTGTCCTGGAACTCCTTCCTCTTGAAGGTCAGGCCGGCGTCCACCTGCTCGCAGCAGTGCAGGTCGATGACCCTGATGGGCTTCTTGGCGTGGTCGTTCTTGTAGTACTCCAGGACATCTGGGTCGCCACTCATGCGACCGCTGCGCAGGATGAACCAGCGCTTCTTCCACGCCTGGAACAGGAGATAAGAGCCTCGTGACGCAGTCCAAACACAATAACGTACTACCGCTCCTACTACCAGTCCTGCATTTCATACATTCAGTTAAGCTTCACAGGAAGTTGAGACTCAGCAGCTGGACTTTGTTTGTGGCATCTTTGGACACTTTACATGCACTAAACCGCTTCCTTAAAACAACACGTTAGCGTGTGTGCGTGCGTGTGCATGTGTGTGTGGTTTGTGTGTGTGCAGCAGGTGTTGACACCCACAACCAACGTATTTCCTGTGCTGATATCTTCCAAAGCGGAAAAAAAACAGGCTCGGCAACAGTTTGGGGCCCAACATGAACCGCGGCAGGCACGCAACACAACATCTTTCCACCACACATGACAACATAGCATAGCAGTCCCTGAATGAGGTGGTTTGTGAAAACTATACGCCTCTTCAAAGGTTCAAAGGCCGCATCGACTGCATGCCTTTGCTTTTTCTTTGGCCTTTTGGCATCAAGACACGTCAGACTCGACAAGCGGGGGTAAGCAACGCAAGCACAGAGGGAAGACTCCGGTGTGTAAATGTGTCCTACGATTGGCTGGCGACCATTCCAGGGTGTACCCCGCCTATAGCCCAAAGTCGGCTGGGATAGGCTCCAGCATACCTCTGTGACCCTAATTAGGATAAACGGCATAGAAAATGGAGGGATGGATAAAACATGCTGGAACGGATGATTGTTATTTCCATGATTGTGTTGTTCCGCGGCCAACGCTACATAGCTTTAGCACCTAGCGCTTTGAGCAGGGGCTCAAGAGGAAGACCAGGAAGAGAGAGGTTGGGGGTGGTGGTGGTGGGGGGGGGGTATGAAGGTTTTTGGATGTCTGCCAGCGATGCACTTCCACCAGGCCGCGTCTCGCACATGCAGGCTTGCTGACACACAGGATCCTGCAGGCCCGCACCCACAACGCCCACCCCTCTTGCCCTCCATCAACAATGTGACCACGCCTCCATTCCTCCTTAGGACCCCCCCACCCCAGCCGCGCACAACTGACATAATAGAGAACCAACTGAAAATTGTCCTGCTGGATGTGATCCTCAGGAAAAAAAACAACAAAATGCAGGAATTAACGCCTCTATTCAGTTCACAGCAGAGACTCTTATACTCACCGGATGTGCGGCCTACAAAAGCAAATAACCACTGGGGTCTTGATATTTTAGACACTAAACAAGTGGCTTAATGCAAGCCAAGGCAAAATTTTAGCTACAATTTTGGATATTAAACAAAAACACACTAACGGCGCGGATGTTAACCAAGGTACCACTGTATTTAATATTTTTCCATCTTACAGTCTATATTTCAGTATATACTGCACCGTATTAATTAGGGTGCATGATAATAATAATTACGGGCCGATATGAGGAAATGATGACGTCCCGTACCGTGAGGGTGAGCAAATCAAGCGCTTCTTTTTTCTGCTGCCTGTGACCTTAATGGCCTGTCGTAACTTCCCCTGAGCTCACTTGAAAACAAACATTCACTTTCCGAGGAAGACGTTCCACCTGAAACGCCAGCCCCACGGCGTTTCAAGTGGCTGGTAAGGTTTTTTTCCCTCTGCGATGAGGGGGAAAAACCCATGGAGCACACAAAAAACCTTATCAGTCGCCTGAAACGCCAGCGCCGCAGCGTTTGAAAAGTGCAAAGGTCTGCTAGACACCTTCGTGGCGTCACACCGGCTGCTCGGAGCGTGTGCCCGAATACAGTGCACCTTGCTGGGCCACAGCAGGTGGCTCCCTCCGCTCTATACTCTGGTTCTCCTGATAGTAGTGATGTGGTAGTAGTAATGATATTCAGGATATTTGATTAGGACAAATCAAAAGGTACAGTTGGTCTAATCCTAATTTGTTCCAGTCCCTCTTACCTCCAGGTGTACACAAAATACACTTACATCTACATTTTAAAAAGCAGGTATAAAAAGTTATGGGTTATTGGTATCATATCGGTCTTGAGAAGCAGAAAGTTATTGTATTGGTTTGAGAAAAAAGATATTGTGCATCTCTGCTATGAAGTATCATGACTGTTTAGCAACCAGCAGCTAGCTGTGATTTGCTTTCCACTTTCTCATGCACTCCAAATCATGATTAGTGTTAAAGATGAACTGTGTTAGTTTTCACATTTAGGAAACAACAACCACTTGCTAGCTACTTCCTGTTTGAGCTTTTGCTAAATACACGCCTGAATGAATTGGAGCATTTACGGTTATTAGATTAATACCTGAGAAGAGCAGATTAGGATTATTATGCAGCTCTGGTATGGTATGTACTGTACATGTACGAGGTTGTGTTTGTCATGTTTAGAGTGGTGAGTGTACAATCTCCAGTCTTACTGGGCAAGTAGAAGTCTACTTCCTGCCGGCCGGCCGCACTGATAAACGCCGCAGGCGGTAACCTTAATATAGTGGCGAGAGGAGGCGTGCTGCTCTGCTGCTTGGGAAGCAGAAGAGTGAAGAAAGATAAGAAAGCGACTGTGGGAGATTTCTAGGAAGACACTCGTGCGCGTGGCTTCTCATAAAGACCAACATGACCGCACACAACTTCCTCACAACACAACTCCATCCCACTGCACGTCACCCCCGAGATATATGCCTGCTTTTTTTCTCCTTTTGTACTCACACTACTTAATTACTTTATTACTTTACTACTTTATGTTAGTTTCACTTCATGATGATTTTTGATGGAATGAAAGCTTGAATGCTTGGTATTGGTACGCCTATTAACCCACCTACTACTACTACTACTACTACTACTACTACTACAACTACTACTACCAGTCCTACTACTACTACTACCAGTCCTACTACTGCTACTCCACTCCACTGCTCAGTGCAGTCCAGCTGGTAAGAAGGCCAGCGGGTCTTCCTGCAGATCTGAGCTTCCGTGTGGCCTAGGGGTGGAGGGTGGTGGAGGGTGGGGGTTGGGGGGGTGGGGGGTGGGGGGGGTGGGGGGTTGGTTAATGTGGGAGAGGCGGGGGAGGTTGGCCTGGTTGGTTCTGAAACTTGGGCCTCTCTTCCCACAGTCTGAGTGATCAATGTGGGTTAGCGCTAGGGTTGCCAGCTTCCATTAAAATGAACAAGTTTGTTGTTTGCTGGCAGAGACAACCAACCCGACTGTTTTTTTTGTACTATTTGACACAAACGTGAATTTATTTTGATGCCTGTTTTAGAGTAATACAAATACACGGGAAATTATTTGTTCAATTTTTTTTTTTTTGTTAAAAAGGTCACACTTTACAATAAGGTACACAAAAGTACAGTAGTTACTGAGGAACTAATGAAGAACTAATGAGGAACTAATGACTAAGGCACATAAATTTAGACTAGTTACTGAGGAACTAAAGAAGAACTAATGAGGAAGTAATGAGTAAAGTAGTTACTGGGGAACTAATGACGAACTAATGAGGAAGTAATTACTAAGGCACATAAATTTAGTCTAGTTACTGAGGAACTAAAGAAGAACTAATGAGGAAGTAATGAGTAAAGTGGTTGCTGAGGAACTAAGGCACATACATTTAAAGTAGTTACTGAGGAACTAAAGAAGAACTAATGAGGAAGTAATGAGTAAAGTAGTTACTGGGGAACTAAGACACATCAATTAAAAGTACTTACTGAGGAACTAATGAAGAACTAATGAAGAACTAATGACTAAGGGACATACATTTAGACTGGTTACTGAGGAACTAATGAAGAACTAATGAGAAACTAATGACTAAGGGACATATATTTAGACTAGTTACTGAGGAACTAATGAAGAACTAATGAGGAAGTAATGAGTAAAGTGGTTGCTGAGGAACTAAGGCACTTACATTTAAAGTAGTTACTGAGGAACTAATGAAGAACTAATGAGTAACTAATGACTAGTGGTCAGGGTTACGTAGGTTCATTCCTCAATAACTACTGCAATACTACAATAACTACACAATAATTTTGTGCACCTTATTGTAAAGTGTTACCTTTAAAAAAACACAATTAACAGAATAAAATCACAATTTTATATTAGTTTAATAGAAATATGTCCTGATCAACAGGACAGTATAAAACAGTACATATAAATATAAATATCGTACATATGATAGTATATAAATTCAATGTCCAGGTTTATGAAAAATACAAAGAGTTGAAGGAAATATTCTTTGCCGAGCTACTGCTAGCTTACAAGCTATCTGTTGGTGACCCCGTGATAGCATCACTATTTGAAAGCTGTATTTATGTTCAACAACTAGTGTTTTGAAGACAAGACATTATTATTAGAATGAAAACAAAGCAAGGTTGTTAAGTGAGTTAGCAGGGCTCACTCCGCGCATTGGTTTCAGCACCTTGGCATGTTTGTTCCATAGAACAACATGAACGGAGCGAGCCCTTTGTGGAGGCGGGGCCGCTAGCATACACACAGAGTGCAGAAGAGTGTAACGTAGTAGAAATTAAATTCGAAGATTGCAATGTGTTATATTTTTTCATTGTACTTTTCTTAAAAGTAATGTTATAATCTTCTCGTTCTTGTATGTTTTGTATCGTCTCGTCTTGTGACACCACTCCTGGATATGCATCATTGCTCCAAAAGTCATAAAGAGATCAACTTAACAAAAAAACCTCACTTAGCCTACGTCCCAGTTAGCCTAGTTTTACGTTTACGTCCAACATCTAATGCGCTTGGTGATTCCAACTGTCTTCTTTATGTATTTTTATTACAAATCAACTTCATTAGCATCGTGTTAGCATGGAAACTGGAAGCGGATGTCATTGTCTCCAGCTCCATCGCCCGCCTATGATGTCATAAACTACTGACTGTAGTTCTTTGCTCGCTAACACAGTTACGCCACATGTCTCTGCTTTGCTTGTTGATCACGGCTGAAAAATAGACAGCAATGGAGCCAAAGACAGCTGCAAGTGGCACACGTTTGATAAAGAATGTGACAAACATGATTAAATTGAACAAGAAATAACTCATAGCAGAACACCAAGGTGGTGTCCGTTGTACAACTATCATTTTAACAGTATATGGATTCTATACAGTATATGTCTATACAGTATATGCAGTATATACAGGTATATACATGTACAACTATCCATACCATACCATTCTTACTCACGGTGTTTTTAAAGAAAGAGCTAAAAAACATCACACGGCAACATAATAGGTAGATAACAACAGACAGGACACTACCCGCAGCCATTTATAACAACAGTACAGCAAAGCACGCTGGAAACAGGAAGTGCTGTTATCAAAACCATATACGTAGACGAGGCATTGAGCGCTGAGCCTTACGTCAAGGTCGCCGCCATATTGTACAACTATCATTATGACAGTAAATGCAGTATATACACACAGCCACATCCACAGTGATCACCTCAGAGCTGCTTGCTTGTGTCCTTACAATTATGTAAGGTGTGTCTCTTGGAGTAGCACTGTGTGTGTGTGTGTGTGTGTGTGTGTGTGTGTTTATAGGAGTCACTCATGGTGTTTTCAAATGTGCATAAGCAAACATCCAAACTAAACACGCATGCTGTCCAACTTCCAACGAGGGCGAGGATGGAGGGGGGTTGTTACCTGGGGCTACTACTACACACACGCGCGCGCGCACAAACCTGGGCAAACACTGGTGCAGCATTACCATTAGCATTAGCAAGCACCTATGTCTGTTCTATTTCCAGCCGGTCTATCCCAGCAAGAGTGTTACCTCTCGTGACTCGCCAGGTTTGCGTTGGCGGCCGCAGGCTAAGAGAGTCTCGTTTGACCGGAGCAGTGGAGGCCAACTGAGCATGCTTTCACACACACACACACACACACACACACACACACACACACACACACTACTGGAAAGTTGAGCTGTGACTAGGGAAATAACAACAGTGGAAGGATAACAATTTAACAATTCAATGATAAATTATATTTAAGAGTATTTATGATTGAAGAGTTGAAAGTGTTGAAGACTGCATGCTTCTACCTTCCTTCAGTATCTTTTGAACACTTTTTAGAAAGGTACTTATTAGGGCTGTCAAAGTTAATGCGTTAATGACAAGTTAAGGAGAATTCTCTTTAACGCCACTATTTTTTGTCGACATGTGATTAACGGCCCACACCGTAGTTTGAGGAGTTATTTGTATCTACTGTCGCTGTGAGCTGAGTTGTCACCAAGTACATCGAGTCTCAAAAGCCAGAGAGAAGAGAGAAGGTATTTGAGTACTACAGGCACTTTTTATTGTCATTGACACAGTGGTACCTTGGCATACGAGTGTCCCAACTAACCAGTGTTTTTTAGATGCCAGCTGTCTCTCGGCTGATTTTTTTTATTTGATCTGTGAGCTAAAATTTGGGTAAGGGGCTGCTAGTTACCAGCAGGCATAGCCCTGGACAGCTATTTGGGGGCTTGTGTCAATGTGACAAAGGCGGACGTAAGCAAGCAGTAAACGCTCAGGAGGAAATTTATTAGCATTATTATTATTATTTATGTCATGTTCTGTGTTTGTCACTCTGCTGCCGCCTGTCTGCTATGTGTTGTAGTGCACGCTGTCCTGCAGAGGCGGAGCTGATTGCACACACCTGCGCTCAACCTCCAGCACCTTCGTTAGCTGCTGCAAGGCAGCAGTCAGGCGCCAGTTGCTCTTTGCTTGCTCATCTACAGCCATACTCGCTTTCCTGGTGACTTCTGACTGGTCTAGTTTTTGTATTTTTGCTATAGTTCCCTGCGTGCTAATCCCGCAGTTTGTCTAGCTTCTCGCTAAGGTTAGTTCTGCTACTGTTTTCAGCAGCTCTTTGAGTTACTCTCGTGTGTCTTTTGTTCCTGCCTTAGTTTTTCCGCGGCAGTGCTTTTTGTTCTTACCCTTTTTGGCTTTATGCCCAGTGTCGTTTTGTTAGTATTTTCGTGCACACTTGTTTGCCTCCTGTGGAGCAGTTTTTGTATTAAAACATTTTTTGTTACAAGGCTGTGTGTTTTCATTCTCTGCATCTTGGAATCCAAAACCCGGCCTTGGCCGAACATTTATTAGTGATTTATTAGCGTTTCTGCTTGAACGGCTGAGTTTGTCAAAGATGACAGAACAAAAGTTGCATGCTGTGTCATACTTCCAAGTGATTGAAGTGGCCAGACTAAGAAACGTCTGATAAAGTGTGAGGGGTCATCATACCAACACCTTTCATGGACTCCTTGTATCAAAGGACTTAAGAAAACTGCTAGGAGATTTTATACATCCTTGGACGTACTAAAAAGCTTTTCCCTCTCCAAGCACAAATCACCATATAGAAGGCATACATACCACCACTTATGGAGTATGCTTCTCCTATTTGGAGTGGAGCAGGCACCACAGCACTTACACTATCAGACAGGCTGCATCGGAAAGCCCTCCGATTACTAAAAATCGAGGAACCACTCAGAGCAGGAATTCTTCCACTTGAACATAGGAGGAAAGTGGCATCCCTTTGCACTTTTTACCGACACGTCTTCATGAAACCATCCATTGAAATAACTTGAATCCTGATGAAACAATAAATGCACGCATAGCTCGATATTCTGCGAGTAGTCACCCCTGCGTAGTTCCCAAGTCCAACACCGAGTGTCCTCTTTCTTCCTACATCACAAGAACAGCCGGGTTGTGGAACTCCCTCCCACCAACTGTTTCCAGAGACTCCTAACATGAACTGTTCCAAGTCAGCAGTTAATGCACATTTTTTGAACGATATTAGCAAATGAAATACAAATCAGCTTTTTGTGTTGTGGGTATTTATGGATCACCGCAATGACAAAAAGCTGAAATGTTGACACCAACACCCAATAATAACACTAATCTTTGTATTTAAAAGACAAAGCTTTAATTATGTATCACATTTTACTTTACTTTCCACAAAATAAACCAAAAAAATTGTTTTTTTAAATTTTCTACATGTATATATATATGTAAATATATATATTCTGGCTGGGGGGTGTAGATCTATCTATCTATCTCAAACCCTCAGCTTGGTCTTCACGCCACAACAACCTGCACTCGGTGGCGGCGCTTGTTGTTGGCGGAGGAAGACAGGCTCGGGGAGGCAGACGGCACTAATCTGGTCATCATCAACGGGCGGCCACATTCCGCATTCCTTCTCCTGACTGACCATTGTTTGTCGCTTTGCATGGTACTACCTCCCCCAAGGACGTCTATCTATCTGTCTGTCTGTGAGACAGCAGGATACCAGGAAGCCTCCTTTTGGAAAAATGGACATGTTGGTCTTTTCCTCACTAAATAGTGGACAATGTGTACAGATACCGTGTGTAAATATCAAGGTATAGTAGATACCGCTGCTCCAAATGAGCATGATTTGGCTTTGGCGGAGGTCTGAGTTCTATTGAGTGATATTCTAGTTCAATGTCAGCAGTATTACACACAAAACTATTCTAAACTATTACGCATTTATCTCATTTCCGCAAAAACATTTGAGGACGGATAGAGGCTGGACCAAAGAAAAAGACACATCAAATTTTGGTGAAAATCTGGATAAAAGGTACACACCTTTTTGTCAAATTTTTTTCCTTTTATTTCTCAGTAACCAAGGCAATTTCTCTGAAAAAAATCATTTTATTAATATTATTTAGTGTTTTTTATCCCTTAGTTCACATTAAATTCCATTCAATTTATTTAGATAGCGCCGAATCACAACGGCAGTTATCTCATGCCACTTTTCACATGAAAGTCACAAATGAAAACAGAGAACCGCCTGAAACCCCACATGAGCAAGCACTTGGCGATGGAGGCAAGGAAAAACTCCCTCTGGGGAAGAAACCTTGGACAGAACCCAGGCTCTGTGGGGCAGCCGTCTGTCTCGACCGGTTGGGTTGAGATACAAAAATAAATCGAAAAAAAATAGAATAGAGTGATAGATGGTAGATCAAGCCAGAAGTCTTAGTAGGTTCTGAGTTGACTTTTGAATAGATAGAGGGTGTCTGCACCGCGGATTGAGTAGGGGAGATGGTTCCACAACAGAGGAGCCTGATAACTAAATACTCTACCTCCCATTCTACTTCTAAAAATTCTAGGAGTGGCAAGTAATTGTAAATTCTGGGAGTGAAGTGCTCTCCTGGGTTGATAGCGTTCTAAGTTAAGATATAGTGGTGCCTGACCGCATCTAATACGAGTGAGATATGAGCTCTTCTTCTGGTTCCGGTTCAGATTTGTGCGGCAGTATTTTGGACCAACTGACTTTCTTAGGGCAACCTATTAACAGAATTAAAATTAAACTTGTGTCATAAAATAAAAAATAATATTATACAGCTTTAAAAAAGAATATCCATCCATTCATCCATCCATTTTCTTCCGCTTATCCGGGTCCGGGTCACGGGGACAGCAGTTTCAGTAGGGAAGTCCAGACTTCCCGGTCCCCGGCCGCCTTGTCCAGTTCCACCGGGAGGACGCCAAGGCGTTCCCAGGCCAGCTGTGAGGCATAATCCCTCCAGCGTGTCCTAGGTCTGAGCCGGGGGCCTTCCCCCGGCTGGGCATGGCCGGAACACCTCACCAGGGAGGCGTCCGGGAGGCATCCGGACTAGATGCCCAAGCCACCTCAACTGCTTCCTCTCCATGTGAAGGAGCAGCGGCTCTACTCTTGAGCTCCTCCCGGATGACCGAACTCCTCACCCCATCTCTTAGTGAGAGTAAAAAAGAATAGTTATTTAAAAAAAAATAGTATTGTTGTCTGAACTCTACTGGGTGTTTTTGTTTGTGAATGAAATAAGTTGGTGGTGAAGGTGGGGTACAGACAACGGAGAAAGACGTTCAATTAGAAGCATTTGCCAACATTTTCCTTCACTTCACGAATCTAAATGACTGGAATGTAAAGGACGACCTACTTGGTGCTGATGCAGCTCGTTTGACCTTGGAGTGTTCAGCAGGAAACTTATGTGCACGTACGTGCGTGACATCAATTTACACAACAGCCAGCCAAGCCCTGAGCGGCTGGGAGGCCGCAGCGTTTACTCAAGCAAAGACGTCTTCTCTGGATGTTTTCAGGTCGGGTGGAGGCGAGGCATCGCAAACAAGACGAGCGCGGCGTGTGCGTGTGCCAACGCCGTGAGGAGGACGTTCCGCATTACGCTGCATTCAGTGCAGTGATGCGTTCAGGGAAACGGAAACACCAGCTGATGATGATGATGCATCATGGGAACATAACAAATTCTCCTCCCTCACATCTTAATCTGCCATCAGGACACTTTGTGCCACTTCCGCCTGCGCCATCTGCTGCGTCGCCTCCATGATGGCGCCCACGTTCAACACAGAAACACGCGTGTGCATCTTTACTGAATATGTCTGATGCTTTCACTTGCTCTTCATCTCCATGAAGCGCATCATGCTGATGTAAAGTGTGTACTTGTTTTATGATATCAGTGTTGACAAATAAATGTATTGATAACACACAATAACACTCCAAGAATAAGAAGACAATAAGGAGAAGAACTGAGCAACAAAGTGACACAACTCGTGAAGAGGGTGACATGAAAGCACCTATCGCTCTTCTCGACGAGCAGCGGGTCCTGCTGTGGCCCCTCCTCCATTTGTCTTGCTACAAAAAGCACATTTGTACTTCCAAACGTATATGTTCATGTTTTTACTGACTTTTTGCAAATGCATCACGGCCAATTATGTCAATTCCACAATGACATCATGACAGCACTCGCTTTTTTTTTGCTAAATAAATTCTTATTTTGTTCTTAAAGACATCTTGGACCCAGAAATATGAATAATAAAGCTTTGCTTCTTCCTACTCCTTCTTGGACATGCAGAATTGTGAATTGTGTGATGAGCGCCAGTGTAATTTGTGCGCACGTTCAATATGAATTAAACCATTACCATTACCAATACCAATAAAATAATAATACTAATACTACTACTACTACTACTAATAATAATAATAATAATTATTATTATTATTATTATTAAATATTATGATGCTTTAAGTTTAATTCAAAAGTTTTAATTGCTTTTATTATGAATTAATTAATAATAAAATTATATTTTGTAAAATAAATTCTTAATTTTTTGTTAAAAACATCTTTGGAGCCACAAATATGTATAACAATAAGAAAATCAAAAGAAACAATAATAATACAAAACTTAATATTAATATTAAAAAAAAATTAAGATGTTTTAAGTTACATTCCAAATGTTTGAATTTGTAATAATTTAACAAATTAATTTGAAATTTTAATAATAATTAAAAAAATGTAAATGCAATAATAACATTAAAAATTTTATAATGATGTCATATGTAAAAAAATATATTTTTGTTAAATAAATTCTTAATTTTTTATTAAAGACATCTCTGGACCAATAATAATAACAATAATAAAATAGCAATAAATACTACTAATGCTACTACTACTACTAATAATAATAAAAATATGTTTAGATTAATTACTTGTTAAAATATTAAGATGTTTAAAATTAGATTCCCAAATTCTTTATTGCATTATTAATTATTAATGTAATAAGTTTGATTATTTTGATTTACAAAAAGTATTTCCAAATTGCATAAATAAAGAAATACATTTAAGATGTTTAGCATCATTGGTTGTTTTACTGGAAGAAACGGCAGTCATGTGGAAGTCAGCCATGTTGTCGTGTTGTAATGTGATGCTTTTATGTCAGTTAAATGTTGTCCTGAAAAGAATGGATATGACAGGAAGCGACCGTCGTTAGCCAGTCTTTAACGTTTGTAGCCAACATGACACGTGCAGCCCCGGCTCTCGCCCAAAGGCAGCTGGGATAGGCTCCAGCATACCCACGACCTTGGTGAGGAAAAGCAGTATAGAAGATGGATGGATGCATGATACCTGCAGCCATCAGTCAGCGCTGTTAGCAAACAGGGCCAATCTAATCACAGTCATGTGATATACTGCAGGAGGAGCCAGTAGCAGCAGCCCGCTAATATGACGTCTACTTTGGACTGCACTGACCCACAAACTCAATTTGTGCCCCCGTGCAGCTAAAAACAGACCACCTGGTCCAGACCCGTCCCACAGCTCATTGTGCTCAATGTGTGTGTACGCTTCTTCTATGTTACTCTTCTTCATTCACTACAAAACACTATTAGAATGCTAGAAATACACTTCGAGACTAAGTTGGTGCACTGTGAGGGAATAATGACGTCATACACATACATCCCGTGATATCCAAGCAAACGTGCACTTTTGTTTCTTAGCCCATCATCCACAATCCTTATGGGAGACATGAACACATGTCCTTCTCTTTTCTGTGCATTCTAAAGAAAACAGGTACAAACAGGTTAAAAAGAGGCAGCTAATTAATGCACGTAATGACTTTTTCTAGATTTTTTTATGTGCATCATGCATGAAGCTTTAAAATTTCAGTAAACATCCTCGTTTTAATAAAACAACTTGAAACGCAGAGTTGACTTTGATTTAGTCTAATCTGGCTTTGCTTAAAAAACATTGCGCTACATATCGTGTATCGATTTAGCCTAAATATATATGGATATGAGTTTTCATATCCATATCGCCCAGCCCTAGCGACAAGGTGACTGGTGTGTGACTACTTGATGACGAGTAAAGTATGCCATGGCCATGCAAGGAAGTGACTGCATGGATGGAACATATGTGACACAACCATCAGATGAAAGAATGCAAGCGGAACAAGCACAAAAAAAAGGTCAGTGCCTGTCAAAGCAGGAAGCCGGGAGGTGCTCCAGCCTGACCTCCGGGGGCAAGGACTTCCCAAAGCCCCCCTTGGTGCAAAACACGGTCCGAGCTGGCAGCTGGCAGCGTGACACGGGCTGGCCGCCGTCATCCTTCCTTCCACAAGCAGAGAAGAGCAGCTACGAACTTCCCGATAGCATCAGTGTGGAATGCGTGCCGCCACGCTTTATGTGAACAGACACGTTTGTGATGTCACTTTTTTGTTTGTTTGCCGACAGCATCTGGATCCTGACGTGGGAACAGGAACAGGAGTGTTTACACGTGTGATTCATGTGGTGTACGCAGACCGACGCAGACGCGTTTACACTGTACACGTCACCAACCGACTTACTCACATGTGCTACATTTACACACGCATGCTCGTTTTCTGTCGCTAGCACGACTGCAACGTCTTCAGTCATACAAACATACAGACATTTTTTTATTTGTGGGTCAAACCAACCCATTCTTGCGTTTTCTCTGCAAAAATAGGCTGTTTTTGGCAGGAAACACATCTCATTCATATGCAAGCCCGTCTACGTCACTGAAAGACAAAAATATCCCAATGATGAATCAGAATTATGGGATAATAAATCAAAATTATGGGATAAGAAAGTCATAAATATGGAATGCTCATGTGCTGAGTGCCATGTGACTTTTTAAATCTCATAATTTAAACTTTCCTGTAACTTCGATTTTTTATCTCATAATTTTGACTTTTTATCTCATAATTTAGACTTTTCATCTCAGAATTATGACTTCTTTTTTTTTTTTCAGTGGTGGAAACAGGCTTCCATAGATTCACCCTCAGTGGGTAATAACTTATAAATAACCTGGTAACCTGGTGGAACCCTGGTAAGCGTGTTTTTCAGTTGACGTGGAAAACATCCACCAAAATGTTGCCTCAGTTTGCGTACATTTCCCGGTTAGCGTAAAATATGGCACACGTCTTGTCGTGTTATTAATACACTGCATGAGTCCAACTGTGTTCTTAATGTATTTTTATCAGCTTGTTAGCGTCCTATTTGCTTGCTAATACATGGACACAGGAAGTGGAAGCCAGCTCAGTTGCCTGTCTATGACATCATCAGCAGTTGCCTCTGTAGTTATTTGCTAGCTAACACAGTTACATCACAAAACATGTTTTTATAGTTTTCCATTGATAGTTTTAAATAAATAGAGCAACTTAAACACATATAGACAATGAATTAATATTTAAGCTTACTTTGAACTTCATTGAAGACGTGATTGTTAATCAACACAGACACCACCTTGGTGTTTTGCTATGAGTTATTTTTTGAATTGAATAATAGTGTTTCTCACCTTCTTTATCAAAATGCTGCCACTTGCAACTTTCTTCCATTTTGGATTGTTTTGCAGCCGTGAACAAAAGAAAAGCAGAGACTCGAGGTGAGGAACACTATTATTGAAGTGAAGGAATAACTCATGGCAAAACAGGAAGGTGGTGTCCGTGTTGATCTCGCTGCCGCATGGTGTCTTTGCCAACGATCACGTCTTCAATGAAGATCAACTTGTTTTCAGCAGGTAAAAGTATTATTGTAAAAGCATAAAAATATGTTTTTGGCTTCCTGGAAGAGATGATTTGGATTGACATGATTTCTGATGGGGAAAAAATGGATTCTATTAGCATCGGACATTCTGGAAGGGAGAATGTTTATATTATTTATATCCATTTATTCTGTGTGCCGTGGTATGAACCTGTTTTGAAATGGTTGTGTTATGTTTTATATGCCAACGAGCATACCGCCCATCCCCAGGGCAAATATGCAAATTAGACCTTGACGCCATCCAGCCCCACCCCAGCCCCACCGCCACATGGGAAACCCTACACATGACACATTCAGCTATGCCAACAAGGTGTTGTCAGCATGTAGCAGCGCTTTCCTGAGTCATTGTGTGTAGAAGCATGCGTCAGCGCTGCCTGCTAATCACATTAGTCAACTATTTGGAAACATCGGTGGCGGAGCGGCAGAGCGGCGCTCTAGCGTCAACATGTTGCCTCCCGGGCCTCAACGGCCGCCTCTGCCGTCTGACTCGCTTTGCATACCATTTGCATGCCCGCCTTGTTTTTGCATCTCCGGAACCTCGGCTGCCTTTAACCAGACCTCCGAGTAACACAAAGAGGTGAAATTATTTCAACCAGAAACGACTGATTAACAAAACAAGATCATGGATGGGACGCAGGGAAGACAGACTTAACACAAACCGCCTCACAAGTCCCAGACAGCGTGGCCCAAAAACACCCAAGATGTTGAATGATGCTACCCCGCATCTCAAACAGTAGATCATGCTTGCTTTTCTATATAGTATTTTAAAAAAACACCATCTTCTCATAAATACATTTAGTACAGTTCCCATAAACATTCTTAAAGGAAAAGTGCACTTTTGGAGGGAATTTAGTCATCCACAATCCTTATGCGAGACATGAACACTCATCTTTCTCTTTTCTGTGCGTTCTAAAACTATAAAAACAGATAAAAAGAGGCATCTAATTCATGCACGTAATGAGACACACCTATTCCACCCCCTAATAACACCCCCTATGTGCTGCCTTTGGGTATGACATCAGTAGATTTTTGATGAGGTGGATTTGGGAGACTGAAAGTCTTATTCCTGGCCAATCCTCCACTTAAGTCAATATTTACCTCTGCCAGGGAGGAGGTTTGCCTTGTTAAATAACAAAACAACCTGGCTGAAATTCCAAGATGTTTGGGGAGAGATTGCAGGAGAACCAGTTCCATGTTGATTCATGATGTGAGGAAACCTTCAGTTTGGACTATCTTTCACACAGAGATGCTGCATCAGTACGTCTGGCGTTTATTCCCCCACGCCTTTTATACAGTAAATAACAGGGGTGTCACAAGGCACTCACTTCACAAGACGAGACGACACACGAGATTGCATCCACGAGATTTTAACAATTTAACAAGATTTGACTCATTTCATTTCTACTAGGTTACATTCTTCTGCCCTCTGTGTGTATGCTAGCAGCCCCGCCTACACCCACCGAGACAAAGAGACTGTACGACTGACAAAAGGGCTCACACCGTTCATGTGGTTGTTCTATGGAACAAACTTGCTAAGGTGCTGAAAGCAATGCACGGAGTGTACCCTCTTCCTGCCTGTTGGAGGGAAACAGACACACTTGCACATGGCGATATATTGATTACCCACTGACTTTATTGCCATGATAGTATGACTTTATTCCCATAATATTATAACTGTATTCCTATCATATTATAACTTTACTCCTATAATATTTTGACTTTATTCCCATAATATTATAACTTTTCCCTGAGCTAATTTCCCAAAAGTGACAACTTAATTTTGTTTTGTTCATTTCTCATGATATTGACTTTTAGAAAAGAACATGGTTTTCTTTAATATTTCAACTTTATGCTACTAAAATGACATTATTTTTCCTCAGAATCTTAAAAGTCCATTCTGGCAAAATTGCAACATTTTTTCTCATTAGAATACAAGTTTTTTCTCTTCATGTTTGAACTTTATTCTTGTAAAATTACAGCTGTTTTCTTTCATTTATGATACTGTTGGGTTTTTTTTTCTTTCCAACTATTTCAACTTTCTTCTTGTAAATTTTCCTCTCGTAATATTATGACCTTATTCCCAAAATATTATAAGTTTTTCCCCAACCTACTTTTACAAAAATGACAACTGTTTTTCAAAGTATTGCAACTTAAAAAAAAAAAGCAATGTGTTTTTCTTTATTATTTCAACTATAGGCTCTGCTAAAATGACATTATTTTCCTCATAATATTACAAGTTTATTCTTGTAAAACTGCAATCTTTTTCTCATCAGAATGGAACTTTTTTTCTGTAAATATTTTGACTCTACTGTCGTAAAACTACTGCATGTGTGGCTTTACGAAATATCAACGTGGCAAAGTTGCATCCTTTCATTTTTCACTATGTGGCCCACGCTGGAGGGAACGGTTTGGACGCCCGTGGTCTAGAAACAAAACGAGGGGCTGAGCTGCAGCCCAAACGTCACCTAAGTCAGATGACAGCAATGGCGGCGGCTAAATGGCCCTGATTGTTCCCGCTCTGACGTTTTCGAGAGAAAGGAATTCCAGGCGGTTAGATGATTGCGTCCACACGTCTGCTCGCTGTGGACGTCTCATGACACTAAAGCTGTCTGCCTGCTGGGCTGTTGATGGCTTATTGGATGCGGGCGGGATGGAGGGTGGGAGGGATGGATGTATGGCTGTATGGATGGAGGGCCCATTATGTTATCTGCGGGCCTGCTGTTGTTTATACAGTGGGGCTAAGCCGGCGTCTTCCAACGAGGACAGTGGCTGTTCCACGCTGACCACGGTGGTCCCTGTGTAAATATTAGCCCACTAAGTGGAAGACAATGGGGAGGCAACACAGGATGAGTTGACAGGGACTAAAAGGGTGTATGGGGTGGGGTGGGGGGCGATGTACAGATGACATCATGGCAAAGTCAGCTCAGAGGTAACACAAAACCGTACATAAACATGGACAGCTGTATTTATAGATTGTCTCATTGCTGCGTCCATAAATCCTATTACGCCAGTGGCAGCCCCTCACCCAGAGGCTTATGGAAGCTTTATCAGGCTACTCAAGGTCCTCCCCCCCTCCAAAAAAATCAACAATGCCAGCATCCACTGCTGTGACGTGGATGGAAAACTGCTCCCGTCAGACGTGACCTCATCGTGATGGGATAACGTGCATGTGAGATGGTAGACAGCTGCAGGCCTGTTGTCATATGACCGACCGGACCCCTTCAACCCCCACCCCCGCCCCCGCCATCCATACTGGGTGGCCGTCTGTGTGAAATTTGCATGTTTATAGCAGTAAAAAAATGGATGTCTCTACTCCTGTGGGGATGTGTAAAGTGCTCCAGATGTTTGTTTTTTTTAGGGGAGTGGGCAGGGGGTGCACCTGCTACCACTTTAAATCCCCCCCAACCAAAACATAACAATAGGTACACCTGCATGATATAATGATTAGCCAAGTAAGTTAAACAATGTTTTTTTTAGTTATGTTGGTATGTGGGTAATAATGTGCAGTGGTGTATGACGTCTATTTCTAACATGTGATTACCTTATTTACTAATAGAAAAGTGCCATAGATAAAGGAGTTTCTTATTGTGGTTGTATTTTGCAGTGGTATACAATTGCACTGCATCATGCTGCGAGCGCTTTCTAATATTTGGGCTCACTAAATTAGGGAACTACAAGCTTAACAATGAACATATTGTTAAAGTAGTGAAGTAGTGCAAGTACATATAATGATATGTACTTGAATAATGTGTATTAAGATTGTTAGTGAAGATCCACTCACATATCTCCGCAGCTTCCTCTCCGGCGGGGACTTCCTCAGCCAGCCCTGCAGGATGACTTCTCCGCCGCTCATCTTGCCAACGAGTCCGCCTCTGGTGTCCCAACAGCGGCTTACAGTCGCAGGACGCCCCCGGTCGGCGTGTGGCTCTCTGCCATCCGACCTGAGGGAGGGACGGAAGGCAAAACGAGTCACGGTTCTCACACAGAGGGCGAACCCTGGCTCCTCCGCGGGGGAAGCTCGACTGATGCACCGCAGCGTCACGGGGCGTCTTTGGCTTGTTTTCCCTACTCGACACCACGCCCACCGCCGGGAAGCTGCCTGCCAAAGATCTCTTTTTAAAATAACACCATAACTCAACCCGTATATAGCATATAAACGTATATTTTATATTAACACTAGCACAAACTACAATCGTGTTTTAATTAATTCTACAACTCCCACAAGTCAACGAGAAGGAAACAGCATCATCTAGTGGTGGCTTGTCGTAAGTACAAGGCTTTCGTTGTCATGTTCTTAATCGGAGATGTACGTGTGTTTGTGCACACCTTGGGTTAAAAAGGACTGGAACAAATTAGGATTTGACCAACTGTACCTGTTGATTTGTCCTCATCAAATATCACGACATTACTACTACTACATCACTGCTATCGGGATAAAGGGAGCCACCTGCTGTGGCCCAGCAAGGTGCGCTGTATTCGGGCACACGCACACGGAGGTCTCTGGCAAACCTTTTGCACTTTTCAAACGCTGCGGTGCTGGCGTTTCAGGTGTCTGATAAGGTTTTTTGTGTCATTACGGAGCATTTGGTACAAGTGTAACGGATGGCAGCCAGCGCAGCTGTGGAAATGTATGTTGGTAAACCTCACTCCCTCCGCCGTAAAGGAAAACTGCACTTCTTTTGGAATTTTGCCCATTAACCACAATCCTTATATGAAACATGAACACATATTTCTTTCCCTTTTCTGTGCGTTCTAATGAGGGAAAGCAAGTGAGCATGAGCCAGCTAACATTGCACTACCTATTGCGACTACCAAGCAGGGCTGTACAAAATTCAGAATTGAATTGAGAGTGACCTCTAAATTCTCTAAATTCCAATTCATCTCCTGAATTTGGATTGTGATTGCAAACAGGAAGCAGAATTGCAATTAAAATTCCAATTGCAGGAAGTAGAATTGAAATTCCGTGAAATTCAAAGAAATGCATGATGCATATTTAAGGCGTATGTAACAATGAAGCCTTACAGTATATATTTAAAACATGAATTTTCTAAAAAATATTATTGTATGGACTTTATCTGCACAATACTTTATTGTAGTAGATAGGTAAGTGTAGTGATATTTTTTAATCACTGATTAACATTCAAAAAACCTACTCAGATAAAATCATTAAAATTTAAGATCATTAAAAGATAAGATCATTAAAATTTAAAAAAACTTTCAAATTGTGGGATAGGAGGATAGAACAGCACTTCGTAGTCAGGTACACAGTGGCGGAGCCAGAAATGTTTTATTGTGGTGGCTAAGCTGAGACCATTACTCACATAGCGGTGCAATAAGTTGATACCTGAATGGTCTACATGGCCAGTGGGGTTTCCGGAGAGTGACCGGGGTGGCCACGGCCACCAATGGCCGCCTCGTAGCTCCGCCACTGCGTTTAGAAAGTCTATTAGAGCAATTAATAGCTGAGCAGTGTGCCGAGGATGTTTTCAATCCATATTTTCCGGATTGTGCTCACCATCATGGCGGCCAAACCCGCAAAGAGCATAATACGGAAGTGGTGCCGATCGGCACTCCCACTTTAACTCTCGACTCCTTGGTTTTCATGCCCACTCATGCTGCTACAGAGAGCTTCCATTATTAACAGATTTATGTGCTGAATCATGCTTCAGAATTTAAGTCAAAGTCAACATAGTGAGAAAACTTGAACAGAACCGACCAAAGTAACCATGGAAAACTTACCTACCGCTTGCAGTTCATGCAAGACGCGGTTCTATCGACAGCTCCTCCACACGGAAAGTTGTGTGCTGCAGTGAAATGCGTCCAAGCGAAAACGGCTGAACTAATGTTGTGCACCACAGAGCCGCATTTGCCACGGCCACCGGAGGTACAGCTACAAATTCTGCCTTTACAAAAATGATAATGCTCACGCAGGTGTTGATTGAATATCATGACAGTTTTAGAAGACAAGTAAAGTCCAAACTGGCTGTTTTTTTACATTTCATTATTAAAAGTGGTTAACTTCTTTTTATGCTTGTATGATAATTAAGTATTAAAATGACAATAAGCCTTTGTCAATTATCTTAAAGGTTATTATACTGTTTTTAGGTTTTCAAAGGAACAGTATTTCACTTATTTTTACACTTGCCTGGCAATTAACAATGTCAGAAAATTACACAGCACCTTAAAAATTAAAATTGTATTGTTTTTACATTTTAATATTAACAGTGGTTAACTTATTTTTACAATGGTATGACAATTAGGTTAGTTGTTTTTTTTTAAATGACAGGAAGCTTTTGTCATTTTTTTTTTACATTTTCAATACTAAATATCAACAATATTTAATTCAGGGCACCCAATTTTTATTGGCCCATGGCACACTGTAAAAAGTAATAATAATAATAATAATAATAATAAAGGGGAAAATAGAGCAAAAAGGCACAATGTAAACAGATGAATGAGAAATGCTGATGCTAATAGCTAATACCAACATGATGCTTTGTCTTTGTCAGTTTACATACAATAATTTTTTTTAGCCTTTTGACAAAATTTTGAAAAATATATAAAAATATCAAAGTGGACCCCCACATCCTTTGATTTTTCAGTATGCGGCCCTCGGTGAAAAAAGTTTGGACACCTCTTTAATTTGTTTTGACACTTTTTACACAATTAAGATGTCGTGAGATTAAAACTTGACAGGATTGCTTATTCTCTTTTACAGCCTTAAAACATATCTAATAATTGTAAAAAAAAAATTAAATTGGCTACTTCTGGGATTTCACTAATGGCAGGCTATTTTGGGAGCCTATCCCACACGATAAATAAGGGAAGTGCTGGAGTACCTAATGTTCAATGTAACCCAACATATTCTATAAAAGTATTTCCACAGAGAAGCTATTTCTGTCATCTATTTTGGGCTCTATTTTGTCTCCTAGCATGACAATATCGAGCTTCCATGTCTAACTATTGCACAAATCTTTGCATCAATGAACATGACAGCAGCAAAAGCACACATTAGGACTTCAGATGGGGATTTACTGAAGCAATATCATGTTAAATATCAGAGGAAAAACACGTTACTTATAGAAGACATGAGTGTGAAAATCTGGGAAAAGGAATCACATCTTTGATGTTGTCCACTCCCAGAATGCACAGCAGGTATCGTTCAAACCCCATCCCGAAGCCGCCGTGCGGGACGGAGCCAAAGCGCCTCAAATCCAAATACCTGCAAGTGGAAGAAATGCCATCTGACTGTGACAATGTTTACATATGTCAGTAAGTGTTTTGTTTTTACCAGCTGTAGGTGTCTTCCAATCCCACCCTGGGAAGAATTGAATTTCTCATTATTCAGGAGTTCCAAAGAAAATCAATTAAATTATTATCATCATTCAGAAAAGTTGCCGTGGAGATGTTTCAACGTGACAGCATCATGACATCATACGACGGGGTCCTAAACGGGTTCTTACTCCTCCAGGCGAGCTCTCAGCAGGTCCAGCCTCTCCTCCCTCAGCGAGCCCCCGCATAGCTCCCCGACACCCGGCACCAGAAGGTCCACGGCGGCAGCCTGCACACACACACACACACACATCATCATCATCATCATCATCATCATCATACAACACAGCAGCACCTGATTCAAGGGTTTTGCAGCGAGGGCCACATTGTGAAAAACGAAATGATGCAATATAAATATGCTAAAAAGAGATATACTCTACAGTTCAAGAAAAAACTGCATCTTAGCTTTGTCATATAAATAAAAAGCAAATTTGCTCTTTTTTCTTGTTTTTGCTTTTGTTTTTTTTATTTCACAAATATTTCAATTTTTTTCTTAAATAATCTTCATAAATTTTTTTCACATTATTATGACTTTACAGTATACTTGGAATGTCCGTATTGGCTTTTTTGCCGATAACAAATAGGCCGATACTGTCAATTTCTGATTCCTGGAGCCTATCCCACCTGACTTCGGGCAATTGGCGGGGTACACCCTGGACTGGTCGCCAGCCAATTACAGGGCACATATACTGTAGACAAACAAGCATTCACACTCACATTCATACCTATGGACAATTTAGAGTCGCCAATTAACCTAAAATGCATGTTTTTGGAATTTTTGGAATGTGGGAGAAAACCTATGCATGCACGGGGAGAACATGCCAACTTCACACAGAGACGCCCAATGGAGATCTTCCCGATCTCCTGACTGTGTGGCCTATGCGCCTATTTTCTCATTTCTTTGTTTGGTTCTGATAATATTTGAACTTTTCCAAAAATAACTAAAATCATTGACCCAGCTTTGAACTGACCGTGTGCTCGGGACTGTCCCGGTTGTCTCTGGCATAGAAGGGTTTGAGCCGGTAGGGATAATCAGTGACAAAGACAGGACGCTCGCCGCAATGTTTCACTAGGTACTTCTCATGCTCCGTCTGAAGGTTGCAGCCCCACTGGACAGAAGCAGAGCGAAGGTCAAGGAGGCGGTCCGGATGAATGACAGCAAAGTTGGCGGGGGGGCGGGAAAAGGTACGCACGTTTGTTGGGAAGGTGAATGTCTGACAGCTGCGGTTTAGGATGTTTATGGCCTCGCTGTAGGTGATCCTGAAAGTGGATGGACTTCCTTTAGCATTTACAATTGATGAGCTTTAAGGAGATAAATCACACATGAAAAAAAAAACTTACACGTGGAAGCGCTCCTTCAGCATGGCCTCCACAGCATCCTTTCAGCAAGTCAGGGATGCAGTGGGAGGAAAACAGCGAGACGAAGGGACGACAAGTTGCCAGGCGGACTTGAATAAATAAAAAATAAAAGTGGTTTTGGGGACTCACCCTGTGCCCAGGTGTCACGTGCTTATGAAACACATCCACGTCATGAGCACAGCGGGCCAACACGTGCTCGGTGGTCCACCTGAACACGTCCTCCATGACCTGGGGAGTGAGGCACCGTCAATGATTGACAGTCTGACTCACTAACCATGCACCAGGACAAGCATCACACAGCTCAGCTGCTCTTTATGAAACCTGTAAAAATACACCTGAGGAACCTACATGCAGTGGACACATTATTATGATTAAAACAGTTGTTTTTAAATTAAATGTCACCAACCAAAGCCTATACATTACCTTTTTTTCCATTATCTGTTCCAGTTATTAGATGTTACATGTAATAGTTGTATTAAAATTATTATTTTGTTTTATTTGTATTTATTTTTGGAATTTGGTCTTACTTTACATCAGTGCTTCCCAAACTTTTTACAGTTGCGTACCCCTTCAGACATTTGACTTGAAGACGTGTACCCCCTACTGCTGCACACTTAAAAACATAAACCATTTTTACATTTCATTCAACTGAAACATTACACATGATTAACTGGTTAATTAATATTATAGTAAGTAATTCTCGTTCAAAAATTTGTATTGTGCATGGTCAAATTTTGATAAAAGTTTTACATGAGCACTGATAAATACATAAATTGTGAATTTCTTTTAGCTATGAATAAAGTATCTAAGTATTGGTCCTATATATATTTTATTTCAGCCAGATGTTGGGATCCTTCCCTATGAAGGGGTTGAACTTGAGCTTCACGTTTGTCCACTTGCAATCGCTGTGATTTAAATCCGCATATTAATTTGATACCAAATTGAAAGGGAAAGTAGAACAAACGTGAAAAAAACACATACAAGCAGCCATAAAACCTCATTTTCAGGGGAATCTCCATTCTCTCATCCTGACACGCACACACGTTGACAGGTTTTCACAATGCGGGGATTGGAACACCAATAAAAGTTAAACCTTCAAGATGAAACACTCGTAATACACAACATTCTGCTATGACTGTGCGCTCTGTCCTGTGAGGCGTTCAGGTGCGCTCGGAATTGTGACTGTTAGGTGCTAATTGTTTTTCATTTTTAACGTACCCACAATGACAGTGGGGGTACCCTGGGGGTACACGTACCCCACTTTGGGAACCTAGGATTTACATTATTGGTTTGGTGTATGTAAGACAGTAGACAACTGTTGTGTATTACTGCCCTCCTCAGTCTGTTCTTTGTATTGCACCTTCTTTCTAGAGTGCAGATATCTGCAGTGGAAAAATTCAAACAGTTTTTAATTTTTCTTTGGTTTCTGATAGATCATCAGATTTATATGTTAAATTTTAACATATAAATTGCTGCTTTTTACTGTTGAGCAAGAGTCAATGTGCACTGCCATTTCCCAGCGTGGGTGTCATCACACTGCTGTACCTTGGTGAGGTCCTGGATGGACTGAGTGAAGGCCACCTCCGCCTCCACCATGTAAAACTCGGCCAGATGGCGCCGGCTCTGCGAGTTCTCTGCGCGAAAGGTCGGCCCAAAAGTGTAAACTCTGGAAAATGACCTGCGGGCGTAATTATGAGAGAGACATTTGTGTGTGTGTGTGGGCGTGGGATCGTCCTTTGACTTTAGGCACTGTGCAGCAATGCAAAAGACATTTTTGAATTTTAAGAATTTAAACTAAGAAGGGAAAAAAAAAAAAAAACTGACCCTGACAGCACCTCCAAGTGGAGCTGTCCAGACACAGTCAGGTAGGCCGGAACCGAAAAGAAGTTCTGATCCTCACTCTCTGGGCAGGAAGGCTTGAGAGAAAGCAACAACATTCATTAAGTGCACACAAGTGAGAACCAATACAGCAGCATGGTTGTAAACGACCACAATGCACCTCACCCAGTTGGGTTTTCTCATGCATTCCAATCCATGCATGAATAAAAGCAGAGTTAAAGACTGTAAAAGCGCCACCTAGTGGGGAACTTGGTACATTACTTATCCTAACAATAAAGAAGGAAACGGTGGTTTCTCGCTACATCACAAGTTCCAACATCGCTCCCTCGCAGTTTTCCAAAAGGGATTAATTATTAAATGACTGCCATTTCATAGCTATTATGTCAAAAATATGTACATTTAATTAAATTGTACGTATTTTTTGCCCAAATTAAAAAAAATGAAAAGCATAAAAATGGCTAAATGAATTGAAATACAAACACACGCCATTAAGAGCATCAACCTGAGAATGTAGTATCCTACATTGGCCACTAGGTGGCAGTAATTGTTTGGTGAGACAAGCACCTGACTTGATCGTCAGAACAACAGGATTTTATTGCAGGTTTAAATGATCCCACAAAAGGCTCAACGACAATAACATAATCATCACAATAATAACATGGGCTACTGTTGCAGCCATAGCCCACAACTAGCTAAAACTCAACTCTGAACCCTCTGCTTCCCTACAAAGTAACCTGTCTTAAATGTCTTATTTCCTCTTATGATGGCGACTATATTGGGTAATAGGAGTGTAAAGGTGACTATAGGGGTGTTATTTCTCGTCTAAAGGGCTCTAATAATGTTTAAAAAAAAGTATTTAGAGGGTGGTAAACAGGTTTTCTATTTCTTAAATGTCTTATTTCCCCTTATTACATCTACTATATTGGGTAATAGGAGTGTTAAGTGTAAATATGGGTGTTATTTCATGTCTGGAGGGCTCTAATGATGTTAACTCATTCAATACCAAAGACCTACTTACGTACTTAAAGACGTTTTAATGAACCAGAACGCCCGATCCCAAAGACGTATTTATACGTCTTTTACATTTCTTTTTGCGCAAAAGGCAAAAAGAGGTAATGACACAAGTGCACGGTAGAAGATGTCACTGTTAGAGCAGTTTTAAGCCATAACAACGGCCACAAGGTGGCAGAAGTGCATTTGATAAGAGCTCGGCATGGTTCTTTTGCATGGAAATACACACTCGACAGCCAGGAGGAAGTGAACGAGCACAATTAGGATTACTTTGCTTTGAATTGTGCAGCCAAGTGTACCTAATGAGGTGTCTTGGGTGTGCATTTCACAATAAATAGCTATTAGACAAATGCAGATTCTTTTGAGAGCAGGAGTCATCTCTCACCTCAATTTGGAAGAGCTCGCCTGCCCCTTCACAGTCGTTGGAAGTGATGATGGGCGTGTGGATGTGCAAAAAGCCATTCTCCTGGCAGGCGGGGGAAAAGAGCATGCGTGAGTCTTACTCTGCGCCGTGATGGAGCCTCTGCACAGACGGGGCCCACCTTGAAATACGAGTGAATGGCTGAAGTGGCCTCGCTTCGTATCCTCAGCAGGGCGCTGAAGGCGTTTGTTCTGCCGCGAAGGTGCGGGAACTGGCGAATGTACTCCAGATTGTGCCGTTCTTTGATTTTAAATGGGAAATCCTGAAACGGGAGCAAGGCATGACAAGTTCCTGTGGGTTGAGGTCTTGCAGTTGGAGTACACCAACTGTGGTCCTTACCACACTGTTACATTCTCCAATGACGTGAATGTGCTCTGCTTCCAGCTCTACCGGCTGTTTTTGGTGCTGACTTTTCTTTAGTGTTCCTCTCACTTCCACGGCACTCCCGAACGTGAGCAATCTGCATTCAAGACAGGAACAAATACGTTCCGTGTTTTCCAACAGTAAATACATTTCAAAGTTCTTACGGGTCATTCAGCTTCGGACTGGCGACAATCTGCAATGACTGCAGGGAGCTTCCATCGTTCACATCCAGGAACAAATTTGCCTTCTGCGATCTGACAGAGCGAACCCAGCCCTGTAAAAATAACCATTTCTTTTATTTCTACTGAAGGATATTTAACAACATCAATCAAAACCAATGCAATGCAGCAAGGTGACTGTGAGACATTCAGGAGAAATGGGAAAGTTTGATAGCTCTCACACTCAGGATGTTTGTGCAATATTTTGGACATTTGGATATTATTTGCTCCAATTGTGTGAGTGCACATGGTGTGATGCATGAAGACATCATTAGAGTTGATAGAAATAGATAAAGTAGTATTGTGGAGTTATTCTGGGGTTGCGCTGGCCTTGCTCTCGCTTCTGTGCAGTCAGGCTGCTTGAAGTCCTGTCTGTGCAGGGTTGGTGGGGGTGAGGCCAGTGGGGCAGACAGGTTGCACCGCAACCTTATGACATTAGCTGCTTGCACATAGTTTACAACCATGCACCTTGATTGACACAAGCTCGAACCAATTAACTACCTACACAGAAATCACATACTGACCCACTTAGAAAGGACTACACACCTGTGGGTAGGCGTGTCTCAAGCTGAGCATTTAGCCTAGGATCTTGCTGGTTGTCATCACTGCCTGCTAATGTGAGCAGGAGTCCAGCATGCTGTACTTGTGTCATTTTCCAGACGTTTTTCACTAAAAGATTTAAAAGACCGAAAAGTGTCTCTTCTTGGGAAACCAACCCGGTCGTTTCAACATAAAATAGATGAAAAATGATGATGAAAAAGCAGTGAAAGCTTATCTCAGCGCCAGACAACGAAAATAATGCTTGTAACATGTCAGTTTGCCCTCTTACACCCAATCAGTGTGCATGAATACATTCTTGTATGCCTCCTCATCGTTTCGCTGCACTGTTTGAGCTCCATAACCAATTTTTCAGCCGGATTTTACGCCCTATTTCCGGGCTGTTAGAAGCTAGCTAGCAAGCCTCACTTCCAAGCCCTGCGTGGAGCATCGCTGGACATTCTTCCAAGTGGCTGCATTTCACATTTTTCAGTTCCAACACTGTTTTCACTTTTTTTTGTATAAATTGTGCTTCTTGTTGCTCACAGTGGAGCGTGTTTACTCGGCTCCATTCGACGAGAGCCACAGATGGTTAGCAAACGCCGAAAATTATGGCTTCTCGGCGTTTCCTGAACTTTTTTCCCCGTTATAATGGACTATCTTAGTAATAAAGTTACCAGGAATACCAGGAAGATTGTCCTCGTTGCAGCTAGCTTGAGGCTATGCAGCGTTCATCACAAATAACAATGCAATAAAAAACATGTGTTCATGTTGGATATCTACTTACTGATACTTGGATATCGGCTCCCAATGCAGAGCCTGAAATTGCCTCAGAAACTCTGAGCTTCCGTGGCGTCTTCTTTGAAAAGTGCCTGAGAGTTAACAATATTCGTCTGGACACAGAGGTGCTATAAAGCGTTTTTGCCGCAGCCCGGAGCATCTTAATAACATCCCGACAGCTAAAATGCACAGGTGGCGCTAACTTGTAGAGACATAAAAGAAGTTTAACTGCGATTTTAGTGTCTACTGCGTCGGCTGGCTCTGTTCGTTGACATTCACGTTTGCGACGCTTGACCCGCTCTCATTACTTCCTGGTTACGTCTTGCCCCCATTCGTCCGATTTGGTCACATGGGTGACGATAAAGCCAATCAGTTTGGAGGTTTCACAGCCACTTTGGCTACTCACGGGAGTTGTAGTTTTTCTTTAAATGAACCAAATCAGGAAAACATATTGTTCACACTTATCAGCGGTATAATACACGTTTTTACTCAGTGTAATTAATTTTAATTAATTGTTGTGTGCAGTACTCAACCAAACTGTATATTATTATTATTATTATTATTATTATTATTATTATTATTATTATTATTAATATTATTATTATTATTATTATTACTACTACTACTAGTATTATTCATATTATATATTGTATGATCAGGAAGATAAAGATTGGACAGCATTAATGGAATTTGACTAAGACTGTATTTTTACTTTACAGAATGCCATTTTATCCACAGAAAAAAAGAAAAACAATACTTTTGATTTACTTTTCATTCAAGAAAGTTTAGTATAAATAGTAGCGTGTATAGAAACTGTCGATCGGACATCTACGTATATGATTATCTCAATCGGCACATAGACTACATACATAGAAATGCATTATGATATGGCTGAATGTTTTCACAAAGGCATTTCCTAAAAATACATTAAAAATGTTTAATGAGGTAAGCAAAAGGTAAAAAAAATTAAAGCAACCACATTATTTTGACTGAAAAGGGATAATGTACCGTAGATACCATTATTGACATCTGATTAAACTTTTTACTTCGCTAATAAAGCAACTGTTTGCTCTCAAACATGACTAATATTCAAGAAATGAAAATGATTATGCAAAGGACAATGCAGCCGAAGTCAAGGCAACACATGGAAAACGTTTCAGAAATAATAGTTTAAGAAACGGAAGAGTAGAAAAACATGCATTTCTAGTGGACTTCATGACACAAAGCAAAACCATCAAACAATGGGCTTTTTTTTCGACATAACTAGCCGCTACAAGTGAACGGATAACTTTTGTCATAGATACAGGCATTTACCGCTGAGTTACTTTATCCATAATCGCAATAATAAAGATGAAAGTACACACATTTCTGTGTGTGGCAATGGCAATGGCAGGGCACATATAGACAAACAACCATTCACACTCACATTCATACCTATGGACAATTTAGAGTCTCCAATTAACCTAACATGCATATTTTTGGAATGTGGGAAACCGGAGTACCTGGAGAAAACCCACACAGGCACGGGGAGAACATGCAAACTCCACACAGAAATGCCCAAGGGAGAATCAAACCCAGGTCTTCCCAATCTCCAGACTTTGACTGTGTTGGCCAACATGCTAACCACTAGACGACCATGCGGCCCCCAACTAGGGTGTATGGTTTCATATTCATGCTGTGAGCATGTAGTAACAGGTACATTCATGATAATAAATAATACTTATAGGAGTTTGATCATTTTAAACATTACCGGAACGTCATTCACATACCAACATCGATAGAAACTAACGCTACTTCCGTCAACAATCGCGGCACAGAAAGCGCGTGTCTGTTTGCAACTACTAATCATGGCAGACTTGGTAAGAGTGAAGCATCGGGGCAGACGGGGGTCGGCATGACTTGGTGGTGTAAATGTGGAGCTTGCCAAGCCATGCCGACAGAAATGTAGTGTTTCTGCTGCGCTGAGTGGCGTCAGGATTACCATGGATTACCATATATGGCGTGGAGGACATTGCATCATAACGTGTGATACGTGGAGCACATAGCACATGATGTCACATGGAACAAAACATGGAATGTGGGCTAATACTTTACACATCATGTGGTTGTCTATTGTCACTACGCCAGAAAAATCCGACCTCATCCACGGTGATGGACATGTTGGCGTTTGTGTCAGACTCTGCTTCCTCGACAGACAGGATTCCTTCCACAGTCCGATTGTGTTCTAAGTTAAGGCGAGCAGTAAGCAGCGTGGACAGGGAGCTGCTTCCTTTTCGGACGTGTCAGATGATTTGCCAGAACCCTCTTCAAAGCTGATTGATACTCGTGCTCCGAGCTTTTGCTGTCTTGCTAGTGTGATGAATTGGCTGCGGGCGTTTGCGGCTGGTGTGCAAACAATCATCAGGAGCCCGTCTGGTCACGCTGTAACACAAACACCATCATCTGATTCTGCAGAGATTTACAGCAAGGGGTGTTGAAACTGCAGCCATCACATCTGCAGGGAAGTCCACTTTAAATTAATCTCGCATGGTAAATTGGCCCCCAGCGTGAGGCCTATTTGCGCTAAAAGCCTGCCCATTCAGTACCCGCTGTGACTACGATGGTCGGATCGCCACCCATGGGTGCCGTACATCAAGAAGCCAGCTTTGTAACAAGATGCCAGGGACAATTATTCACCTGGCCGGGCCCTGTCAGCTCTGGAGCCTGCTGGTCCGAGCCCAGAGAGAAGAGAGCTGGGTGTCATGACACATCATCATTAAAAGCAACGTGATGCTTCACTGGTATTAATGATCTCCAGCTTGGAGAGGGAGCAATTATGCACATGGTTTCATCTTAATGAGCAGCGGAACAATTCCATTTTGTAATTCATTGACAAAAGGACTGGAACACTAACTGAGGGGATTTGTCAAGAATGTCTCATTTTTCTTTATTTATAAAGAGTACATCTTTACCAGGCAAGCAGCCATATTTGGTAACTCAAGAGGGAATTTAAAATGAGCCCTGAATGCCTCACTATACTGTATGTAAAGTAGCTTTCTGCCCAGCCATTCAGCAAATACAAATACAAAAAAATAAAACTAACAAAAAAAAATACAAACAAAATAAAACTCAAAATAAATAAATGAAATACAAAAAAAAAAAAAACATGTTCCCTACAACAAATGAATCTTTATAAAGGAGCATTTGGGACACACTATATATGAAAAAATACAGAAAAAAGTCATTATTTTATCAATATAATTGAGTTATTTAATGTGTGGCAAAACAACAAACAACAAATAATGACAGAAAAATTAGAATCTAATTATACAGGAAATGAATGACTACAATATGATTTGCAAAACAAAGAATTCAAATAATCAATGAATAATGTGCACAAAAAGGTTGAGAAAAATGCAAAGAGCTGTTGACCAGGGGTGCCCATTATCGTCCATCGCGAGCTACCGGTGGATTGGGAAGGTAGCTCAGGTCGATCGCTTGTTGTAGATGTCATGTGACATCAGTCAGCTGACATTATATAGTAAGAGATAGATCATGTCGACTTGTAACTCGCATGTTGGAAACGTGCGTGCATCCCTGATATACATGTACTGTACATGTACATTAAGTGTCTTCACGGCTTCTACCACAGGATGGCGCTGTAGCTCCACATACATACACGCCCCTCCCACCTCCTGCCGATGTATTCCTCTTTACCCGAGGAGTTGCCTCCAATATACTGTGCATTTGTTGCTGCAAGGTGTGTTGGAATGGAAACCAACTACTGTTGTTGAGGAATCACGCAGACAAGACTGCTTAGCTAACTGTTAGCAACACATCGCTAACAAGCTGTTTGCGCTCCATTTCACCACCAGCATTCACACGCCTTTTACTGCCGGCGAAACACGTTACGTGACCTGTAACTTCGGGAGAGATGTCACGTCTCCACACACACACACACACACACACACACACACGCACATATGGCAATACTGTACATGCGTGAAGCAAATAGAACACGTGTGCATGATGAGGAACAAGAGCACGAGAAGGTGGAGGCTTTGTTTGTGGCTCGTGTTCATATCTATACGAGATGTGACACCTAAGGGTAAGAGATGCACAATATCATTTTTTCAAATGGATACCGTTAACTTTCTGCTTCTCATGACCGATACGATAATGATTACCAATAACCTTTTTATATCTACTTTTTACATTCGGATTTAAGTGTAGTTTGTGCACACCTGGAGGTAGGAAGGACTGGAACAAATTAGGGTTTGACCAACTGTACCTGTTGATTTGTCCTAATCAAATATGACATTACTACTACCACATCACTACTATCAGGAGAACCAGAGTATAGAGCGGAGGGAGCCACCTGCTGTGGCCCAGCAAGGTGCACTGTATTCGGACACACACTCCGAGCAGCCGGTGTGTCGCCACGGAGGTCTCTGGCCAACCTTTTGCACTTTTCAAACGCCATGCCCCAGGCATGGTAGCGATGTGGCGTTTCAGGTGGCTTATAAGGTTTTTTGTGTGCTCTAAAGGTTTTTTTCCCCTCACCACGGAACATTTGGGACAACTAGCACAGGAAATGTGAATGTTTGTTTACAAGTGAGCTCAGGGGAAGTTCCAAAAGGGCTGTTAACATTACTGGCAGGTGATAAAAGGAGCGCTAATCGGTAATACGGTAATCTTACCTCATTGGAGCGTTTTTTAAATAAATATCGGAGCTATTTTTAATGTTATCGGATTTATCGGTATCGTGTCACAATTCCCTCATATCAGCTCGATAATTATCAACCTGGTAATTATCGTGCACTCCTACTAAAAAGTGACACGTGCCCTCAGCTGGCCCCAGCAGGGAGCTTCTTCCAATGGCCTCCTCTCCTCTGCTCCTCCAAATCCCCCGCATTCTCCTCTCAAACGGAGGCCGATCCATTGATTTTATGCGGCACGGCTCGTTAAGCGCTGATGAGGCCGTTGTAGTGCTGTGATTTCAGGGAATGGCTCGTGTGACAGGCCACCAAACACGAGTCGAGCGGAACTAACAACCCCCGATCTCCCCTCAAAGTCATTTGGGATGTCGGCCCCCAAAAAGCCGCCACGTTTCTAGTGGAGCGCCTTGGGAGTCATCTCATGTAGTTTTTAGCCATTTCCAACTTTTAGTGCTTGTTGTTTGGGGTTCAAGTAAGAACCCTCTGGATTTTTAACAATCAATTGAACCCAGATGGCAGCAGTATCTATCTCTAATTATCAGCAGGGCCTTTATTTTTCTAAAGATGCCAGGGTGTTAATTGGAAGCAGGTGATAATTGGGTATTGGCTCTTATTTCCCAAATGTGAAAAATCATTATATTGTGCATAAGCAAAACATTACAGCTGCTTTTCCCACTCCTGCTGTTGTTTTAATTGTCCAACTATTTCAACTTTCCTCTTGTAAATTTTCTTCTTGGAGTTTTATGACTTTATTCCCATAGTATTATGACTTTATTCGCATATTATGACTTTATTCCCATAATGTTATGACATTATTCCCATTTCACTTTATTCCCATAATGTTATGACTTTATTCCCATAATATTATGACATTATTCCCATATCACTTTGTTCCCATAATATTGTGTCTTTAGTCCCATAATATTATATTTCACTTTTTCCACGACATAATTTCCCAAAGCTACAACCTTTTTGTTTGTTTCTCATTATATTACGACTTAAAAAATATTTTTTTATTTAATATTTCCATTCTATGCTACTAAAATGATTGTATTTTTCCTCATAGTATTGCAATGTTACTCTCATAAAATTAGGACTTTATCTCATTAGATTACAGCTTTTTTCTCTTAATATTTGGACTTTATTATTGGGTCATTTGGTACCGGTCCGCAGAGAAAGAAAAAATAATTTCCATGATTTAATTTTTTTTAATGTTTTATTTTGAAAAGTGTTCGGAAAAGTGTTTGGGGGCGGGCGGCGTGGTGTCCATCTGCGTGGTGTCCATCTGCGTGGTGCTTCCCGGGATCGGCGGGGGGATGCTTGCTCCGGGGTGGGGCGGTCGGGGGGTGGCTTTGGCCGGGGGCTTGGGGGTCGGGCTGGCGGGGGGCTGGCGGGCGGTCCCTGCTGCCTGCTGGTGTCAGGCTGGTCCTTGCTTCCGGGCCGGCGGTTGTCTCCCTCCCTCCGGGGTTTCCCCCTTGGCGTGTTGGTGGATGGGCGGGGGGTGGGGCGGTGGCCGGTCTGCGGCGTGGCGGGGGGCGGGGCGGGCGGGGGCATCTGCTTGGGCGCCGGGCGGGGGGCCGCTCCTCTCGCGGGCCCGGTCGTGCGGTGCTTGCTTCTCTGTCCCTCCCTGGCGCCTCTGGCCTGCGTGCTTCGTGGGTGCGGCCGTGCTCCGCTCTATGTGGGGTCCGGTGCTCTTGTGGTCGTCGTGGTGTTGCTCCCTTGCCGGCCGTGGTGGTATGCGGGGGGCGCGTGGGCGCGGCTCCCGCTGTCCTGGTGGCGGATCTGCCTTGGGGGCGTGTGGCTTGTCCGTGGTGTTTGGCGGTTTGGGGGTGGCGCTGTGAACGCTACCTCCGGTGGGGCTCCGGTGTTGGGGGGCGCTGGGGGTATCGCCTCTGGGGGGTTGGGTGGGCCGGACTGGGCATCCTGGCGGGCCGGGTAGGGCCTGTGGTGTGTCCTGCGGCCTGTGGCACGCCCGAGCCTGGGCTGTGGTGGGCGGCCGGTCGGTCATGTGTCCTTGGTCCCCCCCCTGCTCGGTTTGGGTGTGGGGCCCCCGTCCTTCCTGTGCCACTGCACCACCTCACATATATATAGGACATTGGGGGGTGGCCTACGGTCGGGCGTGATTGGGGAGGGGAGCTGCCTTGCGGGGCTCCTTTGCTCCTGCTGTGCCACTGACCTGTTGCCCCCCAATTTTAATCGCAGAGTAGACACTTAGGGTTTGGGGGGGCTGGCCAGGTGAGGGGCCCTCCGAGCGGCAGCTGTCCCCCGATTTTAATTGCATCATTAGCTATCATCCACATACACTCCATATACATGCACACAGATACACCATCCTCTTTTATTTTATTTTATTTATTTATTTATTTTTTAATTGCATCATAGACACTATCACACCTTATCACATACACGGGTGGGGCGGGCTGGATTGGGGTGCCTCGTGCACCTCGGTGTCTGCCCGCCAGGGTCGGCGGTGTGGCCGGGGGCCTGGCCGTCGCGGTGGCTCGCCCGGGGCGGCCTGGCCTGTGGGGTGCCCTTGTCTGGTTCGCCTGCCCTTCCCTGGGGTGGCCCTCTGGGGCCTGTTGATGCCGGGGCTTGCGCCGGGGGGGGCGGCTTGCGGTGCCCCCCCTGGACTGACACGTGCCGCGGGCGCCTCTGCGCTCTTGGGGCGGGTTCGGCGGTCTCCGGGGGGCGGTGCTGGTGCTTCGGGTGGCCCGTGTGCTGTCGCGGCGGCCGGTGGTTGCTGCGCTGTGGCGGCTGCTGGGGCGCCGGGCCAGCTGGTGGGTTGGGGCTTGGTCATGCTTGCGGGTACTGTGGGCCTGGGTGGCGGGGTGGGGGTGGGGGGGCGGGTGCGCTGGGGCCGGGCTCGCTGGGGGGGGTCGTGCTCTGCCGGGCGCTTGGGCGTCTGTCGCCGTTGCGCTTTGTGCGCTGCCGGGCCGCTGTCTGTGTCCTCGCCTCCCCCGGTCTGTCTGTGGGCTTGTCGGGGGTGGGGCTCCGGTGCGCGGGTGGTGCGCTGTCGGCTCTGGTGGCATGTGGCTGGTCTGGCTTCTGGTGGCTTGTGGGGGCCGTCGGCTGGTCGGCTGCTGGTCTCGCCTTCTCGGCTCTGGTGCTTGGCCTCCCTGCGGCTTGGGGTGTGGTGCTCTCCTCCTCGCTGACTCCCCTGTCTGCCTCGCTGGCGGCGTCCTACCGCTGGGGGGGTGTGGCCGGGTGTCTTCCTGCTCCTCGGCGGTCTGCGCTCTCCGCCCCTGGGTTCTGGATCGTATGTCTGGGACCCCGGGGTCCCCGGCTCCGCTGCTCCTTGGGTTACCAACGGGGGATAGGGTGGGGCTTCCGGGTGTCGGGCAGTCGACCACTGTGTGTGTGTGTGTGTGTGTGTGTGTGTGTGTGTGTGTGTGTGTGTGCGCGTTTGAGTAAGTAAGAGTGTGTATGAGCGTGCGCATAGGGGTGTGTTTGTGCGTAGGAGTGTTTATGTGCGTGTGTGTGGGTGCGTAGGAGTGTGTATGTGCGTGCGTGTGTGTACTTTTATTTATTTATTTATTTTAGTTATTTATTTTTGGGGGGGGGGGGGCATACAGGGGTTTGCTCCGTGGGGTCAGGTGCTGGGCGATACATCTCTGCCGCCCGTGCCTCCGCCGGGTGGGTGGAGGGTGTGCCTCCTGCATCCCTTGGCGGGGCGGCCCTGTGTCGGGGGTCGGGCGGGGGTTGGCCCGGGGCGGGCCGGGCTCCGCTCCCTGGGGGTGGGGGTGGCGGTGGGCGGGAATTGGCGCTTCCGGCGCGGGCGGGCTTCTTTCCGGCTGTGGAGGCGTCTCTGGCCCTGCCGGTTTGTGGCCCCCGGTACCCGTCTGCCTTTGTGGGGTGTGATCTCTCGCTGGTCTCAGGGGTTGGCAGTCCTCCGGCCCGCTGGCGCCCTGTCCTTGGCTGGGATTACCTCTCTTCGGCCCCTTACTGGTCTTCCCGGGGGGGGGGCTCTCTGGGCTGGCTCTTGGGGCACTGATCTTTGTGCTGCCTGCCCCTATGGGCCTGGTGGCCTTCTGGCGGCCGGGGCCCGGCCTTGCTATTTGGGGCGGGGCTCTCTGGGAGGTGGAAGGCGGCCCCTTTCCTTTCATGCACTCTCAATGACAATCACACGCCCACACATTCCTGCACCTTTATATATATATGAAGTCTTCCTCACATACAGAGATACCTGTACATATGCACACTCACAGTACATACGTACTTCCCCACATTACTCACTGAGTTAACCAGGGTGTTATTATGTTGTTGGTTTTATTACAGCGACGGTGATATCAGCAGTATGACTATATGTATGTATGTGTGTATGTACGGTATATATGTGTATATATATATATATATATATATATATATATATATATATGTATGTATGTGTATGTATGTATATATATGTGTATATGTATTTTTTTTTTTTTTACAATGATGTGCATTACAGTAACTTTGATTCTATTCACTATCATGGATAATCATTTCATTACTACAGTTATGTGTGACTGTTTCAATGCGGTATTATCATGGTGATCACTATCATAATTCATCATTTCATGACTGCTATTGTGTGCGACTGTTTCAATGCAGTATTGTCATTGTGATCACTGTCATAGTTCATCATTTCATGACTGCTATTATGTCTGATTGTCATTGACAGCTTTGTCATTGTGGTTGTTGATATTGATTTGTCCTTTATCCTTGTTCGTCTTTATAGTTGTCACGGACATTTATTTGCTGATGTCGTTCTGTGTGTTTCTGTTGTTCTGTCACAATTGTTGTTGTTGCTGCTGTTGTCCTTGTCTCTTGTCTCTCTTTTTTTTGTTTTTGTCCCCTCTCGCCCCCCCCCCCGTTTCCTTTTCTCTTCTTCTCTGTCCCCTCCTGCTCCGGTCCGGTCGCTCCAAATTTGCTTTATAACAAGCATCAAGGTCGAATAAATTTTGTATGACAGGGGAAGTGTATATCACACTTCTCTCTGGCAGAGTAAATCTGTTGAGCACTTGACGGCATTTAGGTATACAATTCTATCTGCTTTAAAGGCTGGACAGGACAGGGGTAAAAAAAAAAAAAAAAAAAAAAAAACTGAAAACACTTATATGCACGGACAGCGCTAAAGTTGTATTAGTATTTCAGTATGCGGAATGAAATTATGGGACGGATTGAGTAAGGGTTTCAAACAATGCACGAAAACGATCCATTTTAAAAAAAACAAAACACTAGCAGCAGTTGATGTTTTCAAAGTACAAGGAAGAAGAACCCTGAACCAGTGTGGACACACGATGCTCATCACTACTGTCTCATCACGACTACACTTATTACTAACGCTTCATTCTTTGTGAGCACATTATGTGTAGTCGGTCATTATCCACTATGTTTCTGTCAACTTTTAACCCTTTCATCAGTTATTTATCATTAAGTCTGTGTTCTTTACAGTAATGATTAACCTGGACTGCCATTTTACCACATTGTTATATTACCCTATCATTTTACGATGTACAGTATTTACACTTGGCAAAGAGCACATTTGGAATGCAGGAAGTAAAGAGATGGATAGCAATTAATGTGAAACGGATTAAATAAGCTTTAAATGACTCTTTTTTTCCCCCATTTTTGCTGTTGTTATTTATTTTTTTCTTGTTAAATTATAATAATATAATTTATAATTTTAATATAATATATAAATATTTTTAGAACATGCTGTGAGCCAATAAAAAAACAGCCATGGGCCGCTAACGTCCTCTGGGCTGCACTTTGGCCACCCCTGTAAGCAACAACATGTGTATATTTGATGTAACATAGGTAGAACTAATGCTAGTTTGGACCCAGGCAGTCATCAGTTTGATGGAAAGGGTGTGTAAACCTTGCGACATGATGCATGGCGTCCACATTGGACGCCCCTGAATGTGTCCTCTATTAGCGCTCCATCACGTCGAACAGCACTAATGAGGCGGCGTTCACAGGCACCTACTTGGTCACGGCTGTAAAGTGCGACATGATGAGCTGTCTCCAACACATTCTTAGGTGACCTCATAAAAAATAAAAAAAGCGTTCAATATGCCATCAATATGATTCACATCAACCACAAAGACGCGTTATTCACACGTCACGTCAAGCTGGCGGCCCCCCAGGAGCCGTGCGGCCGCAGCTGAGGCCTCCTGACGCCTCCCGTGGTGGGCGGGGCCACATGTTGGCCGATGGGTATGAGAGAATATACAGGAAGACTGTCTGCTGCTGATAAATAATCATATTTATAAATCATTATTATAAAGTCACCATGTATACACAAAGAGGAGGAGATGCAACGTTGCCACTTTCATATTTTGGAAAGATATGCTAAGAAGTTATATATGTTCGTCGAGTTTTCAACTCTCACCTCGCTGATCGGAGTTGCGCCTGCAAGGTTGTCAGTGCCAGTCGTGGTAGCAAGCCCCGAACCGATGGTGGACACCAGAGGTCAGGGCAGCCGTCAAGCTGAAGAAGGAGTCCTATCGAGCATGGATGGCTTGTGGGACTCCTGAAGCAGCTGACGGGTACCGGCAGGCCAAGCGGCATGCGGCTTTGGCGGTGGTGGAGGCAAAAACTCGGGTGTGGGAGGAGTTCGGTGAGGCCATGGAGCACAACTTTTGGTCGGCTTCGAAGAGGTTCTGGCAAGCCGTCCGACGCCTCAGAAAGGGGAAGTGCACCCGGTACACACTGGTTACATTGGGGACGGAAGCCTACTAACCTCGGATGAGGATATAGACGGACGGTGGAAGGAATACTCTGAGGCCCTTCTCAAACCCACTGACATACCTTCCATAGAGGAAGCAGAGTCTGAGGACACGAACGTGGACAGTTCCATCACCGTGGCTGAGGTATCTGGGGTAGTCAACACGCTCCCCAGTGGCAAAGCTCCGGGGGTGGATGAGTTTCGCCCTGAATTCCTCAAGGCTCTGGATGTTGAGGGACCGTCTTGGCTGACACGTCTCTTCAACATTGCGTGGAAGTCTGGAACAGTACCTCTGGATTGGCAGACCGGGGTGGTGGTCCCCCTTTTCAAGAAGGGTGACCGGAGGGTGTGTTCCAACTATAGGGGGATCACACTCCTCAGCCTCCCTGGGAAAGTCTATTCCAGGGTGCTGGAGAGAAGGGTATGACCGTTAATCGAACCTCAGCTACAGGAGGTGCAATGTGGTTTTCGGAACACTGGACCAGCTCTACACCCTTGCGAGGGTACTTGGGAGTTTGCCCAACCGGTCTACATGTGCTTTGTGGACTTGGAAAAAGTATTTGACCGTGTCCCTCGCAGTGTCCTGTGGGGGGTGCTTCGGGAGTACGGGATTGGTGGCGTGCTACTACGTGCCATTCAGTCCTTGTACAACCGGAGCAGGAGCCCGGTTCGCCAGCAGTAAATCAAGCCTGTTTCCGGTGAACGTTGGCCTCCACCAAGGCTGCCCTCATCGGGCTGTGACCTTCAGCGTTTACGGGGGCGGTTTGCATCTGAATGTGAAGATTCTGGGATGAGACTCAGCACCTCCAAATCCGAGGCCATGGTTCTCAGTCGGAGAAGGGTAGATTGCTCCCTCCGTGTTGGGAATGAGGTCCTGCCCCAGGTGGAGGAGTTCAAGTATCTCGGGCTCTTGTTCACGAGTGAGGGAAGATTGGAGCGTGAGGTCGATAGGCGGATTGGTGCAATGTCGATGTGGTCGCTGTACCGTACCGTCGTGGTGAAGAGAGAGCTGAGCCGGAAGGCAAAGCTCTCAATTTACCTGTCCACCTATGTTCCCGCCCTCACCTATGGTCATGAGCTTTGGGTCGTGACCGAAAGAACGAGATCGCGGATACAAGCGGCTGAAATGAGTTTCCTCCGTAGGGTGGCGGGACTCACCCTAAGAGATGGGGTGAGGAGCTCGGTCATCCAGGAGGAGCTCAGAGTAGAGCCGCTGCTCCTTCACATGGAGAGGAGCCAGTTGAGGTGGCTCGGGCATCTCGTCCGGATGCCTTCCGGACGCTTCCCTGGTGAGGTGTTCCGGGCATGCTCAGCTAGGTCAAGGTGACGGGGCCTAGGACACGCTGGCGGGATTATGTCTCACAGCTGGCCTGGGAACACCTTGGTGTCCTCCTGGTGGAACTGGAAGAGGTGGCCAAGGACTGGGAAGTCTGGACTTCCCTACTGAGACTGCTCGCCCCGCGGCCCGGACCTGGATGAGCGGAAGAAAAGGGATGGATGGATGCATAAATACAGTATGTTTCATCTCAGCTTTGTCATTTAGGGGAAAACACATTATTCATATCAACTTCACTCTTTGCTCTTCTAATTTTCAAAATATTTCAACGTCCTTCTTAAATAATTTCTTAATTTGTTTAATATCATGACTTTATTCCCACAATATTACAACTTTTTCCACAACCTAATTTTCAAAAAATGACAACACTATTATTATTTTTTGTTTCTCGTATTAAAATTTTTTAAAATAATATTTTTTTCTTTAATATGCCAACTCTATGCTACTAAAATGACATTATTTAAGAGTTTATTCTTATCAGGAATAAAAATAAAATGGTAAAAAGTTGCGTGAACAGCAATCAATTGGACTCGTCTCAAAATGACAACCAAAACTAGTGCAAGATTTTTCCCCAAATATTGTGTGATTTATGTGACCTGAATACAATCTATTTTCAAAGCAGACGCTGGCCTCCTTTTTCTTTTCTTGTGTTTTATAAATTGTGTTAGGATGAAAAGGATGTCTATTTATAGTTGACATAAAGAGTAATTAGTTACTGTAGTCTTTCCTTTACTTAGCATGATGACAGCAAATGTGTCAGCTATTCAAATCAAGTATTGATACTTTAAAGCCACCATTTTGTCACAAGTGCAAACATGCAGATGAGCTCGTTAGCGCAACCAGCGTGGTGTACCTAATGAGGTGGCCTTACATGAAAATGTTCTTGTGATTCCAGCAGGCCTGCAGGCATAAACACAAAATATGAGCTCACTGCAGCAAAATTCGGGCGGTGCTGGATCCCAAACAAGAATAAACCTTGTGAAGACAGATCCTGTCGATAATCTTGTTTTTGTTCGCCTCAAAAACGTACGTTTCCTCTTGCTTCAGGCAAGCTTTTATTTATAACGTGGCAGCAAAACAGAGCAGTTGAGCACAGACAGATTAGCATGGCTAGCCCTTCTCACTTCCGCCCAAGGCCAAAGGTCACATCACTCCCCCCTTTTCATAGCTGTCTCAGGTAGGGATGTCCCGATCGGGATCGGCTGCTGACAGACAGATTAGCATGGCTAGCCCTTCTCACTTCCGCACAAGGCCAAAGGTCACATCACTCCCCCCTTTTCATAGATGTCTCAGGTAGGGATGTCCCGATCGGGATCGGCTGCTGATCCACTGTATTTTGAAGATCGGATAATATCCGCATCCGCCACGAGATTGTGCCGATCCCGTTGCCATATCACGTTCGTAAATCTGGGCCACACTCCAACACGGTGGGTGTGGTAATGCGCCTCAAAGCTGGTTGCCACTCGACTCCCACCACCCGCAACAAGATGAAAAGTCAACACCACCATGCAGACATGTCCGCGGTGTACCGTGGCGAAGTTAGTTTCACTTTGAACGTTGGATATTCGGCTTCGTAGCTCTGGCGGTAGTTCCCCCTCACTGTGCCAAGACTGCTTTGCCATGGCACGGGCCGCTCAATCTTGGGGGAATCTCATCACAAACACGTCGAAACGGCGACGAAAAACCTTTTTTGCGTCGACCGCCACCGAAGCCGCGTGCCGCTTGGCCTGCTGGTACCTGTCAGCTGCTTCAGGAGTCCCACAAGCCATCCGTGCTCGATAGGAGTCCTTCTTCAGCTTGACGGCAGCCCTGACCTCTGGTGTCCACCATCGGGTTCGGGGCTTGCCACCATGACTGGCAACGACCACCTTACGGCCGCAGCTCCGATCAGCTGCCTCAGCTATGGAGGCACGGAATACGGCCCATTCGGACTCAATATCCTCATCCTCCCCCGGGATGCAGGCGAAGCTCTGCCGGAGGTGAGAGTTGAAGACTTGACGAACGAGAGACTCTGCCAAACGTTCCCAGCACACACCTCACTACACGTTTGGGTCTCTGTCCGGCATCCTCCCCCTCCATCGAATCCAACTCATCACCAGGTGGTGATCAGTTGACGGCTCAACCCCTCTCTTTACCCGCACGTCCAGAACATGCGGACGCAGGTCTGATGATACGCCTACAAAGTCGATCATAGACCTGCGGCCTCGGGTGTCCTGGTGCCAAGTGCACTTGTGGACATCCTTATGTTGGAACATGGTGTTTGTGATGGACAAACTGTGGTTCGCACAGAAGTCCAACAACATCACACCGCACGGGTTCAGATCGGGGAGGCTGTTCCTCCCAATCACGCCCCTCCAGGTCACACTGTCATTGCCCACATGGGCGCTGAAGTCTCTCAGTAGAACAACAGAGTCACCAGTTGGGGTGCTCTCCAGCACCCCTGTGGTGGAAGCCAAGAAGGCTGGGTACTCTAAACTGCCGTTCACCGCGTACGCACAAACGACAGTCAGAAGACCTTATGAATAAACACAAGAGGAGGGACCGCACCTCGCCCGGACGTGGGATACCGGGGCCTCACCCTGTAGCCAGGCCTGGTGGTCGGGCCTTCACCTGAGGGGCCCGGCCCAAAGAAGCCACATGGGATCTCCCCCCCGTAGACCCACCACCTGCGGGAGCAAGCATCAGGGTCCGGTGCATTGTGCTTTGGGTGGCGGTCGAGGGCGGGAGCCTGAGCGGCCTGGTCTTTGGCGGCCAAATCTGGCATTTGTATGTAATATTTATGTATTAATATGTTATAATAATAGGATGTCTACAGTGAGTCCTTAATGTATCATTCAACGTTTGTTAGTATTTGGTCATTAAAATAAAATAAATCATTATTTTTATAGCTACGGAGCCAAATATTCTATGAAACAAATTCATATTCAAATAATCTTTCACATTCAGTCCTCCTTGTACATAATGTCCCTAAATAAATAAATAAATACTGTGCCTGTGTCCAGGAAATATGATAGACGATTACAGCTGATCACGTAAATTGTAAAATCCGTTAAGTGTGCTTTTGCTTTTTGACACACAATAAATAAACTTTTAGAAATGTACGTAGTTTTAAAAAAATAAGAGGATGGCTCGTGTTCCATTTCATTTTCCTCCACTTATCCGGGTCCGGGACGCAGGGGCAGCAGTCTCAGCAGAGAAGTCCAGACTTCCCGGTCCCCGACCACCTCCTCCAGCTCCACCGGGAGGACACCAAGGCCTTCCCACGCCAGCTGTGAGACATAATCCCTCCAGCGTGTCCTAGGTCTTCCCCGGGCCTTCTCCCGGCTGGGCATGCCCGAAACACCTCACCAGGGAGGCGTCCGGGAGGCATCCGGACTCGATGCCCGAGCCACCTCAGCTGGCTCCTCTCGATGTGAAGGAGCAGCGGATCTACTCTGAGCTCCTCCCGGATGACCGAGCTCCTCACCCCATCTCTTAGGGTGAGTCCCGCCACCCTACGAAGAAAACTCATTTCAGCCGCTTGTATCTTTCGGTCACGACCCAAAGCTCGTGACCATAGGTTTGTCACTGATTCTGTTCTGGCTCGTGTTCTTCAAGTGAAATGTGAATGTTATGTGCCATCATTTCATGCTGACTTCACATGCAAATGTAATAAGAGTCGTGAGTGCATGTTTCAACTGACTACTCGACGTCGACATAATGCATCCAATTAGCTTAAAAGGCTCAGATAATAAAAAGTGTGCTAATGGATGTCCAATAATGATTCATAACACAAAAAATAAACACAAAATATTCCCTTTATTGTTTTTTTCTGTCTATCTTAAGACTACACAGGATGTAGCTCTAAGCGGTATCTACACTTTGCATTGTTTTCTATTTACAGCTCGTTGACGTCTTGGTTATTTACACGGTCAGAGAAGAAGAAGCGCTAGAAAGAAACACAGTGTTGAGAACAAACTGCAACTCAAACAAACTGAGTCTGGTACAAAACAAAAACAAGCCAAAAAAAGGTCTTGCGATGCTCAGTGCAGCCATCCACAAACAAGTTCAGAATAAAATAAGACACACGCTCAGGCATGCTCCCGCTAGAGCAACAACAGACTTGACATTTTACATCCTCCTTATGTCACGTGGGAGCTACACGACGCTTGAGAATGTAAACAGAACCAGGAACACCTGCTGGCCCACGCATTGGCTTCCTTTAAGGCAAAGGACACCAGTGTTTCCCACAGGACTCAAATCTATCTGCGGCGGAGTGGGTGTTACTACTGTGGTAGACATGCGTGCGTGTGCCTTATAACACGCACGGGCGATTAAAAAAAAACATTCAGAATGTTTCCGTGAACACATCATTGTGCATCTAATATCTTGATGTTATTATGTAATATGAAACCAACATGTACGTATGAGGTGTGTCAAAAACATTGCTCTTCCCTGTGAGGCAGGGAGAATAGGTAGCGGCAAATCTTTTTTAAAAAGTAATGCCAAATTTACCTATGACAATCCAAGTTTGTGAGTAAGGAGCAGGTAGGGCCAAATCTATCTGTGGCGGTCCAAGTGTGTGAGCGAGGGTGAACAGGTTGTGCCAAATGTAAAAAAAAAAAAAAAAAAAAAGTAGCGCCAAATCTATCTGTCGTGGTCGAAGTCAGTGAGTGACGGCAAACAGGTAGCACCGATTCAAAAAAACAGAAAAAGGTAGCGCCAAATTTATCTGTAGCGGTCCAAGTGTGTGAGCGAGGGTGAACGGGTTGCGCCAGAAGCGCCAAATCTATTTGTGGTGGTTCCAGTTTGTGAGTGAGGCAAACAGGTAGCGGCAATTCTAAAAAAACAGAAAAAGGTAGCACCAAATGTATCTGTAGCGGTCCAAGTTTGTGCGTGAGCAAGCAGATAGCGTCAAATCTGAACAGAAAAGGGGAAAAAAAGGAGCCTGCAATAAATAAATGTGTGGGAAACACTGTACTGTACACTGCTTGGACAAAAGTGGACGCCTTGAACTGCTAAGATGCGGAATCGGGATTCATTCACCAAGTGGTGCGTCTCATTACTTTTGTCCAAGTAGCGTCCCTTTCATGTCATCCGCAATGCAAAGCAGCATTTCTCATTCAAATACTGTGACTCTCACATAAAAACACACAGGAGCGCCTTCCATAGTTTATTCCATGCTTGGCCACGCCCTCCAGGAAGTCTTCAAGTACAACAACGATAAAAGCAACACCGGTTCACATTTGTCCTGTTTTTTTGTTTTCTCTTTTGAACGTTGACATTTGTTATACTGTTGCTTTATTGAGAAGAGTGATGATGACGTGACAACCAACCCTGCAGGAAGTCATCCCAGTCTCTGTTTGCAAACACAGTCAAACACCAAGGAGCACTTTTCATTGCATTTTCACACGCTAACAACAAAAATACGCCTTTGTCGGCTTCCATCTTGCTTTTTTTGTCCACTCGGAAGGACGCATCAAGACTGGCGAGGGCGCCACGCCGACAAGACGAGTCGAGCGCTTTCGTTATTTATGCATGAGTATTTCAAACAAAAAGAAAAAATCAGAGGAAATCTCCTTGGCTGAGGAAAAGGCAGAAATGGAGCGAGCTTGAGGCTCACAGGGACGAGGAGGCGGAGTCACATTTTCATTGTCGAGGGCAAAGACAGAAGGACACTCGTCTATCGATGCTTTTTTTGGAGAAAGAAACCCACAAAAACCTGGCAGCCGTGCTCCCGAGCGTCTTTGGCAACGAGTCCCCACGTGGTCCACGCGGCGTTCATGTCACCTGCGGCCCATCTCGCTCTGTCGCATGAAGTGGACGTTGTTGACGCTGTCCGCCAGCTCGGGGTACTGCTCGGCCGACACCACGTAGAAGCCGTCGTAGCCCTGCACCTTCCCCGAGCCCAGCAGCTGCTGCTTCTCGCCCTCCGTCCACGTCCGTGAGCCCTCCTCGCCATCCCGCAGTCTCTGGCGCTCGCGGGCCCACGCCTGCGCCACGGCGCGCTGGCGGGCCAGCTCCAAGACGCGAGCCTTCTCCTCGTCCACGCTGCCGCCGTAGCGTGTGTTGAGGCACAGCGCGCCGTACTGCAGCTGGATGTCGGTGATGCGGCGAGTCCTGCCGTTGAGGACGGCGTTGACTTGGGACACCGTCACGTTGACGCCGTTCTCCAGCGTGCGCCGGCCCACCGCCATGCCAATGAGGCCCAGGTCGCCCTCCACCGAGCCCAGCTTGACAAAATAGTGCGTGTCGACTCCGCCGACGGTGAAGCGCAGGGACTCAAGGTAGAAGGCGTCATTGAGGACGGCGGCCATGCGGCGCCCATCCTCATTGGCCAGGCTGATGATGTCCGTGCTGATGCGACCGTCTCGGATGGCAAACTTGACGCCTTTGCCGAAGATGGAGCCGATGGAGGCGAACACCGTCCTGTCCTCCGCCTGGGGGCATCCGGCGCTTTTGGCGGTGTAGATCTGGCCGAAGCGCTCCAGCTTGACGAAGGCCTTCAGCTGTCTCTGGACCTCACACTGCACGCCCAGCAGCGACTGCAACGCAAACACACGCAGAGACGGTCACATGACGTAAATATATAATACACAATAAAGTGACTGAAAAACATGGCCGCCATGAAGCATGTGGGCGGGACTTAGCAACTATTGTAATTGTCCATAAGTACTTGAGCGTTTGTCTAATGATAATAAGCACATGAGCATTTCTACCACAACCCACAGGGGGCGCCACCAATGTCACAATTAACAGTCATGTCAACTCCAGGCAGTGGCGCTTCTAGCTATGGGCCACATGGGCAATTACCCGGGGCGGCATTCTGTAGGGGGGATCCATCCATTTTCTATACCGCTTCTTCCTCATTAGGGTCGCGGGGGCATGCTGGAGTCTATCCCAGCTGACTTTGGGCGACAGGCGGGGTACACCCTGGACTGGTCGCCAGCCAATCGCAGGGCACATATAGACAAACCATTCACACTCACATTCATACCTATGGACAATTTAGAGTCGCCAATTAACCTCACCTGCATGTTTTTGGGAATGTGGGAGGAAGTCGGAGTACCCGGAGAAAACCCACGCGCACACGGGGAGAACATGCAAACTCCACACAGAAATGCCCAGGGGAGAATCGAACCCAGGTCTTCCCAATCTCCAAGCTGTTACTGTGTTGGCTAACCACTAGACCACCGTGCGGCCCGGGGAAAGAACAAAAAATCCTATTTAGTAATGCTCAGCGCCCATCTTATCCTCATCAAGTCAGCGCACGTGTGGCAGAGGGGCGCCCTCTACAGCCCCCAACTAGTAGCAACTCGCTGCTCAAACGTGATCAGCGTGTGATGCGGATCAAAGGGGTAGCGAAGGGCCTCAGTCCTCAGCATCACTTCATTTACACCACATTCAGGAATGTGGCTAATGTGGCTATAGGCTAACTGCTGTTCATTTGTTTTCTTTCGTTGTGTAAATTGTGTAAATGTGGATTTAAATCGATGGGTTTGGGGGCGGCACAGCTTCATTCAAGCCTGAACCGCCACTGACTACAGGTCACCCCATGGTGAGACTCCTCTACTCCTCAAGCGTTGGACGCAAAAGGGTGAAAGTGTGTGAAAACATGCACCTCTACTGTGTTACCTGTGCTATTATTTGGGTGACAAATACACCACATGGTGGCGCTCTTATTAAAGTCCAAAATTTGGCCCCATTAATCTTAATCCTAATCCATTAAAAGTGGGATTGACTGAAAATTTCTCTCACAGTCCTACAAAACACCCACTGTAACTTTAGGGTGTTTAGTCCAATCATGATGAAACTTGGTACACACCTGTAGGGGGCCGACAAGCACATGTTCGTTAAATTTGATCAAGATTGGTTGAAAAGCATGGCCGCCATCAAGTAAAATGTGGGGCGGGACTTAGCAACTAATTGCACATGAGTCATTGATCATTTGTCTAAAGATGATACATGTTGGAGGGCGTGTGCATTCGATCTTCCACAGCATTTTCAACACAACCCCCAGAGGGCGCCACCAAGGTCATGTGACTGTAGATGAAATGTTCTTCCAGCAAACTGGAGCACACATAAATTGGCCAGGGCACTCACGCTTGCAAGTAACGTGTATGAACACCATCATTAGTATGGAGAAGTGGGGGTCTCTACCCCATGAACCCCTGATGGCCTGGGGGTGGTGGAGGTGGGAAGATGGGGGTGTTACATTTGTTTACCATCAATGAGACCAGGTCATCTGTCCCATGAACAGACGGGGCGGGGGTGGGGGGTTGGTGTCCCTCTTCTACCTCTGCCTCCCCCCATGGCGTGCCCCCCAGAGGGGTTCGTCAGGCACACAGCACTGGGGTGCGTGACCCAAAATGTGAGATGGGGCTGTTTATTTCATGCTTGGCCAACCGGGCATAGAAATAAATCACACAGAATCTACAACATCTTTTCCAAGTACGTTTAATGACGCTGATGATTTCATGACACGCCGAGCATTCACAGGAAGAGAGCGGGAGCAGAAATACAAGATAAGAGTTTTCCTTGAAGTCATGTCTAGCAGCGCCTCTCCCTCCCTTGCGGATCGGCGCCTGAGGTTCATTTGCATAACGACCCGTAAACGAGACCCTTCTTTTGGATGAAAAGTCGCTTCATGCAGCAGCTCAAAGAGACTCATTACTGCGGCGGTGTCCAGCGTGGCCCAGCGCCCACTTGCAGCCCACCGCTTGGTTTTTTTACTGGCCTGTGGCTTATGCCAAAAATAAAAATCAACACAGCCCTCATCCGAACATTATGAAGGAGTACATGTGGTTCTTGTCCTGTCACCATGAATATGATATTCCAATAAACGCACTCTTTCTCTCCGGGGGGTGCTACTGAGCGGGTTTTGGATTGTCGCGTTTGTGACGTCTGTAAACGTTTATAAACCCCGACACATTCGTCTCTCGTTATATTGTGGTTGGAATATTCCTCCCTCACTCTATCGCGTCATAAAAGGATGACTAAATGATGGCGGTTTTGTGGTTGACTACGGCCAATTAGCCAAAAATATTGAAAGACAAGTTATAGTGATGTGTAGCATTGTGGTCACTAGGCATCAGTAACGTTATGAGACATGACCTTAGATTACACCACCTTTCACACTGCATGGAGGCTCACTACTGAGCTAAGAACCCAGCAGCCCACATGCCATGACTGGGACGGACATGCTGTGGCTGGGACGGACATGCCGTGGCTGAGAAGGACATGCCGTGGCTGGGACGGACATGCTGTGGCTGGGACGGACATGCCGTGGCTGGGACGGACATGCCGTGGCTGGGACGGACATGCCGTGGCTGCGACGGACATGCCGTGGCTGAGAAGGACATGCCGTGGCTGATAAGGACATGCCGTGCTTTTATTTTGTTAAAAATGATCTACTTTGTGGCTAACTGTGTCCCAATTTGACTTTAAGACATGCCACACGTGAGCAACAATATGAAATCAAGTTATTTACATTGGGTGCTTTTCATCGTGTTGATTAAAAGATGACTTGTGAGGCGGCAGGGAGAGAACGAGAGAGAGGAGAAGAAGAAGAGAAAAAAATAGGCCGCTTTCTTCATTTATTCCGTCTAATCTGCAAGGCTTTCCTTGACATATCTCCTGTGGAATATTTGAAATGCAAATGTCTTTGGATTCAATAAGATATCTCCTCTGTTTGTAGACTGGCACCCTGCGCTTCACAAGAACACAAACTTGCCGCCACAGTGCACCAAAACTGGGATCTCCTACGTTAGACACGTGCACTTGAAGTGTGCATTTAACTTGGGGCATCCAAAGTGCAGCTCGGGGGCCAGTTGCAGCCCGTGGATGACTTTTATTGGCCCGTGGCACATTGTAAAAATACAATTGAACAAGAAAATAAAGCAAAGTAAAAGAAGATCACGGCTGGATGAACCAGCAGGACCACATCATCTGCAAAAAGCGCAGAGCCAACCCTGCAGCCTTCATGGAGCCACATAGCGCTGCCGACTTGGTGTAAATGACTGAAAATATTTCCTTAGCCTCACTTCTCAGTTTACTTGCTGACTTTGTTGCTTCTTCTCATCAACTTGAGTCAGAGCGTCTGCCGACATCAATGGAACGGGCGGCGGTGGCAGGTCCTGCTGTAACCAAAGCCCACACGACAACAGTGGCCTCCTCAATAATTCATGCGAGCGGGGCGGGGGCACTTTTAAAAGCGACCCGATGAGCGCGGGAATGGGGGCGCGTGTGCTAATTGTCAGAGAGTGTAAGACTGAGATGAAATCAATGGGCGGCGGTGGAGGGAATGGAGAGTGAATTTCCCTAATGGCAGGACAATTACAAGGGCTGTTTAGCCTGACCCCCCCCCCCCCCCCCCCCCCACCCCCGTTCCCCGAGATGAGGACAAGGAGGCCAGGACCTGGCTCACTGGGCCGTGTTTGAGGCCTGATAGCTGCCAGTTCCTCTGGGAGTGTGGCTACGCAGAGCATGTCTCTCTGCTAATGATGTCAGGAAGGGCGGGGCGGGGCGGGGGGGAGAAGGTCTTACCTTGGTGCTGTCCCACTCCTGTGTCTTGATCTGCGTGCGGACCAACTCGTAGGACGGCTCCATGCTGTCCGTGCTTGGCTTGCGGTAGCCGGGGATGACGTTGTAGAGCTGGAAGCCGAAGGTCACCAGCCAGCTGTTCACATCTGCGGGGAGAGAATCCAACACGGGGGGCAGGGTCAAAACCACATCACCCGAGACCGAGACCAAGACCTGCTTAAGTCTTGTAGGATAACAACATAACTCGGATGAGAATGTGTGGAAAATAGGATGAGTAGTTGGACACCAGTGATGACACTACACTACCAACCAAAAGTATAGAGACACCTACCCATTCAATAGCATGAACAAGCGCTTTGAGACTTTTGCAGACTCGAGTACACACCCAACTTGAAAAATCAAAGGAATGGAGGGGTGTGTGTGTGATTTTTTTTTTGTTTGTAAAAAGGCTACAAAAATGTTACAAATATTTAAGGAGTGTGTTATTATGATATTACTATCAATGTTTCCGCCTTACATTATGCCTTTTGCTGTATTTTTCCCATTTTTGCTGTTTTGTTTATTTTATTTCTACATTGTACCGTGGGCCAATTAAAAAAAACAAACCACGGGCTGCCCATGGCCCCTGGGGCCACACTTTGGACACCCCGGCTTTCATAGCTCTTGGTCAGGGTTGGTCATGTGACATGACGTCAGCTCTCCTATGGACTGTTAGCTTGTTAGCTTCCTTCCTCGTGTACAATGGGAGCTAAAGAGAGACGGGAGTGTTATTGCAGCTGGAACTAATTCATGCGTTATTGCACATTTTGATTCGGTGTTCGTGGAGATGAGAAACAAACAGGATGGGAAAAAGTTCTAATACTATGGGAATAATGTAAAAATATTATGGGAATAATGTCAAAATATTATGGGAATAAAGTCATAATATTATGAGGGGAAAAGAACTAAGTTGAAATAGTTGGGAAAAAAACAACAAAAAACAATAAGAGCAGAAACAGAAAAACACAACAGTAATTTTACAAGAATAAAGTCAAAATATTATATATATTAAAGAAAAAAAAACACAATTTTGTCAGGAAAAACTTGTAATATAATGAGGAAAAATAATGCAATTTTTGTAGCATTATATTAAATAAAAAATATCTATTTTTAAAGGGTTGGGATATCATGAGAAACAAAACACCGAGTGTAAGTTGTAATTTTTGGAAAATTAGATTGGGGAAAAAGTTCTAATATTACGGGAATAAAGTTATAATATTGCCAAAAGACAATTTTTGAAGATTATTTAAGAATTAAGAAAGTTCAAATATTTGGAAAATTAACAAAGCGCAACAAATGGTAAAAAAGAGCAAAGAGCTTTTTCATTTTTTGACAAAGCTGAGATGAAATATATTTAACTTCTCAGCATATCTGCATGCGCTGCTTTACAGAATATAAACGTGGCAAAGTTGCATCCTTTTGTTTTTCACTGTGTGTCCCTCACTGGAAAAAGTTTGGACACCCCTGATGTAACGCACACGATGACATGAAACTGAAGTGCGGAAGAAAGCTCCAAACATCCAAGCTCACAGAAAAGTGGCTGCGCTGATGATGATATTCTCTAATCTGCTGTCATTTTGCGGCGAGCTCTTCGGGAACATTCCCTATTCTGGTGGTAATGAGATGCGGGAAGAGTTGGCATGATAATGTGCCGCCTCAAATAGCTTCCTGCCTCCCGCTGTGTGGTTTGAGGTGGCACTTGCCCCCACCCCCGCCATGTGCTGTCATTCACAGGATGCTACAGATGACGCCTTCCTGTTGCTGCAGCTCACGTTGGCACACATTAGAATTAAAAAAAAGAATCATTTGTTCGAAGGGACCGTGGTCATTGAATGTGATGGATGGAAATATGCTTAGCATTCAAATGACAGTCAGCTGCTAATGTCGGCAAACACATTTATTTGGCCTCGCTGTGCTCTGTAACACAAGGCCAGGAGTTGTTATTTACCATGGGAGACGGCTACGTTCCTGAATACACAACACAGTATGGTGAGTCCAAGTGTTGCGCTGTTTCCCTTTCAAGCCTTCAACAACGCTGCAACCACTCAACCTGGCAACCCTTTCAATAAATCCACCATGCTGCCACTTCTCCATCGCCGCGTGCGTTCACCGAGCCACGATCCGATGCTGCATGCGACATTGTTGCCTTTTTGCTACGCTCACATATGCTAAGCAAGCGCTAATGATGCTGAAATAAGACATAAAAAACAGTCATTCCTGGACAACAACTGCATGAATTTGTATATTAGCATGGCTATATTGTAAATCACCCGGCTACCTCAATATATTGTACTCCAGGGTTTAAAAATAAAGAAATTAATTAATTTAATTCATGATTAAATTAGGAATTAATCATGAATTAAATTAATTAATTTCTTTATTTTTTAAATTATGAAATTATGAATTTATTTAAATGAATATTTGTTTAATTAATAAATTAATTAAATGTCTTGTATCCTTTATACTATGATATGAAATGCACTACTTTTTAAAAATGATCACACATATGATTGCAATTTGCAAAGTATCGGTATTGGATCGGTATCATTGATACCAGCCTGAATTTTACTCAGTACCGGATCGGAAATGAAATCGGTGGTATCACATATCGCTAGTGTAAACGTGATGGATCCCCGCACATTCGTGATTCAGCATTCACGGCCTCGCAAGCTCCCAGATTTTTGGTAAAAACATTTTTTACTTTTTTTTCCCCACAGAATTTTTTTTTGGGCAAATGTTTCGATTTTGCACTTTGTTCGACAGGTCATTGTCCCTAGGTGGGTAATAATTGATAAATATGTGATAATACAGGAATAACGTATAGCATACATGTACCACTGTTAAAAAAGCACAGTGTTTTTTTCCTCAAGCATTGAGATTTTCGCACTTTGTTTGGCCTTCCTTGAACGCACCATAGTTGTGTGTTGGGAGGGCTACATTAGCATTAGCTTCCACGGTCAATCCGGCCTTAAAGTTGCAACAAAGTGAGCACAAGTTCACATACGTGATGGTCAGTTTTTTTTTTCAAGTGCTCTCACCATTCTTTGTGGAGTTGTATGCAGAAATGCCGAAAATGGTCATATGTCGCAATGTTAAAGAATCCTTTGAAAAATTCCTGGATTCAGACGGTGATGTGCATCACCCTGAAAATTTAATCAGTTCTTCCACATCCCACTTCTGACAATTCCTGAAAATTTCATCCGAATCCATTCAGGACTTTTCGAGTTACTTTGAAGGCAAACAAACAAACAAACGGATCAACACCGGCAAAAACATAACCACCATGGCGGAGGTAATAAGCGTGTGCGGTGCATTTAGGGATTCAACCTGGATTGTGTGGCGGGGGAACAATGGCAATTGAAGAGAGAAGGGGAGGGTTCTCACTTTTATTGCAAATGTTTATTCGAAATCGGAGGAGAACATCAACATTAAGCCAGCAGGAGAATTTGGAGGGGGAGGAGTGAGCTCTGTGTTAAAAATAGACATTTTTATAAGCGTATAAATTACTTGCAACTTTCTGGTTGGTGTGGAACGGAGGAGGTTCCAAATATAAGGAATCATCTTCAACAATCTACAGCAGGGTTTTTTTTTAAATCTGAAAACCCACATTGAACATGTGGTTCCTCCCCAGAGATCCAAACACACACTGTACATAAACTAATTGTACAGACCTCAGAAGCGTGAGTTGAAATGGAAGCTCTACGATGGTCTCAGTTAGCAAGAAAAAAAACACACACAAAGATGGATGGTGTGTGTCCTGCACAGGCGCACACGTCGCTAGCGGGAGTATTTAAAAGCCCAAAGCAGGCGTCAAACAGCTCCAAAGTGACATTTGCAGGTACAATTTCTTGCTGTTTAATGTGCTAATTAGCATGCTAGCCTGCAGGTTGTCATCAGCGTGGCGCATTTCCTCGGGCAAACGAGCTGAGGTGCTGGGAGAGAGACGTGTAAATAAGCGATAGATAAGCACGGATGCTTCTGGTGCTTTTTCTCTGTTGGAAATTCTCCCGTCAATGCAAACACGCTGGCGCTTCAGAAGCTCACTGAAGTGAGTCTCACAATGGGTGGGTGGGGGTTTCGGGGGTTTAGGTGGCACTCTCTCTCCCCCTTTGACATGTAATTTTAGCGCCATAAAAAATGGCATGCATTATTGATCGCTCTGGTGGGACTCACCTCACCACTGCCAACTCTGCTGTTTATATTCAGCCCCCCCACCCCCCTCACACACAGCCAGTGGACAGTGTTTGTAGTAGAAGCTACCCAATCAAATGCCCCCAAAAAACGGTTCAATTTGGAGTTAGTGTGATGACGACCATAGAAGAACTGTAAGGACTGTAAGGACAATAATAATAACAATAATATTAGGGGTGCACAATAATTATTGAGCCGATATGAGGGAATTATGATGTCATAATTCGATAACGGATCATTAAAAAAATGCTCCAATGAGGTGAGATTACCCGTAATGTGCAGGTGAGCAAATCGAGTGCTCCTTTTTTCTGCTGCCTGTGACGTTAACAGCCTGCCGTAACTTCCCCTGAGCTCACTTGTAAACAAACATTCACTTCCTGAGGAAGACACTTTGCATGCTAGTTGTACCAAACGCTCCACGATGAGGGGGGAAAAAAAATGGAGCACACAAAAAACCTTATCGGCCACCTGCAATGCCAAAAAGTTATCAGCTGTTGGTATCATATCGGACTTGAGAAGCAGAAAGTTATTGGTATTGCTTTAGAAAAAGATAACGTGCATCTCTAGTTGATATTAATAACTAACAACACAAAGATTTGCCTTTAAAAATATGTATAATATTTTGTTAGCCTTTTAAAAAATTTACATGCACATGTGGCTAATTATGCAAATTAGACAATTACGTCATCTAACTAGATTCCTGTTTCTATGTGGTAAACACGGTTACTATACCATTAGACTCTGGTTCTATGAGGAGAACATGGTTACTATACCATTAGATTGTGGTTCTATGAGGAGAACACGGTTACTATACCATTAGACTCTGGTTCTATGAGGAGAACACGGTTACTATACCATTAGATTGTGGTTCTATGAGGAGAACACGGTTACTATACCATTAGATTGTGGTTCTATGAGGAGAACACGGTTACTATACCATTAGACTCTGGTTCTATGAGGAGAACATGGTTACTATACCATTAGACTCTGGCTCTATGAAGAGAACACAGTTACTATACCATTAGATTGTGGTTCTATGAGGAGAACACGGTTACTATACCATTAGATTGTGGTTCTATGAAGAGAACACAGTTACTATACCATTCGATTCTGGTTCTATGAGGAGAACACGGTCACTATACCATTAGATTCTGGTTCTATGAGGAGAACACGGTTACTATACCATTACACTCTGTTCCTATGTGTTGATGTGACTTACCCGTCATGTAGCACTTGATCTCCTCGTTGTTGCTGAGCGGATTGTTGTTCTTGAACATGTACAAGTTGAAGGGCACGATGTGGTCGCTGTTGAGATGTTTCCAGATGTCGTGGTCAGGCGTCGTCCAACGCCCGGCGAGGACATCGTAGTCCCTCCGCCCCATGTGGACCAGCCGGCTCAGGGGCTCGTACAGGCCTCCCTGGTAGCCCACGATGAGCTGGAAGCTGGGGTTGGTGTCCAGGTAAACCTCACCAAAGGCGGTGTGGAGCACCTGCTTGATCATGTGGCCCGAGCCACTGAACACGGCCAGAGGCGTGCCGATATTGTCGCAGGCCACGTAGAACTCGTCGCCGCTGCTCAGCTCCATTGCGAACAGGTGGCCCTGCAGGTCGTAGTACAGCGACGTGATCTCGGAGCTGGTGTGGTTGTACATGTGAGTGACCCGTGTGGGGCTGGACAGGTCGGCGTAGAAGAACTGCAGGTGGTGGCCCATGCTGTTCCGGCTGGACACCCTCCTGCCCAGCCCGTCGTAGCGGTAGCAGATGTTCCAACCGCTTGCTTTGTTGTACACCTTCACCAGCAGGCCGGCCGAGTTGTAGTCAAAGTAGTCGTTGCCTCGCTGCCTGAGGAAGCCGTCCTCATCCATCCTGTACTGAATGTCCCCCAGGCGGGTGATACGGTCTCTGATGTCGTAGCGTAGCGGCGTCAAGCGGGCGCTGTTCCCCGGGCTCAGGAGGTGCAGGTTGCCGTTGAGGTCATAGCTGTAGCGCCACAGAGGCTTGTCATTGATGGAAACCACCTGAAGCTGACCATCCGAGTCGTACTCGTAGGTGTAGCGCGTTGTGTTGGCGTAGGGGCCGACCTTCAGCTCCTTGGCGACCACGCGGCCCATGTTGTCGTACTGTACCATCATCCAGTACATGAGCGAACGGAAGATTTCGTACTGCACCTCCTTGATTCGGCCGTAGGCGTCAAAGTGTTTGGTATGGGTCATGACGGCTGTGGTGATGATCTGGTTGATGTCGTAATAGATTACGCCAAACTTGCCAAACTGCTCTGCTTTGCCAGACACGTCGTCGTAGCGATACAAGTCAATGGGCAATGGTGTCTCGTTGATGACGGCCTGCATGCTGGTGACGCGGAAGCTGTTGTCGTAGACGTAGTCGAACCTGGCGTTCACCATGCCCTCTTCGCTGAAGCGGAAGATCTGCCGGTCGATGAGCGGACCGATTTGGCGGTAACGGATGGTGCAGGTGAAGCCCTCGCTCTGCAGGTTGACCGTCTTCAGCATACCTGCCGCCTCGTCGTAGGAGAAGCCGATGCGCGTGGTGTCGTAGAGAATCTCCAGCAGCTTGGAGAGCTTGCCATATTTGTAGATGACCCGTCGGCCAGTACCCAGGTAGGTGGTCTGCAGCAGCTGGCCCTCCTCGCTGTAGTCCTGCAGCACCGAGGCGTTGCCTTCGGGGGGCCGGTACGTGTTTCTGTAGTACCCGATGGAGAGCGAGGTCTCCAAGATCTGACGCGCCACATTGGGCATGGTCACGGACGAGAGGCGGTCGTTCTTGTCGAACTCGAAGATGTATTGTCTTTTGCTGTAGAGAAGCAGCACCATGGACTGGAAGACAAGATATTACAGTCAAGATGAATGATTGGCACCATCCCGAACCCCAAACTGAACCCAGATGGCTAAAGGTTATCACTGAACTTTGGGTGCCTCTGTAACCTGCCAGCAGTTTCACAGATGGACTTAAAATGTGGTGGCCGATGATAATTTGTGAACAGATTTGCGCTGTGGGCTGTACTATGTGGGATCCTGCATTGATGACTTTATAAGCAGGTCCACAAGTCACACTTGAATAAATGAGTTTCTGTGATGAGTATGATGAAGACGAGCCCTTGCTTTAACATGTATAATGATGTCACCCTGATCCACATGTGCCTTCCTGCATTAATTATGCCTCATTAGCTATGTTATGAGCTTTCGGTAGCTTCTTCCGTAGGGTGGCTGGGCTCTCCCCTTAGAGATAAGGTAAGAAGCACTGTCACTGACTTGAAGTACTGTAGAAGCACCGCTCCGCTGAGAGGAGCCAGATGAGGTGGCTGGGGCATCTGGTCAGGATGTCTCCTGGATGCCTCCCTGGGGAGGTGTTCAGGGCACGTCCGACGAGTAGGAGGCCTCGGGGAAGACCCAGGACACGTTGGAGAGACTATGTCTCTCAACTGACCTTGGAACGCATCGGGATCTGCTGGGAGGAGCTGGACAAAGTAGCTGGAGAGAGGGAAGTCTGGGCTTCCCTGCTTAGGCTCCTGTTTGTTTGTGACCCTGGACTCTGCTTCATGTGCAGGAGTTGTGTCAGTGGAATTGAGGAGTAGCAGTTGTACAGTGTGTGGCTGGGGCACTGCGTCAAACTCCAAGTTGCATGGGGGGGGGCAGGGCCCATGCAATGCTACTTGCAGCCAAGTCCAGAAGGGACAAATATAAACCCTTAATGGAGGTCAGTTTCCTTAAAGGATGGATATGTCCGGGGCATCTAGTTTAGATTGAAAAGTTTTATTTGTTTTGAAGTCTCTCATAAACATGAAGCACAATGAAGAGTTTTCTTTCAAAGTTGGTAATTACTAGTTTTACACCATGTGCGCTACTCCAATGAGTTGTAGGGTTGCAGGGTAGGGTTGTAGGGTAGCTCCTGACACTGAAACACTTGGCTGTAAAGAAACATGCCTCCTCATCACCCCTTTTTCTAAATGGAGAATGGAGAATTCAAAAAAGCTGGTGTTCCCGTCGCTTCTCATCCCAGATATTTCAGGGCTGAACTTGTTCATGCAGCATAATGTCTGTGGCGTAGCGACCGGTTTTAATTTCTGCTGCTATTCACGTTGGGAGACTGATCATGCTGCACATGAACTGCTGGGACGGACTGAACATCAAAGAACATCTGCCAGCCCTGGAAGCAGTGGTTCTTACCTTCTCCAGGTAGGTGTAGCTCCACGATTTACCATCCGCAAATATCTTGGAGGTTATTCTGCCGTTGTGGTCGTACTCCATGCGTACCGACATGGTGCCCCTTTGGATGCCTGCCACGTGCCCTCCTGAGGAGTAGGTCACGTTGACCCCATTCAGGCGGTTGCTGGGCGCCCACAGGGTGGGCCGCCCGGCGTGGTCGTAGTGGATCCTCAGTGTGAACTTCCTGTGGTCGTCGTAGACCTTTTCCGTTCTGGTGATTCGATCAAAGTCCAGAGACAACAAGTTCCGGTTGTGCACCTGCAGGAGAAGAAAGGTGTCATACGTGACGGCAACGTGAATCACACTTGAGCAGGAACGCTGAAGGACCAAAGAGATTGTCTGATAAGCTGCAGGAGCGACTGAAGTCATTCAAGTTTCACATTTCAACAAGAATAGCTAGCTCACAAATGTGACTACAACCCTTTTAACTTGTCAAGGGACACTAATACAGAAAGTAAACTTGGATCTACTTTAGAGTAGTCAATGTGCAGCTTGCATAACTTGTAGTATCTCGTGAAAATGAGTCAACACAGCCATTATTGTCTAAATATCTGCCAACACAAGTGCTTAGCAAGATAATTGTGTCTTGCCTACAGTCAAGCATGGTGGTGGTAGTGTCACAATCTGTGGCTGCATGAGTGCTGTTGGCACCGGGGAAGCTGTGGTTCATTGAAGGAAACACAGCTGGCAACACAGGTAAGTAGGAAGATAATTGACTCTTGTCTACAGTCAAGCATGATGGTGGTAGTGTCATGATCTGGGGCTGCATGAGTGCTGTCAGCACCCGGGGGAGCTGTGGTTGAGTGATTGGAATCAATATGTTACTCACAGGCAACACAAGTGGGGAGCAAGATAATTGTGTCTTGCCTACAGTCAAGCACGATGGCAGGAGGGTCACGGGTCAGGGGCTGCATGAGTGCAGCCAGCACTGGAGTGCTGTGGTTCATTGAATGAAAGATGAATTCCAACATGTACTGTGGCATTGTGAAGCAGTTTTTTTAGATTGCCAACATGATAAGGAGTCCAAGCACACCTCCAAGATGACAATGTCTTTCTGAGGAAGATGAAGGTCAAAGTGATGGAGTGGACAAGCATGTCTCCTCCACACCTGAACCCAGTGGAGCACCTGTGGGGCATCCTCGAGATGTCTAACATCCAGCAGCTCCAGCAGGGATGCCATCATGGAGGAGTGGAAGAGGATTCCAGTACGAACCTGTGCATATTCCATGCCCAAGAGGATTAAGGCAGTGCAAGATAACAATGGAGCTCCAACTAAATATTCACACCAAGCACAAACTTTGGAAATGTTCACTGTGAGCTGGACTTGCTTATGTTGCCAGATATTTACACAATAATGGCTGTGTTACAAGCTCTACATGGACTACTCTAAAGACTTAATCGCATCGTTGGCCATGTGTTACAAATAAAGTTGAAAAGTGAAAGTGAAATGTGACTGATGCTGTTCACTGGCACAGAGCCAGACACGGTGACTTTTAGCTTTAGTGGGATTGGGGGAGAGACAGTTTGTAATCCCTGAGGTCATGCTGAGTTTGGCTGGAAGACAAAGGATGAATCCAAGTGGGATTTCATCCAAAAAGACAAAGCAACCTCCAGACACCACTCAAGTCTTCCGTTTTGAAAGGAAAAGTGTAATTTTTTTGGAATTTTTTCCATCATCGATAATCCTTATGTGAGACATGAACACACGTCTTTCTCTTTTCTGTGCATTCTAAAGATATAAAAGCAGATAAAAAGATGCAGTAAATGAATGCATGCCATGGGACACACCTATTCCGCCTACAACGGCCACTATTACAACACCTCCAAAAAGCTCCAACAAGGTTTTATGGTTTTTTATCCATGCTGTGAGCATGTAGTAACAGGTACATTCATGATAACATGTCATACTTACGGTATTTTGTTCATTTCAAGCATTATCCTTCCTGTCCTTCCTGGGTGCATTGATTTCACATAGCAACATAGAAAGGAATGCTACCCCTACCGTTAACTTTTCCACACTCAAAAACAAAAACATAGCAGCCCTGGCGGCAGCTACCTTTTGCTAGTAACCTGAGGCACTGAGAGTGAGCGTGTGGTGAAGCAAGCCGGTGTGGTTGGCGAGGTGTCACTACGCCAGGAACGTAGTTATTGGGCGTAACAACGTTAACAATAATAATAACAATGCCGTTAATGTGCAGGTCACATTATGCAAAGCATTGTTGGCGCTTTTTGGATTTTTTTCCAGGCAGAATAGGTATGTCCCATTACATGCATAAATTAGCTGTTTCTTTTTACCTGTTTTCATATCTTTAGAACACACAGAACAGAGAAAGACGTGTGCTCATGGCTCACATAAGGATTGTGGATGACGGGCAAAATTCCAAAAAAAGTGCACTTTTCCAAGATGCGTGTGTGAAAGGATGCATGCTTCTGTAAACTACATGATAAAGCTCTGCCTTAAAGCGGGAGTGAGTGAAGTAAAGTGAAGTAAAAACATATATTGAGGAGGTTGGTCCGAGCAGCGCATCTCGCCTGAGGAACACTTCCAACACCCCAAGGAGGAGCTGCTTTACAGCTTCCAATAAACGTATGCAGTTACTGTATTAGCTTCAGCGTTCTTGATGATGTTGGTACAGTTTAAAAAACAAACACAGCAATTTTGGCCTCTTTCAAGCAGGACATTTGGAGGGTGAGTTGTCTTTTAAATTCCCTGCTGAGACAAGCACGCTCAGGTCTCTCATCTGTGAAGTGACAATTACACCAGAGGCAATTACTGCCACTGATAACTAACTGAGAGGATTACTTGGCTTTAAAGTCACACCTTTATCAAGTGTGGCTTCTTATTTTGCCATAAAATTGCATTCATGTAATTACGTTGTCAATGTAGCGCATTCCCATGTGATAAATCTTTCCTTCCTTTTTTTAGAAAACAAACAGCACAATAATCATTTTACTTCCTAGCTTTGGACACAGCAAGTCTGACTTTTCCACAACTCAACCAACCAAACCGCGTGACCCACTTTGTCCCTCTAAAGGTTCAACATACTGGTACCCCCCAGCATGCCTCTAATAAAAGTCCTCCCTGTCAAAGGCTCAAACAATAACAGGAATGTAAAAGTGACTATAGGGGTGTTGTTTCATGTCAACAGAGCTCTAACAATGTTAAACACGTAGTTGGAAAATTTTAATCAGCTTATCTATGCTCTAACTATGAAAATATTCACTTATTAACATTGAATCCTATAAATTCATTCATCTGGAACTAATTAACCACGAGAAAAGAATTAACCACTGGTATTTTACTTCATTTAGCCATTTTTATTAGTGCTCTCAATCAATTAAAATATTTAATCACAATGGCAAATAGAAATAAGTTTTTATTTATAATAAGTAAGGATCTCTTTGTGGTAAACAATTTCATACACAACTACAACGATAACATCAAATTTTATGTAAAGGGATATCAATTTTGGAAATATGGGTCATTATTTTATTCAAATATACAGCTATGATGTCCCGCTTTGTTTGATGGTCCTTGAACACCGTCTAAATTTGTCCCACGTTGCACATATAAGACTACTATATTGTATTTTTAACCCATTTTCTTTCACCTCATATTTGCTCCGAAATGCTGATACCATGTGGGAATGCATAAAGGTAAGATTTGATTACGTTATTATTAAGTGCTAATGTGTATGTGCTAATGTGCTACACAACCTCTCTGAAAAACAAAATCCAGGCAGCCACTGGTGGATGGTGGGTCACCGATATCCGTTTTATCAAACCGATACCGATAACTTTCTGCTTCTCAAGACCGATATGATACAGATACAGTAACATAAGTTTTTATATCTACCTTTTTAAAACCTTTCGATGGGTTTTTTCCCCTCATTGCGGAGCATTTGGTACAACTAACATGCAAAATGTCTTCCTCTGAAAGTGAATGTTTGTTTACGAGTGAGCTCAGGGGAGGTTATGACAGGCTGTTAACGTCACAGGTAGTACAAAAATAGAGCGCTTGATTTGCTCACCTGCCTCACTGGAGCGTTTGTATTATACTATATATTTTGGTGAAAACAAAAAGCTATAGATGCAGACTTTGTTTTGGACAGCAACTCTGCCAAGCGTCATAGTTCCCCCCATATTTTACATATACAGTAAATATTAGTCCTACATTTATTTGATCTACATATTTAGATTCCTTGACCATGAAAACCTACCATTAGCAAATGGATTCATAATGATATCAATATTAGTTCAGTAGTTATTCACAAAAATGGCGGTTTTCTTCTGGCTGTAGCTCCATAGCTTTTGAAGATACAACAAATCCGTTGGCACACTCCAGATTCCACAGTGTCTTGGTTACATATAATGGTGTTGCATGTTTATAGCTTCATTTGTTGTCTTCCTATGATGGTCACCTATTTTTGAATATTCTGGATCATAGTATCTGCAATTATTCCATTATCTGAATCAGCCTTTGATATTTTGTACAACCTGTTGGAAACTTGTCCTGTATTTTTTTCCAAGTGCTCTGACCATTTTTTGTGGAGTTATAAGCACAAAAGCCAAAAATGGTCCTGTCTCGGAATGTTAAAGAATCCTTTAAAAAAAAATCCTGGATCCAGATGGTCATCCATATCAAAATTTAATCGGTTGTTCCATATCCCATTTCCGACAATTCCTGAAAATTGTATCCAAATCCAAAAACTTACCTTTGGTGGAGTTAATAATAAGCAATGGCTCTGTGACAGTGTTACTATTTACACAGGTGTACCTAATGATGTGAGCAGTAGCTCAGAGGTGCGGTGGCATCGCAACCTTAAGCAAATCTTAAATGGGCCTGAGGAGGAGGAGGAGGAGCCAAAGCAATGAAGGTCAAGCATCAGAGAAGAAACAAAATTGAACTTTCGAGTGTCGTCTTTGCCTGTTAAGATCTGTGAAGTCTGTGTCCCTCTCTGAGTCAAGATCCCCCACCCGATGCCACACGCTGGCCCAGCCGCCCATGTTAATATCACTTGACACACCACTCAAGGTCGCTCAATGATTCTGGCTCCCGCTCATCCCCGCCGTGCTCGCAATGAGGCTGCTCCCGTTTCCTCAGCCCCCCCCACGGCCTGGGGGGGTCGGGTGGATGGGTGGGGTGGGGTGGGGGTGTCATTGTCTGCAACGTACATGAGAAGCTTTCACTTCCACAGGGACAACAAGGCCATTAAATGAGCAGCCCATGACAGACAAAGTGGCACCTTCCCATTAGCTGCGTTGCCTCCTGGAGAATGTACAAGGTGGCCTGGATTCTAAATAAAAAAAAAAATATTAAAAAAGCTGTTGCTTGCCTCGCAAAGCCAAGAAAAAAAAAGGCAAAATTAGCATGTTATCTCACCATGAAGACTTTTTCTTGCTAGGAACAATCATTATGCGGTCTACATGTGTTTTGTGGACTTGGAGAAGTCATTGGACCGCGTACTCCGGGAATATGGGGTACCGGACCACCTAATTCAGAATTCAAAGCCAAATGTGAAGCGGCCGGGATGAGAATTAGCACGTCCAAGTCCGAGTCCATCGTTCTCGTCTGGAAAAGGTGGAGTGCCATCTCCGGGGCGGTGATGAGATCCCGCCCTAAGTGGTGGTGTTTAAGCACCTCGGTGTCGTGTTCAAGAGTGAGAGAAGGATGGAACGCAAGATTGACAAGTGAATTGGTGCGGTGTCTACAGTGATGTGAACTCTGCATCGGTCTGTTGTGGTGAAGAGGGAGCTGAGCCGAAAGGCAAAGTTCTCCATTTACCAGTCCATCTACGTTCCTACCCTCACCTATGGCCATGAGCTTTGGGTATAGTGACCGGTAGTGACTGTGAAGAAGTGGCCATTGGACTACAAGCAGGAATTGCAGGCTTGTTTTACTGCACAGACTGGAGTGTTTCTGGGGCTGCAACCACCAACCTGAATAAACTCACTGACACCGTAACATCTTACATCAGTTTTTGTGAGGTCATGTGTGTACACACAAAAACATTCTGTATATACAACAACAATACACCATGGTTCACAGCAGAACTCAGGAAACTTTGTTCAGCCAAGGAGGACGCTTATAGGAGGGGGGACCGCACCCTGAATAGGCAAGCCAGAAATGCCTTAAACAAAGGAGTCAAAGCTGCGAAGAAGAATTATTCTGAGAAGCTCAAAAAAGCATACTCAGAGAATGACTCAGCAGCTGTGTGGAAAGGCTGGGAGACCATCACCCATTACAGGAAATAACCTCCCCACCCAGCGGAGAACATAAGGTTGGTCGACGATCTGAATGAGTTCTACTGTTGATTTTCACACCCAATCCCCACTTCACTCACAGCTCCAACTTCTGCTTACCGGCCAAACAGGTGTGTCGAGGATGCAGTGAACACGGGGCTGCACTACACCCTGAAACACCTTGACTCCGCAGTGACATATGCCTGCTTGTGGACTTCAGTTCTACGTTCAACACTACAGTCCCGGACACCCTCCTTCAGAAACTCACCCAACTCACTGTACCCCGCTCCACCTGTCAGTGGATCAACAGCTTCCTGACTGGTAGGAGGCAGCAAGTGAGGCTGGGGAGAACCATATCCAGCTCCCGGGCCATTAGCATCGGCGCCACCCAGGAGTGTGTCCTCTCCTCTCTGCTCTTTTCCTTGTATACAAATGTCTCCACCTCAGGCAATCCACCTGTGAAACTGCTGAAATTAGCGGATGACACCAGTGTCATTGGTCTCAGTGACAGTGATGAATCTGCTTACATGTAGACGCGTATATGGATCAGCTGGTCTCCTGGTGTGGTCACAACAAGCTGGAACTGAATCCGCTTAAGACTATGGAGATGACAATGGACTTCAGGCGATCCCCCCGCCATCTCCCTCTCCTCACAATCCTCAACAACACTGTGTCTACAGCGGACTCCTTCGGACTTGAAGTGGTCCTCCCACATAGACACGATTCGAAAAAAGGCACAGCAGAGGATTCATGAGACTGCCCAAGAAGTTCAGCCTGCCTAAGGAACTGCTAACAGCCTTCTACAATGCAATAATACAGTCTGTTCTCCGCACCTCCATTACAGTTAGGAACTGTACAGGTCCAGAGCCAAGAAGAGGGCAGGCAACATCTCTGCAGACCGAGAGCAATATTGACCGGAGTCAAATTCCTAGTGTGGTGACACACATGGCCAATAAAGTTGAATCTGATTCAGAAAGGACAAGATCGCAGGTACAAGCGGCCAAAATGACTTTTCTCCGTAGGCTGGAGGGTCGCTCCTTAGAGATAAGATGAGAAGCACTGTCATCTGGGAGACAGTGGGAGTATAAGTGCTGCTCCGCCACATTGAGAGGAGCCAGATGAGGTGGCTTAGGCATCTGGTCAGGATGCCTCCCGGAAGCCTCCATGGGGAGGTGTTCAGGGCACGTCCGACTGGTAGGAGGCCTCAGGCAAGACCCAGGACACGTTGGAGAGACTACGTCTCTCAACTGGCCCGAGAAAGCCTCAGAATCCGCCAGAAGGAGCTGGACGAAATAGCCGGGGAGAAAAGGAAGTCCCTCTACTTAGGGCTTCCCTACTTAGGCTGCTGTCCACGCGACCTGACCTCGGATAAGCGGTAGAAGATGGATGGATGGATGGAAAACTTGTAATTGTACATGAAAAAGTAGTAATTTTTAGAATTAAATCAGACTATGAGAAAAAACTACGACTTGGTGGAAACATGAAAATTACTCGTTTTCTGTCAATTTGTGGCTACCATGGCGACCCGTTTTGTTCTTTCCATTAAAGCAAACGTCCCTTCCATGTCATAATCCATGCATTTGCTTGGACAAATGTAACGATGATAACAAATATAGCTCATAAGAGTTGAATTTAAGAGCTGATATCTGGCAACTTCTATGGTTTTCTTGATAATAACCAAAATCACTTAAGTTCTTACGTGAATAGCTGCAGTATATCATTGTACTGCCAAAAAATTTAACTCTTATGAGCTATTCTTGTTATCATTGCTACATTTGTCCAAACAAAGGTACCTTTAGTGAATGAACAAGAAACTAAAGAAACAAGGTCTAATCATTTTTCCATGACTGTATATTGTGATGTATATTATATTGTGATATACGGTATATACTGTGATTATATAATAACGTGATAGATATACTGTATATTTTGTGGTTATATGCTGTATGTGATATACATTATATATTGTGATGATATAATAATGTGATATATATTGTGGTTATATACTGTATGTGGTATACATTATATATTGTGATGATATAATAATGTGATAGATATATATTTTGTGGTTATAAACTGTATGTGGTATACAGTATATATTGTGGTTATATAATAATGTGATACTGTATATATTTTGTGGTTATATACTGTATGTGGTATACGGTATATATTGTGGTTATATAATAATGTGATACTGTATATATTTTGGTTATATACTGTATGTGCTATACAGTATATATTGTGGTTATATAATAATGTGATACTGTATATATTTTGGTTATATACTGTATGTGGTATACAGTATTTATTGTGGTTATATAATAATGTGATACTGTATATATTTTGGTTATATACTGTATGTGGTCTACAGTATATATTGTGGTTATATAATCATGTAAGGGAACTCACCCGAAGCCTGCGTCCGTACACGGTGACCTGGCCGCGAGCCTGCTCCTTCCTCTGCCTCCACTCCACCAGGTTGAGGCCGTTGTCCAGGGCTAGCGTGATGTTCCTCTTGCTGACGGCGGGGTGTACGGTGCCGGCCAGCAGGTGGGGCTCCGTGTGCAGTGACACCTCCATGCCGTTGGCCAAGGCCAGCCTCAGGGAGCCGTCCAGGCCGATGAAGTAGCTGTTACGCACTTGATCTGAAAGGGGTCACGCAGATAAAAGAGGGGAGCAATCAGAAGTTGTGTGGGCTAATGAAAGAGGACGTCATGTAATATTCATCCTGGCCAAAATGGCCGCTCAGCAGAAAGAAAACCAACGGCAGCAGTATTTAACTCCTAGTCTGCAATAAACACAGTGAGGATCGATAGCCAAACGCTAAACTTTTACAGCTGTTGCGTGATGTTAGAGGAGAAACAATTAAAAAGCTGAGACGTGACCTGTGGCATGGGAGGAAGAGGCGGGGACAAACGTGAATGCCGTTTTACGTGGAGTGGTGACTAACGTCGCAGCTCATCTCGTGCGCATTCATCAAGGAAGAAATGCCAGGATGCACATTCTCCTCATTAGACGCTCCTAATGGCTTGTCAAACATGAATGAGCTCATTTAAGAGCGTAAAAAAAACAAACACGCTGTCATTTGTGCGCTTTAAACACGTTCCTTTACGCCGCTCAAACAAACAACAAAGCTTTTTCCTCTCTGTGTTGTGCTGCCAACAGGAAGAAATGAGCAAAGGTGGCATGCCAACCTTTCAATGGCACTTTTCTCCCTCCGTCACAGACACACCAGGAGGTCGACACGGGGCCTGCAGGGGGCGTGCAGGGGGCCCCCCACAGCTAAAAGGGTCTGGAGTAGAGCGACAGTGCTGACACATGCCAACACACCTCTCTCTCTCATCATGACCTCATCGTGGATAAACCGTACAGCTTGTCAAGAAACAATACTATTACAAATACAGTTTGATACACTATAGAGTAGTCAGTGTACAGCTCATATAGCAGTATACATTTACTCTCCACTGAATACGACTCAACACTCAGCCATAAATAAGTATAGTAAATAAATATACACTTCACTCTCAACATGTCTCCATTGTGGCTAAAGAATCAATAATTCCCCTCAATATTGCTCCAGATCATGCTGCTGCCACCACACATTTTTACCGTCGGCAAGACAGAATTATCTTACTACTCACTTCTGTTGCCAGACATTTACACAATAATGAGCCGCAGCTCCCCCGGTGCAGGCAGCACTCGTGCAGCCCCAGATCATGATGCTGCCGCCACACGTTTTTACTGTAGGGAAGACACAATTATCTTACTACTCACTTGTGTTGCCAGACATTCACACAATAATTCCCCTCAATAATGAACTGCAGCTCCACCAGCGCCGGAAACACTCAGCCCCAGATCGTGCCGCTGCCACCACCTTGCTTGACAGTTGGCAATATTGCTTGACAGTTGGCAATATATGGCAACACTTGTGTTGCCATATATTTCAACAATAATTTCCCTCAATTATGAACCGCAGCTCCCCCATGCTGACAGCACTCGTGCAGCCCCAGACCATTATGCTGCTAACACACATTTTTATTGTAGGATCCGGGCAGCACTCATGCAGCCCCAGATCACCACTGACTGTCAGACACAATTATCCCGCTACTCACTTGTGTTGCCAGATATTTACACAATAATACCCCTAAATGAACTGCAGCTCCCCCTAATGTCTGCAGCACTCGTGCCAGGACACTATCACCACCATGCTAGACTGTCGGCAAGACATGATAATCTTGCAACTCCTTATATTGCTTGAGGTACACTGACTTCTCTAAAGTATATCCAGCTTTATGTTATAGAATAAAATTGCTGCTATGTCAGGGGTGCACTTTAGTGAGGCGGATCCCCGCACATTTGCGTCGCAGATTTGAGTTATTTTTCCTTTGAAAAAGTTTGGATTTCTGTTGTGATAATTAAAGAAACAAACACATTGTCATTGGTGCGCGAACACTGACAGATAGCACAAACAAAGGTACGAGTGTACTTTTGAAAAGCAGTAACAACATGAGAGGAAGTGAGAGCTGCCAGCAGAGCTTTATTTAGGGGGCTGTGGTGGCCACTGACAGCGTAAGTACACCCCCTTGTGATGAAAAAGGAGTGTTAGATATACGGCACGCTGCAGCCTGGTAATTAAAGCTTGCTCCAATCTAGCTGCAATCTCCTCAATGGCGACATGATGAACAACCCGAGGAGCGGCCAGACGGGCAGGGAGGAATCTCTGAGGCCCGCTACGTGAGCTCCGAGCACACAATAGTCAATTAATTAGCGGGCCCTGGCTGCTGGCGCCGCTCCGCTGGTAAACAGATGTCAGAGACAAGGTCACGACACAGAGGTGACCCGTGGACGGGACGACGGGAGAGAAACCAGAGCTTGATGTCTTAAGTTTCAGACACAGATGTGGAAAAAGACGGGCTTGTCTTTGAAGAATGAAAGCAGGTCCAAAAAGTTCAGCGCCATCATCAGGCGATCGATGAAGCGGTCGGGCACATAAGAGGACACAAATTGGGCGTCACAACATCGACTGCATTCCAAAAAAAAAGAAAAGAAAATTCCTGCAGTATCTTGTATACATCAGCACCATCGTGTGTCATGACAGGAAATCAATACATCCTTCCAATCTGCTTTTAGCACAGCGCTGTCATTTTATTATGAAGACACACACCAACAATACTTGTTAGCCTAAACCACATTCATATCTTCTCATATACAAACACAAACCCTAACCCACCGTCTTTAGCCATCTTTTTTGCTTCTGTCTGAATGGAAGGACCAATTGAGAATCCCCAGCCACCTCGTGATAAAAATGTCATCTTGGCATTTGAAGATGAGATCTCATTTGATCCTATCAGCTATCTTAGACATATTGACAAGATATCAAAATCAATAGGATTCCTGCTAAGCTGAGAGAAGCTAATTCCCGAACCGAGACAATCAGTTGAGAATTGTGAGAAGAGAAATGAGTTTCTTGGAGGTGCGTGGTTCCAGAGTGACATATCACTTTCACTTGTATAGAAACAAGTTCTGGAGCAAAGTGCTGAAATCCGACAGTGATGACCCATGTGAGGTCCCATTCCACTCACCCTGCATGAGCGTGTAGAAGGTACCCGAGGCTGACAGGTTGGCCGTGACCGTGACGTCCTCTTTGGCGGCGCCCTCCGTCTGGATGCGGACGGCGCTGTCCGCGTCGGCCCGATAGCTGCTGACTCGTCCCGTAGGGTGAGTGACGTTGGTCAGACGGCCGAAACTGTCGTACCTGCAATGGAAGTGTGTAAATATGAATGCAGGTCAGGTGCTGAAGGATGCATGGCCACATAAACGTGACCAATGAGTCGCTCCATCACCTCGGATTGACTGATGACGGGCTGAGCGGGATTAGCTCTTCCCGTCTTAATGACATTTGCCGTGCGTGCATTGGCTCTGCAAGCTCTTAATTGCTGATATGTGTCCACACGGCCACTGAACGTGCACAAAAAAGTCATCAAACCTGACAGCTGGGTGTAATTAAAAGTGAAAAAAAGCAAGCAAGTTTAATCAGCACCGCCTCTAAACGCTCATTTAATATTCATGAAGTGGATGCAAGCTTAACTGTATCAATAACAGATGATAAACAGTGTAATCCTGCAATACTCATTATTTATATTGGAATCATAATCAAATGCATTATTTATAATGTAAATAAGATCAATGGCACGTTATTGTCTGTATTGATTGTATGATATAATAATTAATGTCAAACTGGAGAAGAATATGATCAAATTAAAAACTCATACGGCTCTTAAAATACCTTCATTTAATCCCAAGAAAACACAAAGTATTTTATGCATTATGCATTTTATGTATTAAATTACACATTTATTTCACTTACTGACTTTACTGTCAGAACATTTTTCAAGTATTTCAAGATCATATTACAAATTCAATAAATAATTCCTTCACTAATAAATTGAATCACCAAATTAAATGAATGACATTCATGTGCTGTATATAGTATGTATATTTTCTAGACTGTACGAAAAGTAAAGCAATCCCTCACCACTTTCATGCATTCACAGGATCATGGTTTTTCAAATATATATTCATAAATCAACAATGTTTCCTGGTTGACTTCGGCCTATTATTAGTCCCCAAATATGCATACTTAAGCAAACAGTACATATTTCTAAATGAAGCATTTTCAAGCATAAAAATAGCCAAATGAAGTAAAATACAAACATAAGGCATTCATTCAGAAGACGCATTCAAAGATGCGATGATATGCTGTATTCTACACTGGTCACTAGGTGTCAGTAATGTTACATTGATGATACAATGGCCGTCGCAGGAAGTACTGTACTGAACAGGAACACGTGTGAGTCTATAGTATGTCTTCTTTATGTCTTATTTCCTCTTATTATATCTACTATATTGGGCAATAGGAGTGTAAAGGTGACTATAGGGGTGTTATTTCATGTGTAGAGGGCTCTAATAATGTTAAAAAGTGTATTTACAAGGTGGTGAACAGGTTTTCTGTCTGATATGTCTTATTTTCTTTTATTATGTCCACTATATTGGGTAATAGGAGTGTAAAGGTGACTGTAGGTGTTATTTCATGTCTAGAGGGCTCTAATAATGTTAAAAAAGCATATTTACAATGTGGTAAAAAGGTTTTCTATGCACTAACTACCAAAATATTCAATTTATGAAGAAAGAATCCTACTGTGTGGAAATTCACTTATCACGGTCGGGTCTGGAACTAATTAACCGCCATGAACGAGGAATTACCAGATTTTTAATGAATAATCTGACCAAACTGACAGGAGTGTGTGGTCATGAAGAACACCACTATGCATCTCACCTGGCCTCCTCCAATCGTTAATAATGTAAATGCATGACAATCAATCCAATGGTTGCAACACTATATGGTAAAAAAAAAGCTTTGGTTGCATCTTGTCAAAAGTGTCTTATGGCTGTAAAAGCACTGTCGCCTCATCTCGTTAAGATGCTTGAAGGTGCGGCCCAAAAACTTTATGACACCCGGCGTGGGGAGGGCTGGGGGTGGGGGGCTAGATTGTTTCATTTCGCTCAGACGGCACATCAGCGAGGAACAATTTGAGGGCTGTCACAGCACCAGTGTTCCAGAATAGGCCGGAGCGGGCGCTACATTAGGACGGATGAAGACTTATCTGTGCGCTGAATACAGATTGAAAAGCCCTCTTTGGATGCCGCCGCCTGCCACAATAAAGCCCCTAATAAATGAGGCAGTGCTTGATTTCCTCAGCTCTGCCGTCTCAAATATCCAATATGGACAGGAAGAGTGGGAGAGGAATCATCTCCCAGAGATAAATGTAATCTGAGACCAGATGCACTCCTGCCACTGGGATTCCGAGATGCCACTGATGTCTTTCACTGGCAGAAGTACTACATGGAAAAGTCATTTTTCTAGTAAGTATTCTTCTTCTTGTTCATCATAGCGCTACATGTTCTCATCTTTTGTTAAACACACCCTCCTATTTCATGATGTTCTAACAGTAATATGTGTTTATGAGCACCAAATCATCTCCCTCACTTGTCTGAGCCACTTTGGAGAGAAGAGGAACTCAGACTCTTGCACTTCGATTTCCGTTATGAAGGAAAAAACCTCCTTCCTCATGGACATGACACAACCTCTGACCCGCCCCTCGCTAGATGAGCCTGCCCCGTGTATACGCCCACCACTTCACGATGGACACCTTTGTAAAAAAAACAAAAACAACAAAAAAAAACAAAACAACAAACAAAAAAAAGGCTTCGCTACACATCTTTAAAAAAGTTGTAATACCAATTGAATGAAATCTGGCCAGGATAATTTTTTATTATTACTTTTGAAAGGCACTGATCCCCTCTATTTCAAAGTGAAAAAATACAATATTTACACAGTCATTTAATTGGTTCCAGACCCCATCCATCCATTTTCTATGCCGCTTATCCTAATTAGGGTCACGGGGGTATGCTGGAGCCTATCCCAGCTGACTTTGGACTTCACGCTCATGTTCATACCTATGGACAATTTAGAGTTGCCAATTAACCCAACATCAATGTTTTTGGAATGTGGGAGGAAACAGGAGTACCCGGCCAAAACCCACGCACGCACGGGGAGAACATGCAAACTCCACACAGAGATTCCCAAACGGAGATTCAAACCCAGGTCTTCCTGATCCCGACTCTGTGGCCAACATGCTAACCGCTCGGCCACCGTGCGGCATGGTTCTATACCCGACCGCGGTAAAACAATTTCCACTAAGTAGGATTCAGTATTAATAAATGGCATATTTTCATGGTGAGTTTAATTGAAAACCTGTTTATGACTTTCCAAATATGTTTTTAACAATATTAGAGCCCTGTAGACATGAAATAACACCCCTATAGTCACCTTTACACTCCTATTATTCTTTATTTACACCACATTGCTAATGCGCAGGCTACAGGATCACTGCAAGGACACAACTGACAGCCACAGCTGCATAGCATGCTAGCGAGCTAACTAGTTAGCCTCTAATTTATTTATTTTAAACCTAAGAAAGTGTTTAAAACGATGTGGCAAAGAAAGACACAGTAAGAAGCCAAAAACGTACCACTTCCACACGGAATAGGAGGAGAACTGAGTATGCCATGGCTGACTACATGCAGTGGTGTGATGGTAATGTCACGTCTGATCAGTGTTTTGAGTCATTACTGACACCTAGTGACCAGAACAGACACAACAATAGAATACAAATGACTTGTCTTTCAATATTTGTGACTAATAATTGGACAGTCAACCACAAAACACTCATTATTTATTCATTTATTAATTTTGGAAAAATTGTGATAGAGTGAGGGAGCGTCCAACTGCAATGTAGTGAGGGACTACTTATATGCCCACACTTTTATCCTCGGGACCAATTTGGCCCCATTTGACTCCCATAAGAAGCACATACTCATAAATATTGTACCTAATAACGCTAAGCCTACTACACCCACCAATTCATGAAGGATTTTTCTAAAACACAAAAACAACAAAACCAGGCTTTGCTACACACCTTTAAAAAAAGTTTAAATCTCTGTGTGGAGTTTGCATGTTCTCCCCATGCGTGCGTGGATTTTCTCCGGGTACTCCAGTATCCTCCCACATTCCAAAAACTTGTTCGGTTAAATTGGAAAGTCTAAATCAGTGGTCACCAACGTGGTGCCTGCGGGCACCAGGTAGCCCCCCACGACCACATGAGGTGCCCGCAAGCCTGCTTTTCATTCAGGTTTTCAGTTAATAATGAAAGAACAGTAGAAAGAAATGCATTCTGAAATACAACATGTGAGTTGTGGACACCAGCATTTTGTTCATGTTCTGGTAAAACAAGCATATTTGCTTTGTTTGGGTTTAAAATAAGCTCTGAAAATAAATGTTACAAAAATGAGTAGCTCTTGGCCATTTTCATTTTGTAAAAGTAGCTCCTGGTCTGGTCTAAATTGTCCATAGGTATGAATGTGAGTGTGAATGATTGTTTGTCTATATGTGCCCTGTGTGTGGGTGTGCTCTGCCTGTCGCCCAAGTCAGCTGGGATAGGCTCCAGCATACCCCCGCAACTCTAATGAGGATAAGCGCTCCAATGAGACGATATTACCCGTACTGTGTGGGTGAGCAAATCAAGTGCTCCTTTTTTCTCCTGCCTGTGACGTTAACGGCCTGTCATAACCCCTGAGCTCACTTGTAAACAAACATTCACTTTAAGAGGAAGACATTTTGCATGCTAGTTGTACCAAATGCTCCGCTATGACCCATTGAGCACACAAAAAACCTTATCAGCCACCTGAAACGGCAGCGCCACAGTGCTTGAAAAATTACAAAAGTTTTGCCAGAGACCTCTGTGGCGTCACACCGGCTGCTGGGAGTGTGTGCCCAAGGACAGTGTACCTTGCTGGGCCACAGCAGGTGGCTCTCTCCGCTCTATACTCTGCTTCTCCTGATAGTTAATGTAATGTTAGCACTTTAGCAGCACGTTTGTGTCCTCCTGTCCCACTCCTTAATGTTACTGTGTCATGTGATATACTATTATATAATATCCATTACGTTGGACGAGTGCAGAGTTACAGTGCAAGTACACAATAGCACACACACGCATGCACACAGTAAGGTTTACTAAAAGCACGTTTAAACTGTCTCCATTCCAGCATCAAAGACAATACACGTATTATATTAAAATAGTTTGAAAAGTACATTATTTGTTCACTCAGACTTCGATTCAGCTGCCTCTTGGCTCACGTTCTGTGGTCAAAGGGGGCGTCGGCTTCCCCTCAGATGCCCACAAGTCTGTTCATGTTGCATCACGTCTTTGTCGCAAGCTAGCGATATGACCTTTCGCGTAAAAGGGAGGGGGCGGGGGGGCACCCCCCCATAAAAAATAATAATAACAATAGACTGGACTCTACATCTCATCCCGCCGGCGTTATGAATAATCGCTAATCCGAGTGCCCCGTGGAGTCATTCTTCATGTGCCAAGCGAGGTTGTCAGAACCGAGGAGACAACAGCGTGAGGCCTGCAGTCATGTGACCACGAACAACGTGTACTGTGTCTCTCGTCCACACACACAGCACTGCAAGTTTGTCCTGTCCTGTATCATTCTGCAAAATCCAAACACGGGGCCAAAGGAAGTTGCGAGTGGCAGCAATTAGGTGGGAAGTAATATTAAATTCAACCTCATCAGGATGAGAAAACTAGAATTATTCTCCATAAAATTATATTTTTTGCTTATACTTTTGCATGTCTGGAATGGATCCATTATTAGATATGGAAAAAATTGATTTGCTTTGAAATCAGACCTTTTGGAAGAAAACAATAACAAAATCAGGTTCCAATGTGCCTGAAGTTTTCCATTTTTAGAAAAACAAAGCCAAGACATTTTTTGTTGTTCTTTTTCTAAAATAGTAAAAAAAAAAAAAAAAAAAAAAAAAAAAAAAAATGCAGTAAATGTGGACATACATGCTTTAAAAAAACCCCAAAAAAACCTTCATTGTCCTGCAAGAGGACATTTTGGAATGCTGCGCACTGGTACTTTTGACAGTGTTTGACATGTTGCCAGCTATTCCCACATCTTTGCTGTCCAATAAAAACATCCACCCATCCATCTTCTATGCCGCTGACACTCACTAGGGTTGCGGCTGACTTCAAGCGAGAGGCAGGGTACGCCAGCCTATCGCAGAGCACTGATGGACAAACAATCATTCACGCTCACATTCCTATCTATGGACAATTTAGAGTCGCCAATTAACCTAACATGCATGTTTTTGGAATGTGGGAGGAAACCGAAGCCCCGGAGAAAACCCACACACGCACGGGAACCAATTCGAACCAATACAAAACATGTTGTCCAAATTGTGTTCTATTTAACAATCCAAAACATGAAGCAGAAATACAGTAATAGCCATTTCACGCTTCCATTTTCACTCTATCGCCATTTTCCAAAAGTATATTCATGAATTTATCATGTTTTTTAATGTTGAATACAGGCTATTGTTTGTTAAAATACATGTAGATGCATATTTTGGCAATTTTTATGTGTTGTTTTTTTTTTGCATAAAAATGCATAAAAATGGCAACGTGAAGTAAAATCCAAATATAAGGCATTCAGACGACGCCTTCAAAGACGTTGTGATGATATGTAGTATTCTACATTGGTCACTAGGTGTCAGTAATGTTACTGTAATGACAACAGCCACAGCAGGAAGCATTGTACACTACAGGAAGTACAAAAATAAGGAACTCTCCCAATTCTAACGTGTGTGAGTCTATTTTATGTCCCATTTTCTTGTTTTATGTCTGCAACAATGGATAAGAGTGTAAAGGTGACTATAGGGGTGTTATTTCATGTCTAAAGGGCTCTAATAATGTTAAGTGTATTTAGAAGGTGGTAAAACGATTGATTATATCTAATACGTCTTAGTTTCTCTTATTATGTCTGCTATATTGGGTAATAGGAGTGTAAAGGTGACTATAGGGTGTTATTTCATGTCATTTGAGAAGGTTGTAAACAGGTTTTATATGCTCTAACTACCAAATACTGCATTTATAAATATGGGATCCTACTTTGCGGAAATTCACTTATTACGGTCAGGTCTCCAACCAATTAAACTGTGAGATACAATAATGCATACACACACACACACACACACACATATATATTTCTAGTGTATATATAGTATTGTTTTTCGTTTTAAAAAAAATCCCCCTACAAATTGAAGGTAGAGGATTTTCATTGGACAGTGACTGTTTTTTCACCACCAGTGATTTTTACTGCCCACAACTAAAACCCTTAATAAAAAAAACTTGAGGTGGGTTATGCATTCTAGCGCTATATGTGTTGCTGAGGTTGCAACTGCATTTTCATGTGCATTATTTATTTATTTTTTAAACCTGGATTGGAGAAAAATATGTTTTTCAAAAAAGACATGGATCCATGAGGACGTACCTGAGCTGCTATGAATAGATGCTTCTTCTTATTATTAGTGTTTTCAAGTTATTGTCGTTTCGTCCTCGCGGTTTTCGTTGTGGCTGCAGGATACGAGCATGTGCATGAATTCATTTTCACATTTTGAGATTTTTTATTCCAACGGTGGCAAATTAGGATTGGGGCCCGTCCCCGAGGAGCCAGAGTGACCTTCAAAGCTAATTACGGAAGGAACACAAACGTCGTTATTGGCTGAGATGAAACATTGATGAGCCGCCTGCGTCTTTAATTCACCGGGGAGTGTCAGGAAATACAATTGCTTTTTTTCATTTTTTTTGTTGTTTTTGTTTTGTTTTTTTTTAAAGCAGCTGTGCATCCAATTAATGCCCCGTCCTCTTAATGTTTTAGTTCAATAAACGCTCTGGCTTTAATTGGAGTGTTTATGTTTGTTTGGCCATTGGAGGACTGGTATTTAGTTGGTGCTGTTCACCTTCAGGACTTCCAGATCTTCTCACTTTTTCATCCCAGCCAGGTCTGAGACACGAAGCAAATCAAACACAGGTGATGAATGTCAACCGCTATTAAAGCGAGCGTTTGATTATGTATCCCAGCGTTCCTTCTATTCCCCCAGCGAGGCGGAACAGATGTCTGATCAACCCTGTCCGCTTAATCGCACTTTTTGGAACACCATTGCAGGCGGCACGACGTCCCCCTGGCGCTGTCTATTAAGCTACGGGACAGATTGCCTGCTGGAAGTGACGGGAACACAAAATCCCGTGCATGAATGCGGCGTGCAGCGTGTGGGAGCGATTAGAAAAAAAACACTTCTGGCTAGAGAGCACTGCGGACGCTGCCAGGCCAACACGCTCGCTATTACGAGCAAGAGAGCAGATGAGGAACACGCAAGCACTAGCGCTAATCCTGTTTCATATGATAACAGAAACAGGATTACGCCTGCACTTGCACCCACTTGCCTTCTGATTGACGTTCACTGTTAGATGGAAGGTTGTGTCCTCCGATGCACAAAATGTTAGCACACCGAAGTACGTTGGTAAGGCCCTCTTGAAACTATTATGCTGGCCTTATGAGGGCCTTACCATTTATTGTAAACTCACCAAAATTTACTAGTGCGTCAGGTCAAGTGAAAAATTAGATATTTCAGTGGTACCGAACACGAACAACCAAAACTCACTCAGTTGTTCCCCCTTTAAATTTGAAAAAAAGCATCCTATGCCACCAGTTTGACAGAACGTCACCAAATATGGTGGAGACGTCAATTGTGACAGAAGGCACAAAAAAGTCTAAAGAACCAACAGGAAGTCGTCCATTTTGGTTTTTGGTTGCAATTTCGGGCAAAAAACAGGGTTTGTATTTCAACTAGTCCTAGGCACTTTGACCAAATGAGCCCAAATGAAAATCACGGACCCTAGAAAGACGGGCAATGTTATACTGCAAAGCATTTTAGGCTGTCTCATAAGGTCTGAGTGTGGCTACGGCAACAAAGTTTGATGATCAAACCAACAGTTCGCCACTAAACTGTAAACGTTAATAACTCAGTTCCACAAGGTCAGATCTTCATCATCATTGGCACATATGATGAAGACCACACCTTGAAGCTATACATACATCACTTCCTAAATTCGTCTCACGTTAGCTGTGTTCACACCAAAAGTCCACCTGGGTTCTTTTATGCAGCTGTGAAATGAGTCTCAAGGATAGTTTACAATTCATTTCAAACAAGAGTAGATCCAAGCAATGGCAATGGCAGCGCTGGAGAGAGCGATTAGCTGCCAATGAAGGTTTAGCAAATTTAATCAATGTCTGAAGAGGAACTCTGTTCCACTTTCCCTTTTGACTTCTGTCAGAGAGGTGGTGCAATGGGTGTAATGGCAGGTTGGACAGCTGAGTAAATTAAGTGTCATATCTAGAAACTATGTGTGTGTGTGTGTGTGCAAATAAAACCAACAGGGTGCATTTGCTCTATCCAAGATGGCCTTGTTTTTTTTACTTACAGTATTTACAACATACGGAAAATATTCCATTCCTAACACAATCTTTTGAAAACTACTTACTCAAAGAAGGTGGTCCACCCATTCTCATTGGTCTTGGTCGCCAGCAGTCCGGAGCTTCCATGGTAAGTCATGACCGCCAGTTCTTGGCCCTGTGCCGTGACACTTTTGAGAGCGTTGTTGGTGCCGATGGTGAACCAGAAGGTCTGTCCGTCAGGCACCATGAGCCACAGAGGCATCCCTGTGGTGTCCCGTCGGATGGTCACCACATTCTTGTTCTTATCCGTGATGCTGCTCAGCTCGCCGGCACCCGTGTAGGTGAGGTTGTACAGGTGGTCCCCCGTGGTCAGGCTTTGTGTGAAAATGTGGCTGCCGTTGGCGTCGAAGAGATAGAGCTCGTCTTTGATGGGGGAGGACACCTCGTACATGTTGAGGGGACTCAGGTAGGCTTTGTTCTTGCGCACGTAGCGGATGCGGATGTTGCCCAGATCGGCAATGTAAAGCTCTCCATCCGGGCACACCGCCAAAGAGGAGGGCGCGTTCAGCTTGGCGTCCTTGGCGTAGCCCTCGTCGCCCGAGTAGCAATCGCAGTTGGCGTCGTTCTTGCAGTCGCAGCCGCTCGGTGCCCCAGCCACCAGGGAGATCTCGCCGTTGGTGGACACCTGGCGGACTCTGTTGATCTTTTTTTCATCCGATTCTGCTATGTAGAGGATGCCGGTGTGGGACACGGCCAGCGTGTTGGCAGACTCCAGAGTGGCATGGATGGCCACCTTGCTCATGAGGAAGTGGTCGATGCCTGGCACTTGGCAGTGCATGGGCCTGCCCGCTACAATGCGCACTTGGTGGTTTTCGGAGATCTGGAGGACTACGTTATTGTCCAGGACGTACAGAGAGTTGTCCAAGGGACTCACCGCCAGGTCGGTAGGCCACTCGAGGCGCACCTAGACCAGAAAAACACAGAGAGCACGAGCATCTTTGTCACCAATCACAACCCATCGTGATAACGCCGACACAGCGACACACCGTACAGGAATCACATAATGTTGTAACATTGACGGACAGCGACAATTGCTTCCAACACAACAGGCTGGGGGATGTCAGTGCCAGGTGTTGAACTTCACACAGGCACCATCATGCCTTTCCTACGGCTCTGATACTAACTAAGAAGGTGGAGAATCAACTGCTCATTTTAACTGCCCCTGTTGGTGTTGTGGGATTGAGGCTCCGGAGAAAAATCGAGGCAAGTGCGGGAATGTTCCTCATCCAAATTCCACACAATTCGAACCCAGAACCACTTGGCAGGGAGTTAGAATGCTCACCACATGGTCCGCCATCCATCAAAACATGGTCAAGACAATTCTATATGGACCAATCAATGGATGGCAATGCGGGAGCGAATCGTACTACTACAAGTACAAGCAAATGGTGTTTTGGCTAAGACCACAGAAACCCAGAAAGACCAAGACTTTGAGGAAATGGGACCGAATTAAGACGGAGATATACGGCTTAACTTAACTGGTTAAAGGTTTGTTACTCAAGACCGGTCTTGAGATCAAGACCAAGACTATGAACAAAAAGGTTTCTTTATTGACCTGGACATTTCCCTTTGACAGGATGGCGGCCCCCTCAAGGGAGCAATCGCTGAAAAGTAGCTCCATAAAAAAACTGCTGCTGTCGCTGCGGTTTGAAGAAAAAGGTTTATCTTAAACATTAAAAAAAAAAAATCAACTAATCATCTGATAAGGAGCAAAGAATGTGTTAAAAGAGGAAACAGCGCCAAGACATGCTCTTCTACGATCACCGATGCTATCAATGGTGGCTGGAAAAGGGCAGCGTGACGACGGAAGAGGAGATAATCCCAAAGATCAGATAAACACCTCAGGAATGCTCGAACACATTTTCTTCAGGCGTGTTATTAATTTGCTTATAATAAGAGAGATTGCACGAGTCCTTGAGAAGTACACTTAGTGGCTCGCCTCTGGCCCTGCAAAATTATCCCACATTGTTCTTTATTAGTTAATAGCGCGTTTATAAACAGGCAGCATTGTACAATCCATCCAATCTGCAAAGGAATTATTCTTAAGAACGTATCATGAAGTGGCATTTTTCAGTTGAAGCAGCAAAATGGAGATTGATTAAAACCTCTTTTTAAAGCACACAAACAAAGTGCTCATTGTTTTAGCAAACCTGCTTAGATGCACGCATTGATTAAAACCTTTTATCTGACAAATGGCAACAACCATCAAGGCTGCACGCAAACACCACCATAACGTGTTTGGGGAAAAAATAGCAAACAAAATCTGGTTACATGGAAATACAATAGATTATCGACTGCTTAGATACAATACAATATTTGATGAAACTAAAATAAATCTTATTCCATGTGACAATTATGTAGTTGTATAATGTATAAGCCTATTCAACACCATCAGCTATTTATGTACACAAAAGATGATTTGGCAACAACTGTGATTGGCTGGCATCCAGTCCAGGGTGTACCGCACCCTGCCTCTCGCAAAGTCAGCTGGGATAGGCTCCAGTATACCCCCACGAGCCTCGTGAGGACAAGCAGCATAGAAGATGGATGGATGGATAAAAGGCAGCAAAGTGAAAACAAACTGATTATTTCTGCTTCCTGATTTGTAGTTTTCCCCAACGTAGAAACTCAGTTTGAATCAGAATCAGAATCAGAATCAGAATCAGAATGGCCTTTACCTGTCACTACAGTGTGGGACTGGCAAAAAATCTCGGCAACATAGGCACAAATAAACACTCTTGACAACAACATGAACTCGAGGATTTGCACCAGGGGAGGGAGGGAAAGGTGAGTGGAGGTGTTTCTAGTGCAAGCCGGCAGCCATATTTGGCCATGAGCTGTGGACCCCGCCCACGAGCACTGGGGGTATGGCAGCACGGGATGTGTGTGCGTACAGTATGTGCATGTATGAGAGTGTCCTTGGATGCATGTGTGTGTAGGCCTGAAGAAGTTCACCCAGCCTAGTGGCCAATCTTGGAGCCTCAAAAAATATATATCCCAAATGTCCAATGAATTCTAATGTTGTTACTGGTCTTGACTGACCTACTGGTCTTAAACCTGAGTCCCTTACTTTCGAGACAAAATAAATTCAGTTCTGAGACAAAATCAAGACTGGTCTTGAGATCAAGACCAAGACTATGAACAAAAAGGTTTCTTTATTGACCCGGACATTTCCCTTTGACAGGATGGCGGCCCCCTCAAGGGAGCAATCGCTGAAAAGTAGCTCCATAAAAAAACTGCTGCTGTCGCTGCGGTTTGAAGAAAAAAGGTTATCTTATAGATTTTTTAAAAAATCAACAAATCATCTGATAAGGAGCAAAGAATGTGTTAAAAGAGGAAACAGCGCCAAGACATGCTCTTCTACGATCACCGATGCTATCAATGGTGGCTGGAAAAGGGCAGCGTGACGACGGAAGGGGAGATAATCCCAAAGATCAGATAAACACCTCAGGACTGGAAATGCTAGAACACATTTTCTTCAGGCGTGTTATTAATTTGCTCATAATAAGAGAGATTGCACGAGTCCTTGAGAAGCAGGCTCGCCTCTGGCCCTGCTAAATTATCCCACACTGTTCTTTATTAGTTAATAGCGCGTTTCTATAGCACAATTCTAATTGCTATTGCCATAAACACTCCAATTAACCATAGTCTCCTATAGTCGCCGGGTGCATGGTCTAACAAAAGCAAATAAGGTCTCTCTAAAAAGTCACCAATTAGCACTGGGACATATCAATCAGTAGCAGTAACAGATGTGGCCGTAGGCAACACCCTGATGTAGTCTGAAGTATGATGAGCGCATGGTTGGCATCCAGCAGCTTCATCTAACTCTGGATGTGCTTTAAATTATTGGTTGCACTCCTCAGTCATGTGTGTGACCCGCGTCGTAATGTCAGCAGTTTGCTCCTTACTGCTATTCCAACATTGGTTCTTTTGCCTGCCGTGTTGTGCAATATATTTATTGACCATGTGGTCAATGAGAGATCGCTGGGATGTTGGGATTGGGTAATCTCCAGCGTACCCCCGCAACCCTAATTAGGATAAGCGGCATAGAAAATGAATGGATGAAAGGACTAACTGCCTACATAAGAGGATATTTACTTCACTCTTGTAACTTAGACACAAAGTCTGACTTTGTACACAAGACCCAGTGAAGCATTCATGTGCATAAACAGAATAAGAATAAAAGACTTGATGGAAGATTAGATAAAGCATGAGGCGCCAGTCAACATTCCAAACGGATTCATGATCTTCTTAGTACCATCATTTTATTACCTTTTAAAAGGGAACAGAACACATTGGTAAAGTCAGAAAAACCTTCCCATCTGCCATTAAGTGCATGTTAGCTAATTCTCTGCAGCCCTGGTATTGTATGTGCTTACGGCTCACTCTTCTGTTATAAATTGTTAAACCATTATTCATTCCAATTCTTTATTTACAGCTGATAGAATAAAATCATCTGGGTGGACGGGCCAGGTAACAACAGTTCTTGTTGCACTTTCTCATGCACCCTAAATCATTGTTATAATTATATAATATTGGGAAGTAACATCCTCTCCTCCAATTAATGCTATAATGAAGAGCATTTACACTACAGTAGTTATGTGAGCTGGCTCGCTTCTTTTTACACTTGCCAGTGTATTTGTGTGTGGTTTGTACTGCTGCATATAGTGGTCTCGTCAAAGTACACATCACAGAGTACTGCTATATATAGTGGTATAGTAAAAGCACATATCACATGCTGCATATACTGTAGTTGTGTAGTAAAAGTACACATCAAGTGTGTACACATCAAGTTAGTTACCGTAATTTCCAGTGTATAAGCTGCACCCACTAAATTTGGAGGAAAAAGCAGATTTGTTCTTATATAAGCCGCACTGGTGTATAAGCCACACATGTCCACGTCATAAAATGGCATAGTGGCGCCCACGAGTCCGTGAGGACAGGGTGTGGTGAGATTTTGCGGCTCGCGACTTGATCGTCCAACTTGCATGTTAGCTTAATTGGCGGCGAGGCATGAATGTGAGTGTGAATGGTTGTTTGTCTATACTGTATGTGCCCTGCCATTGGCTGGCAGCCAGTCCGGGGTGTAGCCCGCTTCTTGCCCAAAATCATACCCCTGGGATAATTAGGATAAGCGGCATAGAAAATAGATTAGAAAATGGCAATCTTGGCGGTATATTTATGGTGTTTATTGAATCATTCCAAATCCAACAATGTTTTTTGCAAACGGTTAGCAAACGCCGAGAACGATGGCTTCTCTGCGTGTTTCCTGAACTTTTTTTTGCATTTGTGATGGACTATCTTAGTAATCACATTTTCCGAATTACATATTAAAGCATTACTAGTAGTTCTGAAGTATAGAAGATGTCAGAAGATTAGAAGATGACCACACCAAGTATCGTGGGAATAGCAGTTTTTAGCCACATATTAGCCGCACTGGTGTATAAGCCGCAAGGTTCAAAGTTTGAGAAAAAAGTAGCGGCTTCTACATCGGAATTTACGGTATTAGCGTTCAAGTAGAAGACCGGCCTCCATATTGTTTTCCAATCATTTAAAGCGTCTGTCAGGTTATTGGTCATCTTTTTCCATCCCTCGCTGCTCCTTTCAAGTGCTACCTTTCAGTGAAACACAAAAGCGGCGCTCACATGTCATGGAATCATCCCACACAAACCCTTCATAATGATGCCGCGTATGACAAGCCCCCCCAATCCTCCCAACCCGCCGGTGGATGAAATGCATTTACTTTACCAAAGCAAGGGGAGACTTTCTCATTCCTTAAAACCTATTTCTTGTCACCGCTGCCGGTTAAATATTTCATGAGGCGAGCGCCGGGCGGCTCGGGGGAGACGCCGCTACGGCGTTTACGCCACTTTGACTGATTAGGGGGGTTCTGGCCGAGGTGCTGTTCAATATGCTATAACCTGGGGTGTTCAAACTTTTTCTACCGAGGGCCACATAGTAAAAAATGAAAGGATGGACATTTTGTAAAGCAACACATTAGTTATATACTGTATATATTTCATCTCAGCTTTGCCATATAGATGAAAAAACATTATATTAATATCAACTTCACTCTTTGCCTCTTTTTTTCCCCATTTTTGCTGTTTTTTTTCTTAGTAGTCATAATTTTTTTTGTAAAGTTATGACTTTATTCTCATCATATTTTGACTTTATTCCCACATTGTAACTTTTCCCCAACCTAATTTTCCAAAACTATTAACTATTGTTAAAACTGTCAATAAGTATTACGACTTTAAGAAATTAACAGATTTTTCTTTAAAAGGCCACTTACATCATTTATCACCTTTGCTTAAATATGTTCTATATTGTTTGTAATTATGTTCTACGTTGTTCATTTTTTGAAAGCGAACGGTAAATTCCTAAAATTACATTTATAGTATGTGGCGGGAAGCCAAGGACTGAACGCCTTAGAAAAAGGGCATTTCCCAAGTGACATAGGTGAAGGCGCAGCTCTCAGCTAATGCCTAGTAAACAAACCCTTCTAGAGTTAGCTCGTCGACTGTGTTCGGTATATTTTTCATCGAAATAGTAGTCATGCCAAAACGTTGTGTTGCTGCTGGATGTTCACAGTATCCGAGTGATACTACAAGTTTTCTTCTCCAAAAAATGAACGAAGCAAGTGCAGAGACCCAAGAGACAGATGGACGCCCACCTCGAGTTCTGTTCTTTGCAGTGATCATTTCACTGATGACTGCTATGAAGGAACACCTTTACAAGAAGCATTTAGCTTGAAAGTACGGTATAAATGCATTTTGGATGCTAGGATGCTATTCATGATGCTCGCATATACTGTATGCTACACAGGAAAAACGGAGGAGGACGGCGTCAAAGTTGCCACAGAACATTGTAAGTCATGTCTTATTTACATATTATATTCTAAACACTATGTCACCATAGCGACAAGCATTCAAAGCATTATACATGCTATAAAACATACTTTCACAGCGATAGTTTGACAGTGGGGGGCGGGGCAGCGATGGCAATGAAATACACAATAAAAAAGGCTCTAAAGACCACTTTACGCTCATTAAGAGACTGACTAAAACAATTGAAGGATCAGCAACTCCAGAGTCATTTACCATTACCATTCTGTGTTTGAAGCCGACCAATCTTCATCTCCACGCATTTGTCATCGGACACCTCTGCATCGGACATGCTAGTTCCATCGTCGGTGGTTCAAATAAATACGGCTTAACTCCATGTTCTGCAACCCTTCTATTTCATCTCCAGATGTTTCTTCCTCCTTGAAAACTATTGACACATCGCTGAAATCTTTGCTATAATCACTGTAAACATCTTCTGTCTCGTGATTGTTTACTCTGCTTAAGATGAGAGCTGCGCCTTGAGAACCACCGCTTTTCTAAGGCGTTCAGTGCATCATGGCTCCCGTCACGTACTATAAATGTAATTTTTAGGAATTTATCGTTTGCATTAAAAAAACGAACAACATAGAACATAATTGCAAACAATATAGAACATATTTAAGCAAAGTTGCTAAATCATGTTAGCGACCCTTTAGTATTTCAACTCTTCCAAAAAATTTCCAAATATTACAACTTTATTTTGTTTTGTTTGTTTTCTCATATTACAACTTAAAAAACTACATATTTTTCTTTAATATTTCAAATCTGTGCTTCTAAAATTACTTTATTTTTCCTCATATACTACATAGTTTAATCTCATAAAACTGTGTTTTTTTCTAAATAGAATATGACGTTTCTCTCTTAATATTTTGACTTTATTCTTGTAAAATCACAGCGTTTTTTTTCTGTTTTTTTTTTTACAATCATTTCGACTTTTTTTGTAAATGTTCTGCTTGTAATTCTTACTTTATTCTTGTAACATTAAAACTTTTTCCACAACCTAATTTAAAAAAAATATTAACTTTGATATTTTGTTTGTTTAAAAAAAGACTTAAAAAAACATTTTTTCATTAAGATTTCAACTTTATGCCACTAAAATATTATTTTTCCTCATATTGTGATTTTCTTGTAAATTTTCCTCTTGATATTTTGACTTTATTCTTGTAAAATGACTGCAGATTTTTTTCAGTTTGATCTGATCTTTTTTTGATCTGATCTTTGATCTGATCTTTTTTTGTTTGAGCACTGCTATTATTTATTAATTTTCTTGTTGAATTATATTATTAGAATGTGCCACGAGTAAATAAAAAAGAGCTGCAGGCCACAAATGGCCCCCGGGCCGCATTCTGGACTCCCCTGCTGGAACACAGCGCCTGACACTGCAGGAAAAGCAACAGACAACAAAGCCAATAAACGCTAAATAAGAAGAGTCTATTTTTATTTGAGGCCACTGTCAAGCAGCAATCACTTCACAGCAGCGTGGAATGTCCTTATTTGAAGTGTCAACACGAAGGAAGCTGCAAACACTCCTGAAATATGCTCCATCATCTCCTTCTAAGGCACGCTTTGCCTCCTGCTTCAAGTCTGAACTCGGCAGGGGGGCCGCGGAGGTTTGTCAAGACATTAAAGACCCAAATGCAGATTTCTTTAAAAAAAAAAAAACAAACATTGAGGAGCGACTAAGACCACGGCCGGAACAAATGACTCACAGGCAAGGTCAAGTGTTGTCCTTGCTGCCTGCTAGCAACGAAAAAAGGATGAGATGATGCTTTGTTGTCCTTCTTACATGAAAAACATGCATCAGTCCACCTTTTTACTGGAAGACACCATTTTTACCAGGTTGCTTTTCTGGATCATCCCGGTATATTCTGCCTATTGTGCTATTTTTCTTCTATTTTTGTATATATCAGGGGTGTCCAAAGTGTGGCACAAAGTTCACACTTTAAAATTTAAATGTAACAAAAACATTTTACAAGAAATGTACAATAATTTTACAAAAATAAAGTCAAAATATCAAGAGAAAAAAGTTGTAATTGTGCAAAAAATAACATTGTCATATTATGAGGGCAAGTTACTTCATTTTAGTAGCATAAAGTTGAAATATTCAAGAAACATTTGTTTTAGTCGTAATATTATGAAAAATAAAGAAAACAACAAATACATTTCTGGAAAATGAGGCTGCAATATAATTACAGTGTTATGAGAATAAAGTCATAATATTATGGGGATAAAGTTATAATAATATGGGAATAAAGTTATAATACTATGGGAATAAAGTTATAATACTATGGGAATAAAGCCATAATATTATGGGAATAAAGTCAGAATAATATGGGAATAAAGTTATAATATTAAGGGAATAAAGTCAAAACATTGTGGCAATAAAGTCATAATATTATGGGAATAAGGTCATAATATTATGGGAATAAAGTTTCAATATTCTGGGAAGCAGTGGCGGAGCTACGGGGTGGGGGGGGTGTCCGTGGCCACCCGTGTTCACTCTCCGGCCATCAGGATAAGTGATAACCAAGACAGGGTCCCACAACAGAGGCACAATTTTAGTCAAAAACTGAATCGCGGGGTGTTGAATAACCGAGATTTGACTGTGTCAAAGGTAGGCGTGTCCAAAGTGCAGCTTGGGGGCCATTTGTGTTTTTTATTGGCCCTTGGCGCCACTGTGTGAAATGGAACACACCCACTTCCTGTTGTGCTGAAAGCAGTTGTTGGCATCTGAAGTGTTTTATACGTCACACCAAACTGATACGCCTATTTTGCAGGATTTCTGTGTGAAAGGAGCTTTGGTTTGACAATTTCACATTTTTATTCCCTATTAAAAGCTCAAAGAAGACAACCAATGCCGGGACAGCAGTGTGAAGTACTTCTCCTGCCCTGTTGTGGTGTACCAATTTTGCAGGATTTCTGTGTGAAAAGCGCTTTGCCCATTCTAATGTAACACAAGACAAACTCAGGTGATTTACCAGACAGGAAGTAGCGCACAAAGCAAGCAAAGCAAGTTAAACCTGCCTTGGTGGAGGTAATCAAGGCAGTCATGGTTACCATGCCAAAGTGACGGAGAGCCTCCTCCAAAAGCGCTGCTATCAAAGCGAGGGCCTGGTAAGCGTTTGAAGATGGATGAATATTTCATGGATGCTTTTTACTGTCTGAGTGTCTTTGGCAGGCCTAGTGCCGCCCCCCCCAATCCAGCTCCAGCCGGGTCCGCCCGCCTCCTTGCCGAGGCGCTCGCCATCTATAGGCCGTGTATGCACGCCTGAGGTGAGGCGGTGGTGGGGGGGAGAGGAGAGTTTGGACAGCAGCGAGCATGAGGTCGTGAGGGGGAGGGAGCTCCCCCGGGGCGGCAAATGGGCATCTGGAGGATTTTCTTCTTGAGAAAATGTAATTTTACACGCTGTAAACGTCCGTAAAGCAGCGCCACGCGGCAAGCACGCCTGTCAGCCTCCTTCTCGGCCATCAACCCTAATTACACTTGACACGCCAGTAAAGCCGCCTCATGAGCTCATACCATTTCCAAAAAAAACCCAAAACAGTGGAGGTCCATGGAGGTCCGACAATGACAGTGCGTGATACCAAGGGAAGATGTCAGCATATCTTGCAAGATTTTAGCTCGTGAGCTTGGAAAGGAAGGACAACAAGTGTGCTTTACTTATTCTTTGGCTACCCATCAGGAAACAAATGTGACGCTAACCATAGAGCCTGAGTATGAACATATTGTGATGTAGCGCTGAAAGTGGTGCATGCAGCTCCAGCCTGGCTGCTCAGCACAACATGGCCAAGTAATGCCAAGCAATCAATAACAATGACCCGAATATGATAGACAATCTTATGTTTGGTTTTGCCTTTTAGCGGCGGTTGCTCGCCCCAGCACTCAACCCCAAACACCGGGAACCTCATCACCCACCTACAAGTCAGCCGGTCGCTCACGATAACTAGCCGATAAGTCAACAATAACTTTGAAAGACTATAACGTGCGTCACATTGACTTTGTGTATGCGATATGACTTGCATCCTCCTTTTGGTTTTTGTGATAACTAGTAATACTGTAGTACTATACTACTAGTAATGTTATGCTAGTAGTAATACTAGCAATGTAACAGGAGAAAGTCAATAAGCAAGTGACCTCACCATGGTGTCCTTGCTGGGGGGTATTGGGGGCAGTGGGTGAGGGGGGGCATAGTGGTGTGATCCATCCATATGTGCACGTGCCTCAGTGAACATGCGTGCATGAATTGAGAGCCTGCAGGGTTATAGGTCATCTGCATCACCCTCCTACCTCTACCCCCCGCAGCTATAGGTCGGCATGCCTTCAGCTGCATGGGCCCATGGGGGCTGCAGCTCAACAGCGCCTCCTGTGGAGCCATCTGGCCCAAAACCCAAAGTTCCCAAAGCCCAACGAGTACACGTGAGTCAGGGAGTCACCTGAGAGATGTCCATGACGGCGTCACAGCTGAGGGGGCGGGCGGAGGTCAGGTCGTTGAAACCTAGCAGCGTGGAGATGATTCCGTTCTGATCAATTCTGCGAATCATGGTGCCGTCCACAAAGAAGATGATGCCGTACTTATCCACCGTGATGCCTGAAAACATAAATACTCATTCTTGTAGAAGAGCTGCATTCACATTCAAAGACGACACAATGAATGGTGCAAGCCCAAGTTGGATCAGCACCAATTATACACACATTTAGCCTCAATAATGTCATTAACATTCATCTATTATTCACCAAAAATGTCTTACAGGGTGAAAAGTACTCACACAAAATAGCAAATTGGTACTTTTTAGGATTTGCAGCAATGGAAACTGAACACTCAACATAACTGACAATGTACAGTATATACACTGTACTGATACTGCATATAGATACTTCATATAGATACTGTATGTACATACAGTATGCAACCTGGACAAGGTGCAATCATTTTACTTTTGCCTTAGATGATATAAATCACGGGTGTCCATCACAGCTTTGTCACATAGGTAAAAAAACATATTAATATCAACTTCACCCCCTTTGCTATTTTTTCCCCCATTTTTGCAGTTTTTTTTATTTTCCCAATATTTCAACTGACCAATAATCTTCGTAAATTTTCTTTTTGTAATATTATGACTTTATTCTCATAATATTTTGATATTACATATATATATATATATATATATTATATTAAAACCTTTATATTAAAACCTTTATATTAAAACCTTTTCCCTGGATGTCGTTTTTCAAAAATATATCTAAATATTAATGAAACTATTATTATAAATATTTTTATGCTACTAAAATGACAATAAAATATTACAAGTTCACTCTTAAAATTGTGACTTTTGTTCTTGATAAAAGGCACCTTTTTCCTTTTAATGGTTTGACTTCATTCTCGTAAAATTAAAACAATTTTTCAATTTCGGCTGTTGTTTTAACACCCCAACTAAGTTTCTTTTTGTAAATTTTCTTCTTTTAATTATGACTTTATTCCCACTATATTTTGACTTTATTCTCATAACATCTGTCTTGGCTCATTTTTGCTTTTGTTTTCTTTTTAAATGTTTGTAAATTTTCTTTTCATAATATTTTATTTATTTTTTCTTTCATATTTCATTATTATGCTACTAAAATGACATTTTTCCTCATAATATTATCGGCAAAATTCCAACTTTTTTGTCTTAATATTTTAAATTTATTCTTGTAAAACGATTGCTGATTTTTCCATTTTTGCTACTTTTGTTTTGTTTTTTACTGTGCTCTGACAGCCCTGACATATACTGTATACTTTCAACAGTATTTCATTGTATTCATTTATTTATTGATATCCACTTAATTCTTGTATTTGACATGATTTGACATGATGATTCTTTGTCATACGTGTGTACTGTGTGCCGTGCTGCTGTATTGTCTTGTATACTGCATACTGTGTTGCTGCTATTGGAACCGTCACACCCCCAAGGGATCAATACAGATCACTCCAATCCAACCTAAACACAAAGTTGGCATGAAGAAGAAAAAGTCAACTCCAATCATCTTGTTGAGTCCACACTGTGCAGTACACGTGTGTACTTTTGTGTTTACTGCGTACTTGTGTATACTGTGTGTGTCTCCTCCTGATATTCAAGGCCTGTCACAATATTTCAGCGTCTCTTGCTGCGACAAAACGTGTTATTTTCAAAGAAAAACCCGGCCGATGGATTTTCTTTCTTCTTCTTTGTTGTTTTTTTTTTAGCGCTTCTCGGTGAGCGTGATTTCAGCGAGTATGAATCACAATGTCATCCCGGCGGAGAACAAAAAGTGTGCGAGCGTGTGATCAAATGACTAACGCGTGGTCCAAATATAGAAAAGCAGGAGAAAAGAGACGACACCGGGGAGCACGTGGCACTCATTTGGAAATTGATCAAGTATAATGAAGTGTTGGGATACGGTAAGCTAGTGATGCTTGCATTAAATCAAATATTAGCTCTGTTAATGACATTGTGCTTTTACTGCTTCATTGTTAAAAATCACTTGTAATAATCCGATAACATTAAAAATAATAATAATAAAAAAAACGTTCCAGTGAGGCGAGATTATGCGTACTGTGCGGGTGAGCACATCAAGCGCTCTTTTTTTCTCCTGCCTGCGACGTTAATGACCTGTTGTAACTTCCCATGAGCTTGCGAACAAACCTTCACTGTCCGAGGAAGACATTTTGCGTGCTAGTTGTACAAAATGCTCCGCGATGAGACGGAAAAAACACATGGAGCTCACAAAAAAACCTTATCATACACCTGAAACGCTAGCGCCGGGGCTTTTGAAAAGTGCAAAAGGTTTGCCAAAGATGACCGTGGCCTCACACCGGCTGCTCGGAGCGTGTGCCCGAATACAGTGCACCTTAGTGGGCCATGCCAAGTGGCTCCCTCCGCTCTATACTCTGGTCCTCCTGATAGTAGTGATGTGCTAGTAGTAATGTCATATTTGATTAGAACAAATCAATTTAATTCAATTTCAATTTAAAAAGTAGATATAAAAAAGCATTCTGTTCCAGAAAGCAGTAAGTTATCGGTAATGGTTTGAAAAAATAAAACATATTTCTTTAATAAAAATTATGTTTTCTCAAAAACAATTTTTACAGTGGTAATTTCATGAGAAACTAAATTAGGTTGGAAAGAAGTTATGTTACAACAATGAGATCAAAATATTTTGGGATAACGTCAAAATTCACAACAATTAAGTAGAAAACATCTTTTAAATGCAAAAATTAGCAAAAAAGTTAAACGGATAAAAGAGCAAATTATTGAACTTAATAATAGGCTTTGTCACTTCCAGTATGACACAAAGATTCAGAGGGAGGCTGTTTTGTCTTGAAACACATTGAAAATGGGTTGCTTGATAAAATGTAATATATCTAAGAGGCCCCCGCATACGTTGATTTTTCAGTATGCGACCCTCGGTGGAAACATTTGGACGCCCGTGGCCTACAGGAAGCTTTTTCAAGTATAAAAATGGAGAAATGCAATAAAACACAAATATAAGACATTTAGACGATGCATTCAAAAACGCTGTGATAATATGTAGTATTTTACACTGGTCACCAGGTGTCAGTAATGTTACTTTAATGTTGGCTCAGACACACAAGCACCAGACAGGCTTTTATTATATTACTGCAACACACACACACACACACACACACACACACACACACACACACACACACACACACACGCACACACACACACACACACGCTGTCTCATATGTCTTATTTTCTCTGATGATGTCTACTATATTGGGTAATAGGACTGTAAAGGTGACTATAGGGGTGTTATTTCATGTCTAGAGGGCTCTAATATAATGTTCACAAGCGTATTTAGAAGGTGGTAAACAGGTCTTCTATGTCTAATATGTCTTATTTTCTCTTATTATGTCTACTATATTGGGTGGCAGGACTGTAAAGGTGACTATAGGGGTGTTATTTCATATCTAGAGGGCTCTAATAATGTTTAAAGGCGTATTTAGAAGGTGTTAAACAGGTTTTCTATGACTAATGTGTCTTATTTTCACTTATTATGTCGACTATATTGGTAATAGGAGTATAAAGGTGACTACAGGGGTGTTATATCATGTCGAGAGGACTCTGGTAAAGTTAAAAAGCATATTTAGAAGGTTGCAAACAGGTTTTCTATGTCCAAAATGTCTTATTTTTATCTTATTATATCTACTATATTGGGTAAACATGTTCTGCCAACTCACCTCTCGGGTTGGTGAGTGTGGCCTCCACGGCCTTGCCCCCGTCCCCGCAGCGGGCATCGTCATACGGGAGGCACTGGTCGCCAGTGCCCGCGACCAGCTCCAGGTTCTTGGCCACGTCTTTGACCACGTTCAGTGACTTGACCTTAAAGACTTTGCGGCTGCTGGTGTCTGAGAGGTACACGACGCCGTTGACGGGGCTGGTGGCCAGGTAGTACTTGTGGGCGGGGCTGTTGCTGTTGTTGTTGAGGAGGCAAAGAAGAAACAAGTCAACGACAGCAAAAAGAAAAAAAAAGAAACAATGCAATTAAAATAGATTCAAAAGCCATTTAGGCTGTCAATCGGAGACAATTACAGTTTGAAGCAAAGACGAGAGGAAAAAGGGAAACAATGAGATTAAACATGGCAAAACAAAGGCAGATTAAAAACGACAGCGGCGGGATAAACAATACCCGCAGCTTTGTTAGAAATCCCTCTTGTCAAACTCAAGCAAGCCCTGCTCCCTGCTACAAAATGCCTTATGTCTGGATAAGATCTGCTCACAGCACACACATACTTTTAATGACCACCAGGAGACAAGGGTGTCAAGGACACACACACACGCACATACACACACAAACGGCGGCAGTGCACGGGAAATGCTAATGAGGACACGCTAACCTGAGAATTCCCTGTTCCACCTAAATCACACCATGCAACCCTTGTTTTTCTACTTCAACATCCAATCAAAAGACAGAAAAAAACAACAACTTATGTGATATCATGTTGGAATGTGTGCAGTATCATACAGTACGTGTGCATCATGCCAACATTCGCAGGCAAATATTTAATGAACTGATTAATTTATTTTTGAGGCTCATCTTTGTACTTTTTGCTAATGAATACTTTTGTTGATGAAGGCTTCTATGAAGGGATCGAACATGTAGTGATACCTTCACTCCCGCCCTCTGCAGCTTCTTGCTTCTTCTTTTACACCACGGGTGTCCAAACCTTTTTCCAGGGTAAAGCAACACATGTAGATATGCTAAGAAGTTATATATATTTCATCTCAGCTTTGTCATATACATGAAAAAATATTATTGATGTCAACTTCACTATTTCCTCTTTTTTCACACATTTTTGCTGTTGTTTTTCTAAAAAAACAACTTTCTTCTAAAATAATCTTCGTACATTTTTTTGTTGTAACATTATCATTCTATTCCCATAACATGATAATTTTTTCCCCAACCAAATTTACCAAAAAAAATACAACTTTTTTTGTTTTGTTTTGTTTTGTTTTTCATAACATTAGAACTAAAAAAAAAAACATTTTTTTAAATATTTCAAGTCTATGCTATTAAAATTACATTATTTTTCAGCATAATATTATGACTTTATTTTTTGTAAAACTATGATTTTTTTTCTTCATTAGAATATGACTTTCTCATGATATATATTCATACTATATTTCTCATATTTCTCAACATTTTGACTTAATTCTTGTAAACTTACAGCAATTTTTCCATTTCAGATGTTATTTTTTTTAATATTCAAATTATTTCCACTTTATTTTCTTGTCATAATTATGACTTCATTCCCATAATATTTTGACTTTATTCTCATAACATCTGAATTTGTCTTTGCTCTTTTTTCCCCATTTTTGCTTATTTCAATTTTCTCTCTCCAAATAATCAACTTTTTTTTCTTAAATAATCTTTGTAATTTGTTTAATATTATGTAATATTATGAATACTACACACTATATGAATACTACATACTATTTTGAATGTGTCTTTTGAATGCCTTATATTAGTATTTTATTTCTTTTAGCCGTTTTAATGGTTGAAAATGCTTCATGAAAGCAAAAAATGCGTAAAGCGTGCTTAAATTTACATATTTTTGGCTAATAACAGACCCTATTCAACCACAAAAAGGCACGATTTTTAGTTAATATACAGTATTTCAGAAAAAACATGATGGAGGGAAGCCACAAAATTCAAAGACTCACTACGTTTACATGCAGTCAATTTTCGGACTAAGGTCAATATTCGGAATAACCCGTTTACATGCGTGACGTGAAAAAAAACACCACCACCACCGGCACGGCGAATAATGAACGCCTTTGTTTGCGCTTTGACACGATTCGGTCTCACTTTCTTCAATAATGGAAGGCGAGAACATGAAGAAACGGAGCTGTGCCATCCACATCCATGCTATATAACCCCACAGGCCCCCGGACACCTTTGAAGATGCGTTCGTACAAACCCTGCTTTGCGTAACTTCTCGCTCAACTTCTGACAGATTTCGCTATTGGTGTCAATAAAATACATACCGGTAATCTTCCTGTCTTTCACCACACTAACGAGGCGGCTTGTTTCCCCCTCGCTCCAAAAGTGTGGGGTTTTTCGTGTCGGCATGTTTACAAGTAGTTCCTGCCAAAACACAAGATTCCTTCCGAATAGACCACAAATTCATGTTCCTTTCCATCGGGATATCCCGATACGTATGTGTGTACATGACCCGATGTTCGGGTTAGAACAGGAGTAACCCAGGGGTAATATTCGTGTTTTTAAAAACTGGTTATTGCTGTTTACATGGCCGTGTGCAACCGGATTATTGCTAATATGATAGGGTTTATTTGACTGCATGTAAACGTACTCAGTGTAGTGGTGAGCGATTACTGTACTTGGAAATAAAAGCTACTCTCATATTCATCTTTTGACGTCATAAACCAAATGTTTTCAGTCTACTGTGTTCCAATACGTCTGAATATGTTAGATATCTGGTGGGGCAAAGATGTGTATATATGACATAGCAAAGCCTTTCCATTCCACACAAAAACGAGGGTATGAAGCACTTTGGATTCAACTGTATTGTACGTCTTTGCATTAATACATTGTCCCTCACTATATTACGATTTTCATTAAATAATTAAGAAATAATTATTTGATGATGGCTGTTTTGTGGTTGGCTATGGCCTATTATTAGTCAAAAAATATATTGAAAGACAAGTTACTGTATATGTAGTATTCTGGTCATGAGACATCAGTAATGTTATGAGACATGAGACGGACGTGCCATGGCGGAGACAGGCATGCCATGACGGAGACGGGCATGCCATGACCGAGATGGACGTGCCATGGCGGAGACAGACGTGCCATGGCGGAGACGGACGTGCCATGGCGGAGACGGACGTGCCATGGCCGAGACAGACATGCCATGGCTGAGATCGAGTATAAAAAAGGTTCTAATATCATTCCGTGTGGAAGTGGTATGTTTTTGGCTACTTTGTCAAAATAAGTCAATTGGAGAGGCTAAATAGATAGCGCATTAGCTAGTTATGCTAGCTTGCTATGCTAGCTTATGTCCCTGCAGTGGCCTGAGCAATGTGATGTAAACAAAGAATCACAGGAGTGTAAAAGTGACTACAGGCTTGTTATTTCATGTCTAGAGGGCGCTAATATGTTAAAACCCGTATTTAGAAAGCTATAAAAAGATTTTCTATGCTCTAACTACAAAACTATTGCCTTCATAAATAAGGAATCCTACTTCATGGAAATGCACTTATCACGGTCGGGTGTGGAACCAATGAAGCGCCATAAACGAGGAATGACTATGAAAAAGCAGTGCAGTTGAGTCCTTTGAGGTTGTGTCAAAGATAATGTGAGTTCTCAAGCATCAGGCCCGATGAGCATTAAGCAGGGAGCTGTCAGCAGGATGTCATTCACACCGGATTAAAACACAATCTCGACGCTAACCTTGAGGCGACTTTCAGGACGCCATTGCTTTTCTTTTTTTTGTTTTTTTGGGAACGCCACAACAAGGAAAGTCAGTGTTGAGATTGTCAACATGATTCCTCATGACACTTGACCTTCAATGAACGGACTTGACAGGACAGCTCGGGCGCCACCCACTTTGACGAATATCAGGTAGCGGTTTGCAGCGTAGGATTCTACTAGGTCACTAGTCCGCCTCGGTGACTGGATTCTGTACCGGTAGGCGACCATGGATCCAAGGAGCAATCAGCCCATAGCTTATCAGGGAGCGGGTGCATGTAGAGCAGCATCGCTTTCAAACTACAGGAGGCGCTGACCTTGAGGTACGGCTGCGCGTGCCATCCATATTCACCGACAACATCTACTTTGTGGGAGATAATTGGATTTTGCCGCATGCTGCTGCAGAAATAGGGGGAGCGTGAAGGGACATCCTTAGCGGGGGGTCAATGAACATGGCGGGGGAGTCAGCCACCTCCCGGTACTGTATCACATGTATGTGGCTCGCTCATCAACTGCAGGATTTTACACCGACGCACGCTGTTTTTTTTCCTCCGATAAATTTCCTTTTTATGATGCAAATGTCCTGCAGAACAAAAAGACGTCTATTTTAGTCTGGCTCGTAAGCCAACCGTTTGTGTTTGTCGTCCCACCGTGTCCTCAATATACAAACACAACATGTAACACAAGGGTGTTCAAAGTGCGGCCCAGGGGTCACTTGTGGCCCATTGTAGTTTTTTTTTTCATTGGCCCGAGGCACATTATAAAAATACAATTTAACAAGAAAACTAAAAAAAAAAAAAAAAAAAACTACAGCAAAATGGAAACCTTAACAGTAATTTTACAAGTCAAAAAATTTAGAGGAAAAACTTGTAATCTAACAATAAAAACTCTGAATTTTCCAAGAATAACATTGTAATATTATGACGAAAAATAAAATAAATTTAATTAGCATAAAGTAATTATATTATGGGAATAAAGTCATAATATAATGAGAGGAAAATGAACAAGAAGAGAGTTAATGTTCCCTCGCTACATCGCGGTTCACCTTTCGTGGACTCGCTGAATTTATTTTGTGTCTTTTTTTTTTTTTCGCCTATGAAAGAGCATTGTGTTCTGTGTTCTGTGTCCTGATTGGCTAAGGGAGAACCCACACATTGTGCTCTACGTCCTGATTGGCTAAGGGAGAACCCACACATTGTTCTCTACGTCCTGATTGGCTAAGGGAGAACCCACACATTGTTCTCTACGTCCTGAATGGCTAAGGTAGAACCCATGCGTTGTGTCTGGCAAAAAAAAGTTGGACTTCTGGACATGCTGAAGAAAGGTAGAAGTTGCGGCTGTATAGCCGTTATGGAATAAATGAATCTTCGGTTCGAGGAGGAGGACAATATAACGACAGGAGAAATATGTTTTAACAAAGACACAAAAACGCTACAGTGAAATGGCGCCAGAATGAAGAGGCACGGTCAGAGGAGGCAACTTCCTGTTGTGGTCAATAGTTGCTAGCAAACTAGCTAAATGTGTGAGCTGCTTGCTATCCGCCAATAAACAATAGAAGAAGAAGCAGATAAGGACACGGAGGACGACAGCAGGAGCAAAATGTTTTTACAAGGATAGAAAAACGCTACAGCCAAACGGCAGCAGGACGAAGCACAGTCGAGGCGTGAATACCCGTGAGGCACTTAATTTCTTGTGTCCAACTTAATCCAACCTAGTAGACTAATCATTAAAATTCTAATGAAATTTGAACTTTGAGAGTGTTTAAACAAGAGAAAAAATGTTAATGCCTGTCTGAGAAAAGTGTATAAAGTGTATGGTGAGGGGTTTTACAGCCTTAAAACACATACAATCATTGTAAACAAATAAGTTGGCTACTTCGCAGATTTCGCTTATTATGGGCTATTTTGGGAAGCTATCCTCCGCGATAAATGGGGGAACACTGTAAACTTGCAATATTATGAAAAATTATATACTTTATTAGCATAAACTTGAAATATCTTTTTTTTAATTACAAATATGAGAAAAAAACAACAGAATACATTTGTAACTTTTGGAAAATTAGGTTGGGGGAAAAGTTAAATGATGGGAGTCAAAATATTGTGGGAATAAAGTCATAATATTTCAGGAAGAACATTTATAAAAAGATTATTTTCAAAGAAAGTTTAAATACTTGGAAAATGTAAAAAAAAAAACCCAACAAAAAACAGCAAAAATGGGGAAACAAGAGTGAAGAGTGAATTTGATAATAATAATAATAATAATATTCACCTTTATGACAAAGCTGAGATAAAATGCTGTATACAGTATATACTGTAACCTGTTAGCACAGCTACGTGTTGCTTTATGAAACATCAAAGTGGCAAAGTTGCATCCTCTCATTTTTCACTATGTGGCCCTCGCTGGAGGGAAAAAGTTTGGACACCCCTGGTATAACGTATTAACAAGTTCGCTGAGGTGGATAAACATAGCGCCACCTAGCGGTACGGAGGCGTACTTCCACACAAGTCCACTTGAAATCGTCTCACTCTTGTCTTCGTAAGAAAAGCTCAAACTCTGATGACCACATTTTTTGTGTTTGTGATGCCAGCTTTCTAATTGCATTATAAAAAACAGCAAAATATTTGGACTTCACGTCAACAAGGTCGACTTACAAGATGGAGAAAACGTCTAGATTGAAAGTACATAGAATCTACACAGCAGTTGCTGCACCGCTCTAGAAAGTGAAAGTGAGTTAAACTTGCAAACTTATGATGATATTAATAATTATTGCTACATTAGCCAACACAAGCATGTCAAGGGTTGTATTTCTTTAAGGTTTCACTTTCAGCTTTTAAGAGCACAGTTGCAAATCAAGCTATTGAGTTTGTGAACGTGAGAACCTGGAGGTCAATTTTCCCTCGGTGAAAAAATTTGAATGTAAGTGGCTGGGAGAGAGAAGTCAGTGGAGAGCTCCCGGGTGTTTGCTATTGTGCTCGCTGGTGAAACGAGGGGCCAGCGACCGGCATGACTCGGCTTTTCATTCTCTGTTTGACCAAATGTTCGCGCGCAGGAGTCGTGACCTTGTGATAGGAAATCAATCAGGAGGCTTTTTTTCCTGAGACAGCGAACGCGAGATGCTTGTATCTTTTAAACGGGACCATTTATGGCATCTTCTCCAAGGCTGCCTTCTATTCTGAAGATGGCTGGAAATGTACACACCACAATGTATACCATCGGATATCTGTGAAAAGCAGTTTGACGCCACTGATCTACATCGTATTCCTCAAAAAATGCAAAAACCGTAACCAACAAAAACTCCAAGACAAAAAGTGAGGTTCATACTTGGCAACCCTCTCATTTTCCCCAAGAAATTCACCTATTTTGCATTTCCTTCCCAGCGCCTTCCCATTTTAATGCTTTGCTGTATTTTAACATTCTTGTAAAAATAAAATAAAATCTGTTCCAGTCCACTTGGACCACTGGGGCAGCCAATGGGCAGCCTTTATTATAATACTGTACTGTATGTGTAGTAGACTAGTCGATATCAATGGGCAGTGTTATCATACTGTAGATGTAGTAGAAGAGTTGAGTTGATATCAGTGGATACTGTAGATGTTGCAGAAGAGTTGAGTTGTTATCAATAAATACGGTTGATGTAGTAGAAGAGTTGATATCAATGGGCAGTGTTACAATACTGTAGATGTAGTATAGTTGAGTTGATATGAATGGATACTGTCAATGTAGTAGAAGAGTTGATATCAATGGGCAGTGTTATTACTGAAGATGCAGTAGAAGAGTTGATATCAACGGGAAGTGTTATGATACTGTAGTTGTAGTCGAAGAGTTGATATCAACGGGAAGTGTCATGATACTGTAGCTGTAGTAGAAGAGTTGAGTTGATATCAATGGATACTGTACATATAGCAAAAGACTTGATATCAGTAGGCAGTGTTATGATACTGTAGTTGTAGTAGAAGAGTTGATATCAGTGGGCAGTGTTATGATACTGTAGATGTAGTAGAAGAGTTGAGTTGATATCAATGGATACTGTACATGTAGTAGAAGATTTGATATCAATGGATACTGTAGATATACTAGAAGAGTTGAGTTGATAGCAATGGATACTGTAGATGTAGAAGATTTGATATCAGTGGGCAGTGTTATGATACTGTAGATGTAGAATAGTTGAGTTGATATCAATGGATATTGTAGATGTAGTAGAAGAGTTGAGGTGACATCAATGGATACTGTAGATGTAGTAGAAGAGTTGAGTTGATATCAATGGATACTGTAGATGTAGTAGAAGAGTTGAGTTGATATCAATGGATACTGTAGATCAGAGGTCACCAACGTTTTTCCTTGTGAGAGCTACTTTTACAAAATGAAAATGGCCAAGACCTACGTACTCATTTTTGTAACATTTATTTTCAGAGCTTATTTTAAACCCAAACAAAGCAAATATGCTTGTTTTACCAGAACATGAACAAAATGCTGGTGTCCACAACTCACATGTTGTATTTCACAATGCATTTCTTTCTACTGTTCTTTCATTATTAACTGAAAACCTGAATGAAAAGCAGGCTTGCGGGCACCTCATGTGGTCGTGGGGGGCTACCTGGTGCCCACAGGCACCACGTTGGTGACCCCTGCTGTAGATATAGTAGAAGAGTTGAGTTGATATCAATGCATACTGTAGATATAATAGAAGAGTTAAGTTGATATCAATGAATACTGTAGATATAATAGAAGAGTTAAGTTGATATCAATGAATACTGTAGATGTAGTAGAAGAGCCACAACCCCAGTGATCCAAAGATGAAAGATAAAATAAGGGAAGACTGTCAGCTTTAGGAAGATGAAAATGAAGCAGACATTTTCTTTAGTGAGTGAATCATCTTCCTTGGAAGTGTGAATTGGGGTCAAAGGTTGACTGGGACACTGACTGTGTGTGTGTGTGTGTGTGTTCCTCCATGTCTTACCTATGCCTGAAGTCTTTATTTCTGCCAAGAGCAGCAGGCAGAGAGGAAAGGAAGACGAGAGTAAAATGTTAGTGGTAGTAGTAGTACTGTAAGAGAAGACAATAAATGTTAGTAGTAGTAGTAGTATTAGAGGACAAGAGAGTAAAATGTTAGTAGTAGTAGTAGTAGTAGTATTGGAAGACAAGAGAGTAAAATGTTAATAGTAGTGTTGTTGTAAGAGAAGACAGTAAATGGTAGTAGTAGTAGTAGTAGTAGTAGTAGTATTGGGAGACGAGAGTAAAATGTTAGTAGTAATAGTAGTGTTGTTAGTAGGCAGAATGAATGAAAGGGAAGCTTGTGTTTGCATTAGCAGAGACATTGATCTTTTCCTGGAAAAAGCCCTCAGTGGAGTGGAGAAGCTCCACTTCAGGTTGAAGCTGGCCAGGACCGTTCATCTTGCTCCTTGAGGGCTTTTCCATCCATCTCAATCCACCTCCCATTCTTTATGACCTTTATTCTTGCTCACGCCCTCGTGGCTTACCTGAGCTCCAGCACGCTGGTGACGTTCCCCGTGGTGTAAATCCTCCTCACGTAGTTGAAGTCGCCCACGTAGAGGCTGCCGTCCGAGCCGCACGCCAGCGCCACGGGGGCCAGCAGCTTGTTGCCCTCGGCCATGCCGTTGCAGCTGGGGCAGGAGATGCTGCGCCGGCGCCCGTTGCCCATCACGCTGCCGATGACGGGCGGCTGCTGCGAGATGAAGATGTTCTCCCCGTTGCCCATGTGCAGGATGCCTGACGAGGGTGCGGCAAAGACACACGTCAAGAAATGTAACCTGCTTCTGGCGAGTGCTAAAATGTGCATTTAGAAAATAATTTCAAAGTTGTACACTTCTTGTGTTTTACGGCAAACTAACTGCAATCAAAACAACACAACAATCACCTACCACTCTACATTGGTAGCAACGACCAAGCAAAAGTGGCCACAAGGTATGCTGGGTACTCAAGCAGCAACGGAACATGGTGCGATATTAAAAGTACGACATGTACATTATCTTTCAAATCAGTGCACACAGGAAACCTCATGAAGACATTTTTTAATTACCCGTGCGTGTTTTAACAAACGACTTTAAGACCTAAAAGTTAAAAAACAAGAGATGTCTTCACGCATTTGTCATGACACAAACCTAAAAGCATGGCCAGTTATGCAAATTTGACGATGATGTCATCTAGCGTACCCCCCTTCATGCAACCCACCACCACAGATTCATTGCAGTCCTGCGGGAAACACGCTACTGAGAAGTACACAAGTATATGATCATACATACTGTATACAACACCCAATATGTTACACCAGGGGGGTCCAAAGTGCAGCAAGAAAACAAAAAAAAAAACCAAAACAGCAAAAATGGAAACCTCTGCAGTAATTTTGCAAGAATAACAGATAGACAAATACAGATAGATGAGGAAATATAATTTTAGTAGCACAAAGTTGATATATTCAAGAACAAAGTCGTTTTTTAAAAGTCGTAATCTTATGAGAAACAAAACAACAAATGAAGTGAAGAAAAGTCATGAAAAATAATATTACGTGAATAAAGTCAAAAGATGATTTAAGAAGAAAGTTGAAATATAAAGTTGAATAAAGTTAAAGTATATATATATATATTCAAAAAAATAAGAAAAAAGAGCAAATACTGAAGTTCAGATTAGTTATGAGAATAAAGTCAAAATGTTATGGAAATAACAAAGACAAAATTATTAAAAGAAAATTTACAAGACGACAGTTGAAATAGTTGGAAAAATAAAACAAAAAACAGCAGAAATGGGAAAAATGAATAATGATAAAATGTATATTTTTTTTAAAGTTGTATTCTAATAAGAAAAACGTTGCAATTTTTTGCGAATCAACTGACAATATTATGAATATTATGTCATTTTAGTTGCATAAATTTGAAATATCTTTAAAAAAATTGTAATATGAGAAATAAACAAAACAAAATAAAGATGTAATTTTTGGAAAAATTTGGTTTGGGTTATAAACATAGTTGTACTATTATGGAAATAAAGTCAAAATATTATGGGAATGAAGTCAAAATATGTGAATAAAGTCCCAATATTCCAAAAAGAAAATTTACAAAGATTATTGAAGAAGAAAGATGAGAAAAAATGGGGGAAAAAAAGGAAAGCCTGAAATTTAGATGTCATGAGAAATAATCCAAATATTATGGGAATAAAGACATCATTATGACAAGACAAGTTACAAGAACAAAGTTGAAATTGTTGAAAAATTTAAAACAAAACAGCAGAAATGGAAAAATTGCTGTCATTTTATGAGAAAGTCAAAATATTAAGAGAATGCAGTATGTGGCTCCCGATGGAAAAACCTTTGGACACCCCTGTGTTACACTACTGTACAGTATGTCATATCCTACGTTTAAAGCTTTAGCTCCTGCTGAGGACATGTTGTAATTTACGTGGTTTATGTGGTTTACGTCCGCGTGTAGAAAAGCTTAACACAATCTAAAGCGCCTTCTGCCCTGAATGGAAGCTGCACGCGTGTCAGCCATCTCCTCTGTGGAACTTTACGATGATGTAAACGTAAAGAGGATGCTCTCTCAGTCGGATCCATAACATCCTACTTGAAATTCACGCCGTGCTTTTCCCGCCTTGGGTGAGCAGAGCAACATTTGGTCTATCAGAGAAGATCAGCCAAGCATCTTCTTCCTGGGGCATGATTTCATCTCGCAATGGCTTCTACTTGCAGGCTGTCAGCAATTAAATTAGGCTTGATTTTTAAAATGCTGGCCATGAACATGACACAGTGCAGCCAAAGAAGTGTGTTTGTGTGTGTGTGTGTGTGTGTGTGTGGGAGGGGTTGTCTAGTGGAATCTGGCAGGAGCGGACAGCACATTCCCACTCAGCATGATGGATCAAAGCACCAGCTTCCGGAGGACTTTCCCTTTAAGCACGCCTCATCTCCTCTGATGAGTCCTTGCACACACAAACAGCCAGCGAGGCCTCGTCTGTGTGACAGGTGCTACTGGAACTTTCCTCCACTCCAGCCTTTCAAGAGTCATTTGCCCAAAATGAGAAAATTGACCCCTCGACTCAGAAGAAACGGACAGCGGTAATAAAAGAGTCAAATCTCTGTTGGGCTGAGTGACGTCGTCAAATTGCAAAAAGCCGACTATTACTCTGAAAGCATGGTGAGGACATTCTGCTCCTCGTCTGCACTCCTGCGATAAGAACCAAAGACACATCAAATATCTCCAAAACAAATCCTGAAAATGGCAATTCAATGATTGCAGATGCATGAACACGCAACTTGATGTGTCTCAGGCGACAATACGGTTCAGCTTGTGGGTGGACCATTTGGTGTGCAAAAAGAAGACCCAGAATAGAAGGTTGGAAAAAGGCGATTGCAAGCTGACTCACCACTCTGGATGTTCAAAGCATGGTGCTTGTCCACCGTCCACCCGCCCAGCTTGGACGCTGTGCTCTCGTAGCCCTGGAGAACCGCCGTCCTCTTCTCCCACAGGATCAGGTCCGGGCAGGACTCATACTCAAAGCCCACGGACACTACCAGGACAAGAACATTGCCTTACAAACACCAGTCAAAAACCAACAAAAATACACACATACACACACACTTTATGATCCTGATGATACTGTATATGTACTAGTAGAGTTGATACGGTTATGTACTAGTAGAGTTGATATCAATGGGCATCCTTATGACAGGTACAGTATATATAATTGTTGATATCAATGGGTATCCTTATAATACTTCTATTTACTTGAAGAGTTGATATGGTTATGTACTAGTAGAGTTGATATCAATGGGCATCCTTATGACAGGTACAGTATATATAATATAATTGTTGATATCAATGGGTATCCTTATAATACTCCTATTTACTTGAAGAGTTGATATCAGTGGGCATCATTATGGCACTGTGTATGTACTAGAAGAGTTGATATCAGTGGGCATCATTATGGCACTGTGTATGTACTAGAAGAGTTGATATCAATAGGAATCCTGACGATACTATATACCGGAGTCAATCTATTTGTTTAGAATTGCAAAATAATTTTTAAAAATACCTCTATGAATCATAACCGGCAATGTTTGAGACATTTTTACTATCATTTAAGTGTCAAAGGAAGTTAGCCCATGAATGATATGAATAACTAAAGGTATTATACATTTTGAAATACATTTTTAAAAAATCAATAAAAAGTGAATTTGGCTGATGAAGGTAACTATGGATCCTTGGGGGTCTTTCCTGGCTTACCAAAGGCTTCGGATAAGCCGTAGACCTTCTGGCTGTAGACGTCCGTCTTGTCCCACACAAAGTCGTACGACAGGTTGGGGCCGGCGGGGAACCACTTCCTGAAGAGGCGGCCCTCCACGGCCACCATGAGGTGCACCTTCATCAGGTTGAAGGGGATGGTGGAGTGGGTCAGCGCCACCCTCAGGATGGACTTGTATCCCGGCGTCCTGCTGCTGAGGTAGCCCAGTCTCATGTCGGTTCCCGGTATCAACACTTCCTCCTGCAGAGTCTGCAAACACAACACGTAAACACTCCATTTAAATCTCTCCACTTCCCTCCTGATGTCCTTTATTCCAGCCTGATGATCAATTTGTCTCGTCTTTGGCCGCTGCCCAGCGCAGACTGCCACATATTATTCATAGCCAAGCAGATCTATGGACCCAGGAGGAGATTAGAAACATCAATAGGAGGACAATTATATTCCAGCATCATAGGCAATCCCATGAAGGATTTCTTCATTATACCGCAGTGAATAGTTTTCTCAATCGATGTAATAACAGCGAGTCCTTCATTAGGAGCGCTGCGTCCTGTATGACAATGGTATCGCTGCTCCGCCCTTGGGCTCATGGCTTACACCAGCAGATGATATATGGAGTCATAATAACACACCAGACCTGCACGCACACTGGATGGCGCTCACGTGGAGGCGCAAAGGTCAACTGCACGGGTTTATCCCGCCCCGACTCCGCTCTGCTCTAATTAAGTCACCTCTGCCCCTCCACGCCCCTCTTTTTTCCCCCCGACACACAACAAGATTTAATGTAACCATTAAAAACACGACCTGTCGTAACGTTGGTCAGAGGACACGTCAGTCACAATGCCGGTTTGGTTTCAGGGCGATTGATTGGAATTCACCCTGGTGAGGACTGGAACAGGGAGAGAGAAGACAAGGAGGCAGCTATAAATAGACTTGGCTGCATACTAAATTCACTGATAAGCCATAAATCTTAGGAGGCAAACTGGGAGGCGAGATAATTAGAAAAGGGCAAAGAGATGCCTGCTAGATGTACAGTGGCGGCACGCTCATCTGCATGGCACACAATTTTATAAAAGAGGTCACACGACATAACCGCTGTCCCATTAAAGTCCACTTGAAGACAATTTGAACTTTTTAACATTCCACACATTGTTCAAAAGCTGAAGAATCAACGAAAACATGTTTGTAATGAATAATATCTACCATGGCCACCACACGTGTCCAAAGGAAGCACACATTGTGCTCCATGAAGGTGGACCAAACCACATCCATACCATAGTTGACTTGATGGCGGCCATGTTTTTCAAACCCTGTGACAACCGTCCAAACATGTGTGCTTGTCAGTCCCCTGAAGGTGTGTACCAAATTTCATGGTGATTGGGCTAAACACACCAGTGGATCTGCTGTAGAAATTTCAAGACAATCCAACTTATAATGGGGTCAAACTTTGGGGTTTCAGAACAGCGCCACATGTGGTGTATTTTGTATCAACATAATAGCGCAGGTAACACAGTAGCTGTGCATGTTTTCACACATTTGCAAAAGAGAAATTACCATGTAATAGAAATATCCTCAAAGTTTTATCATCATCTGACAAATGCTCAAACACATATGGACAATTACTGTAGCTGCTGTGTCCCAGTAAAGACATTTTGGTTGATGGCGGCCATGTTTTTCCACCAATATTGCTCAAATGTGACACACACGTGCTTGTCAGTCCCCTGAAGGTGTGCACCACATTTCATGGTGATTCAGCTAAACCGCCTAAAGTTACAGCAAATCTTCTGTAAACAATTCAAGTCAATCTTGGGTCAAACTGTGGGGTTTTAATAACAGCACCACCATGTGGTGGATTTGTCATCAAAATGACAGCACACTTAACAGAGGAGGGGCGAATGTTTTGGCACATTTTCACCCTTTTGTGTCCAACACTTGAGGAGTAGAAGCGTTACACCATGTGGTGTTACTCTGTATTACATGACTGTAAATGGTATTAGTGGCAGATACGCTCAATGACTTAACCTAACCCTAACCCGCTGCCCTGCATAAATGTTTTGCTAGATGGCGGGCATGTTTTTCAACCAAACTTTCTGAAATTTTACACACACAAGCTTGTCAGTCCCCTAAGGGTGTGTACCAAAATTGGTGGTAATTGAACAAAGCACCCTAAAGTTACAGTGGATGTTTTGTAGGTTGCATTGAGCTGTGTGTCCTAGTTATTTCACATGATTTTACATGAAGTGCAAATTAGGTGCACGTCAGGCTTGTGCCTTTAACTAAAGAGACATGGAGGAATTAAAACATGCCGTGGCTGTTTTTTTGTGTAACCGCCATCGCTCTGCTGCAAGCAAGGCTGTGCAATGCACGCTGGAAATTGTCCAAGTTGCGGAGAAGGGCAATTACAGGAGCGAGATAAGGATCACAGCAGTTACTATTAGACTTGATGAATCGTCCACAGAGTCTGCAGACGCGTGGGATGAATCACTCGTGTGTACTCCAGCCTGCAGGGAGAAGGGAGTGTGTGTGTGTGTGTGTGTGCAGAGGGAGTGTGTAGCATTCTGTCACCTGGATCTCGGGAACCACAGTTCCTCTCTCGGCGCAGGAGCCGGCAAAGGCGGTGAGCGGCGCCGGCGACACCACGGGGCTGGGCCGGGTGAAGCTGCTGAGGTCGCAGCTGGGGATGTCGTTCTCCTCGTGGCGCATGACAATGGTGTCCATGACGAAGAAGCGTCCCCACGGCAACCAGAGCGTGTGCTCCTGGGTGATGAAGGGAGCGCGCTCAAAGTGCAAGGCCACGGCGATGCCCCCGTTGGTGACCAAGTCGAAGCTGAGGATGCAGGCAGAGGCGATGGTATCATTATGCAAGTGCCACATTAGGAAGATATGATGTTGCTTCAGCCATAAAAATGCATACACTTGTACAAACTACTAGCAAAAGTGACAAGCGAGCCCCACCTGAAAAGTTGGGGAAAAAGTTTCACCGGTGGACACAAAAAGATCTGTCATAATAAGATGCACAAAAAGGTCTGAAGAGCCCATGCTGGAAAAAAACAGGAAGTCCCCCATTGTTTTTGCAATAAAGAGACTGCTGATCGAAACGCCCAGGTAGATGTTGCAGTAATTTGCGTGGATTCTCCCGCTTATAAATAGTTCTCCAGCGAATGAGTAGGTACCTTGCAGTGGAAAAGGGCCATTCAATGATTCCATTTCATTCCTGTTTGTAACTTTAAATGTGGTTGTAAGTTTGCAGCAGTTTCAAAGTGTACTGCATCATACTGAGAGCTGTTCAAAGTATTTCACATTCCACAGCTCACACACAGCTGGGTGTGTGCGTGCGCGTGTGTGCTGCACACACAGCTAGTGTGGATGCGTGTGTGTGCGTGTGTGTTGCAGATGTAAGCATCATCGATCCCTCAAACGGAGGCAGCATCAGTCTAAAAGCCCGCCTGCCGTGCAATTCCATCTACTCTGTTGCATTAACTAACGGCTGTCCAAAGTGCGGCCAGCAGCTCTTTTTTTATTGGCCCGTGGCAAATTCTAAATATATAATATAACCAAAAAAAAAACTAAGAAAAAAACAACAGCAGCAAAAATGGAAAAATTAGCAGTATTTTTACAAGAATAAAGTAAAAAAAATATTAAGAGTAAAAACTTAAAAAACAAGAAAAAGGTCATAATTATACAAGAATAATGTAAAACCTCATTTTGGTTGCATAAAGTTGAAATATTAAAGAAAAAGTAAGTTATTTTTGAACAGTTGTAATATCATGAAAAGCAAAACAACAAATAATGTATTTTTTGGAAAATTAGGTTGTGGAAAAAGTCACAATATTATGTGAATACGGTCAAAACAGTATGGGAATAAAGTCATTTACGATAATTATTTAATGTTAAAGAAGGTTGAAATAGTTAGAAAATTAAAAAATAAATATTAAGGGAATACACACATAAGCATGAAAAGAAGAATAAGAAGAAAGTTGAAATGGAAAAAAACACTGTTATTTTACAATAATTACACTAAGTCAAAATGTTAAAAGAAACGTCTAAAGAGAAAAAAGCCACAATTTTACAAGAATAAACTCGTAATATTATGAGACTAGAGCTGTCCTATCTAGACTGACTGGTGTGTGTCCCGCCTAGTCTTTGAGCATGAACTGATGAAGCCTGCTTGCATGAGAGGCGAAACGTCTCCTAAGACAACCTGAACAGTCCAGTTGCGATCGATTGAACGCCCTGAGAATACAATGACCTGGATGACTGAGAATATTCAGAATACAAGTATTCATGAAAAAGATATTCAAGTATATTAAAGAAAAAAAAATATTTTTTTAAAAGTTGTAATGTTATATGAGAAACAACACAATTTGGGGAAATTTACGTGGGGGGGACAGGTTACAATATTATGTGAATAAAGTCAAATATGGGAGTAAAGTCATAATATTACAAAAAGAAAATGGATGAAGACTATTTAAGAAGAAAGTTGGAAATATTTGGAAAATTGAAAAAAAAAACAGCAAACATGAAAAAAGAAAAAAGCATGAAGTTGTTACTAATGATATGTGACAAAGCTGAGATGAAATATCCAGTACATAACTTCTTCGCATGCAATGCAGGGATCTACAGGTTTTGCTTTAAAAATATCAAAGTAGCAAAGTTGCATCCTTTCAATTTTCACAACGTGGCCCTCACAGGAGGAAAAGGTTTGGACACCCCTGCATTAATGGGTCTGTGGATCCGATCCACCCAAGTAGGTGCCCGCCTCGTGCACGTGAACTCGTTCTCGCCACTGCACGCGTAGAACTGGACCTCTGTACCACTTGTCACTTCCCCGCTAAGCACCAATTAGCACCTGGTCCCCTGGACCCCTTCTGGGACTTGCTTGTGTCCTCAGTGGGAGGCAGCCTTTTGTTTGCTAATTACGCACAGAACTACAGGCACCCTCCTTTCTGCTTTACGCTCAATTGCAAGTGGTGGCGTCCTTTGTGCAGCTGGCGGGGTCTGTGTGACACCTGTGGGGGTCTCCAGCAAGGCTGGCTCCAAACACTTTTGGACAGGTATAGCAATGGGCAGCGGCGCCAATCAATGCAGGGATTCACCGGCCGTTATGAAACATGACAACAGCCTGCGGCCATGTGACAGAACTTATTAGGTTAGCGAGTATACCGACAACAGCTTCTCCTCACTGCTTCTTCAAGACTGAAGCCTGACAAAGACAGCCCCACCCCCCTACCCCCCCATATGTCATACTTTCTACACAACACACCACCTCCATGTCACCTTGTGTTCACAATTGAGGACACTTTGCACTCGTTCATCTTTTTCAATTGTTCATTTCATGGTGAAAGGTGGCTGTTACCATTATTGACTGGCAGGGCGACCAATTGCATAACTGTAGTACACCTACAGTATAAGTGATATCACTCACTGGCAACACTGATATCACTAACACAGACACCACTTATGTCACTAAGAACACTGATAACACTCACTGATATCCTGAGAACACTCAGCGATACCACAGATATTACTGAGAACGTTGATATGACTGATATAAGTCACCGAGAGCACTCTGAACACTCAGTGATAACACTCACATCACTGAGAACATTGATATCATATTACAATGGTGTACAATATCTGCCAATAAGTGTCCTCAGTGTTATTAGTGATATCAGTATTATGATACGTCATAATACTGATATCAGTATGATGATACATGATAATACTAATAGTCACTGATATCACAGACAACACTGATAACACTCACTGACAACTGAGACCATTGATATCACTGAGAACATGGCTATCACTTACTGTATAACGTTGATAATACTGATATCACTAATAATGCTTAGAACACAGAGAACACTGATAACACTCATTGACAACACTGATATCACCGATAAAGCTGTTATGACTGAGAACCCTGACAACATTCATATCACTGAGAACCAACGTTGATATTACTGAAAACATTGATATCACTGAGAACACTGACAATATCGATATCACAAATAACAGTGAGAACACTTACAGTATATCAGCGAGAATACTGATAAGGGTCACTGAGAAGATTGATATCACTGAGAAGACTGATATGATAGACTTTGTGTCTTGTACTGTATTGTTTATTTCTATGAGAAAGGTGGCTGGTGGGTGCTTGGATGATACGACACATAGGCATTGTTAAACATTACAACTTCCTACCTAAAATAAATGTGTATAAACATTGAATTATTCCATTTAAATTTGATTTTATTATAATTTTTACTATAAAAGAGGGGCTTTTTATATATATTATGTATTTTTGTATGGTTTATGGTTTGTAGGTCATTCTATTTCCCATTCCATTTTCTTCTGCTAATCCGGTTCCAGGTTGCGGATGCATCAGTTTCAGTAGCGAAGTCCAGACTTCCCGGGCCACCTCGTCCAGTTCCACCGGGAGGACCCCAAGGCGTTCCCTGGCCAGATGTTTGTGGGTCAATAAGTGATCAACTATTTGAACTTTTTAGCTTTGTGTTAGAGCTGACACATTAATAATGAATTTCATTGTATTTTTATTGGGGCTGTCAAAGTTAACAGAAGTTTCCATCAATGGTACTAATTTTTTTGACGCACGAAATGACAAGCAGAAATGTGCAAAGAAAAGGGTATTTTGAATGTAAGTTTAGCTTCAAAGCCCTGGCAGATGGCTCTCTCAACAAGACCAGAGTTATTTGTGTCGCTGTCACGAAGTACGTTTCCTCTGGGAGAAGAGACAGGTTACTGGCGCAATGCAGGTATTTTTTGAATTTTCATTTAACACTGATACCTTGGCACACGAGTGTCTTAACTAACGAGCGTTTTTTTTTTTAAATTTCTGAGCCAACTATTTTTTTTTTTATTTGAACTGCTAGCTAAAATTTGGGCTAGGGGCTGCTGGTGACCGGCATAGCCGATTACAGCTGTTTAGGAGCTAGTGTCATTGACAATGGATCTAAATAGCATTAGCTAGCACACTAGCTAGATAGCTAGCAAGCGTGTCACCGGGAAACATTTTCAACACATCAGTAGAACATACGTACGTTATAGCGACCTAATTGATCTTATTTATTATAGATTGTGCAAAACTAAGACAGGAACAACATCAAATTAAAAGCTCGAAAATGAATACATAACCACCATCCACAAGTATGAGCCTGGACTTTGTTTTTCAGAGCGGTGGCGTACCACAAATATGCACATTAGCATTCAATATGGTCAGCAAATCTTACCTTTATGCATTCCCATAGAGTATCAGCATTTGGGAGCAAATATGAGGTGAAAGAAAAAGGGTAAAAATACGGTATAGTAGTCTATCTGTGCAGTGTGGGAGAAAATCAAAGGTGCATTCAAGGACCATGAAACAGTGGGTCAAATCACCGCTGGCATTAAACATTAAAAAACAGTGGGAATCGCTAACTGTATATTTTTTTAATAAAATAATGGTCCATATTTCCAAAATTGATATCCATTTAAATAAGATTTGACGTGGTTATCGTAGTTGCGTATCAAATCATTTACCACAAAGAGATTTACATCCCTACTTATTATAGATAAAAACTTATTTTAATCTGTGATTAAATGCGATTAATTGTGAGTTAATGAGGTACAAAATGTGATTAATTACAATTAAATATTTTAATTGCTTGACGGCCCTAATTTCTATGGAATGCCAGTTGGACACACCGACCTAGCCTATGTAGTGTTTTCTATGGTGCTTTTCATCTATCTCTCTACGGATGAATGAATGGCAACCTACACAACAAGGTGTAGTGGATTACTACTGCTAAGGCAATCATGTTGACAAGTGGGACAAAGTAGAGTGGAAACGCCAAACGGAGCCAAATCAAGATGGCAGCAAAGAACCCAAAGTAAGCTGTTTTTCTTTAGAGCAGAAGAGTTTTTGGGCGTGCATGGAAGAGTTTTTTCACAGAGGCTGGGACACATGATGAAGAGCACATGAGAGCAATGAGTTGAGACGTGGATGAACAGGTAGGTGCATTTGCGCTTTCACGCTGCACTGAGCCTGTTTAGTCATGCGGGGGCTGCAGGGGGAGCGGCCATGTTTGCAGGGGGAGTCTGGGCCATGCCTGTGATTGAAGACTATAGAATGTTGAAAAAGAGGACAAATGGAGTGACGTCAAAGTAGAACAGAAAGGACGCAAGAGACAAGAAAGATGAAAGAAAGAAGAAGTCCAACAGCGAGGGCGGCCAGAGAGGAAAAGACTTCAAGGCTGAGGCAGATTAGAGGAGAGCTGATGAAGACCACGTCTGTGAAAGTCTGTAGGGAAAACATGGCGGCATGGAAGAGAAGGATGGATCAAACCCGTGACAAACGTGCGCCTTTGAAGCTAGCCGGACGTGATAAAAAGTGTCTGACAATAAACAACTCCTGCTGTCATGTGATACAGGAGCCTCACAAATACCACTGACAACACCGATAACAATGCAGAGAACACTGATAACACTGACAACATTGATATCACTAAGAACACTAACAACACTGATATCACTAAGAACACTGACAGGGCTGATGTCACTAAGAACACTGAAAACACTGATATCATCAAGAACACATATCTCGCCGAGGACAGTGATATGCCTAATAACAACAAACCAATATCACTGAGAAGACTGATATCACCCAAAACACTGATATCACTGAGAAGACTGATATCACCCAAAACACTGATGTCACTGAAATCACAGAGCACTGACAGCGCTGATATCACGGGAAAAAATGAGAACACGGAAAACATTGATATCACTGACGACACTGATCTCAATAAGAACACTGATATAACTAAGATGACTGATATCACAGAGCAATGACAACACTGAAAACAATGAAAATACTGATATCACTGAGGATGCTGATAACACTGATATCTCTGACAACACCAAGAACAGCGATATCACTGAAAACAATTAGAAGAGTGATATCACTGAGAACACTGATATCACTGACAAAGCTGACATCACTAACAACATTGATATCACTGACAACACTGATGTCACTAAGAACACTGATATTACAGTGAACACTGATATCACCAAGGACATTGATATCACTGATTACCAAAAACACTGATATCATAGAGAAGACTGATATCACTAAGGAGACTGAGTCTGATAAATAGTCAATAACTAGTCATCAAACAGTCACATCCACACAACGAACCACCGGGGGGAAAAGAATGTAATACAAAAGCACACCTGCATGTGGCGCTGTACACAGACTGGCAGAGAGAAACAGGCGCCACACTAAAACTACAGAGAAGAAAAATCCTGTCTGGTTCTGCCAGAGCAGCACTGACATCTGTAGCCTTTAAAGTCAGACTTTCAGAATAAAAGCAGCACGCTAGTAAAAAAGTGTGGTTGCACCACCAGCTGTTGGAAGTTCTGGTGGAAGAGCACAATTTCTCTTATTTCCCCCTCATTTTCTGGAAAATATGTAAATGTTGATGCCTTTGCAACCGTGGCTGGCCGCCAAATTTCCAACCTTGTCCTCCTTTAGGTGGCGCTCAACCATCACATGAATGTTGTCTGTGGAGGACAAAGAAGCCAGCAAGTGACTGATATCTAACAAGCAAGATTATGGTTGTTTAATAAGCTTGCTAATGTGCATTGACGCATAACAAAAGGGAGGAAATATCCGTGCACGTCTCCTTTCATTGCTGAAAAAGCTGCCGTTGTCAAACAAACAACGTCCATCTGCGCCGTGCTGCCCGTCCAAGTCAGCTGCCTTGCGTTGGCATATTTCATTCTTTTCCTCGCCTGCTGCTACTGAAGCACAAACTCATGAGTGCGCACCAGAATGGCTTTGTTTGAATATCTCTGGGAATTCTGCCCGGTGCTCCCAATGAAACAAATCCACGTTTGACCATAAAGACATCTGTTCTTACCTTCCGTCCTGCCTGGTGACGGTGAAGCCGAACGCCGGCTTGTTGATGAAGCTGATGTTGACCCCCACCAGCGGCGTCCCATCCGAGGTTACCACTTGTCCTCGTATGACGCAAGCGTGCCTGTGCGGGAAAGACCAGCGGGGGAAGGTGAGGAATTAGTCTGCTTATTAATGACATGCATGAACCATCACCCTTCCGTAAATGAGGACAAGCGTGTCCAACACACTAAACACCAGTTTATGGTTTTACCTTGAATATACTTTACTTTTTATTCATATTTGATCATTTATTTTTATGGCATTGGTTTAGTTCAGGGGCGTCAAACCCGCTTTCACCGTGGGCTACATCGCAGATGTGCTTCCGCTCAGGGGGCCGCCTGTATAATAAATAATAATAAAATAATAATAATAAAAATAATTAGAACATTTTATTTTAATTTTAAAAATACAATAAAAAATATATTCAAAAATATAGACGGTTTTTCACCGAGGGCTACATTGTAGTTATGCTTACCCTCAGAGGGCCGCCTGTATAGTATCGAGTATACACCCATCCATCCATCCATCCATCTTCTATACCGCTTCTCCTCATTAGGGTCGCGGGGGTATGGATGGATGGATGGACCCCTATCGAGTATATCTATTGTATAATTCAAATTATATTTTTTTATTGGAATTTTATATAATGATATATAATTATAAGTTTTATACAATTTTAATTTTGTTAATGACAAATTGATAAATCTATTATATTAATTATTCATCAATAGATAATTAAAAAAAATATTTTTACACTGGAATTGACAACAAAAATGAAGAACATTTCTGTCAAAACTGACAGCAAATACATTTAGCAAGAAGTGTCTTTCAGATATTTACAGAATTAAAAAAAAAACATACACATATACACACACACACACACACCTTTTTATATCTATATATAATATTTTTTAATATCAAAAATAAATAAAATTATACAAAACATGATCAAACTATATTTTAAAAAGTAAAGAAAAATAAAATTCATATTAAAATGTATATATATACAAATAATAAAATAAAATAAGTGTGTTTTTGACATGCATTATTTCCAGGCTTTCGCAGGCCACATAAAATGATATGGCGGTCCGAGTCCTTGAGTTTGACACCTGTGGTTGGGTTGATTTCCAACGTGTTCAAATGTACAAGCTGAACATGGATGATGATGGTATAAAAGTTCAAAGTTTGATTGTTAGTCAGCGGCGGGTTTCTGCTAGTCACTGGTTGTTTCACAGCTTTCCTTTGGACTCCTGTCACCCGTGTGCTGGATGCATCCTGTTGCATCTTCCTAAGCCGTTTCTGTGTTTCCACCTCCCATGGTGACTTTATGTACTTTATAGTTATTTTGCTACTTTGTCCCTTTCTACGTGAGCTGATCTTTTGTTCATTAAAGAATTTATTGAAAGCAACCTGCATCCTGGGGCAGCGCTTAAGTAAATCATTGCAAAACATGAGCATAGAATAATGGAAAGAATATACTGTAAAAAGCACAGAAACAATCAAACACTCATTGGTGTCTCTGAGGGTTTGGAATCATGAGATAAGGAAGCTTTACTTTGCTTTTGCTCTAATTAAAGCTTATCTTTCCCATTGTGAGCTGGAATAATAATCATAATAATAAAGGTTGTGGGAGTGCCAGGCTTGCTTGGCTGGCTTTGGAGATCGGACAACGCTGATATCACCAACAACACTGAAAACACTGATCATGCTGATATCACTAAGAACGCTGATAATGCTGATATCACTGAGATCACAAAGCACTGACAATGCTGATATCACTAAGAACACTATCATCAAAATAATACTGATATCACTGGCAACATTACTATCAGGAACAACAGATATCACTGAAAACAATGAGATGAGTGATATCACTGAGATCACTGAGAACATTGATATCACTGACACCACTACCACTGACAACACTGATATCAGTATCAACACTGATTTCACCAACAAAAACACTGATACCACTGAAAACAACAAGAAGAGTGATATGACCGAGAGCATTGATACCACTGACACCAATATCACTGACAACACTGATATCATTGGAAAACACTGATATCACTGAGAACAATGAGGAGAATGATATGGCCGAGAGCATTGATATCACTGACGCCAATATCACTGACAACACTGATACCATTAGAAAACACCGATATCACTGAGAACAAAAAACAACCATTGATATCACATACAGCACTGATATCACTACAAAACTGACATCACTGAGAACAGATATGACTAAGATATGACTAAGCAATCGGGATGCTCCAATCAGGGTTTTATGCTGCCAATTTCGATACCGATCGTCCAGGACTGAAATCGGCCGATATGGATACTGATCACATGGATTAATGACACATTTTTCAATGTATTTATGATAAGTGCTATTGCCCATATGATATAACGAATAACATTAAAGACTGCCTAAAGGTACTTAACGAATGTGGTGAGAACATCCCAAGGTTCGTATCTCATTACCTGGATGAATTACCACCTGTTGGATTTGGCAACATGGACGCCTCGGCTCTGCTTAATCGAATGGAGCGGCTGAATCGGGAAATCTCGAATCTAAGAGCTGCTATGGAGACCCAATTAAACCTGAATGAAAACCTTGGTGCCACTACAGAGGCTATGGATCGCCGTTTGAAAGCTATTGAGAACCTCCGCGGTACACCTCAGCGGACGGGCGGAGCGGCGGCACCTGTACTGGCGGAAGCACCAGCCGCGTCGGCTCCAGAGCCGGAGAGAGTGGACGTGTTGCCTCAGTCCCCTGCGTGGAGCACGGTTGTGAAAAAGGGAGCTCGGAGGCCCCCGAGAACCCCAGGAGGAACAGTGCAGCGCAAAGGTGGAATAATGGACACTCGTTTGGAAAGGGATCAGCGGAGAAATATTGGAATAATTGGCACCGCAGTTGAGAACACCATCCCAGTGATTAGAACTAAACTGGTGAGTGTTTTTGCCACTCGGTTCTCTCCGGAGCTTGATGCAGACACCCTGTCTTCCTATTTGGCTGAGAAATTGGGGAAGCAGGTGACCTGTCGGAAAATTGACTCCAAATTCAATAGATTCAGTTCATTCCAGGTCACGGTCGAGTGTAACGAAGTGTCAGAAATATACGATCCACAACTTTGGCCAGCGGGGACGTATGTCCGCCGCTATTTTGAAGCTCGCAGATCCAAAGCTAACACTGGCGGCGTGGCACTTGGTTCCGGGGGGCAGGCTGAGCTGCGGTGCTCTGATGATCGACCTGTGAGTACACCTAGTGCTACAGGACAGCAGCTGTGCGTGAGCATGGGACCAATCTGCCCAAGTAAATGAACATTAATGTTGTGTCATACAACGTGCGCGGATTGCGTGTTGGACATACGGAAGCAGACAAATCCTGTCGCCTTGTGGTGGATAAACTCCTGGCAACGTGTGATGTATTGTGCGTTCAGGAGACTTTTCTACCTAAACAAGACTTGGAAAGACTTAATTCCTTACATGAAAACTTTTATGGAGCAGGTGAATCTACCACTGACTACAGCACAAAGTTAGTGCGTGGCAGAATATCTGGTGGTGTTGCAGTGTTGTGGCATAAAAGATATGATCAATTGATTAGAGTAGTCAGACTTGATGTTGATTGGGCTATAGGAATAGAGTTCAGCTGTGGGGGTAAAACTTTTATTATACTAAACGTATATACACCCTACGAAAGTCCACACAATGAGGATGAATACCTTAATAAGTTGGCCTATGTTTTATCATATGTTCAGGACAACCCTTCTACTTGTTTCTTCATCGTGGGTGACATGAATGCTGATGTGTCAGATTCAAAATCTATCTTTGCTGATCATTTAAAGCGATTTTGCTCCAATAATGGGTTGACTCTGTCCAGTGAAGTACTTTTGCCACTGGATAGCTACACTTACATTAGTGAAGCATGGCACTCAACATCATGGTTAGACCACTGCATCTGCACTGAAGATGCACATGACTCTATAGAGGCCATCAGGATCAATTATGAGTTGGCAACATCTGATCATGTACCATTTTCTCTATTCATAAATATGGGCAATTTACCAGCTGTCGTGCCTGTGAGTGACAACCCAGAAGAAAGGAAAATAAATTGGGCCAATTTGACCGAGCAAGACTTTCACCTTTACCGTACCCAGTCTGATATTTTATTGAGTAAAATTGAATTGCCAAAAAGTACAGTTACATGTCGTGATATGAATTGTAAGAATGCGCAACATGGCCTTGAGTTGTGCTCCCTGTATGAGACAATTGTAAAATCTCTTATTATCTCAAGTAAGTCTCTCAATGGAACGAAAAAATATAAAGCCAGGCCAGGCTGGAATGAATATGCAGAAGAGCTTCATGCTGAGGCCAGAAGAGCTTTCAAACTGTGGGTTGAAGCACGAAAACCTAAGCATGGTACCTTATTTGACTATAAGAAACAGGCAAATGCAAATTTTAAATATATCTTACGACTTATTAAGAGGAATGAAAATACATTGAGATCAGACTCACTCGCAAAAAAACTACAAAACAATAGTCTTATTGACTTTTGGAGAGAAATCAAAAGATTGAACACTTCTAAAACATCTTTACCAACAAATATTGGTGGGGCAAACGGACCAGACGAAATCACTCAGTTATGGCAGAAACATTACTATGAGCTGTTTAATTGTGTCAAAAGTAATTCCTTTGTGGTGGACAATGTAGACAAAGATGAAGATGTGACTATTTCTGTACAAGAAGTCAATGAGATTGTGATGAAGCTCAGTAATAATAAGGCCTGTGGTGCAGACAAGATATCCACTGAGCATTTAAAATTCGCCAGCAGAAAACTCTATCCTCTGCTAGCAATATGTTTTACTGGGTTTCTAATTCATGGTACTTTACCAAAGTCTATCCTGTCTGTTATTTTAGTGCCCATTGTGAAAAATAAAGCTGGAAAAATAAATAGTAAAGATAATTATCGTCCTATAGCTCTGGCAAGTACCTTATCAAAGGTCTTGGAAAGGGCTATGTTGAATAGAATGGAGAAGTTTATCATGACATCTGATAATCAGTTTGGCTTCAAATCCAAGCTTGGCACAGATATGTGCATTTTTGCCTTAAAGGAGATTATGGATCTGTACAACAGACACAATACTACCATTTTTGTTTGCTTTATTGACGCCTCAAAGGCTTTTGACCATATAAATCATGAAAAGTTATTTCACAAATTGTATAATAGGGGTGTCCCAAAATATTTAATAAGAATGTTAGTGTTTTGGTATGCTCAACAATCTATATCTGTTAAGTGGGGAAACTCTGTATCATCCCCCTTTCATGTTGGTAACGGCGTGCGACAAGGCAGCATTTTGTCTCCCTGTCTTTTTAATTTGTATATGGATGATTTATCTAAGCTGCTGAATGAATGTAGGACTGGCTGCCGGGTTGGTGATACTACCATAAACCACCTGATGTATGCTGACGATTTAGTGATCTTTTGTCCATACAGTGCTGGTCTACAGCAGCTGTTAAGGGTTTGTTCACAGTATGGCCTAGACTTTGATATTAAATATAATTCAGAAAAGAGTAACATCATGATTGTCAGGAGTAAAGAGGATATGAAATTAATTTTCCCTGACTTCTCACTGGCAGATAACATGTTAAAAGTCTATGATGAGGTGAAATATTTGGGCCATTATATATCCGCTGACCTGACAGATGATAGAGACATTTATAGACAGTGTTGTATGCAATATGCACAAGCTAATATGCTTGTTCGTAAGTTTTCTATGTGCTCAGTATCTGTTAAAACTGCACTTTTTAAAGCATATTGTACTCCTATGTATACTGCCCACTTGTGGCAGCATTATAAAAAAAGCAGTATACATAAGCTTCAGGTGGCATACAATGATGGCATGAGGATGCTGCTTAAGGTGCCCCGCTGGACTAGTGCCAGTCAAATGTTTGTCCAGGCTGCTGTGCCAACTTGTGCTGCTGTGTTACGAAACCTCATGTACAGATGTATGTGTAGGTTAACATCCTCTGCAAACAGCATCATATGTGTACTGACCAACCCTGTACAAAGCTCAGTCAGGTTCTTTTCTAGCTTGTGGAAACACTGGCGCCTTAATTTATATAGCAAGAGATAGCCATTTTTAATTTTTCTTTTTTTGTTTGTGTGTTTCTGTTTTGTTTTTCATTGTTCTATGGACCATGCATGTGTCTGAAATAAAGTTGATGATGATGATGATGATGATGATACAAAAAAGGGAAGCATAAAATCATCTTCATTTAGACAAAAACATATTTGACTTACTTTTTGAAGAGAACATGTATCAACATGTTTCATGTATCACTGGTGAAACTTGCAGAGGATGAGACGCTTTTTTTAAGGAGACTTTGGAGTACATTGGTGGAGCTCTAGCAGGACGTCCAGGTAAATTAGAGAGCACTCAGCGAACCCCGTGTATTCCACCGCTGAGAAAGGCTGCTCATCTCGTCCGATGAATTCAATAATTTTTTGGGTTATTATCTTAGCCTTCTGACCGTCCCGCACATACGAGCGAGTGTTAACCACATGGCTGTGTTACTGTTGGCTGCGTCGCCATGGCTGCTGCGTTACTGCGCTAATGCTGTACTAAATTAAAGTTTTTTAACGTGCTATCCCGGCAAGATAGATTTCATGGCATGTGTTGGTAGTTAAGTTCCCCACAGTAGACATGATTGTTTTTGTTCGGCACACCTGTGCACTGTGAAGGAAAGTGGGAGGAGCACAATGCCAAAGACGTTAATTAGGGCAAGGCACTACACTGCATGCATGGATCACTGCGGGCTGCAATATTACGAGCCACAGGCGGTCGGCTTTTGTAATCGGAGCTGAAAGTCATTTATCGGCACATGCCGATCACATGATTTTTCAAGGAAATCGGCCGATGCTTATGAGCGGGCAATCAATCGGAGCATCCCTACTAAGAACACTGATCACTGACATCAGTAATAACACTGATATCATTCAGAACAAAAAACACAGATATATCACAGAGAACACTGATATCACGGAAAACAATGAGAACCCCCCCCCCCCAATCTAACCAGCAATCAATGGTGGCGAGTCGTTCCATTTCACGGATCCAAGCTGATGAGTGGAGACATCGCCGCCGCACGCCTCCCTTGATGGCGTGTGCCCTTGCACAGCGGCAGCAAGGACCCCAACTAGCTTGTGGTCAGCCATTGTTTTTGTGGTGCTTTGCAAAAAAAATACGCTCCCTTGCCAAAAGCTGTTGTTTTTATTGGCTTTGTGTCTTAAACATTGAAACAATTACCAGCAGCCAGCGAGTGGCTGCCCTCAACGTGTCCTTACCAGAGGCTAGATCATTCACCTCCCGCTATCCCGCCCCCCCGGAACCTGCCTTTATGCTAATGAGGCCAGCTCCCCTTCACCAGACCTTGGCTGTACTGTAAACAAGCCGCCAGATAGTTCTGCAAAGTCTATTTGTCAAGAATTACCGGCAAAGTTAACTCGTCTTTTTGCACGTTTCCTTTCAGGACGGGACGCGTGCAAGTGGAACTATCTCCTTCCTGCCCGCTGGAGCAGCATCGGGGAGACGATTCCTCTTCCTTGTCAAGACAAATGATTTAAATATTGACATCAAATAGAGCCCGGAGAAGCTAAGGGAGCATGAAGGGATCGCAAACGTCCCCGTCTGAGCGGGACCTGTCCTGGAAAACGACAAGTCAAAAGCGGCCTTCTGCAATATCTCCTCTGTAAAGCACACACCACATACCGCCTGGCAGAGAGACAAAGAGAGAGCGAGAGGCCACAGTATTGAATGTAAACATGTGACTCGGCAGGAGAGGGTTTTAGATTATTCTTGATGCTCCAAGAGCTGTGATTACATGAAAATGAGGAAAGTCGAAAAACTGATAAAGCTTGCTTGAGGAACGTGGAACAGAGCACCTTTAAATATTATTGCTAACATGTAGTACCAGTCAAAAGTTTAAAGCCACATTTGCATTCAGCAAACTGACACAAACTTTGAGAAGCATGTGCCTTTTTTTCCTTTTTCTTTTGCTTTTGTATGCATTTTTTTTTTAGCCACCATGGTTAACAATGGTGATGATAACCATAGAACTGGAAAAGGAGCTTACATTTATTATTATTATTATATTAATAGGCATGATTGTGTTTTATTATACAGTATGTCCAAACTTAATTAACTGATTGGTTAATGACTGAATTTTAATTAAAAATGTTGATATTGTATATATATATTTTTGTGTATATTATTATTATGCTATATAGTCATATTATTGTACAGTATGTCCAGAGCTAAGGAACACCCCTACATTTTGGGTTTATATTGTTTATATATTGTGTTTTATTTGATAATTCTGATGATATTGTAACATTTTACGGTTAACACAGCGGTTAACTTATGTTGACACTTTCAAAACTGGTTGAAAACTGAGTGCGATTCAGCAACTGGCAAAGCAAACATGAGGGTCATGGAGGTTGTAGGTTTTTATGAGCTGAGAACAAACATAAAGGACGTGAACAGATGGAGTGGATGGTGTCTCCTAGGCTAGCTATCAATCGTTTCAGCGAGAGCCGAAGTGCGTGTTTACTCCTGTGACGTGCAAGCACATCCGCCTGGCCAGTGTCTCGTGTCATGGCGGAGAGCAGAGAGGTTTGATGCTTCATTGGGTGACACCTCTGCAGCTTTTTGCGGTGAGAAACATCAGAGGCGGCGCGCTCCGACATGTCTAGCAGCACGAGGAAGCGGTTAAGTGGGATCAATGGAAAGGCGATCAGGTGATGGGCCGCATCAAGAAGGTGCTGAGAGTGTGCCTGGCAGGGCCCATCAACCCCCCCACACCCAATGCCTGAGCGGTTATGACAGTAGGAGGGAGGAGGTGGGGGGTGGGGGATGAACACCAAGGCATGAATAATAGATTGTCACTGATATTTTTAGGTGAGCCTCCATTCTCCTCGCAGCTCATCTCTGGATTCTCCCTTTTACTTATTGATGGCCGCCTTTCTTTCTCCTCCTCCTACACAGACCTCAGAGCACCCGCAGTACCCAAAGTATCGCTCCAGCCGCCCGCCGGAGAGCCGCAAATGTTGAGTGCTTGTTGAGCGGTGCACAAATGTCAACGGGGAAGGAGGAGGAGGGAGGAGGGAGGAGGAAAGGGTAATGTCACGCTGCTTCTCGCCAATACAGAAACCTTCAGGGTGCAGCAGGCGCCGTCCCATTAAAGAACAATCTTACTTTACTGCCTACAAACTCACCAGCACAAACTCTTTCAATATTCTACGAATAAAATCACACTGTTTTCATCGCAATGTTACAAAAAAAGTGCTACAATTTTACAAGAAAAAGTAATTATACTAAAAACATAAATAATAATAAAGTCTGAATATGAGAAAAACGTTTAGGAAAAAGAGATCTTGACGATGCCTTAGTATGAGAAAACAGTTTTATGAGGAAAAAGTAATCCGTTTCATGAGAAAATATTGAAATTTTGCATTAAAAAAGTCAGGATATTACCAAAAAAGAAACACCCAAAATTTTACAAATAATTATAGCAATTTTATGAAAAAGCATCATAATTTTACGAGAAAAAATTATCCATTTAAGCTTTTCTTCTTCCTTACTCCTTTTGGACATGTGAAAACGTGAACTGTACTATGTGAAGTATTTTTTGTAACTTGTTCAAATAAATTAAACCATCCATCCATCTTCTACCACTTAACCAAAGTCGGGTCGTGGGGGCAGCAGCCTAAGCAGGGAAGCCCAGACTTCCCTCTCTCTCGGCCACTTTGTCCAGCTCCTGGCGGATCCTGAGGCATTCCCATGCCAGTTGACAGACATAGTCTCTCCAAAGTTTCCGAGGTCTTCCCCAAGGCCTCCTACCAGTCGGACGTGCCCTGAACACCTCCCCAGGGAGGCGTCCAGGAGGCATCCTGACCATGTTGTAACTTCCCCTGAGCTCACTTGTAAACAAACATTCACTTTCCAAGGAGGACATTTTGTGTGGTAGTTGTACCAAATGCTCTGTGATGAGGGGGAAAAAAAAACATGGAGCACCACAAAAAACCTCATCAGCCACCTGAAACGCCAGTGCTGCGACGTTTGAATAGTGCAAAAGGTTTGCCAGAGACATCTGTGGTGTCACACCGGCTGCTCGGAGCATGTGCCCGAATACAGTGCACCTTGCTGGACCACAGCAGGTGGCTCTCTATGCTCTGGTTCTCCTGATAGTAGTGATGTGGTAGTAATGTCATGATATTTGATTAGGACTAATCAACTGGTACAGTTGGTCAAATCCTCATTTGTTCCAGTCCTTCTTACCTCCAGGTGTGCACAAAGTACACCTACATCTAAATAAAAAAAGCAGATATAAAAAGGTTTTCGGTTATCAGTACCATATCAGTCTTGAGAAGCAGAAATTTATCGGTATCCGTTTGAAAAAAAAAGATATTGTGCATCTCTAATCATCTCGTCTGTTGTGTCCCTGCAGTGATCCCGTAGCCTGCGCACGTGATGTGAGTGTCAAGGTGACTATAGGGGTGTTATTTCATGTCTAGATGTCTCTAATAATGTTAACACCATATTTAGAAAGGCATAAACAAGTTTCCTATGCTGCAACTACAGAAATATTCCGTTTATTAACATTGAATTCAAGGAAATTTGCTCGGGTGTGGAACCAATGAACTGTGATAACGGCGGGAGGAGTGTAATTTTCGCGGCATGAATAGCGAGAGTGTGAGTGCTTGGCAGCCTTGGCACGATGATGTGTCAGCATGCTAAATATAAAACCATAAGTGAAGTGCAGGCAAATATTTGTCAGGTAAGGTTAACCTCATGCACGGTAAAAAATGTTGCTACTTGAGCTGGGACGCTTTCAAAATAAATCTTTTCTTGTAGAAGAAAGCTGCGCTAAAAATAAAGGAGCAGACGCCTTAACCTTCAGCGCCAAGCAGAAAGGTTGAAACAACAACAACATGCAACAGTATTTGTTTTTGTTCATACTTTTTTGTTTTTTTACACCATTTTTAAAATGCTAATAGCAGAGTATAAAAAATAAAGATTTTTTGAGCTCTGTTGTGATTTGTTGGAAGATGCAAGCGGGAGGCAAATCAGGTGGCGGAGTCACGCGAGCGATTAAAGATGAAGAGCAACGGAGAAAACAAAGGCAGAGCGAGGCGGAGGAGTCTAGTGGGACTCTGACAGCCTTCCTGTCGAGTATGAAAGTGCTGCAGATCGGGCGGCGACAGCGGCAATGGCGATGTCGTGCGTCCCACCTCTGCGAGGGGGCCTCAGATGGATTATGGTAAAAGTAATCACAAAGCATGAATATGCGAATACGTCACTGCAGGACTCTCTTGCTTTTTGCCACGTTCCAAGCGTGTTTGTCCATCATCAGCTGCCCATCATACTTCCAGCCAGCTGCCCCTTTAACGGTGTTAGCGAAGCAGCTCTCGTCTATGTCTCTCACCAGCCCTGCCCCCCACACGCAAATTGGAACAGACGCGACAGAAAGTTGTCTACAAACTGCCATAGCCAAAATTCTTGCCCTGTTTCTTCTTAATCTAAACAGAATCATTTGGTTGATAAAATATTAGACTCCCGTTGCAAAAAAAAACTTAGAAAATGCCACAAATAAGTCACAGAGAAGACACTAGCAATGTGCGGATCAATACTGAAATAACGATACTTTGCTACCAGCTACTTCATGTTCTAATGTCGATTCTGAAATCAAAATAGTGATACTTTTGATACCTCAGCTACTGTATATGATTGTGTCCTGGTGTTGTGTATTAGCTTGGCTATACAGTGTTCCCTTGTTTATCGCGTGGGATAGGTTCCCAAAATAGCCCGCAAAACTAAAATCTGCGAAGTAGCCAACTTCATTTTTCTACAATGATTATTTATGTTTTAAGGCCGTAAAATCCCTCACCGTACACTTTATACACTTTTCTCAGACAAGTGTTAACATTTTCTCACATTTCTCTCTTGTTTAAACACTCAAAAAAGTTCAAACCTTCATTTGAATTTTAATGATCAAGTCACTCGTGCATATTTCACTCCTGTGACCGTGCCTTTTCGTCCTGGCACCGTTCCGCTGTACTGTAGCATTTTTGTATCCTTGTTAAAACATAATGCAGCAGACGAACCTGAAGATGCATTTACAAGCTAGCAAGCAAGCAAGCTAGTGATGACACAGGAGACATGGCAGGACGGCATGTAGGAGATTGATTGACAATGGTCTACAGCCAATCAGGATGCAGAAAACAATGGGCGGTGCAGACAGACGAGAGAGGGAAGAGATGGACACTCAACTTCACACAATGCAATTCTTCTTAAAAGGCCAGGTTCGGCCTGTAACAGCGTTCGTACGTTGTAATAAAGAAAAGAAGCACCAAAAAATAATCTGCGAAAGGTGAACCGCGATAGAGCGGGGGAACACTGGATTGTAAATCACCCCACTACCTCAATATACTTCAGGGTTTAAGATAAATCAATAAATTACTATGACGTCTTGTATTCTTTATGCTATGATTTGAAATACTGCACACTACTTTTTCAAATATACCAGACACATTAGGTGAATTTGCACATAGTATCGTTGATACCAGCCTAAATTTTTACCCAGTATCGGATCGGAAATTAAATCAATGGTATCGCACATCACTAGAGCACACACTACCGCAATCTTTACTTCCATAAACACATAGAAATGCGAGCGATGTCGTGCTTTTGCGCATGCATGTCACTTTCCAGGTGCCTTGCATTCACATTAACAAGTCGCATTTGTTTTGTAATGTGGACGACCACATCAAAAATCCGATTTAAACAAAAACTCAGAATTCGTCATACCTTGCACTGTGAACGTAGCCTTTCATCACCAAAAGTTACTCACTTTCCGTCAAAGGGGCTGGCGCCGCGGACCACGTGGGTGCTCTCCCTGCCCACCAGGAAGCGAACGCGGTCGTAGAAGGTCTGCAGGTTTCCCTGGCCCGACGTCACCTGCATCTCCTGGATGATGTCCAGGGGGTCCGGGGAGCCCACGCACAGGGAGGTGCTGTGACAAGTGGCCTGGAGACAGCAGTCCGGATCCATGCAGTCCACCAGGCCGTCTGACAAAGAGCACACGTGATCAATAAAGAGAAACAAACCAGATGCCATCAGTGAATGCTGACTTTGCTGCAGCGGCCAGATGGTGCCGTCAGTCAGGCGAAAAGCTCAAATAAAAGGATGCTAACAGATAGCTGCGGCCCACGGTGACTTGTGGAGGACAGGAAGTCACGTCTTGGCCTGGAGGGCAGCGCAGCAGGCGGGCTGCTAGTGGCAGTGCTGGAGGCTGCTTCCAGGCCAGAGTGGGGGTCTCCACCTGGGGCAGGCTCACGCTCAAGGCCCTGGGCCAACTACCTTCTTTGATTCCATTCAAATGTATGAAGTGTTGTCCAGGCGGGGAGCATGGGAGCTTCCTGCCCGGCATGCGTAATTCCACACAATCTTCATTTTCTTACCTCCATCGTTGTCCTTGACGTCGCTGCAGGCGGTTTCCATGGAGGTGTCGCAGCCGGTGCCCCTCCAGCCCAGCTGGCACACACAGTACCAGCCGCCGTTACCCAGAGTGCACCTACCGTTGCCGTTACACAGACCAGGACAGCCCTCTGGGGGGGACAGGAAGAAGAAGACTATCAAACACAGCAGGACACCTCATGGACAAAGTAGACACACAGTGTACACCCTCAAGTAGAACAACTCAAACCCCAAAGCTTCAACAGTCTGCAATTTTAAAGTGTTTTGTGGATTTTCTTTGGCTATTTTGCATGTTTTCACCTAAAATCGCAGTATTTTTTCCTAAAAACGATTGTTTCTCTCACAGAAGTGCAAGTTTATTTCTTGTAAAATTATGACTTTTTCCTCATAACATTGTGACTTTATTCTTTACTTTACCAGAATAAAGTCACAATATTATGAGAAAAAAGAAGAAATGATCATTTCTTGTAAAATTATAATTTTTTTGTAATATTCTGAATTTTTCCACCTAAAATGGCAATATTTTTTTTCTTGACTAGTACTTTATCTCTTGTAAAATAAAATACATTTTCCTCATCCTATTGTGACTTTATTCTTAAAAATTACATTAATGTCTTGTAAAATTTGAAAAGCTTTTTTGTAATATTCAGAATTTTTCACCTGAAATTGAAGTATGTTTTCATAAAAATTACTTTTTTTCACAGAAGTAGAACTTTATTTCTTGTAAAATTCCTTAATTCTTGTAAAATACTGATGTAATATGATGTAATGTGTAGGTTTTTCTCATATCAATGCATTTTTAAAACAATTTTTGTATTTTTTTTTTTACTTTTTTGTCATATTCTGTTCTTGTAACATTGCAATAGTTTACTGTAAAATTAGCATTTTTTTGGTGTAGAATTGCAATGTTTTTTTCTCAATATTCCGACTTTATTTTGTCAAATCCTCCATAAGAATGATGATTAAGTGTCGTATTAATATTTGCAGCTTGCATCCTGTATTCAGGAGGAGAACACAATGTGTTTACACACACATACACACACACACATACCGTATACATTAGTGAATGTTCCATGCTAAGAGAGAGTGTGAGTGTGTGTGTGTGTGTGTGTGTGTGTGTGTGTGTGTGTGTGTGTAGGGGTGTAATGAGCCTCAGCTTTAAAGTTGATGAATGCGATAGAGCTCCAGTGAGGCTGCTAATATGCTTTGCAGTGCAGTTGGTAGGTGTGGGCTTATCTTCACAGTCGATATTGCAGTCATTATTACTGCAGCAGGTTGCGTTCACGCTGCTAACGCTGCATAATGACACAGTGGAGTGCGTCGGCCGTGCTTGTTGTTAGCAGAAAAGGAGCGCTGCATGTCATGATTCACTGGCAGTGACAATGCACACTGTTAACTCACCCGTGGGCCTCACTTACTCACACTTCTGCGCTGAAATGCTAGCTTTTTAAGAAGACTTCAGCATTGCTTTTTTTCTACATTAAAGATGCTGAAGATGCTAACAAAACAGCTTAGTTTAGCTGTCCTTATACAGGCAAGTTCACATATGCTAATTAGCATCAGGTGGCTCATATGCTTGGAGGAATGGATTTAAGGACACAGGTGCAAACAATTGTGGACAGTTAATGAACATTTGAATATTGGATTTTAGACACAAAGAAAGGCTGCTATAAAAAATGTGGAAATTTGGGAAAAATGTCCTCCAAAGTCGTGTCTGTGAATATTCCTCAGGTCGTGGTACGCTCGGGGCTTTGAATCCATCGTAACTGGACAGCTCAGGATGTCCCAGCAGTCTTCAACACAGACCAGAGCAGTCCTATCTAGTCTTTGAGCATAAACTCATGCAGATTCTAGTATAGACCTAGCCTGAGGACGGAGTAGCACAGTCCTATCCAGTCTTTGAACATGAAATGATGAAGCCTACGAGTCAAGCTCTACGATCAGACTAGAACTGTCCTATCAAGTCTTTGATCATAAACTGACAAAGCCTGCTCGTCTAGCGCTGTAGTCAGAGTAGAGCTGCCCTATCTAGTCTTTGAACATGAACTGATAAAGTCTGTGAATCTAGCTCTCTAGATAAACTAGAGTCAGACTAGAGCTGTTCTATCTAGTCTTTGAGCATGAACTGACAAAGCCTGCTAGTCTAGCTCTCTAATCAGACTAGAATCGTCCTATCGAGTTTTTGAGCATAAACTGATGAAGCCTGCTAGTCTAGCTCTCTAGTCATAGAGCTGTTCTACCTTGTCTTTGAGCATAAACTGACAAAGCCTGCCAGTCTAGCTCTCTAATCAGAGTACAACCGTCCTATCTAGTCTAGAGCATGAACAGACCAAGTCTGCTAGTCTAGATCTCTAATTAGACTAGAGTCAGACTAGAGTTGTCCTACCTAGTTTTGAGCATGAATTGATGAAACCTGCTAGTCTAGCTGTCTAGTCATAGAGCTGTCCTATCTAGTCTTTCAGCATGAACTGATGAAGCCTGCTCGCAATGGATTCAATGCCCTAAGAACACACCTCTAAAGTGCATAAAACGTTGTCGTCCTACCTGCCAATGTCGACGCAAACTCAGTTCAGTGAGCATCAAAGAGATCTGGCATGTTTTGCAACATCGGACGGTTCACTTATTTTTACGCTTATAAAATAAACGATACATAAAAGTGTTGAATGGTATCATATTATTGCTGACCAGCAACAAGCACTAGCAAGGAGAATAAAAGGTATCAGGATGAAAAAACGCAAAGCAGGTCGCGAACCTGACAACAACGTTTATTTTTGTGCATAAAGCCCCCCCCCCACCCAGTATCTCATACCCGCATGCGATTGGTATCTCGAAGCCGCACGCGGAGGAACATTTCGGGATATCAAACGCTGGAGTCTGTCGCAGTTTGCTCAGCTGAGCCATTTTGTCAAGTGTGAGGAGCGAGGGTGGCGCTCTCAGCATGAAAGAGGAAGCCGAGGATTGGGAGGATGAGAGCACACGCCACAGGAAGAAGGAAAAACGTACAGCAGTAACGTGGAAGCAAGTATTTGCAGAGATAAGGCATGACTGCAAAGCACAATAAAAGCACGAAAGGATCCACTCAAACATTGACAAATATCCTATTTCAATTTGATCTTATGTTGTATTTCAGATCTATTTCTTTCTGGGTCACAACAATCTCATGCAGGAGCTGAACATCAAAAATATTAATAAATCATTTCAAACAGTAAAATATGAGTGCAAATTAAAATAATAGTAAGACATACGTAAATTATCTTAAATAAAATACAATAAAATATTACGAATTTCATGGCTTCACTTTATCGCGGTTAAAAAAATAATAATAATAATAAATTACACAGTTTCATGGTTGACATGGTTGGCATATACTGTATGCATATTTAAGCAAATCATTATTTTTTTGCCTATTGACGCAATTTCCAGCACAAAAAAGCTAAATATAAGGCATTCAGAAAACGCATTCAAAGATGCTGCGATGACATGTAGTATTGTACACGAGTCACTAGGTGTCAGTAATGTTACGTTGATGAGACAAAAGCTACCCGCAGGAAGTATTGGACTGAACAGGAAGTAAAAAAAAAAAAGAACAACAACAAGGAATTCTCCCAATGCTAACGTGTGAATTTATATTATATCTTATTTTCTCTTATTATATCTACTATATTGGATAATAGGAGTATAAAGTTGACTGTCGAGGTGTTATTTCATGTCTAGAGGGCTCTAATCATGCTAAAAAGCATATTTAGACAGGTTTTCTATGTCTTATATGTCTTATTTTCTCTTATTATGCCTACTATATTAGGTAATAGATAGGAGTGTGAATGTGACTATCGAGGTGTTCTTTTACAGTATGTCTAGAGGGCTCTAATAATGTTAAGAAGCATATTTAGAAGGTGGTAAACAGGTTTTCTATGCTCTAACTACCAAAATATTACACTTATAAATAAGGAATCCTACTTTGCGGAAATTCACTTATTACGGTCGGGTGTGGAACCAATTAATGGTCATAAACGAGGGATTACTCTACTAAAAATAATACTACTTCTAATAACTATACTATAAATATTAAAACAGATATTATACAATGGCATTAAAAAATATACAATTCTTCCTTTACAATCACAATGTGGGGTTAGTAGTATATTAGTAATATGTTTCCTATATATATTGTGGTTTTTAATTTGCTATGGTGCACAACTCTAATATATTGTGATCTTAATTCAATAATGTTCTTACTTCTTTTTGCATGATGAGGTTATTTCCATATTGAATCTTGTTGGATGGTGAATTGTTGAACATGTTTAATAATGATAAACTATTGTGTGTGCCCTCAGGCGATCAATGAAGCTCCGACAATCACTGATTTAAAATTGACTGCTAAACAACAAAAGGCTCTGTTAAAATCAATTTCAATAAAGGCCTGAAAAAAACAAAAAAGAAAACAATTTTCTGCTAATTTCCCTGAAGAAAGGCGGGCGCCACTGGCGTCCAACACCATTAGACAATCCACATCTGCTCGTCTTTTCATTGAGGAATAGACAAACTGAGACGGATGCGTAGCGGGCGGCGGATGTTTATTAATGAAGACGCTTTCTTTGTTTGGCACCCGTTCAATTCCGTCGGCGGGTCTTTTTATCTACTTGAACCGCCTCCAAAACGTAAGCAAGGACGCAGGTGAGGCGCATCGTCCCGCACCGCCGAGACCTTTTAATTATAGAGCGAGTGCCCCCAAATCCCAGCTGCACTTTTCCCCAAAGGCCCTTTCCCCACTTGACTCAGCAGGTGCAAAGGTGCTAAGTGGAGATGACGGCGTGACGATGGGACAAAACGTTAATGGTGGTGGCGTTTGTGCTACAAGGTGATGGCGGTCACAATGGAAGAAGGGCAACGTGGAAATAAATGAGGAGGAATGTCGTACCTTTCACTACCCTATCCAGATAGTGAGCTTAAAGGAGGAGATAAAAGACAAGGATATGTAATAATAATAATAATAATAATAATAATAAGGGAAGTTCCATCAGTGCCACTTCCATGACGAGACAGCAAGGCAAAGTGTTAGTGCACATCATTACAAGAGACAAAAATAATAATTATAAAAATAACAAGCATGCATCACGAGCAAGACAACCAACACCAAGCCAGAACATAAGACAGGGATGGACATGCAGGACCAACACAATGTCTTCATTGATGGGAGGCGTGGTCAAAAGAGACTCATCATCAGACAGAGCTCTCAATCATCAACACGGACGCCAAATGGGAGGTTCAAGCCTCTGAAGCACAAAAAACTGCACAAGGTTCTCCTTCTTTACTGAAGTAAAGCTTTCACTTGGAGGACCAGCACTTGGACCACTTCCTGTCTTCCTGTCTAATGCTTGAGCAGTCATAGCAGAAAATGTTAAAGGTCTCCTATGATGCAAAAGTCATATTTTAATGATGTTCAAACAGTAGAATATGTCCCGAGAGCAGGAGGAGGTCCTCCCTCCAGCGAGGGCCACATAGTGAACAATGAAAGGATGCAACTTTGCCACTTGAATATTTTGTAAAACAACACATGTAGATATGCTAACAAGTTATATACAGTATGTCAATGCGTCTCAGCTTTGTCAGGTGAAAACGCATATTATTCATATCAACTTTTTTTCCCATTTCTGCTGGGGTTTTTTTTTCCAATTTTCCAAATATTTCAACTTTCTTCTTAAATAATCTTGGTAAATTTTCTTCTCAAAATATTATGACTTTATCCCCACAATGTTTGGACTTCAGTGCTATAATTCAACCCAACCTAATTTTCCAAAAATGACAACTTGATTTTGTTTTGCTTTTTTCTCATTTCTCATCAAATTACTACTAAAATTTGATTATTTTTCCTCATAATACTACACGTTTATTCTCGTAAAATTGTGATTTTTTTCTCGTTAGAATACGACTTTTTTCTTTTTATATTCTGATTTTATTCTTGTACAGTTACAGCTTTGTTTTTTTTCCCATTTCTGCTGTAGTAGGTTTTTTTTTTTTTTTTTTTTTTTACATTTTTTTCATAACTATTTCAACTTCCTTCTTGTAAATTTACTTCTCATAATATCAGGACATTATTCCCATAATATTTGGACTTTATTCCATTAATATTATAACTTTTTCCACAACCACATTTTCCAAAAATCACACCTTCATTTTGTTTTGTTTGTTTCTCATAACATTACAACTTTTTTTTTTTTTTTAACTCATTCTTTAACTCAAATAATTCCAGACATTTTTCAAAATTCAACCCCTTCAGTACCGGCCATTTTAGCATCTATCACTGGCTCTCACTTTTCATCATAAAAAAACAGTTTGTTTCTCCCTTTTTCCGTTCTCCAGTGATCAGCAGTAGAACAGGTATGTTTCAGGAAAATATCAGCTCCCAACAAAAAAGGGAGAAAAACAGCTTTTTGTGAAAAGATACATTTCAAGCATAACTTTCTTTGACGCAATTTTTTTTCTTTTGTGACAGTTCAAACATATAAACAACCACACCAACATAAACAATACAAAAAAGCGTTGTTTTACATCAAAATAACAGTTTATTTACGAATATAACACCATGAAGTATTTACAAGTTTTAAACTGTGTGTGTGCATGCGCGCGTGTGCATTGGTTAAAATTTCCCTGCAATGCGTAACCTTCTGCACGCTACACTCCTCCATGCTCTCTCACTTCCTCCTTGCTGTCGAGTGTGTATTTACATGCAAAAGATCCTTACCGAACTCTTACCAAATGCACTTCTGCCACCTTGTGGCCGTTTTTATGGTTTAAAACTGCTCAGTGACATCTTTTAGCGTGTGTTTTCGTCATCACATCTTTTTGCCTCTCTCACAAAAAAAGACACATCTTTGGGATCGGGCGTTCGGGTTCATAAAAACATATAAATACGTCTTTGGTATTGAATGAGTTAATATTTCACTTTATGTTACTAAAATGACATATTTCCTCATAATATTTGGTTAATGTCGTCAAATTTTAAATTACAACGTTTTCATCTTCATTTGTGACAAGCAAATGATTGCAAATTTTTCAATTTTTCTGTTGTTTCTTTTAGTTTTCTTGCTAAATCACATTTTTAGAATGTGCCACGGGCTAATAAAAAATCAGCCGCATGCCGCAAACGGCCACCGGGCGGCACTTTGGACACCCCTGCCCTAGCATGTGATAAGAATCTCTCATCTCCCTCACTTGTTTGCTCCACTTTTGAGAGTCCCTTGGCTTTTTAAGTTAAATCTTTTCATGGCGTCATGAAGAAAAAAACACCTCTGACCCGCCCGAAGCCAGACAAGCCCACCCTGTCGATACATCCACCACTTTGTCAAAAATAATAATAATTTTTAAAAAGCAGGCTTTGCTACAAATCTTAAAATGCAGCATGGAGCTCCGCCCCTTGATGGAGGCCAGTTTTCTAAAATAAATAAAAAAATAAGTAAAAAACAGGCTTTGCTACACATCTTAAAATGGAGCTCTGTCAGACAGTTACTGACGTGGAAAATGCAAGTTTGATCATTTAGTTTTTCTTCAGCAAATATGATAACCTCGCATGATGTTACAATGCAATGTTAGCACTTTAGCATCACATAACTATGCTCGTGTTGCTCACGTTTGTGTCCTCCTGTCCCAGTCCTTCATGTTACTACGTTGTATGTGATACATGTGATACATGGCATTTATTAAGTTAGTGCAGAGTTACAGTGTCTACGTCAAAAGTACACAATAGCGCTTCTTGGAGACATGCACTGCTCATTAGCATTAAAGCTACACACGCACACACAAACACAAACACGCACAATGGCGTGTTCCCAGTAGGGTCTCCTTTCCAACATCAAAGTTATTCTGCTGCCTCTGATACTTGCTGAAAAATACTCTCATAGAAGAGCTTTAGCAAGTTATGTCCCCAGTCAGAGGGCAAAGATGAACTAGCATGCAGTCTTTCTTGTCATTTCTCTGAGGAGTGGTACACCCAGTTTTCCTCAAAAGCAGTCCCGCCCCTCCCGGATGAACAAAAGTTCCCAAAGGGGAGTCTGTTGTTGTTCCAGTGCAAACACGGAAATTACAAAACGCCAATAAAGAGTGAGAAAGTCCACAAAGACTCCCACAATCAACTCCCGGAATCGAAAGGTTAGCAACCAGCTCTCCTCCACGGTGCTTCCCGAGGAAACCCATCCAGGTTTTTTTTACACTGGAAATAACTCCCTGATAGCTTCCTGATGAGCATCACTGAATGTTACCGTCGACAAAACGTGAAAGCTGAGAATGAGGTGGAACACCACAGTTCCGAAGACTACTGTTCCTTCATTTTCCAACATCAGTAGGATTACCAACTCCCTGAAAAATACATAAAAACACTCTGTTGGCTGGGCCAACTGAGCCAACTATTTTTATGCTAGTTTGTGGCCATTTGTCATTAAATACAGGCACTATCATAAAGTTAACAGCTAAAGGCTGTTAAACAACTTAGACTACTAAAAGTAGTGTTTTGAGGATAAGACATAATTATAACAAGAGAGAAGGGATGTTAAATGACGCTTTAAAAACGTACGTTCGCACATACCTCATAAACGTGATAGCCATTTGTAGCTTCCCCGTGGGACAAAGACGAGCTCCGAATGAACCGCATTGCTTGTTTGTTCTAAAGACAAAATGTCACTGTGGTAAAATCTCACATTTGGAGTCAGGAGACCACAAGCTAGCTTGCTGGCGAGGCAGAGTGAGAGCCAGGCAAAGTGTGCAAACAAAGGTGCCAGACACGTCCAACGGCGTCATGAGATTGATAGGCGAGCAATCAGACACGCTGGCATCGATTGGCTTAGCCTGTAAGCTGTCGGCAATAAACTCCACATTCGACAGACTAATTGTCACAGTAATAAAAGACAAAGCGCGTCCCTTGTCAACTCAATACGGCACGTGTACTTTTATTTGTAAATACGAGACGATTCTGTGTTTGAAGGGACGTTTGGCAACCTTTATCTTGTGTAAGCTGTTAAGGTGTTATGGCGACCCCTCTGCAGCAGCAACAGCTTCTTTTCTTCACTCTTCATTTCCTGTAGCGCTAGCTTCCACGTCTATTAGTGAAAAGCGTGCAGGTCAGTGTGATTTGAAGTCGTCATGGCCGCCACACACGTGTTTGAAAGCAACATGACCTCTGGGCGACCTCACCCCCTTGACGTTTAGTGCCTTTGACAGGCCTGACATTAAGTAGCGGGGCGCTAACTAAATAAAACGCAAACCTGTCCTTAGTGAGCTCACTTTGGAAGCTGTCAATCCTCAGAACATCCATCATCATAACCTAAATAAGAAATAAAAAAATCCACAAATGTCCTTTGCTGTCAGGAGCAACCACACACAAGCATGACACGACACCCCGCTGACAATGTTATTCAAAGTCTGTATGCTTCTTGCTTTGGGGATACAAAATAAATCCTTGCAAAACACCTGAGACTGTCGGGACAGGGAACATACATGCACCTAGAGGAGATAGAGGGCACCAATAAAACACAGAGCTGCAACTGTGGACTCAAATCAAATCCACAGCTAAGGCACAGCAACGGTCATTATTTTTCTCATTTCTAGCTTTCAATACTCAACTTTGACAATAATCTCACTGATATGGTATCCATTCAGTATGCTTGGAGTCCCAGCTAACCACAAGGACCTGGTTTCTCCAATTTTATCATAGAGGAGGGCAACAAGAAAGCAGACCTCTGCAGCAAAGCAAAAACTGTGGACTATACAGTAATAATATCCACAGCTATCCATCCATTCTTTTTCTATGCCACTTATCCTCATTCGGGTCGGGGGGGCTATGGCACAGTATTCATTTTGGCCATTTCTAGCTTTGAACACTCAAATGTGACAATAATCGCACTGATATGGTACCCTTTCAGCATCGTAGCTAACCAGTAGGACCAGTAGTACTTGCTTTTGCCACTTTTATCCAAAAGGAGATTGAGGACAGTAACAAAACAGCGTACTGTTGAGACTGTGGACTATGATAAAATCCAAAGCTAAGGCACAGCAAGAGTTTATTTTTGTCTCTGTTCAGCATGTTTGGAAGTCCAGTTGAACAGTAGTACCTGTTTTTGCCACTTTGAGGGCAGTGAGCAAATTGAGCGTTGCAGCAAAGTGGAGACTGTGGACTATAATATCCAAAGCGAAGGCATAGCAAGTTTTTATTTTTGTCATTTCTAGCTTTGAATGCTCAAATTTGACAAATATCTCACCGATACGGTATCCATTCAGCATGCTTGGAACTCCCAGGTGAGCAGCAGTACCTGCTTTTCCCACTTTTATCCAAGAGGAGATTGAGGGCAGTAAAAAACAGAGTGCTGCAGCAAAGTTAAGATTGTGGACAGTAATAGAATCCAAAGCTAAGGCACAGAAAGTGTGTTTATTTTTGTCATTATGGTATCTGTTCAGCATGTTTGGAAGCCCAGTTGAACAGTAGTACCTGGTTTTGCCAGGTGCTGCAGCAAAGTGGAGACTGTGGACTATAATATCCAAAGCTAAGGCATAGCAAGTGTTTATTTTTTGGCATTTCTAGCTTTGAATGCTCAACTTCAACAAATATCTCACTGATATGGTATCCATTCAGCATGTGAGCAGTGGTACCTGCTTTTGCCACTTTTATCTAAGAGGTATTTGAGAGCAGCAACAAAATGGAGCGCTGCAGCAAAGCAGAGACTGTGGCCTATGATGGCATCCACAGGAAAGGCAGAGAAAGTGTGTTTATTTTGGTCATTTGCAGCTTTGAATCCTCAAATTTGACAATCATCTCAATGATGCGGTATTGGTTGAGATGGTTTAGAACCCCAGTTGACCAGGAGTGCCATCCTTTGCCAATGGGAACGCGAGTAGGACCGTGTTATGATGGGTTGGTACCATGCACTTTGTTTTTTTCAAGCAGTGCAGGAAAGCTTTTGTCGTTGGCTTGAGGTACCGCTAACAAAATCTGTGCAGGCATTGGGGAGATCGGGGGGGGGGGCATCGGCAGAGCTGAGTGTGGCGTTTGTAGAAAATGAGGAGTAAATGGAGGGAGGGAGCACAGGAAGGAGGTGAGGAAGAGGATGAGTCAACTGAAAAGACACCTTAGCACATTCCCACATTAAAATGCATGAAGGCAAGCCTCAGATCCTTGAGTAAACCCGTTCATGCTTTACTGAGTTGCACAAATTCAATTAAGCATGCTCCCCCCCCCCCCCCCACCCCCCCGGTCTCGTCTCCAAGTGGACCCTTCCCATCACGCCCACCGCCTCAAACACACACACAGGCAAAACAAACCCTTTGAAGACAAAACACAAAGCCCCGCACTCCCGTCTCGTCCTACCGATGCTGCAGTGTTCCCCGTTCCAGCCGGGACTGCACTCGCACTTCCCGTCCTTGCAAGTCCCGTGCTCGTTGCAGCGGGGGTGACACGCCCTCTGGTCGCACCCCGCGCCCATCCAGCCGTCGTCACAGCGACAGGTGCCCGACACGCAAACGCCGTGGCCGCCACAGTCGGATGCGCATATCTCTGTGGGAGACACGGAGACAAAGACCAAAAAGGGGAGAGGGGGTAATGGATGGACAGAGAAGACAGGGAGGGGGGGCAAAGAAGAAGACAAATCCAGAAGTTATTGTCAAGGAAAGGCAGCCACGCTCCACTACCTTGGACATTCCTGCTGCCTCGTGATGCTCAAGCCCTTTTTTTTCCCTACAATACAAATCTAATAAGAACGTTACAAAGCACACACGGAGACTACTTCTTCTTCTTTTTACCATGATTCTCCTATGTTTGCAACAGCTAAAGCCTCGCTTGCGACTTGGCATGCAGCTTGAGAATCACAACCCTATCCTTCATAATATTACAACTTTATTCTTGTAAAATTACTATTTTTGTCTCATATTTACATGTTATTCTTGTAAAATTAGGACTTACAATACAGTACACAATACAGTAGAAATTAAGGATGTAAATCTCTTTCTGATAGACGATTCGATTCAAATCTAGATACACAGGTAACGATACGATTCAAAAACGATATTTTTGTCAAATGCATATATTGCTTAGACATAGACCAAAAAAAAAGACTTGATGAATGAACATCTTTTGTTTAATGGGGTCGATATTTTACATTCTAGATTTTATATCTGTATTTTTATACCTGTAAATTTGGATTTAGAACATTTAAGTTTTTATGTCTTAATGTTGCTAGAAATGGAAGTGGAGCCACCAAACTAAGTTTCATTGTATATTGTGTGTAATGACAATAAACATCAATCTATCTATATAAAATACAAAATACGTGAAATATACCAAGAAAAAACACAAGTCTTAACCTTCAGTCCAATTTCTAATATAGAGTAAATAAAAAGTGCAAAGCCCCTTAAATAATGACACCTCTCTTTCAGTAAATAGAAGTATTTGTCACCTGAGTGCAATGAAAACTCTGTTTTAGCTTGGAAAAGTAAACAATCCCAGACTCAAAATGTCATAACAATGGTAATTGGACATTACATTTCAGACTCAGCATTGTGCTGTCAACACTCCAGGAGCAACTTTTCAAAGAAAGAAAGCATAAAAGTTACCATTCTCGCCTGTGTTGGTCCGGCTGCTCAAGTTTGCACCCTTCTTGAAATTAATCCAAAAACGTTCCAAAGCGGGATTAGACTGTCGGTCAGTTTTACCCTACTGATGATGTGCTGTTGGCAGTCTGCTAGGTAGCCGGCCGGCGTTGGCTGGCTAGCGTCAGCATTCTCGTCTTCAGCCATGCAGCATGCGAGACAATGCTTTCGCGTTGTCTATAAGACACTGTCAACCGATTGCTTCTCCCGCGATACCCGGTGCATGTCTCCACAATCGATTAACCTAAAGCTTTATGGCTGATATATATCGATACAGGAGGCTTCTTCCGGCGCATCAAAATTGTTCCCTGCTCAAACCAGACATCCGGTCGTTTATCGTTCACATCCCTAGTAGAAATGGAAGCATGATATACAGGGCGAGTACTTAAATGGCAGTTGTAGGAATGGAACTTGTACGTAGACTATATTTTGCTTCTGTTACATATAAAGTGTATTTAGTCGTGTGTGTGTGTGTGTGTGGTGGCTTTTCATGCTGTGCAACAATGAACAATGAATAAATCCTGATTTATGCAATTTTCCTCCCTTGGATGTCTTTAGTGTTGTGCAGCAAATGCTTTGGCCAGTGGGTGTAAACACGCCTTTATTGCACACCCTGCTCCAAATCCACATGACAACATGCTTTTTGATCCTTGGCAGTATTAAGAAGGGCGAGCGGTGCTGAGGAAGATGATATTGAGAGGCTTCCTTCCCGTCCTCGCAGGCTGTTTGCTGTCCGCCACAACATCAAGCTTAGCGTGGTATTACACCACGCTTGGACGGTGAACAGGATAAAGGAGGATAACTCATCAGCATCCACATGGCTCTTTCTCTCAGGGTAACTACCCCCAACTAATCCCAGCAGGGATTACCTTTTAAGGCACAGTTTGGGATATTGAAGCATTCTTCATTCTAGAGGAATATTTGGTTGTGGCAATGGAAGGCAGACGTTGTGATCATCAGAACATCACAGCAGCGCTTTAATCTGGCGAGGGCTCGTCAGAAAATGTCTTGTTGATTTGAAAAAATGCTCAAATGTAACACACGGCTGTGCTCTGAAATGAAAAGGCTTTTTTTGCCTTTGATACACCATCGCCATCTCTTTTAAGATCAACAGTAAACGCTAAACACAAACATTCAACTCCTTAGCTTTTTTTTTCCAACATCACTTTTCAAATAAAAACTATAAAACTGCAAACTCAAATCACAACTTTTCTCGTGAAATTATAACTTTATTCTTTTCAAATGACATTCTTCTAAAATGTAAACCTTTTCTTAGAATATTACAACTTTATTCTTTGAAAATTATGACTTTTTCACAAAATATTACACGTTATTCTTGTAAAATTATGACCTTTTCTCATAATATTCTGACTTTATTCCTGTAAAATTATTACGTTTTTCGTCAAAATGTTGCACCTTTATTCCTTTCGTAGAATAACAATTTTTTATGATAATATTACAACTTTATTCTTCTAAAACGCATTTTTTGGTCACGATTAGGGATGTCTGATAATATAATAATGTAATATCGGTATCAGGATTTTTCCCCATAATGAAAGCCGATCATAAACACAATGCTGTATACTATACAGGCTAGGGGTCACCAACCCGATGATCGCGAGCTACTAGTCAATCTTTGGGACTCGGCCTATCGCAAAAATATAGAAAAAAGAAAAGTATTATTACATCAGTGCCACCCCCTCCCGGAGAGTGACCAACAGGCATGCGTTTTGACCACCGGACACGCCCATACGCCTTGCCGCTCTCCAGGCAAGCAACCCGCTAGCTCCAGCCAGGAGCCCAGTCCCCTAAACCTGACCGGAGGTACCATAAGCGCACACACGTACACCGGCTCGCTTCTTTTGCTCACCAGTTGAGCGACAAGAAGAGAGAGAGAGAGAGAGAAAGAGAGAGAGTTAGTGCGCAGCCATGTGCCTGCTCACGCAACAGTAATTATTGCACGTTGTGGCTCAAAATCAGCCTTTGCTACCTTAAAATGAAGGCACAAATATAACTCCATAGACGTGCACCTCCAAAAAAACACTGCTCGTTAGGACTGACTAACGACCATCGCTTCGCTCGGCCAACAAGCCAAATAGATTTGTAGTTTGCTCATAGAGCCCACGCCACAAGCCCGACCCCAATGAAGACAAAAGTAGGGGTGCCCAAAGTGCGGACCGTGGCTAATTTGTCATTGCTTCACTGCAGTTATAAAATAACATTTAAAAACCAGCAAAAAATGGTAAAAATAGATCAAAAGGCACAATGAGAAAAAGCTGAACTGTTGACACCAACAACCAATAATAACACAAAGCTTTAAATATCTATCACTTTTAAATTTACTTTAAAAACAAAATAAATCAATAAATAAATATGTATAATTGAAATGTGTATGTATGTATGTGTGCATATATATATATATATATATATATTATATATATATATATATTATATATATATATATATATATATTTATACACACACACACACACACACACACACACACACACACATACATACTGTACATACATACATACATATATACACACATACACTCCTTATCAAAATCTTAAGACCAGTTGAAAAATTGCGAGAATTTGCATTTTACGTTAGAAGCCATCTGGACCGTCAAGGTTCCATTTTTTCTCAGAGAATAAAACTTTTTTCCACCTTTGAGTGTCCCATGTTTGACGCTCCCTGGCAAAGTCTAAAAGGGCAGTTTTGTGCCGTTGAAGGAGACGAGGTCTTTGAAATGTTTTTTAAACCTTTTTCCCGCAGATGCCGTCTGATGGTTATTGTGCTGCAGTCGGCACCAGTAAGGGCCTTAATTTGTGTGGAAGACCGCCCTGTGTCTTGATGGACAGCCAATAGGATCTTCCGGCTCAGCGTAGGTGTGATTTTTTTGGGTCTACCACTTGAGTTTTGTTCCATAATGCTCAGGATCTTTCAAAAAAATGTAGCATGACTGATTTACTGCACCCAACCTCAGCAGCAATGGCACGCTGCGAGAGGCCTTGCTCATGCATCTCGACAATCGGACCACGTTCAAAAAGAGAAAGCTTCTTAGCTTCTTAGCCATCAGGAGGGCATGCCAGTGTGAATGCTTGACAGCAAATGAACATTTTGAGCAGATTTTGGCTTTTATAGCCTGTCGTCTTAAACTTTTGATCAGCTGATAAACAGCCTATTTCAGTTTAATTGTTGTTTCAATAAATGACTTTTTCAAAGTGCTTTTTGTCTCACCCCCCCTTCTTGTTTTTGCATATTGTAGCTCTACTTAAAACCTAATTAAGATCCAAATGTGCAAAATGCTGGTCTTAAGATTTTGATCAGGAGTGTACACACACACACCGGGGGAGGTAGATCTTGTGCAGATTCACGGCCGAGACCAGAGATCTTGGGCTGCAAAAGGTTGGTGACCACTGTCATAGGCCTATGAGCTCCCGTATTTCCCGGAGCGCAAATGATGACCTAATCAAACATGTAAACAACCGTGGGTGGCTAGTAGCAAGCTAGCTTGCGCCTTCCATTCCATCTCCATCTACTTGTCTTTTTTGTTTACGTGTTTCAATGGGAAGGCGACGTGAAACTTTAACCACAGAAGAGTCTTTTCAAGTTCTGGCTTCTCCTTGGCACTATCTCCCAGCCAAAGGCAGATTTCTTTAGCAAGTAGACGCCACAGCCACTTCCTGTTGTTCCTCACTGTGGTAAACATCTGATTCCAAATGTATGTGCTATTACTCCCCGACGTACTTCTCAATCTCAGAACATTCCAGAAGTTAATCGTTAGCGCTTTATGTGAACAATAAGCCCATCTTCTGTCATGTGACGTCTGCGTGCGCTGCTTTCTTTCAACTAAACGAGCAATTACCCCAACACGCAGCGAATCAAGACGGGAATGTGACACAACACAAGAGCGCTTAACGCGCGTCAGCCGCAGCTTTTCTAAACTGTCTGTCACAAACACTTCTTGTCATGATTATGAAATGTTATTTCTTTTTGCCTTTCCCTGCACGTTTCACCCGTGATAGTCGCGAGCTGGGAATGCTGGAGCTTCTTCAGCTGAGCTGTGACATCATTTCCACTCAGCACTCACAATCACGTACCCCACCAAAACATTCACAAGGCGGGAAAACTAACTGGCACTGACTGATAGATACTGTAGATCGATACTTTATTAACCTTCAAGAGAAACTGGCCTTGAAGAGCAGACATGTCAGATATGTGACATCACATAATAATATTAATAATAATAATTCATTTTTATCAGGCGCCTCTTTGGCCACTTAAACAAGAAATAATAGCAATACAAAGTAGATAAAAAAAAAACCATAAATAAATAAAATAAAATAAAAATATATAAAATTATTTAACTTTATTATTGTAAAATTACTACTTTTCATATTTATGACCTCAACTCAATATCACGATAAATTGGGCCGTTTTACCTCGATAACAGCAAATGCACGATAAATCCCCGATGATTTATTGACCAACTGGCACACATTACTTTCAATGAAATCTAGTGCACGGAATGGGACGCACCTATTCTGGCCATAAAGCCTTCTGTAAAGACCTCCAAAAAGCACCAACAACGCTCCCTTTACGTAATGTGCTTTGGGTGGTTACCACAGTTTTCATACTCACTTTCCATTTCGTGTTCATCTTTGTGGAACCCAAAATAAATCTCCCTGGTACTGCGGTCCACAAATATGAATGTATGGTACATACCCTGGCATACTACATCCTGTACACACATGTACTCAGCTACACATACAGCCACACAACATGACTGGCATCACGTCTCATGCAATTATGTTACTAATGGCCACTCATCACACTGCACAAGAAGGACGACGTTGATATCAACCCAACCTACAGTACCACAACCATGTCAGGTCATGTATTCCAATAATAATAATAATAATAATAATAATAGCTATTCTATTCAATTCCAGACATTCCATTGTCATGCTATTTGCCAATATGTGTGTGACATCTTGGCTTTAGAAACCGGATAGATAACCATCACCAAAATGAGCATTTACACATGAAAAGAGATTTCACATGTTCTTGTGCCATGTGGCCATCTGTTCGTGACATCAAATAAAGCATGGAATCCTTAACAACTGCTACCAACAGCAAACTAATCATGGTTTCCTGGAGAGACGCTTTTATAATGTTATTATCGTGTTCTTTATTTGTGAGTTGTCAATTTTGCATATTTACTCATGATGTACACGTTTTTTGGTTTTTTTAAAGGCTTTAAAAATCCATATACTTCAAGTCAAGTATTTGCATATGATTCCGAGCGGCGTTACGATGAATACAAACAGGAAAAAAAAAGTATTTTTTAGCGCATGAGTGGGAAAGCAGGGAGTCACAGGGAGGAGTCATCTTTGCAGCAGCGCGCCCGTATCCAACTGATAACACAGCTCGTTAGCTACGTCAGCGAGTGCAGCTTGTACGGCTGAGATGTCCCGGCGCGTCAACGCGAGTTGCCTATGCGAGACTCGTAGATTTATACACAGATGCGGCAAAATGGTACTCTACTTTGTGTGGACTTATTTCAGGAACAAAATGCAAATTAAAGGCTAGAAAGACGTAGTTGCATGTGTGCTCCCTTTTTATTTTTTCTAGGCGCATGAGCGAGTGAAATACTGGCACTGTACAGCCGCTTCTTCATTTGAACCATCAGCCGTTCCCTCAACGTCTGTTTCCCTTCTTGTTCAGGGCTAGATGGGAGGCTGTACCTCGTCTTAAAGGCGGAAGGAACATAGCATACCAGCACACACAGACAAAAAAAGACTTTTCTTTTCTTGTTTATTTAAACACCAAATTTATCGACATGGGCAAAATAACGTCGGTTATTGTAGTAAATTTCGGTTTATCACCCAGGCCGACTACTTATTCTTGTTTTTTTACTACTTACTATATTTTTACTATATTTTTTTTACTACTTTTTTCATAATATTACTAGTTCATTCTTTTAAAATGACAACTTTTCCCTCATAATATACTGACTTTTGTGCATAGTATTACAACTTTCTCTGATAATATTATGACTTCATTCTTGTAAAATCTAAAATTTTCCTCATAATACTATGACTGCAAAATGACAACTTTTCACTATTTTTTTGCAAAATTAATATTTGTCATAATATTAAGACTTTATTCTTTTAAAATTACAACTTCATTCTTGCAAAATTACTATTTCTCATCGTATTTAGACTTTATTCTTTTAAAACGACAACTTTTTCCTCATAATATACTGACTTTTGTCTTTATTGTACAATTCAGATGAATTCGATTTTATTTTATTGTATTTTTTCTGTATGTATTCTATTATATGGAATGTTATTGTTAATGTACTTAAAATGCCATCAGGGACTAAAGATGGAAATTAGCCACCAGCCATAATTGACATGAACATGTTGATGAATATGCACTCTCCCTGTTTTTCCAAAATAAAAACATCTAAAAAGTACAAATGATCAGATGATGAATGCTCCTCTGCTGAAGCTGGATAATAAGCCCATGAAGGGCAATCTGAGCATCACTCCAATTTAGCGTAAATTCTCTAATTCTAACTGAATTATATTTATCTTACAAAGAGGACGGGTCGCCTTGGTTGGAAAAAAGGGATAATTGGGGCGAGGCTGTGTTATTTCTAAAATGCGAAGTATATTTACAACACGGCAGCAACAGAACCAATGTTGTCACAGCGCTAAGGAACAAACTGCTGAGTCAGCATGAATAGCGCTGATGAGTATATTGTAAAAAAAACAGTACGACACGTGTAACACTGTTTCTTTTCCTCACCAGTGGAGCAATCGTGGCCCGTCCAGTTGGCGTCGCAGCTGCACGTCCCGGCGTCTGCCAGGAAGGTTCCATGTCCGGAGCACTGGTCCATGCACGAGGCCCTGGCGCTCTCGCATCCCTGCCCGCCCCAGCCCACGAAGCAGTGGCACTCGCCCTGGACGCACACCCCTCGGCCCGAGCAGGTCGGGTCCAGGCAGTCCACTGAAAGACACAATCAGCGTCTATTAGAACCCACCCTGGAAGACCACCAAAGTGCAGCCCGCAGCTTGTTTTTTTATGGGCCTGCAGCAAATACAAAAAAAATGAACAATACAGCCCTCATTTATGACGGTAAATTGGTTCCACACCCACCTGTGATAAATGAATTTCCACAAAGTAGGATTCCTTCTTTATAAATGAAATATTTTTACAGTTAAAGCACAGAAAACCTGTTGACTTTCCTTTCTAACATTAGAGCCCTCTAGACATGAAATAACACCCCTATAGCCACCTTTACACTCCCATTACCCAATATAGTTGACATAATAAGAGAAAATAAGACATATTAGACATAGAAAACCTGTTTACCACCTTCTAAATAAGGTTTTTAACATTATTAGAGCCCTCTAGACATGAAATAACACCCTATAGTCACCTTTACACTCATATTACCCAATATTGTAGACATAATAAAAGAAATATAGACTCAAACGTTAGCATTGTGAGAGTTCCTTGTTGTTCTTTTTTTTGCTTCCTGTTTCTGTACAGCAAGTCAAGTTACACCACTTTATTAAGATGTTGCAAAAATAACCCCTGAAAATCCAGATATGGACCAAAACCTAACAAAAGCTTGCAGTTATCTGACATAACCATGCCTTCGCTGGGTCGTTTGTCTGCGAAATAAAAGCAGGAGTTCAAAGCCACGGTTCATGAACTTATCGCCCATGAAAAAATAATAAAAGACATGAGGAGCGGGAAGTAAAGCCTGAGGCAACAGCAAGCGTCCGCGACTTTTAGTTTAAACACCGTTTGAAGATCACTTCTTCAGAAGCCACTGCTGCATTTCCTGCACAAATTAGCATTACGTTGCCCCCTTGAGAGGGTGGTCCATTTTAATCACATTATCAGGGACTACATTTTGTCCTGAAGTGTGAACGCAGATGGCAAATGGACGTCTGGTCACTGAGAGCAGCGGGCCGACCGCCAGCATCTCTTTACAATGACATAAATGGACATAACGGCGGTGAGAGCCACAAACTGCATCTCTGGCCTCTCGGCAGATGCTTTGTGCACACGGTGTGGGGATCAGAGGCTAACTGACAAGACTAGTCTCTCCTGGCAATTAATCACGGCGGCTGAAGGTCGCCGCGAAGAAAGGTAAAAATGTGAAAGGCCGCTCGTCCGCGTTCCCCTCCGCCGCTAACCGCTGACTCTGCCGCCCCAAAATAGAATGGGGGAGCACCAGGATGTCACAAACACCCATTTGTCAAACGCCCGGCGCCATTTTTCATCTTGAAATGAGAGCCTTCAAGAGCTGACAAACACAATGGCTCCCTCCATCTTATCCGCCGTCGTGAATGCCGAGATCCCCCGTGGGTTTACATCAGATGGCGTGTCCGACTTCCGCACAATAAACCGACTATTGTTTCGCCACGATGTATCGGGTGTCAGTCAAGGTTGCTATGGAGACCACTGCAGATGTCCAATTTAAACCCGAAAGCCACGTTTACACCAAGCACACTGGCAAAACCAGGCACTATGAGGCCCTAGCAGGTACTTTTTCTAGTATTTGGTCGGCAGGTTGATACCATATGGGGCTCTTTGGTCCTTGGGATTTTACTGTACCACTTGAGGAAGCATTACACACGTGATGGACACTGCGGTATTACCATCCACAGTCTCCACTTGGCTGCAGCGCTCCGTTTTCTGGCTAACTTCAGTCTCCTCTTGGATTAAATTCAAGTCTTTATGAGAAGAAGAGCCTCGTTCTCCCCCATTGTTGTTGTTTTTGTTCTGAAAGACGTGCTCATTGCAGCGTAGTTATCGCAGTTTCCTAGGCCTGTCACGATAATCAATAAATCGATTACATTACAATTACAATGTTGAATACTGTTGAGAAATTCAAGTTTATTGCTTTTGATAAGGTGTGCTTGCATTATTATGCCGTATATTGTCATCACATTCATGAAAAAAGCTCTCAAAATTACATTGACAATAATATCCTTTATCTGCAATAATTTGTAGGACGATTATCGTCAGCAAAAATGTGACAGGCCTACAGTTTCCTGTTTTGAAGCAAAAACCTACCCTAAAACGTAACTGAAGTGTGTCTGGCTCTGCAAGATGCCACTGATGGATACCAGAATATGGTATCAGTTACCTTAGTACCATTTACAACTTCACACAATGCAAGCAAACAAGTTGCATACCGTGCCAACATGGCAAACTATACTGCTCAGTGGAAAATGGGACAAGCACAAGTTAAATGTCATACCCAAAAGCTCTAATAAATGTCAATAGCCTTCTGTAATGGACTCAAGTTCTGTTTGCCAGCCAGTTTCCCTTGGAAGTGGTGAGAAAAAAACCATTTATGCCCGCCTGGTGCCATCCTGACTAAACCCTTTGTGGAGGATTTGCCCTTTGCTCAAAGTCCAGCAAATGTGGTACATTTGTACTCATGGAATAGCTGAAGGTGATCAATGTGTGCATGGAACCATTCTTAGCAGACAATATATTTCATGCTGGGAATACTTTCTCTGAGGTCCTTAGACGTCCTTAAAAGGTGCCTGACATGATTTATCAACTTGGCTTGAAGATGTTATATATTGTTTGTATTTATATTCTACAATGGTCCATTTCTTGAAAGCGAACGGTAAATTCACAAAAATGATATTTGTAGTTGACGGCGCCAGTCTCATTTCCGGGTGTGATGTGATAGGGGTGACACCTCTCAGCTGAAGCAGAGTAAACAAACGCTTCTTAGGGTTGATGGTCAACTTGGTTCAGTATATTTTTCATCAAAATAGTAGTCATGCCAAAATATTAGGTTGCTGCTGGATGTTCACAGCATCCAAGTGATACTGTAAGTTTGTTTTCTTTTCCAAAAGAGGAAGGTTTAACACAAAAATGGACTAAGCAAGTGCAGAGAACGAGAGACAGATGGACGCCTACCTGGAGTTCTTTTCTTTGCAGTGATCATTTCACTGATGACTGCTGTGAAGGAACACCTTTACAAGAAGCATTTGGCTTGAAAGTACAGTATAAACGGATTTTGAAAAAGGATGCTATTCCGCCAGTTACCAGGAAAACAGCCACTACGTCAAAGTTGGCACAAAACAGAGTAAGTCATGTCTATTCCATGATAGTGACAAGGCTGCAAAACATTATACATGTTGTATGACAGAGATATGTTCACTGCGAGGGCGGCAGCGGCAATGGCGATCATTCATTATCGATGTGAGGCCACATGTACATAAAACAGGCTATAAAGACCCCTTTATGCTCATTAAGAAGCCGATTTAAAACAATCATTGAAGGATAAGCAACTCCAGAGTAAATTTACACTTGCCATTCTGTGTTTTGAAGGTGACCAATCTTCATCTCCATGTCTTAAGGCTTAAGTCCACGTTCTGCAAGTTCTCTATTTCATCTCCAAATGTTTCTTCCTCCTCAAACGTTTGACATGTTGCTCAAATCTCAGCTATAATCACTGTAAACATCCTATGTCTTGCACATCGCTATGTTTGTTTACCTGGGAGGTAAACAGACATAAAGGTTTAGCTGATTACGTCACATCTGGAAATGAGGCTGGACTGCGAGAGCTAGTTCGTCACGAGTGGTGCCATAAACAACAAATGTCATTTTTGCAAATTTACTGGTCGCTTTCAACAAATGGAACAATGTAGAACATAATTACAAATAAAATGTAACACATTCAAGCAAAATCGATGCATTATGTCAGGGACACCAAGAACAAGCCTATGAACATTCTGTTCATTTCGGTTTTTTTAGACTTACAAAGAGCATTCATAAGCAAGTATCGTGCGGTGTGGCATCTCATACCTTCCTCACAGTTCTCGCCCTTGTAGCCCGGGTTGCAGATGCAGGTGCCCACAATGCAGGTGCCGTGGTTGCTGCATGTCACGTCCACACACTGGTTGGTGGGAACGTCGCACTCGGAGCCCTTCCAGCCGCTGTGGCACATGCAGCGACCTTTAAGGTATTGACCGTTGCCGCTGCACAGCACGGGACAGGCGGCTGAGGGGGAAAGAGCAAGATGCGTGAGGATCATCGCTCTAGCCGTGGTGTAGGGGCTTTTGCCAACAAAAACCAGTATGTTTTGGAGCATCTTCAGGAGTTTCAAGTTGTGTTGAAACATTAAGTCTTCAATGACTGTCCCAAGTGACATTTGAAAGACATGCTAGCATACATGTAATCAATCCAGATGTCCTCAGTGTTTTATAACCATGAGACAAATGCTCAATGACTTATGGACAATTCATTCGTCATTTTCTTTGATGGCAGCCATGTTTGTTTAACCAATCTTGCTCAAATTTGACACGCATGTGCTTGGTCGTCCCCTAATGATGTGTACCAAATTTTGTGGCCATTGGGCTAACCACCCTTCAAGTCAATCCCACTCATTATGGGGTCAAACTTTGGGGTTTAAAAACAGCGCCGCCATGTGTTGTATTTGTCAGAAAAATAGCACAGGTAGCACGTTTGGGGTGCATGTTTTGACACATTTTCACCCTCTTGTGTGCAGCGCTGCAGGAGTAGAAAAGAAATACCAGCAGATGTACTCATTTTTTCACATGACAGTATAAAAAATACATTGAAAATCAAGTATAGAAGTACATGATCCTACGTCAATACCCTCATTAGTCACTTTTATTTTCCAGACAATACTCTCTGATGTGTAATTAAAAGAAATTGTCCTACGAGGTGACACATTGAAAAGAACAATCATAATCAACAATGAAAAGGATCGTGATGATGGTGATGATGATGTGATGAAGAGGGGCTCAACTCACCTCGCCCACAGTCGGGACCTTTGAATCCCAGGAAGCAGTGGCATGTTCCGGCCACGCAGTCCCCGTTCCCAAAGCAGCTGCTGGGGCACTGGTCCACAGAATCTAGCAGAATGAAAAATATGTCGAAAGGGTTTGATGTCATGGTGTGTTTATGTTCCCTTGTTAAGCCCAAGTTCCTGTTTGTATACTCTCCTTTTGCATTCACTCCCTGCCTTGCCCTGTTCGGTGTTCTCCTGCTTTGCGTTAATCACTTGCACCTGCTACTAGTTTCTGTCACTCATCTACAGTATTTAGTTCAGGTGCACACTCTTTGAGTTTGTCGGAGCATTGTCCTATAAATGCTTGTGTTGGTATCCTGCCACTGCACAGCAGCAAACTTTATTAATAAATATACATTTTACCTGCAATCGGGTGTCAGCTCTCACATCCTGGGGTCGCCGCCACAATGACAAAGCCAAAACGTTACACAAATGTTTACATACTGCTGATCGAGAGCGGGAAAAGCGTGCCAAGGTGGCAGTAAGTCAATCTACATTTCTCCTCCTTATATTCTCTATAGTAGCCAGCCTAGTGCTAACTGACACGCTAGCTCGGCAGCTAATGTGCTATCTGTGGTAGCTTTCACTCCCCACAACACAATATCAGTGGATTTAATTACTGTTGGGAATATAGTCACTTTCTCGGCATGCGTTCATGGCTGTGTTTGCATCTGGTTGCCGGCGTCACCCCTAAATGTTCTACGCCTGAATTTCTTGCTGTCACCCATCTTTCTAGCCTCTGTCAGTTTCAGTAAGTAAATCCATATTTGTACTAGATCTATTCTAGGAATCTTAGAATAATAGCATGAGCTTTCATTCCAGGGCTAAATAAGCAGCAATGCTCTTTTATTTTGCAGCTGTTTGTGTCACTTACTGACAGTCAAAAAAACATACTTGTGGCCATTTTTTGTGTGTGTTATATGATAGTTCTCAGAACACAATATCAGTGAATGTTATTGTTGCGCTATTGTTGTGAATATGTCACCTTCTTAGCTTTGCTGCGAGTTCATGGCTGGTTCATGTTTCCATCTGGTTCCTGGAACGTGTTCTGGACATGATGTCGCAGCCAAGATGGCGTCAGTTCAGAAAACTCTCTGGGGGGACGTGTCAATGTCACCACTTCATTTCACTCCTATTTCATAGTTTATTTATTTATGACAGCAGTGTGACAAAAATGTTTCATTAAGTGAGTACTTTCATTTTCCTATTTTTTTTTTTCAAACTTTTTTTTGGCATCATGAGCACTTTAAACAGTTAAACTTTATACATACGTATATCCATTAACATTGAAATCATTAACATTTGTTTTTAAGTTGCTGTATTCTACATGGCATACATTGAAAACACTTTAATTTAATTAACATTACTTTATTCATTTATGACATAATTATCTATTTCATTTTTCATCTTCATTTATTTATCTTTGCTTTTAGTTACCAAAGAATGAATATACTGTATGTAAACATTTTTAGCAATATTGCAAATGTGAGCAAAAGAAGTACAACATATACATTTCCATTTAGATTTATTTTATTAAATATTATTATTTTTTATTTAAAAAATAACAGTTTTTTACATAATATATGTATTTATGGCGTTTATCTTTGTATAATGTGCTTAAAATGTGTTTTTAATTACCTATTTAACAAAAACACCAGACAATTCTAGCAATGACGCATTGTATTCTCAATGAAGTACTGTACAACATTTAAATCTGTTTTATTTTGATTAAATCTTTCGTTTATTAATTTTAGTTATGTATATATACTATTTATCTTACATGTATTCATTATCTATTCAATTTTGAAAGGTACGATTAATAATCCAGTGATGAAAAGGTGTCCTGTGGTGTCTATGATGTGAGAGTGTATACTGTATGTATTAAACATGCATTCCGAGAATGATTGACCTCTAAATAGGTTATGATGTTGTGTTTTCTGTTTGCATTGTTGTTATGCCTGTGCATTTTGTACTGATTTGATGTAAATGAATGTTATATCTGCCTGTTTTACGACATCAATCAAGCCATCATGGCAATGATGCACTTCCTCTGCAAGTCCATCAGGTTCATCAAGTAATGACGTCTCCCAGCATGTCGGCACTAAAATCAGGCGCCACTGGTTTCCACGCAGCAACACAAGGCTGCTGAATGTGGCCTTTTCGTGGATTCATGCTGCTAGAAAAGCTCCCGTCTTGTTCCGTCGCCTTCAGGCAGGCTAAGAGGCCTCCCCGGCGGAACTTTGGCGGACAAAGAATCTCTTGTGCCGCACAAAAGAACTGTGGAAACGTGAGCTGCAGATTGCCGTTCCTCGGGAGAGTCAATCATCGCCGAGGATGCGAGGCGAGGGATGGCGAGGAGAGACAAAGACGGACGGCGAGGCGGCCCGCAGATAGACGTGAGCGGCGAGCCTCCATGATGACGCTTTTGTGCTGGGGAGCACGGGAGGACTTTTCTCAGGGCGCCGGAGAGAAGATGAAGTCTGAAAAGAACATCTAGCGCTTGTTGTAGAGACGTGTGTGTGTGTGTGTGTGGTTGGAAAGTTGGAAAATGAAGTGTGAGATGTGTGCGCCACACAAAACGTCTTCCCACGGGTGCAATTATGCAGGAGAGCTGCCTGGCTTAGACTTGTGGAGTACAATTTTTATGGACAAAAGTAATGGGACAGACTATTTTACCGATCAATCAATTCAATCAACCGGTTTAGTGTTTGGCTTTCATGCGAGTTAACAACTACATTATATTTGTAGTAAAATGTCTACAGCCTTGGCTTACACACGAGGGAGACAAAAGTATTGGGACACCTCTGATTCAATGAGTTCATCAATCAGGGGTTGGATAGATGTTTCATCTGCCCCCGAATCTTAACTCTTCATCGTAACAAGACGTGGTGGACAATGGTACGCTTCCAACTAAAGCCTGAATGATGCTCCAGGCTGGTTATTCAGTTGCAATTCTCCACATAAAACAGCCCTTTTTGACAAGCTGTTTAGCTTCCTGTGTAGTACTAAAGTAAACAATGGTGACGGCGACACTGTAGACGCTGGAACTCCTCCATGTGGAAAACTGATTCGGACAACTTTCTGCTTTTCAAGACCGATATGATGCCGATAACTTTTTTATACCTACTTTTTAAATGTAGATGTAAGTGTAGTTTGTGCACACCTGGAGGTAAGAAAGACTGGAACAAATGAGGATTTGACCAACTGTAAGTGTTGATTTATCCTAATCAAATATCATGACATTACTACCACATCACTACTATCAGGAGAACCAGCGTATAGAGCGGAGGGAGCCACCTGCTGTGGCCCAGCAAGGTGCACTGTATTCGGGCACACGCTCTGAGCGACCGGTGTGACGCCATAGAGGTCTCTGGAAAACCTTTTGCACTTTTCAAACACCGCGGCACTGATGTTTCAGGTGGCTGATAAGGTTTTTTGTGTGCTGTCCCCCCCCCCCCCCCCCCCCCCCCCCCCCCCCCCCCCCCCCCATCATCGCGAAGCATTTGGTACAACGTCCTTCCTCTTAAAGTTAATGTTTGTTTACCCGTGAACTCAGGGGACGTTATGACAAGCCGTTAACATCACAGAGAGGGAAAAGGATCGCTTGATTTGTTCACCCGCACAATACAAGTGATCTGTTATCGGAGCTGTTTTTAATGTTGGCAGATTTACGAGTATGATGTCATAATTCCCTGATATCGGCCCGTTTATCATGCAACCCTAATTCTTATATCATTTTAATGGTATTAATGTTCACACATGACACGCTATGATACGTAATGAGTGTGGATATGTATTTGTATATGTGTATTTGTATGTGTATTAAGTTGTGGTCACTAATTCATACGTGAAAAATGAGGACGTATCACGGTGTTACTTATGAACATTAAAAAAATGAAAATCGTCCTTACGGCCTTAAATAGAATCAACAGCGCCACCTGCTGTTGTGGTGTGCAAATTACAGGCCATTTCTCAGAAAGTTGACTTTGGCTTCTGTGTGTAAAACAGAGTGCATTTGTTTGTGGAACTGCAGGGCGGAAGACGAGTGACAAAAATAACGTGACAGTGGTAAGATTGTGACAATAGTCATGTGACAGTTTTTCATAGTTTTTTTTTTTTTACTTGAAGGATATATTTTTTGTATACTTAAAGGATTTTTGTATACTTGAAGAATATGTTTTCGTAATTGAAGACAAGTGTTCCTTTGTATGTGTAAAACATGCTGCATTTGTTTCTGAAGCATGGTGTATTTGTTTGATAGCTGCGTTTCTGACTTGCCAAACAACATGCATTAGCTTGTGAATGATGTTTTGTATTTGCAACCCACACTGAGTTTGTTTGTGAATCGTTGGGCGTGAGAAAAACATGCTTTGTGTGCTTGTGAGGTTTTGGAATGATTTTAACTAGGCATGAGATTCTGATGGTCTGATACAGTAACCTTGGGCAAAAATATCACGTTTGACTGTATTGTAATTACATCTGTAAAATGCCTTAATTGGAAATATCTTGAATGAAAGGAAAAAAAAAAAGTAAAGTGAAAACAGTCATTTTTAAACCAAATAATACAGGGGTCACCAACCAGTCGACCGCGAGCCAGCAGTCAGTCGATCTTTGTGATTTTGCCGGTCAATCGCAAGAATATTAGAAAATGGATGGAATGTATTATTACATCAGTGCCCTCCCCTCCTGGAGAGTGACCAACAGGCACGCATTTTGACCACTGCACGGCCGTACGCCTCCAGGCACGCAACCCACAAGCTCCAGCCAGGAGCCTAGTCCCCATGACCAAAACCGTGACTTTTTCATACCGTGGTATACCTTGAAACCGCCAACCTGCTAACCATGCCTAATTTTAACTCCATACGTGGGGCACTGGAAGTGTCTTCAGCCACAGGGCCCACAAAAGAGCCGCATGGGTCCATCCCTCCCGGACCAAGCAGGATCATTTAGCAGGATATGAGCACATAAGGCCGCATGCATGTATTGAAATGTTGATGGTATTTGGAAGCTGCCGCCATCATGTTTAATGGACTGATTATGAATTGAGTACATTTTCTACGTCCCCTGCCTGTGTTTCCCTCAGAGAGCATCGCGGGGAAAAGGCGAAAGGGAAGCCATGAATATCTCTCAGCCGCACACTCCACGCATAAATCACAGATTCAAGCAGGGCCTTCATTGAAATTCATTACCCTGCGTATCAGGGGGCGCTAACTATTGAAGGCGTCCCCCCAAACCAACCCCCACCCGCTGCCCCCGCGAGGACGGACGGGAAGGAAGGAGCGTGGCGTGCGTGTTTTAATCAGTGCCTTCCCGCGCACTCAAGAGGACTCCCAGCACATTTATATGATGGCAATACGGCGAGGCTGCAAAGGAGAGACCACCCCTCCCCTCACCTCACTCGCTAACCCCCCTCCCCAGCCCCATATACTGCCGGCATCCGTGTCAGGCACCAGGCAGCGAGGACAAATGTCTTCACGCTCCACAGGACTGTGATTCAAAACAGTAGCTGGGACATGCGGGGAATCACCACCTAGCCACAGGACAGCCCCCCTCCCCCATACCCCCCCCCCCCCACACACACACACACACACACTCATTTGCATAACTGGGTGTGTGACGCATGTGCGTTGAATTGTAATAACAAAAAACAAATACTCTCTTTTTGTGTATTCATGTCACAAACAAGACGGAGCCGCATGTGAGGGGCCCACAGCAGCTGTTAGTTGAGAAGAGCAATACATGTCATGTCAGATTCTCCAAAGGTCTCTTCACCATATCTGGCAGTAGTCGCTCTTGGAAAACAGCATCTAAAGGGGTCTGAATAATCGCTAAATATAGCGACAAAGTTGCTATGTTGGCAACACTGATCCTTCCTGCTACGTCTTCTTATTCTCTGGCAGAGCAGGTGCGTATGAGGTGTGTTAAAAAGCCGAGTCTCCATGCCATCTACTGTACAGGGTTGGAACGACAAGCTCCATTCACAGACAGTCCCATTATAATGTGTTTATGAGGGAGGGTGAACAGGTAGCGCCAAATCTATTTGTGGTGGTCCAAATTAATTGTGCTCTATATAGTAGTGATATTAGTAGAGATGCATGACATATATACTGTATCTTTAAACCGATACAAATAACGTCCTGCTTCTCAAGACCGATATGATACCGATATCAAATAACTTTTTTCTATCTATTTTTTTTCTTTAGATATAAGTGTGTTTTGTGCCCACCTGGAGGTAAGAAAGACTGGAACAAATTGGACCAACTGACTGTACCTGCTGATTTGTTCTAATCAAATATCATGCCATTACTAGCCAGAGTAAGTATGTATAGAGCGGACGTCATAAAAACGTGCAAGTACAAAAGCAGGCATTCTCTCTGAGAAGTCAAGCAACCAAGTGAGGGAAATAATAGATTTTCATCCCGTGTTACGAAGTACATCGTGCATAATTGGGGCCCTTTCACTCAGCACTCAAGCCACAGAGAAGGCAGACTTGGTGGACCCACATTCCTTCACATCAGAGGCCATGTTTGAAGGTCAACTCTAGATCCTGCTGACCCATTTTAGAAAGCAGCGCCTCCGGTGGGCGCAACTCGGGCTCTGACTCAGCCTGCCCAGTCCACCGCATCCCTCTTCATCGCGGGCCTTTTGGGCTGACTTTTTCCCTGTGAACCACAGAGGACCTTCATGCTCCCCGTGGAGAAAAGAAATAAGCAAAGTAAACACGCCTTGTGTCATATCATATCATAAATATTGAATCACGGCTGTGTTTGGCACAATGGGTGGTGGTGGTGGTTTTGGAAAGGGGGAGAAATTCTGTCTGGCTCCAAGGACAGATCCCTATCGATCCTGTTCTGTGTGTCACATATGGACTCGGGCCCAGGAGCTTTTAATTAAAGCGCAAGTGAGACGCGCTCTCAGCTGCTGCGGCTGTGAAAGCCAACACCTCCCTCACGCCATCCCTCACACCTTGCTGGCGCTAATCAAAGCTGCTTTGCAGGGGGACGGGGCGGCTAACTCACAGCAACGTTCCTGGGATGTTTTTTTGGGCGGTTTGAAAAGGATGCAATACACAAGGTGCTGTAAACAGACATGCAGACGGAACCACGTGACACACTATAAGACCGCAGGCGCATAAGAGCCATCGTCTCTCGCTTTCCAAGGCTCATCTAGACTCACGAGAAGTAGAATTCCTTCTGTGAGTCATTTTGGAGTTTGAGACATCAGGAGAATGTCGACTGGGGTGAGTCATGCCAATATTCTGTGGGCTTGTCGTCAAAGCTCAAATCTGGGCCGGTGATGTCATGGTTTTCGTAAAACGGTGGTTTCGGCTGTCTACACGGAAGCCGGCGTTTTCAGATTTTCCCAGTCTGGAGGCCGTTTTCGAAAAATACCGTTTCAGGTCACCCAGAACGCCGTTTCCGTGTGGATGAAAGGCTGAAACAAATATTCTGACGTGAAAACAATTCGCCGTGGTTGGCCCCTAAGACCGTGCACCTCCACAGGAGTCGCAGATGAAAAGTGGAGCACATTTTTTTTTAAAAGCAGCGTACTTGAGTGTACAATCACGCCTTCAATTGTATGCTAATGGTCGCCACAAGCTGGATCCCCTGATTGGCTCATGACACACTCGTGGCTAATGAGGATGTTGTGATCCCTAAATGGCCTCCTGAGGGCATCATGGCAGGATAGTGTTCATGTCCTCATTTTCTTTTTTTGTCAGATTCATCTTCACCTTGATTAACCTTCCACCAGTAAACTCACAGCCCAAATAGAAGAGTAGTGTGGATCCCTGCGCATTGGCCTTAGCGAACATGGACTTTATTACTGTATGGTTAGTGGGTAACTTATTTTTACACTTGCATCACACTTCAAATGCATTATGCCAGTTTCATTGTTTTTAGGCTTTCGTATGAACATGCTTAGCTTAGTTTTGGGCTTAGAAGAAATCTTGGTTGGAGCCCTTAACTTCTTTTTGCACTTGCATGACAGTGGAAGGTCCCTCTGTGATGTAAAAGTGACGTTTTAATGACGTTCTTACAGTAACATTTGTCTCTTGAGCGGGGGTGTCCGAAGTGCGACCCGCGGCGGATTCTAAAGACATCATTTAACAAGAAACCTAAAAAACAACAACCACAGTCATTTTACAAGAATAAAGTCAAAATATTAAGCAGAAAAGTTGTGATCTAATGAGGAAAAAGTCACAATTTTCAGAGAATAATGTAATATTATGAGGAAAAATAATGTCATTTTAGTAAGTTGTAATTTTTTAAAGTTATAATGCTACAAGAATAAAGTCAAAATACTATGAAAATAGTCATAATTACGAGAAGAAAATGTACAAGAAGACTGAAAAACAAAAAACAACAAATGGGGAAAAAAAACAGCTGCAATTTTACGACAATAAAGTCAAAATATTATGAAGAAAAAGCCACAGATTTCTGGGAATAAAGTCATAATATTGTGAGAAAATAATAATAATTTTATTTTATTAGCATAGAGTGGACATTTGAAGTCGTACTTTTATGAGAAACAAACAAAACAAAATAAAGTTGTACTTTTTGGAAAATTAGGTTGGCAAAAGATGTAATGTTAGAGGAAAAAATTAAAATTAAATTAATAGTATTACGAGAAGATCATTTACAAAGATTAGTTAAGACGAAAGTTGAAATATTTGGAAAACTAGAAAAGCACTCGGAGAGCGCAGACCTCCGCCAAGCGCCAAAGTTCCGCCATATTGTGGTTCACACCAAAACAATAATCACATTTTTTACAATCAGTCTTTGATATTTCGTAGAACCTGTTGGAAAGTTGTCCTGTATTTTTTTCTCAAGAGCCCCGACGATTTTTTGTGACGTTATATGCACAAATGCCGAAAATGGTCTTATCTCGCAATGTTAAATTAAAGAATCCTTTCAAAATGTGGCCCTCCCCACATTTATTTATGATAATAATAAATAATAAATCAATATTCACCTCCCCCGCTTGTTTGCTCCACTTTTGAGAGACGCGGCCCTCAGATGCTTGATTTTGCATATTTTTATGATGTCATACAGGAAAAACCTTCCCAAGGCTTCGCTGCACATTCTAAAATAAAATCTTCCTGGTGGACATGATACCATCGCTGATCTGCCCCTAGCTAGATGAGCCCACCCCATGTACTGTATATGCACACCTCTTTGTATTTAAAAATAGGCTTCGCTACACATCATAAAATTAAGCTTTGACACCTATCTAAGTTTCATCATGTAGTTTTTCTTCAGTGAATCTATCATGTGATCTATGGCATCTATTGCGGTGTGGGAGAAAATGGTTTCAAAGGCCAACCAAAAGGATTGCTCACCGATGGCGGTGGTGAGGAAGGAGACGGTCTCTGCGTCTTTGCCGTCGTTGTAGACGGCCAGGTGCCAGATGCCGGACTCCATGTACTGGATGAAGCCCGTGTCGTGTGTGGTGACGGGCGCCAGGCTCCTCTGTAGGGCGGCGGGCCCCTCCAGGCCGGGGGGGTTGTGGGCCAGGAGCCGTCGGCCATCCAGCAGCTCCACAAAGTCAAACTGCAGACGAGACGAAAGACGTGAGTGGATGGATGGATGGATGGCCGCAGACACGCCATTAAGGGTGACATGTGAGATGGGAGCGCTCTCGGGACGCTTTAAAGCCCGCTGTCATTTGGTCCACATGAATAACTTATCCTTCCACTAGCAGCAGGAGCATTAGCCTGCCGCATCATGGCTGCCATGTATCTCACATCCAAGAAAGGACTACATACAGCCAGCAAGCTTAGCTTATTCAAAGACATGGTGCCATGCTAAACAATTCACCTACCTATCACCTGGCTAGGTATATAACAGCTAGCTAGGGAGCTAGGTAGCCTGAAGGCAATGAATTCACGTGCTGCAGTACATCAAAAACATGTACTGTAAGTGGTTGGTATTTCCACCTTTCTATGTATCTAGTTAGCTAGTTAGCTATAAATGACAAAAGACAAAGAATTGAATGTAGGCGCTAAATGCTAACAGATCACATCTGCTGTCATTTATGAAATAATTATATATTATCAATAACCATATATCAATAATTACATATTATTAGAATATATTATCAATAGATTATTCACCCCAAGCATTTATGTGGTTGGTATTTGGGGTTTTCTCTTTATCAGGCAAGGTAGCTAGATATACGTAAACTAAGGCGAGGTGTCCAAAGTGCAGACCGGAGTAAAAATATTATGGGAATAAAGTCAAAATATTATGGGAATAAAGTCATAATATTATGGGAATAAAGTCAGAATTACAAGAAAATTGAAATAGTTGGAAAGAAAAAGAAAACACATCATAAATGTAAAAACAAGCTGTAATTTGATGAGAATATGGTCAAAATTTAAGAGAAAAAAGTTGTACTCGAATGAGCAAAATGTCACAATTTTACATGAATGAACTTGTAATATTACGAGGAAAAATAATCTCATTTTAGTAGCATATAGTTTGAATATAGCTCATATAGTTCAAGAAAAAAAACATTTTTTTTAAGTCGTAATTTGAGAAGCACACAAAACAAAATAAAGTCAATTAAACTGGGGGAAAAGTTATAACATTTTGGGAACAAAGTCAAAATATTAAGAAAAGAACATGTACTAAGATTATTTAAGAAGAAAGTATTTAACAAAAAAAAAAACAAGCAAAATGGGAAAAAAGACCGAAGTTCAAATTAGTGACATGCTGTGCAAAATGAATGAATGAATGAAGCAATGAATGTTTCCCTCTTAGCACATACAGTATATTAAAATATCACATTACATGAACAAAAAATGATGTCGTAGTTTTAAAGTTTGTACAAAGCACGACGTGCAACTGTGAAAGGTTAGCTCAGATGCCAACAGCACTAACACAAAGTAGAGCATTTGCGCTTAGTGCGACTGTGAAGTTGTCAACGGGAAGCTAAGACGACTGAGAAGATTTCATGGAGGGGGGGGGAAGAATTAAGCAAGCGTTTGTCAAATAACAGCTTGGTATCAGCCAAGACTCCATGAATAACAATGAAGACAATTTTCACTTCCATCTCCACTCATCTGCCAGGCAACAGGTAAGAAACTCCACTTGCTAAACTTGCAAGCAGAAATAAGTCAGCCTGAGGAAGAAATGGCGGCAGATTGGGCGTCCTAAGCAGCAAAGCTGCACTTACGTTTAGAGAATGAAATGAAAGCAGCAGTTATGATTCATAACAAACATCTCCCCTCGCGTGGCGCACATAGATGGGAAATTACAGCAAGGCAACATTTCCCTCTGCATGCCCGTGAGGACTGTCTCCTTTCCGTGATTCATCGACGATACCCAAACCAACCTGCGTGGAAATTTCCCCTAAATCCTTTCCGTAACAAAGAAGGTGATTTATCACCCGCTAGAAAGCTTTATGAACTCAGATCTAACAATATAGCAATTTATATTCTGCAGCAAAGCAGAAAAAAAGGCTTCAATATGCAGACATTGTTGGAAATACAATAAGAGTAATGCTCGTTTGTAGCATCATAAATCAAAAGCTACAGCGTCTTTATTACACAACAACAAAGTGAAAATGCGATGTTTTTTCACAAATGTGCTATCGTAATTAGGATTTTCATAAAATGCAGTGTTTTCCCATACATTCATTTATTTATGGCGGCCTGCCACAAATAAACTTAGCCTGCCTGCGCTACCTTTCTCTTTTTTTAGGGCCCGAGCACTGCTGTGCAAAGGCCCTCTTGTAACTGCTACGTTTATTAGGGCCCGAGTACAAAGACCCAGCTGTTTAATAGGGCCCGAGCACCGAGCGATATCGCTGCAAAGGCCCTTTTGAAACTGCTATGTTTATTATTAGGGCCCGAGTACAAAGGCCCAGCTGTTTATTCGGGCCCGAGCACATAGTGATAATGGTGCAAAGGCCCTCTTGAAAATGCTTTGTTTATTATTAGAGCCCGAGCACCGAGCGATAGTGGTGCGAAGGCCCTTTTGAAACTGCTACACTTATTATTATTATTATTAAATTTTTAAAAAATGAATATTCTGCACCAAAAATGCTCTTATGTGCCATGAAAACGATACTTTTTGCAACCAAAATGCTACAGAGGGACATCACATCGGTGCAGTTCGGGCAAATTCTTTGTTTTTCAACTTTTTCTACGACATTTCTGGAAAATTCCCGCGCATCCAAGGACAAGGTGGAAGTAAATGGCGTTGGGGAGAAAGCAACCAACCTGCGTGTGAGACGGCGGCAGGCCCCTCCTCCCGTAGACCCCCACTAAGGCATCTTTGCTGAGCGACACGTTGAACTTCAGGTACATGGGGTGGTCCACAAAGACCTGCGACCTCCAGAAGACGCCGGACGGGATCTGCTGCGCGACCTTGCGCCCCACGTCAATCTCGCCCATGTCGATGTAGCTGTCGTCGGGGAACAAGCTGTCCAATTTGCCTGCCGGTCGGTCAGAGAGATCACGCCATGAATTCTGATGCCTGAGGGGGTTCAAGGGTCTGTACAGTACAGTATGTGCAATTATTCCACAAAAAACAAAAGAAAATGCATTACAGCATCACGTAGATTTAATTACTTCGCCGCTTGACGTTTTCTCATTAAGAAGCCAACCAGTTTCCTTCATGTTTCTGCTGCTTGTTGCTTTTTAATCGAAGCATTTCAGAGAGCTTTTCCGCCAAGTAACGACATGTCAGGGAAATGGCATTAAAAGGTTGAACATATGGCGGTACAAAATGGTGTATACTCGTAATTGAACCTACAGTAATAAAAGTGAGAGCTGTAATTATATTTGAGAAGTATCTGGAAGCCAAAAAGCGCTCCATATGCTGCATGTTGGACTCTGTGGTGGAAAATGACAACATCTGTTTAGCTCGTGTAAACCAGCTTGATAGCGCCGCTTTTCATGATTGCTACCTCCGCCGCCCAATCACAGTGAGCTGCCCAATGACTGTATGAATGTGAACCGTGATGCCAGCGTTACATTCCAGATGGTTTTGGTAAGTCCAGGCGTGTCCAAAGTGCGGCCCGTGGCAGAGTCGAAAAATGTAATTTAGCAAGGAAACCAAGTACACAGCCCACTTCGCATTCTGTCAAATCTCTCCACATCGCACAAACCTCCCTTCCATTCGTTACCTGCTGGAATGAAAAAAACACTGGCAGACATGGAAAAATCTGTTGAAATGTTCCAAGAATAAAGTCAAAATGAAAATCCGCTAATTGACAAGAATAAACTCGTAATATTATGAGGAAAAATAATGTCATTTTAATAGCATAGAGTTGAAATATTTTTTAAAGTCACAATATTATGAAAAACAAACAAACAAAATACAGCTATTGGGGAAATAAATTAAAAGTACTACAGGAATAAAAGAACATTAATGATTATTTAAGAAGAAAGTTGAAATATTTGGAAAATTACACAAAAAACAGCAAAAATGTAAAAAAAAAAAAAAAGAGCAAAGAATGACGTTGATATTAATAATGTGCTTTTTCACCTACGTGACAAAGCTGAGATTAAATATATATAACTTGTTAGCATATCTACATGTGTTGCTTTACAAAATATTGAAGTGGCAAAGTTGCTTCCTTTCATTTTCCACAATGCGGCCCTCACTGGAAAAGGTTTGGACACCCCTGGGTAAGTCCAAAAAATTGGATGGAGCGGTGGTTCTTATGTGGCTCGGCTGCAGTGACGCATATTGCGGAAATTTTTTAAAACGTGTGAAATATCTTACCATTAAAGGGACCGTTTGCAGTGGCGATGCGGCTGGCGAGAGGGCGCTAACTTTGGAACGTGAGTAGTAGTTCATTGTGGACGGAATTCTTCACGCAACACAGCATGAGCTGCAGTAGTGAGAGCTGTCGCTCTCTGTTTACGGAGCGCTCTTCTCCAGCAGATATCTGCAGCTGTGTGTTGTTAAGTCCCCACTCCATGTCCTTGACAAAGTCACCCATAAACATGGCACTGGAGACCACGAGTTGATCCGTGGGTCCAAAAACGTTGGGGACAACTGCTCTTAGAGATGAATAAAGTATCTGTCTATCTTAACCAACCAAAAATAGGTAAACAACCTATTTACTACTCTTAGCGCAACAGTTGAGTAATCATAGAATACGTTGATTTTCTTTAGCTGTATGTGAAAGTACTGATTGTTCTGCGAGGCCAAGACAAGACAGGTCCAGCTTGTCATAGTTACCGCTGACAGCGTCCCGGAATGAGACTTCTTCCAAAAACTATGGCTATTGATTTTTCTAACCACGAAAGGTCCGAGCTCAGCCGCTGCCGTCCTCGCTAAACATGCTTTTTTGCCATTTGCTAAATGAAAAAAGACAACTGCTGGATCCATCTATATGGTAATGACCCCATTCTCTACCTTCTGTGGGCCGCCACTGGCAAATCACATGGCGACATTTTGGCCCATTTTCTGCAGAGAATGGAAGCAAGCAAACTTTCTTGGAGTCAGTCGGCACCGTGGGGCGAGCACATGCTTTCTTTGGCTGCCAGGCACGGCGGTCCGGGCGGGAAGATGAAAGGATTGTATCTGTTGTGAAGGGTGAGTGGCTAATCCCGCCCCCTCTCGCTGCCCCCGGATATTCGCTCCCTTAAGCTGTTCCATTTTCTCCCTCCAGGAACAAATAAAGCTTTCCCACTGACGACAACTTTCATAGGATTACAATGCAGATCTCGCCACAGACCACAGAGGCCCCGGTGGCCACTAAAACAACCGGCGACTGGCCGCAAATGTCACCCGCAAACTTTCCTTTGGAACTTTTTGCCTGCGCCGGCGCGATAAAACGCTTAAGAGCCACCGTCACTTACTGTCATCTTTGCCCCGGCGATCAGGTACTTCCAGGCCCGTGTTGCCAAGTGGGCCCAGGCTCAGGTCCGTGGGTAAAGGCAGCCCGCTTGTGTTGTCCTCCGTCACGTGATACATTTGTCTTTGCGTGGGCTTCAGGTGCCAGTTTAGGCCCAAAAGGTGCATGGCTGAAAGACAAGAAGGGCATCACGATTACCACAACGCCACAAATGCCTTCAGTTGTATGCAAAATGTAATCATCCAGTCGTGTGATACCCTGGTGATATTGAATGTAATCAAACAGGAAGTAAACCAAAAGAAAAGCCACTAGAATCACAACAATCCTAAAATGACTGACGTGTAGATTGCCCAATGATGGCATGAACAGCGACAGAAAAGCTAGCCAATGACTGTACAGAATGTGTAACTTACATCACGACCAAACGCTGGTGTTGCGTGTAATGACTGACATGTAGAGCGCCCAGTGATGGCATGAACGACAACTGAAAAGCCGGCCAATGACGATACAGTACAGTGCAGACGGTGCAGTAATGCACAATTTAAACAGTGTGAAAGTCCAACCATCCATCCATCTTCTTCCACTTATCCAATGTCGGGTCGCTGGGGCAGCAGCTTAGGCAGGGAAGCCCAGAGGACATACAGTAGGAGGCCTCGGGGAAGACCCAGAACACGTTAGAGAGACTATGTCAACTGGCCTGGGAACACTGTCTGGGAATCCGCCAGCAGGAGCTGGATGAGGTAGCTGGGGAGAGGCTGCTACCCAACCTCAGATAAGCAGAAGAAGATGGATGGATGGATGGATGGATGGATGGATGGACTTTCCCATTTAATGTCTGTGCAGTATGGCCTTACAAGGAAATGGTGAGTTGAAGTTAGTGGGGATAGGCTCCAACATTCCTGGAACTCTGAATGGAATACTGGATGAAGATATCATCCAAATTTCTCATCCTCAATGTGACTAAAATGTGAAAAGCATTCCTGTCTGGTAAACAGGAAGTAAACACACGCTTTGATGGTTAACGGCGAATTCCGCTGAGCTGTAGCATCTGAATGCCACGCTGACCTCGAGCGACAACATCTGGCTCCCTACTTTGGCATGGACCCCAACACCCCCACCCCCGTTACCCTCCCATACTGCCTTCCCATTGCTCCAAGCTGATTACCCCCCATTGCCCCCACACCTACAAGACTGGGGCTGAAAAGGGAGAAAGGCAACACAGCAGGGAGACACAAAGGGTATTTCAATGTGAACTCACGCTGATATTTTACAAGGTCGACAAAAGAAATGTCCTCCGCTACAATGGCCACTGTGGTGGCACAGAGGTGGAACGAAGAAGGGGGTGGGGGTGACAGATCACCAATACCAGAATGGACAAGACGAGCTTACTAAGGCAAAAAAAAAAAACCCTTGGAATTCAGCAGTCAGCAGAAAAAGGCCTGGAAACGCAATAGAGTCATTTTATTTGTTTGCTGCTTCTCTTAAGCTCTTCAACTAATAAGCACACATTTCATTTATTTTACCTTTTATTAGTACTTCATCCTCTCAGTACTTCAAAATCACATTCATTCATTTACATTAAATGTGCTAAAATAAACACTAGCATTAAATAAGCATCACAAATTCACAGGAAATGAAGTCTGCAAAGGAAGTAGTCATTATGCGTACAACTGTACGTGAACTAACTTCAGGGTTTAATAACAGCGCCCCCATGTGGTCCATTTGTCGGAAAAATAATAGCACAGGTAACACAGTAGGGGTGAATGTTTTCACACATTTTCACCCTTCTGTGTGCAGAGCTTCAGGAGTAGAAGAGTGGTGATATGTAGTATGGTACGCTGGTCACTCGGTGTCTGTAATGTTACTGTAATGTTGGCTGAGGCACACAAGCACCATACATACCATACAAATGATCTCACAATAGGCACAATAATCCCTAACTCGGCTGCTGTTGCGGCTGTAACCCACGCCTAGCTAAAGCTCAACGCTTAACCGCCATCACTTTCTGTCCCCCACCCACTCAGCTCCCCTAGGGATCACATTTACAGCAACACACATGCGCACAAGTCGTATTTATGTCTTATATTCTCATTATGTCTACTATATTGGGTAATATGAGTGTAAGGGCAACCATAGGGGTGTTATATCATGTCTAGAGGGCTCTGATAATGTTAAAAACCATATTTAGAAGATCATAAAGAGGTTTTCTATGCTCCAATTACCAAAACATTCCATTTATAAATAAGCAATCCTACAACGCGGAAATTCACTTATCACGATCAAGTATGCAACCAATTAACCGTGATAAACGAGAGATTACATGTGGTACAGATTTCATAGTGTGCATTGACCTCTGAATTTCAAGACTTATCAAACTTTGAGATTTAATAGCAGCGCCACCTTGTGGTGTTTTGGTCATAAAAATAAGAGCACAGGTAACACAGTCAGGGAGCATGTTTTCACACATTTTCAGCCTTTTGTGTGCAACACTTCAGGAGTAGAAGAGGGGCATCATCGGGCGTCTTTATGTTTTTCCATGAGTGTCTTCTTATCCCCCCCAAACGCCCTTTTTTTTTTACTTTGTTTCACAAAGCAGGGGTATCCAAAGTGTGGCCGGGGGCTATTTGCAGACTGTGGATGCTTTTTTTATTTGCCCGCGGCACATTCTAAAAATATAATTTAACATGGGAACTAAAAAAAAAATAAAATAAAATAAAAACCAGCAAAAATGGAAAAAACAGCAGTAATTTTACAAGAATAAAGTCAAAATTTTAAGAGAAAGACTTTGAAATTTTACAATAATAACATCCTAATATTATGAAGATAAATAATGTAATTTTAGAAGCATCATTTTAAATTGTAATATTATGAGAAACAAACACAACAAACACAGTTGTCATTTTTAGCCAAATAGGTTGCAATAAAAGCTATCATGTTTTACGAGAATAAAATCAAAGTAGTAGTAAGTAGTCGTCATTTTTTAGAAAATTAGGTTGTGGGAAAAGTTCTGATGTTACGAGAATAAAGTCAAAATATTCTTCTTCTTCTTTTTTTTTTTCCAACATGTAGATAAAACATTCAGAGTGTAGTTCACAACTACAACAAACCAACCAAAAAGTAATAAAAACAAATACTGGGAAGAAGTTAAAACTATTATGGGAATAAAGTCAAAATTACGAGAAGAAAATTCACAAGAAGAGAGTTCTGTCGTCTTATTCCAGTAAGGGTTCAGTGCAGTGACATTATTTTTGTGATACCCTACACCAGTGGTCCCCAACTTTTTTGACCCACGGACCGGCTTGTGGTGCCACAAATCTCCCGTGGACAGGAATGGGGGGGGGGGTTCGTACATTATAGCGATCTAATTGATCTTATTTATTATGTATTGTGTAAAACTAAGACATGAATAACAAATTAAAAGCACAAAATGAATGGCGACCCACCATCCACCAGTTCAAGTTCCAGCCAAGTTTTTCCAGAAAGATGATTACATGGCTGTTTGACATGTGTGGTAAAAGGCAGTGTGCTAGCATGAATTAACTTCAGACAAATGTGCGCATTAGCACTCAATAAGTCATCAAAACTTACCTTTATGTATTCACACATAGTATCAGCATTTGGCACCAAATATGAGGTGAAAGAAAAATGGTGAAAATACAGTAGTAGTCTATCTGTGCGACGAGAGAAAGTTAGCACACGCACTATGGACATGCGTCAAGTGGGACGGATGTAACAGAGAGAATCCGGCCACCTTTCAAAATAAAACATAAAAAAAAAATGAAATAATGGAAATAATTTTTTCTTTCTGTGTGGCCCGGTACCAAATGACCCGCGGCCCGGGGGTTGAGGACCACTGCCCTATAGAATCCAATAGTGGAAACCTTCCATAGTTAAAATGGACAGAAATGACTTTGTGAGTGACAGTGACAGCCAATCAACAAACAGAAGACTCTGTGGCGTTGTTTGTCAGGGTGGAAGATGCACAAAGGTGCTTCTTTTGATTTGTGCTTCAACTCGGAGGGCCGAGACGAGGAAAAGTGTGTCGCTGGGAGAACACACTTCCCAAAGTCACCAGGCGGGGTTGTGTGTGTGTGTCGTTCCAAGTGTCCTACTAATGGCGTCTTTGCGGGGCCCATTCTTCATCCCATCTGTCCCCGAGGCCCGGGATGGCAAACGAGTCCTCCCATCTTTAAAGATTTACGTCTCATATCTGTCACATGCAGAGGACTGGACCCCAGCCAGCCAACAGACGCCCTATTTGTTTTTTGTTTTTTTACAAACTCTGCAATGCCACCAGGAGGAGGCTTGTAGGACTAACAAGACACTTGTAATGAGATGACGGAGACAAGCCGCTGACCCATCAAGAGTTTCTGAGCACATGTCGTGGCCTCCTTTCACTCGCTCCTCGGCAGGAAGTCGGGTCATACCGTGTGCCAATTACACGCAACACGGACACTGTGGCACAAAGACTCCTTGACGGCGCTCCTCCGCCACAGCATCCTTGAGCCGCCGTCGTCTCATGTGACGACACTTGAAGAGAGAACGTGACGGCTCACCTCAGCGGCTCCAATCATCAAAGGGAAAATGCGTAGCGTGAAAATGTAACATCGCATCCAAATGTCACCGCCCAAGCATGGCTGCTTCCACATGAACATGGACGCAAATGAAATGTAAAGATATAAAGACATACAGCAGAACCTCCGTTTTCATTTTTCATTCCTTCCAAAAAGTTTGGACGAAAACCAAAACGTACAAAACCCAAGGCAATTTCTCCCGTAGGAAATGATATTTAGAGATGCACAATATATATTTTTTTCAAACCGACACTGATAACTGTCTGCTTCTGAAGACCAATATGATACCAATAAACGATAACTTTTTTAAAATTGAGATTTAAGTGTAGTTTGTGCACACCTGGAGGTAAGAAGGACTGGAACAAATTAGGATGTGACCAACTGTACCTGCTGATTTGTCCTAATCAAATATCATGACATTACTACCACATCACTACTATCAGGAGAACCAGAGTATAGAGCGGAGGGAGCCACCTGGCGTGGCCCAGCAAGGTGCACTGTATTCAGGCACACGCTCTGAGCAGCCGGTGTGACGCCCCGCAAGTCTCTGGCAAACCTTTTGCTCTTTTCAAACTGCAGCGCTGGTGTTTCAGGTGGCTGATAAGCTTTTTTGTGTGCTTGATGGGTTTTTTTTCGCCTCATTGCGAAATATTTGGTAGAGCGTCCACAAGTGAGCTCGGGGGAAATTACAACAGGCCATTAACGCCACGGGCAGGAGAAAAAAGGAGCGCTTGATTTGCTCACCTTCACAGTACGGGTAATCTCGCCTCATTGGAGCGTTTTTTTTTTCAATTATCGGCTATCTCAGGTATTTTTAATGTTATCTGATTTATTGGTATGATGTCATAATTCCCTCATATCGGCCCGATAATTATCAGACACACCCCTAATATAATGCGTCATGTTTCTGTGCATTATTCTGATATTATTATTATTATTATGTGTTTTGCTGAAATGTGACTTTTTCTTTGGCGGAGAAGGAAAAAAAAGCGTTGTGTGAGCAAACAAAAGCGCGTGTCAGGTCACGGCGTGTGTCAGCAGACCTAATTGGCTTCATGAGACATGTCACCTTCAGTCCTCCAATTACAAACCTCCTCAATTAGCTGCACTTGAAATCAAATGCATGTTCTCATCAGGCTTTGATTAAAAACGGCCGCTGATTGGTGACACAGGGCGAGCGAGGCTTGTTTGACGTACCTGGGGATGTTGTGACTATTGGGAGGTGTAATTACGCATAAAGACGTGCAAGGCATCGGGCCAGCTCACCAGCAGCTAAACCCAAAAGCCACTTTCAGTCTTTTTTTCCAGTCTTGCAGAATTATCTCTAATCACCGCCAGCCCCGAAAGCAGCTAATAATCTTTTGACAAAATAATGAATTTTTAAAAAGAATGGATGACTATTAATGCAGATTTTAGTGCGCTTGGCCTCAAGGTAGAGCAGAAATGAAAAAGATAGCATCCCTGATTGCGAAGGCATAATAACTATTCAAAATGTCCTCAATAAAGAATTAATTTGTCTCGCTGATGTACAGTAAATGAGCTGGAGTGTGTTCACCTTCAATGTCAGCACTGCAAGCATGCATACGTATTATTTTACGTTATGCCTTTGCAAAGATAATAAGCTTTGTTACAACTGCGCTGCATCACACAAAGAGCTGTTTCCAGTGTCTTCATGCACACTAGCTCATCTTTAACATTGTCATGGCAACACAATATTAAATGTCCCCCATTAGGGACTCTGATTTGACTACTGGCCTTCAGCTTGGCCGTCATTCCAAAGGCACCACATTCTCGTATTTTTCACCAAGTGTCAGCGCTGCCACAATAGTGCATTGGAAGTGTGTTAGCCTTGATGCTGTGAATGAGTTTAAACATGCGTTTAGTGTGTGTAGCTTTAATGCTAAGGAGCTGTGTGTGTGTCTCCACAAAGTGCTATTGTGTGCTTGATTCATGTTTGACATATAAACTGTAACTCTGCACTTGTCCAATGTAATATTCAGTCGATGCCACATACTGTATCACATTCAACGACGCTGTAGCATTTAGGACACAAACGCAAGGTAACAACACAGGCATACAGTAGCTCTGCAAAAGACAACAAGACATGTTATAGCTCCCAGTGCATCGTTGAAGACCATCACGGTGCATACCGCCGGGTTACAATGGTTATGTGGTAGGGGTGTCACGGGACACTCAGCTCACAAGCTGAGACGATACACGAGATTGGGTCTACGGGAACGAGACAAGATGAGATTTGAGCATTACTTTTAAGAAAAATGAATAAAAATACATAAAATATATATGACATATTGCCATCTACTACTATGGTACCTTGCATTTCTCCTCATGAAGCTACACTCTTTTGCACTCGGTGTGTATGCTAGCCATCTGCGGTATTAAAATGCGCAAATGTGATATTAAAACGTGCAAAGGAGGCCATGTAGGTGAGGGGGTGGAGCCTGAGGGGGCGTGGCACTCACCGATGAAGTATGCCAGGAGGAACAGCAGCGTGACGGAGACGAGGATGGCGCTGAGGGCGGCGCATTTCCAGTTGCAGTGCTTGTAGGGCTTCTTCAGGCTGAAGGCTGGCCGGGAGAAGGCGCTCCGGGGCAGGGGTCGCGGGGGAGGCGAGTACACCGTGCTGGAGGTCAGCGGGTACCCCGGAGACGTCGTGCAATACATGGGCGAGGTTCCACCGGGCTTGAACAGGAAGTGCCTGGAGGGAGGCGACATAATTCAGGGTCACATGAATAGCTAACAGCTAACTGTGTTCCCAAGCACACGCTGCACCGTTGCCATGGTAACGCTGCTGCCACATGAGGGCGGGCCATAAAGCACTCTCGATTTTTGCTCAGCGGCAACAGCGGATCGATACCAAATCCAATTCATGCTACTAGCTGGTTCATTTTTAGGTATTCAGAGTGGTTCCTGGGAAGCATGCGTCTGGGCCGGCCAGGCGGCGGCGGGGAGGGTCCAGCAGATTTATTCACCCTCTGAACAGATGGGCCGCGTCGCCATCAGAGGCGGCCACACCGCTGTCAAGGCCTTTTTGCAGACACATTTACAAGAGGCGAGGCCCCCAATGGATGTGATTAAATGTCACATTACGATGTGTGATGACGGGCGCGGCTGACAGCATGTGTGGCTTTAAAGTACAGGGGCGGGACATGGCGGTCTATCATGAGCACTTAAGGCAGCCATGTTTGGTATGAATAGAAAAGAATGCGAGCCGATGACGTTACCAAGGGCTGCTTTACTGTTTTAGAGAACGCGCCGTGTCGTACGGCAGCATTCATTCATCACGGACATTACATAATCACGGAGATTACAGTGGAACCTCAGCTGGTGTCCACCTCAGTTAGCTTGTTTTTCGGTTGGCGTCAAAAAGTTACGCCTAAATTTTGCCTCCGTTCGCGCGTGTTCTCCGGTTAGCGCACAATACGGCGCACGTCTTGTCGTCCAACTGTGTTCTTACTGTACTTTTATCACAAAACATCCTCGTTAGCATGCTATTTGCTTGCTAAGACATGGAAACAGGAAGCGGAAGTCAGCTTCGTTACCTGTCTATGTCGCCATGGTATTTTTTTTTCAAGCTTTTTCCACAACCTAATTTTCCAAAATTAAAAATAAAAAAATTTAAAAAATGTAAAAAAAAAAAACAATAACAAAAAAAAGACATATTTTAAATTTATGCGGCTAAAATGACGTTAAATTTCCCCAAAATATCACAATGTTATTCTCATAAAATTTTCACTTTTTTCTCTTAATATTCAGATTTTTTTTTTTGACTGACACACAACGCAAAACACGTTTTTACAGTTTTACAATGATAGTTGTACAAGCTATTGTAAATGCATATGGGGCTCAGGTGCTAGTGTGGTCGTCTCCCAACCTGAAGGTTGCGGGTTTGATCCTCCGTCCGCCCGTGATCGTGTCTAAGTGTCCTTGGGCAAGATACTGAACCCTCAGTTGCTCCTGATGCTGCATCATCAGTTGGTAAACGCGCTAGCAGTGAAAAAGCATTTATCATTTACCATATAAATGATGAATGAAAGGGATCAATGAACACTTAACCCTTTAAGCGCCGAAGTCGCACAATTGCGACAAGCAACATTGCTGAATTTAACAAGGCACTCGTTGCAAATATGGTGCCTCATGCGGTTAATACTCTACACCAGGAGATGGCGGACATCTGTAACTTCAATCTGAGCAACATTTGTGGGCGTTTATATGCAAACTTTAGAAGTTTATAGACTTCAAAGTCCGGCTCGCCATGACAGTCCACACGCAGCATACTTGAGCCGATGCTTTGCTAGACCATGTTCGGGTGGAAGGAGGGGACGTGGTGGGTTGTCAAAAACACAGCTGATGGAAAGGGGGGGTAGCGGGAATGTAAAAAAACCCCCTGAAAATAGCGACGTACGCGGTACAATCCACAGGAGACTCCTTGGCAAAAAATACACTGCTAAAAGATAGATATGACCTGAGAATACAATGACCTGGACAAATGACAATATTCACAGGCATAATAGATAGATCGACAGATACTTGATATCTATGTAATAATAGCAGTAATAATAGCCGCTGAGGCAGCAGTGGTGTTCAAGATCCTGCTGTAAATGATGGCTGGGTTTGCTTGAGAGATGAGGAAGAGCATCACAAGTGGATGAGACATTTTGATGAGCTGGTATCGTGGAGACAGGGATCTGACAAATTCTGAGCCTGGTGACAGTATAAAATGCACATTGGATGAGTAAATTGACTCCCATCACAAACTTTGGGTCATACTGACGATTTTTCTGATTTACAGTATCCCTTTATCGCTAGCCATTTTCAAGCTACAACCTTTTGAAATAGTCATGTCAAAACTGAAAAAAACTGTGGCGCCTAAAGGGTTAAGGTTACAGACACCACCTTAGTGTATTGCTATGAGTTATTTCTTGAATTCCTTTTTCATCAAAATTATTCCACTTGTAACTTTCTTTGGCTCCATTTTGGCTTATTTTGCAGCCGTGATGAAAAGAAAAGCAGAAACTTGAGGTGAGAAACAAGTAACTCGTGGCAAAACAGGAAGGTGGTGTCCGCGTTGCTCTCGCTGCCACATTGCGTCGTTGTCAACAATCATGTTTTCAGTGAAGGTAAAAGTAACCTTAAATGCTCATTTATCCCTTTCATTCATCATTTATATGAATTTGAAAAATACAAAAACGTGTTTTGGGTTGGATTAGATTAAAGATGCTAACCAAGGTTCCACTGTATATGCTTTTTATTCTTAGACAAACATTTTTATTCATAATATGTTTTTTTTGTTGTTGTTGTTGTCATACGTAAACTGAATCAACAGCGCCTCTGCTGGTTGCAGCCAAGTACTGCAAGTCATTTTGCTTCAGTTTCTTTGAGACACAATCAATTGTACACAATGGCGTAGATAATTATCACACTATCCCAAATTGTTACCGATTAGTTTGAGTATGAAGAGAAATGATCCTAATAGTTTATTCCTATTTCATTTGTTGTAAATGGTCATGGTGGTGGGGTGGGGTTACAGTTAGCATGAATATACATTTTAGTTAAAAAAGGATCCCATGTTGTCACTTTTGCACAAGGTGCGAGAACATAGAAGTTTTCTGGGGTTTGGAATAAATGTGCATGACGTTATGTTGTCTTGGTTTGGTATTTCGCTTCCAGGTTTTAATGCAAAGGCTGCCTCCAACAGAACTGGGGTGGAACAGCAGCAACAAAAATGTTCAATGTGTTCCAATTTACTGCCTGTTTTTTAAAAGAACAGCGCTGGCGTTGTATTAAACAAGACGCTAACCCTGCAGGGAGACACTGACCACTGTCTGCCTTGAGGCTTCTTTGCCTTGGCAGAGGTCTGCACTCCACTGGGTGTCATTGCAGGGGACATTATTTGTCTTTGCTGACTGGCTCGGAGAAATAAAGCCGTCCCACTTGCTAGCAATTGGACATGCGGGTCCGTTTTGAGCATCCATTTAAGTTGGCGATTATGGTTCATTATCCGATAAAGGGCTACACGGGGACGACGGACTTTACTCGAGCTGAGAATCACGCACACACACACACACACACAAACACACACTACAAACAAAGCAGAGGATGCCATGATGGAAACATAGCGCAGGCGTCGCAACAGTGGAGAAACATGCAAACCTACCCGTCGTTGTAGGCGGCCTGGTGGCGAGCGGACGCCAGTATGTCCATCTCAATGAGGTTGTCCTGTAAAGTCTCTAGGAATGCCTGCTTTGCTATGTTTCTACACACAGGTGGAGAGATGGATATGAAGCCAGTCGTGAGGTGAGCGTGCAGGAGTCACAAAGAAATAACAAGTGTGCGCTCAACAAGACAGACAGCGTGGGACAGAGACACCTCATGGAACTACTACTACTACTACTACTACAGCTACTACTACTACTAGAAAGGTAGGATTACTCCCCTCACTGGCATACCTGGTTTTGTACGAGCCCTGCCCTTCTCTGCAAGCGTCTTGCTCCTCTCTAATAAACATTAGAGTATTCTGGCTCCTTGTAAGGTCGTGGTTGGAAGAGAACAATGCATCACTTTGTAAATAAGAAACTGGAGCATTGTCTTAACACGTATTTCATTGGCTTTAAATGCATCACAGGTGTTCCATGCACTCGGTTATGTTAGATATTGTCTATAATCAAAAGGAAACTTGCTGATTTACACAGATAATCTTGGAAAAAAACAAAACTGATTGAAAGTTATCATAAAGAAACTCTAACAAGAGAAAATGGGGACAAAGGGAACACTTGGGATTATGGAACAATACAGAAACTGGACAAATTTAACATGAGAGACATAGAGTATTGGGGTACAGATGTGTCTAACGGAACATGGAAGACAACAGGGACAAAGGAAAAAAGGTTTTGGGTTATAAGGTATATGGTCAACAAAGGCATCATGGAAGACACAGCGACTTTAGGGACAATGGGTAACGGAACAGACAAAACACTAGGGATAAAGGGAACACTGGGTAATAGGGTACACAGGGAACCAACGGAACATGGAAGACACTAAGGACAAAGGGAACACAGACGACAGGCAACAAAGAATGTGATGGTCAAAGAGACACTAGAAACAAAAGGGCATTGAGTAGGGGGGCACATCAGGTACCAATGAAACAGGGAACACAAAGGATGCAGAATATGTAGACGACAAACCAGCAATGAAAGACACCAACTTTGGGGACATCAAGCGAAGTGGTTGATGGTGGCAGACGAAGGAGTACACAGTACACACAGCGTAGAGGGAACATGGGGAAAAAAGGAAAGGCCAACACATGGATGACACTAGGGACAGAGGAGCAATAGAAGACCCTCGGGACAAAGGAGATAGAGGGTACGGAACATGGAATAAAGGTGAGCGACGAGGTATGGAGGGGACAAACTGAACATCAAAGACACTGGAGACAAATGGAGGGTGCAGATGTAGGACATGTGGGGTGCATAGGGGGCCAACCCAACACAAACAAATGAAAGCATGAAGTACGTACGTGGGGTAATGGGGTGCTGAGGGGTCCAACAGAACATGGAAGACACACAGAACAAAGGGAACACAGTGGACCCAGACAACATGGGGCATACGGGGGACAAAGGGGACAAGTCTTTAGCACTCCTGTTGCTTTGCAGGGACAGCGAGCACAAAAGCAAGCTTATCACTAGCGATGCTTTCATGCTTAATGAAGGTTTGCTTCAGCGGAACAAGAGCAGACACTGAAAGTGTTCTCGTCAGCTGCTGTGTTCCATAAGCAAATACCAGCCACACAATGGCGGAATGGACCATCCACATGCGACGGGCTGCTACAAGAGAAAAGTTCTGCTTTTGATGCCCTTTCAAGTCTTGTGCCGGTGGGGGAATGTTAACTTTTAATGAGCAGTCATACCTGACAGAGGAAAATGGCTGAAAGGAGGCGGCATACGGACCCACGGATAACTGGCAAGAACGGAATGCGAGCGACCCCCGCAGAAGATTTCATCAGGATTCCAAGGTCTCTTCTGCTATCAGCTAGTTAGTTAACGTGTATTCAAAGTTTCCCACCGTGGCTTTTCCATTTCGTTATCGCAACCTGCACACGAGATCTGAGGCAGTCGAGGCGACTCTTAGCAGATTCGCTCTCATCTCCATCTGCTTGCGTTCTGCTGGGAATACCTGAGCGGGATTAACGATGTGTGATCGATCATTACAGTCCACCGACCCATAGAAACTAAGGCTTATTTGGCTGCTTCTGCCGGATTGTTTAAGACATACACGAAAGTCAGTACAACCTTCATATTTCAGCGAGCATTTTTAGAAGCAATACTACAGAACGTTGGATACAATGTACAATGTACTTACAATGTACAGCTTGTACTGTATAGCAGTATAGATTTACTATCCACCGAAAATGATCAATCAACACATAGCCATTATTGAGTATGTTTACATGCAGTCAGATAACCCTATCGTGACCAGAATATTAGCAAAAACCCGGCTGCCATGTAAACATCAATAACCCTTTTGAAAAAATGGAATATGCTCGGGTTTATAAAAACCCAAATATTACCCCGGGTTACTCCTTTTCTAACCCGAAAATTGGATCATGTATACGCCTGTCGGGATATCCTGATCGAAAGGAACATTAATTCGTGTTCTGCACATGTTCTAATCAAAAGGACTCTTGTGTCTTTGGCAGGAAATACTTATATGCAAAATCCCAGACTTTTGGAGCGACGAGGAAACAAGCCACCTCGTTAGAGTGGTGAAAGACAGGAATATTATGTCTTTTATTGGCGGTAGAAAGTACGGCATTAGTGAAATCTATGAGAAGGTGAACGAGAACTTATTGGGGTTTGTACGAACGCACCTTCAAAAGTGTCCGGGGGGCTCTGATGGATGTAGCATGGATATGGATGGCACAGCTGCGCTCCACTTCCTATTTCTTCACATTCTCGCCTTCCAATAATGAAGAAAGTGAGACAGAATAGTGTCGAGCACTGGTGGTGGGTCAGTACCAGCACCAAAGCGCAGCAAAGGCGCTATCCGCCGTGCCGGTGTTGTTGTTGTGTTTGGATGCAGGAAGAAGAAGTGGAAATGACGCGCATTGCATCATGACGATTTCTGTGCGTCGAGACATTGTCTGTGCGGGGTTTTTTTTCACGTCGTGCATGTAAACGGGTTATTCCGAATGTTTCAGAAACCGGAATATTGACTGCATGTAAACATAGTGATTGTCTAAATACCAAGTGTGATGGTTAGGGGCTGCATGAGTCCTGCCGGCACTGGGCAGGACTCATGCTGTCGTTCGTGCTGGGCTGTCGTTCGTTGAGGGGAATTATTTTGTAAGCATCTGGAAACACAATTGTGTCTCGCCTACAGTCAGGCATGGTGCTGGTTGTGTCATGGTCCAGGGCTACATGAGTGCTGCAGACACTGGAGGAGATACGGTTCATTGAGGGGAAATGTCAATTCCAAAACAAGCGAGTAGCAAGATCATAGTGTCCTGTCTACAGTTAAGCATTGTAGTGGTAGTTTCACAATCTGGGGTTGCACGAGTACTACAGGCACTGGGGGAGCTGCGGTTCATTGTGGGGAAATGTGAATTCCAACTGAAGTGGGCTGCAAGATTATTGTGTCTTGTTTACATTTAAGCATGGTGGTGGTAGTTTCACGATCGGAAGCTGCATGAGTGCTACAGGCACTGGGGGAGCTGTGATTCATTGAGGGGAGTTATTGTGTAAATATCTGTCAACACAAATGAGTAGCAAGATAATTGTGTCAAGCCTACGGTCAAGCTTGGTGCTGGCAGAGTCATGGTCTGTAGCTACATGAGTGCTGCCGGTGCTGCGGTTCATTGAGGGGAAATGTGACTTCCAACACAAGTAAATTGCAATATAACTGTGTCTTGTATATAGTTAATAATAGTGGTGGTAGTGTCACGGTCCGGGCCCACATGAGTGCCGCCGGTGCTGGGGTAGCTACGGTTCATTGTGAGGAATCGTGAATTCCAACAAAAGTGAGTTGCAAGATAATTTTGCCTGTATAATATAATGAAATGCTTAATGGGGTGTATTCACACTTGTGAAATACTGTCAAGGTAGAGTATGATTTACAGGAGTACCACAGGAATACATATTCTAGCGGTGTCAGTCAAGGCGAGGTTGTTATTCTTGCTGTTCTTAAGATTCGGTTCCAAGGCGTAATAAGACACATTACCACCAATGACACTCCACAGCAGCACTTCACACGAGGGTCTCCCGTTGCCGAGCGGGCACCGCAACGCAACGCTGATTAACACGAACAACGTTTTTAGCATCCGGTGTGATGACAAAGATTCTTGTCTGGGTTGCCGTGGCAACATGAAAGCAAGGCCCAAAAGCAGCATTTTTCTCTTGTTCCTTGCAAACGTCAGCCTTGGCCTCCTGGCAGGAATGTTCCATTTCATGGCTCCTTGTTAGAGACGCCATTAAAACACGTCAGCCTGCCGCCACACGCGTACCTGGTTTCCAGCGGGATGTTGCTGTTGAGCAGCCAGTTGTCCTGGGCACCGCCCACCGGGTCCTGGGCACCGCCCGCCGGACCCTCGGGTGGGGCCGAGCTGTCCGTGGGTGCGGGGCTGGGGTTGCTCCGTGGCGTGTAGTTGCCTCGGTTCAGGGAGTTAATGGAGGCCGCATGGTGCTGATGATTGGGTGAGTGCGAGTGGGACAGTGGCAGAGGGGGTGTCCGCAGCCGAGGGTGGTTCTGAAAGACGCCGTCTAAAAGAGAAAAGACATTCAAATGATTTTTAAAGGCAATTTAGTGAAGCTTTTCATTAGGGTCATGGATGAGCAGGAGCCTATCCCAGCTGCCTTTGGTGAGAGGCGGGGTTCACCCTGGAATGGGCAGCACCCAAACACAGGGCACATATACCGTAATCCCTCACTGCTTTGTACTTTATTCTATCACAGTTTTTCCACAATATATTAATTCACAAATCATGCTGTTTCATGGCCTGTTATTTGTAAAAAAAAATAATAATAAATGCATAATGAAGCAAATAAATTTTTTGGGGCTAAATGAAACATTTGCAAGCGTAAATATTGCTAAATTAAGTAAAACACAAAATTAAGGCATTCAGAAGATGCATTCACAGATGATGTGATGATATGTAGTATTGTAACTGGTCACTAGGTGTCAGTAATGTTATTGTAATGTTGGATGAGACACACAAGCACCAGAGTTGATGGGTGGGACAACAGGCTTTTACTGCAGGTTGGAATGATCTCACAACAGGCACAATAATCTCTAACACGGGCTACTGTTGTGGCTGTAAACCACATCAAGTTAAAACTCAACCCTGAAACCACGACAGCACTTCTTGTCCACTCCCACTCTGCTCCCCTAGCACCGGAACACATTTACAGCAACACGCATGCGAATGAGTCTTAGTTATGTCTTATATGTCATATTTTGTCTTGTTATGGGTACTATCATGGGTAATAGAAATGTAAAGGTGACTACAGGGGTGTTATTTCATGTCTAGAGGGCTCTAAGGTTAAAAATATATATTTACAAGGTCGTAAACAGGTTTTCTATGTCTAATAAACCTTATTTTTTCTTACTATGTCTACTATATTGGGTAATTGGAGTGTAAAGGTGACTATAGGGGTGTTGTTTCATGTCTAGAGGGCTCTAATGATGTTACAGAATCTGTCTAGAAGGTCGTAAACAAGTTTTCTATGTCTAATATATCTTATTTTCTCTTATTATGTCTACTATATTGGGTAATAGGAGTGTAAAGATGACTATAGGGGTGTTTTTTCATGTCTAGAGGGCTCTAATAATGTTAAAAAGCATATTTAGATGGTTGTTAACAGGTTTTCTATGCTTTAACTTTCTATTTCTTTCCATTTCTATTGTCAAATTTGCTTTAGCCTTAGCTGACTGACACCGGATATGACAACAAGTTAACGTCCAAGCTACTTTTCGCACCAATTCCCATGATTTAGTGCTGCGAAACAATGGCATGTGTGAGGTTAGGGTAAGAGAGCAATAGGATAAAAACAACAAGCAGTAAAAGAGTATTTAGTCATCTGGCGTCTTCATTCTTTCAATCCTTTTGACGCATGCACACTTACATACGCAAACAAACAAAGCTAACGATAAAAGCGGCGAGCTATAAACTAGCCAATGACAGTCTTATTTCCATTTATTCCAACGTGCATCTTTCATTGGCCATCTGCAAAAAGTGCACAAAGCGCTGATTTACCCTCCCACTCGCTTTCAACCGGCTTCACTGCCACATATTTTATGGTCGGTAGCCCAGGCGGAGAGCGTTTCGCAGGGAGCGCTACTGTATATCACACTCGCGTCACGCCGACAGATGGTTGCACAGCTCGACGCACGGCGCTTCCCCGGTAATTAGCTCCGGTGTCGAGGTGGGGACTGGGTGGGGGGGTGATGGAACGGACCAGTGTGAGTTCGGGATGACCTCCACTGCTGCTCGCCAGTCTACCTGAGCCCAAACCCACGCTAATAAGATTATGCTCATTATACACGTAAGCATGGATAAACAAATGCTACTTTCCTGACAACAAAGCAAATGCGGGGCAAACACTATTTACTTCTTCAAAGTCACTCGCTCTGATCAGAAGTTGCATGTATTTACTTTGTATGACCTCGCACGCAACACGAGTGCCACTGTTACGTTACGTTACGTTACGTTACGTTACGTTACGTTACGTTACGTTACGTTACGTTACGTTACGTTACGTTACGTTACGTTACGTTACGTTCTACAGGCTCTAGAATCAACTTTTCACATGGCTGGTCAACATATCGCTGACATCAGGGCTGCCCAAAGCCAGGGCCACATCGTGAAAAATCATATATAAAACTGCTCAAAAAAATTTGAGGAACACTTGGAAAACACATCAGATCTAAACTGGGGGAAAAATGATCTTGAATATCTTTCCTGATAATAAGTGGGTGATGTATTAGTAACAAAATGATGCCACATCATTTGATAGAAATGAAAATGATCACCCTATAGAGGGGGAAAATCAAAGACACCCCAAAAATGAAAGTGAAAAAATGATGCAGCAGACTGGTCCATTTAGCTAAAATGTCATTGTAGCAACTCAAAATGATTCTCAGTAGTTTGTGTGGCCCCCACGTGCTTGTACGCATGCCTGACAGCGTCGGGGCATGCTCCTAATGAGACTACGGATGGTGTCCTGGGGGATCTCCTCCCAGATCTGGACCAGGGCATCACTGCGGTGCCTGGACGCATGGAGGAGATTCCAGGAGACAGGTAGTTACTCCAGGAGAGCTGGACAGGGCCATAGAAGGTCCTTCAACCCTCAGCAGGATCGGTATCTGCTCCTTTGTGCAAGGAGGAACAGGATGAGCACTGCCAGAGCCCTACAAAATGACCTCCAGCAGGCCACTGGTGTGAATGTTTCTGACCAAACAATCAGAAACAGGCTCCATGAGGGTGGCCTGAGGGCCCGACGTCCTGTAGTGGGCCCTGTGCTCACTGCCCAGCACCGTAGAGCCCGATTGGCATTTGCCATAGACCACCAGAATTGGCAACTACACCACTGGTGCCCTGTGCTCTTCACTGATGAGAGCAAGTTTAACCTGAGCACATGTGACAGACGTGAAAGGGTCTGGAGATGCCGTGGAGAACGTTATGCTGCCTGCAACATCATTCAGCATGACCGGTTTGGTGGTGAGTCAGTGATGGTCTGGGGAGGCATATCCCTGGAAGGACGCACAGACCTCTACAGGTTAGATAACGGCACCCTGACTGCTATTAGGTATCGGGATGAAATCCTTGGACCCATTGTCAGAACCTACGCTGGTGCAGTGGGACCTGGGTTCCTCCTGGTCCACGACAGTGCCCGACCTCATGTGGCTAGTGTATGCAGGTAGTTCCTGGAGGATGAAGGTATTGATACCATTGACTGGCCCCCACGTTCACCTGACCTAAACCCAATAGAACACCTCTGGGACGTTATGTTTAGGTCCATCCGCCAGGTTGCTCCTCAGACTGTCCAGGAGCTCATGGATGCCCTGGTCCAGATCTGGGAGGAGATCCCCCAGCGCACTATCTGTAGTCTCATTAGGAGCATGCCCCGACGTTGTCAGGCATGCGTACAATCACGTGGGGGCCACACAAACTACTGAGAATCATTTTGAGTTGCTACAATGACATTTTAGCTAAATGGACCAGTCTGCTGCATCATTTTTTCACTTTCATTTTTGGGGTGTCTTTGATTTCCCCCCTCTATAGGGTGATCATTTTCATTTCTATCAAATGATGTGGCATCATTTTGTTACTAATACATCACCCACTTATTATCAGGAAAGATATTCAACATCATTTTCCCCCCCGTTTAGATCTGATGTGTTTTTGAAGTGTTCCTCTAATTTTTTTGAGCAGTGTATTTATCTGAACTATATTTCAATGCACCTTAGCTTTGTCATATAGGTGAAAAAGCATATCATTAATATCAACTTCACACTTAAATTTCCGAAATATTTCAGCTTTCTTCTTGAATAATCTTTCTACATTTTATTTTTCGTATGCTGGTATGCTGACTTTAATTCTAATAATATTTTCACTTCATTCATTTAACTTTTTCCCCAACCTAATTTTCCAAAAATTACAACTTTATATTATTTTGCTTATTTTGCATATTATGACTTTTTTATATTTCAACTTTATGCTACTAAAATGATTATATTAGTTATATGAGTTTAATTCTCGTAAAATTGTGACTTTTTTATGGTTAGAATACCATTTTTATCTCTTAATATTTTGACTTTCTTCTCCTAAAATTACAGCTGTTTTCCCATTTCTGCCATTTTTTCGTAATTATGACTTCCCATAATATTTTGATATTATTCTTATAACATTATAAGATTGCTTAATACAAACTTTCCAAAAATGACAAATTTGTTTATTTTATGACATATTTTTTGTGTTATATTGCTTATATTTGCTATATTCCTCATAATATCGCCATGTTTTTCATAAATCTTTTTCTTGGTTGATTACATCTTTCTTCTCTTCATATTTTGACTTTATTCTTGTTAAACAACTGTCTTCTTTGATTTGTAAAGTACTACTTAAATTTTCTTCTTGTAAGTTTTATTTGTTTAGCTATTTTTAAATAATTGTATTTATTTTTTATAGTTATTTGTTTATCAAATTTATATAATTAGTATTATTATAGAATGTATATTATTACATAATATACATAAAACGTATATAAATATATCTTATAAAATTATTGTAATTTTTTAACATAATTTTATAGCTAGTTTTTCAAGCAAAAATCACACTTTTGCTTGACGGTAAAAGATGAAGTTAACGTTAAAATGAAGGTAAAATAGAAGTAAAATAGAGTGACTGTCATAATAAAAGTAAAGTAGAGGTAAAAGACAAAATTATATTACGTGAATAAAGTCACATATTATAGGAATAAAGTCATAATATTAGGGCAAGAAAATTGACAAAAATTATTTAAGAAGAAAACGGGAAATATTTGGAAAACATAAAAAAATTGCAAAAAATGAATAGACATTTTCACCAACATGATAAAGTTGAAATGCAGTTTTTTGTTGAAATATTTATAACTTCTTAGCATAATTCATTATTCAGTATGTGTACAAAGTTTGGTATTATTTGAAATCGTATTTTCTTGTTGATATTTTTTACGCGCTCCTTTCTTTTCACACAGGAAGTGAACCAAATGCAAATGATCAAAGTGGAATATTGTCAGCGTCAGCATGTAAAAGTTATGGTGTGAATGAATTATGCGTAATAGACAAGGAGAAGGGGTAGGATGAAATAAGATCAGCTTCTGACTGCTCCTTTTCACACACGCTGTGTCAGAATCAGAATCAGAATCAGAATCAGAATCACCCTGTATGGTGTAAATGTAACCACTTGATGCTCATTCATGTTGAACAAATACACCGCATCATAGCAAAATGAACCCATCGGAGCTCAAATACACACGTTCCCGTGTCAAGAAAAAGTAAAGAAGGTAAAAGACAAATGGCAGCGTCACAGATGCGTTGCATTCAGCATCCAAAGGGCAGCTGAAATAAATGAAGGCTTGTCTATTGAGGTGAAAAGAAAAGGAGATTCATTAGTTATCAGAAAGAAAAGACCACAGCGACTCTGCCACAAAAGACCAAACTTTCACACTAACTTTCTCTCTGGGATAGAAAAGCCAAAATAATACTGCAAACTATTCACAGCCAACAATGCAAACTCTTCATTTGTCTTCAGACGCATCCCTCCGCACCTCCTCACGCTTCTCTCACACATCCTTCAACATCATACACTTCCTTAGTACCACTACTACTACCACCATTCTACATAATACACTTCTTTAGTAGTACTACTACTACCACTACCACCGTTCTACACAACACACCTCTTTAGTAGGGTACCCCTACTGCTACCATCATCATCATTCAACATAATACAATTTTTTAGTAGCACTACTACTACCACTATTACTACTACGACTACTACTATCACCATCATTCAACATAATGCACTTCTTTAGCATGGTATCACTTAGAGCCCGACCGATATGGGATTTTTGGGGTCGATACCGATAATGGGGGCTGAAAAAAAGCCGATATCCAATATATCGGCCGATAACCGATATATCGGCCAATATATGAAAAAAAAGAGCATTGGTACATGCAGGATATATACTGTACGTGAACGTAAATTCTTATAATACCCAAAATACAATTCAACACAAAGAAGCAGAAGACTGCCAAATGAAAATAAGGACTGTCAACATAAGGACATGCCTCTTTGTGATTTACTTTGACTTTTGCCACAAATTTGTAGCGTTCTTTGCTTTGCTGGTGCTGGAGCCCTGGCTAACTTGCACACCGCAGATGTTGTAACGTCTCCACACTTTACGCTTCCCTTCTGCCTGTCAAATGTAAATATATACAGTACATCAGTGCATCTTGCTCATTAGCCTACAAGTTCATACCATAGTTGAGCATTTTAAAATAAAAGTGGCTGCACTGGGATGAAAGTGATAACACATAGGCTAATGTCAGGTGTTTTTCAGCTAACACTTGAAGTTTATAAAAGGTTAGTGCATAGAAAATGGATGGATGGATGGATGGATGGATGATGGATGGATGGATGATGGATGGATGGATGGATGGATGGATGATGGATGGATGGATGATGGATGGATGGATATTCACAAAAACATCTTACCAATATCAGTTAGTCATATTTACTGGCTATTGAAAAGTTCCATCTGCAGCCACTGAATATTTGCAAACAAATGTAGAAGCAAACATTAAAAAGTGGAAAAAAAAAGTTGATTACAAACAAAATAAGAAATAATCAAACCGTGCATCACGTTACTGGACTTAATACGAGGGACTAAAAATGTTATGTCACAATGTAGCTGCTTTCAAAACATGCAGTATATCAAATGGCAACTAAGTACATTACTTGGAACTAAATGTTTTGGATGAAGACATGAACTTGTGAATTTATGAGCCCCTGGAAATCCTGCACGGAAGTATGAAGTGGGACGCTGTGCACAGTATTTCTGCATTTCACTTTAAAACGGCGTACAGTCTCAGATAATGGTGGGCATGTGAATTAACAGCAACTTATACGATGTTAAAGCGCTGTAATAAGCGCTTGCGTGAAAACAAGAATGTTCTGATTGACGGGTCCTGGGGGTTGGAGAGTGACTAGATCTCAGTGCAGCAACAACAAAAAAAAAAGTTATATATCAGCTACATTTTCACCAATACTGATTCATCAGTGATATATCGTAATCGGCCGGATGTATCAGCAGGGCTCTAGTATCAGTACTACTACTACTACTACCACTACTATCACCATTCAACATAACACACGTCATTTGCAGGGTACCACTACTACTACTACTACTACTACTACTACTACTACTACTAGGGGTGATACGAGACACCCAACTCACACGACGAGACGATGCATGAGATTGTGTCCATGAGAATGAGTCAAGATGAGATTTTAACATTCATTTGAATGAAAGTACAATGAAAAAATCTGACTAGACAAACACACTTTTTTCTTTAACCGTGTCTGAAAACAATGCATGTGCATTTTGATGTCTTTATTGTTCCACAAATTAGGGCTAAACAATGCTGTCAACATTTTTTGGGAACAAAGAAACCACTAATGTTATGATAATATAGAATGACAAATAACCTTATACACCACATGATAACGCAATATTTCCTTTAATATTTTCCTTTAATGTGTAAAGTTTGTTTGTGACGTGTATTTTCTCACAGACAATTCATACTGTCTTTCATACGTTTGCAGCATTTCTTGAAATGCTGGCTTTTCATTTGTATTAAAGAGCAGCATTTCTTTTGCCGTGACGCACACAAGTTTGCGCTGTTCCGTTTGTATTTACTTTGCTGACCAAACGTCTCAGTGAGTGTTGACTGTCAGGACGAAGGCTCCGCATCTCCATGTGTAGTTTCTTCCTGGACGGGAAAATTGGATCAGGTGGATATTTTGAAGGTGGGCAAGTTTGCGTTGTTGCCTTTTATGTTGCTACCACTCCCAAATAAATTGGGCATACTGACTCGTTCGTGTTGGTGGGCTCACCTTGCTCATTATTAATATTTCCACACGGGAAGCATCTTTTAGCCTTCTAACTTCTGTTACGTTACCTTGCATGGCTCCTCACAAAGCCCCAATCTTTTGCTGTGTGTGTGTATGCCAGCAGCCCTGCCTCCCCCCACATGTACACGTATGACTAACAAGGGATCTCACTCTGTCTGCCGTTGTTCTATGGAACACCTTTGCTCTATGAAGCGTTTTTTTGTTGCACAGAGTGAACCCTCTTCCTAACTGGAGGCGAGAGAGGATAAAAACAGACACACATGCCAATATATGGAGGCCGGCAAAATTACGGCAAGTTCATTTTCATTTATCGTGTGATTAATTTATTTTTTTATTATGACGAGACAGCTTTTTTCTGAATGAAAAATCGTATTCATATTTTGATCTTGTGAGAACTTGTGACTCCCCAAAACACTACTATTACTACCACTAATACTACTATTACTACTACCACTATTACCACCACTACTACTACCTCCACTAACACTACTACTACCACCACTAGTACTACTACCACCACCACTAATACTACTACTACTACTACTACCACCACTACTACTGCTACTATTCATATGTGAAATGTAGATTTTGGGCATCAGTACGATGGATGATGAATTTGTCCTCCTCCATTCTTGTGTTGTCTCAGCGCGGCCGGCGTGCTTAATGCTTTTAGCATCGCTACATGTCTGCTGTTTTTCTTTTGCTGACACAAATTGAGACACATCACGTCCGACCACTGCCGACCATCTGCGACCCCCCACGCCTCCCTAACCAAATCTCCGAGCCCCCTGATGGATGCGAGGCAGACGGACGTACAGAACCCGCAGAAGTGCTTGTCTTGTTCCTGCTAAGGCGGCAGCCCGCCGTGACAGGAAATCCATTGCATCTCAGGAGAGCGGCGGGGAGTGTGGTCCTAATGGGTCAGGACGCCCCCAACAACAACACAGCGAGCAAAAGGATGTTTTAGATAAAATACCACTGGAATTTACACACCAGATGTCACGGAAGACGCTTGTTTTGTGCAACAGATGCACAACAAAAAACATTCCTAAACGGTATGCTAGGCTAAGTCTCTATTAGCGCCACTAGATTATCATTAGCATCACCCCCCCAGGTTAGAGTGACCATATTTTCATTACGGAAAACCGGGACACGCTACCCGGCAATGATACTTAAATCATACTGCAAGAACTCCAAAAGGCTTTATCATTTTAAGACATTGACATTACGTCTCCTCTTTATGGATGGAATATGGATAGATGGATACTTCATTCATCTCCAAGAGAAATTCACATTCACAACAACATATTGTTACGTTACAAAATACTATCATAGGAAGACATGTAGATCTGCTAACAAGTTATATTAATTTCATATCAGCGTTATCATATACTGTAGGTGAAAAATACTATTTGCAACTTCACTCTTTGCTCTTTTTCTTCCCAATTTCTTTTTTTTCCTCGTAATTTTTCTTTTTACTTTATTTCCAGACTATGCTGACTTTATTCTCCGAACACTATAACTTTTTCTGCAACCTAATTTTCCAAAAATTACAACTTTATTCATTGTTTTGTTGTCGCTCATAAAGTTATGGCTTTAAAACAAGAATGTCTTTTTCCTTCCATATTTCAACTATAATTCTCCTCATAATATTACAACATTATTCTTATAAAATGACAACGTTTTCTGGTGAAATGATATATATTATAATAATATATATTATAACTTTTACCCCAACCTAATTTTCCAAAAATTACATTTTTTTTTGTTTTGTTTGTTTCTCATAATCTTACAACTTTAAAAAAACATATTTAAAAAAAAAATATTTCAACCCCCTAAATATTTTCTGCTCTTAAAGCGACATCATTTTTCTCATAATATTACGAGTTTATAATATTATTAGTTTACAAAATTGTGAGTTTTTTCTCATTAGAACACATCTTTTTTCTTTTAATACTTTGACTTTATTCTCGTAAAATTACACCGTTTTTTTTCCCATTTCTGCTGGGGTTCTTTCTACTTATCTTCCAACTACTTCAACTTTCTTCTTGTAAACTTTCTTCTCGTAATTATGACTTTATTCCCATAATATTTTATACTTTCTTCTGTCATACTATAACTTTTTCCCCAACCTGATTTTGCAAAAATGACTTCATTTTGTTTTCTTTGTTTCTCATAATATTACAACTTTTTATACATAACATATTTTTTCTTTAATATTTCAAATCTATGCCACTGAAATTATGTTTTTTTTCCCTCCTTTATTCTCGCACAAGTCAAGTGCTTGTTAGGGTCAAGTTTTGGAATATAACCAACATTTTTGGTAGAAGAACGATCTGACTCTGCAAGCATCAGAGGATTGACTCTGTGCAAGTTTGGCTTTTTCTTTGGCTTTTTAGAACGTTTTGGCAACACTAATTGAAAAAGTCACCCACACGGCAGCCTCTCGGGGATTACGTCACATGGCGCAGAGTGAAATGAACATTTATTATTGTTGAAGGCTATGATTGCCTTTCCGGAAATGTCTTTCTTCTGGCGTCTGATTGGCCACGTGTTGCACGTTGTCTTCATGCAGTTTTTGTGGATTATCATTAAACAGTGAGGGTCTGACCTCTTTAAAACCACATTTGCCTCTTCCTCACATGCTTGGGGAGAAGGGGGGGTGCCGTGGGGGGAGAGGATGATGAAGCAGTTCTGATGAGAGCTTATTTAAATTCTCCTGACCCCCCAGTCCCCCCAGGCCGTATGTGCACAGCTCAGCATTCCGGTCAGGTGTGAGCTGCTGGATGGCGACGGGTCCCTGCCTTTATTTTTGGCAGCCCCCCCCCCCGCTGCCAGGCATTAAAGATGCTAATACCGGGAGGTCCTGTGTCTCAGATGTGTGGGCTCAGCGTGGCGTTGGGCTCCCGCTGGCGGCCTCCCCGGGAGGAAAGCCGATGGCCACCGTGAAACGCAGGCGGCACAAAAGGGAGAGAGAAGGCCTCTTCGGGCTTTACAGAGCCAAAGAATACCAGAAAGAAGGAAAAAAAAACACACTGCATCCTTTCAGGCTGAATAACGACGTGCTGCTGGGAGCATTTAGTTGTTTCAATCCTGCATGATGACCCCAGGCCGCTGTCATGTGATAAAAAGCCACCTGCTCCACACTGCAACACACTGCTAGCTTGTTTACCAAAAAGGATGCAACAGTGCCCTCCTCACACTTTTTCATCACCTCAGTAGAAAAACACCTGAGAGACCACCGCCCTTCTAACAAAAAACACACTTCTTAAAGCAAATAGTCTCAACCGGGGACACACATTTCCAATGCTCATTAAGTTGCAACCCACTTTCATTCAAGTCAGTTTTAATTGTTTTGTACCTTTTTATTTGAATCATTTTTAACTGTCATTTTTTACACTTTTATTGAACTTATTATCATTTTTATATGTATTCATTATTTCATTTATTTTATGTTTTTTTTTACACTTTTGTATAAGCCATTTTTATTTTTGTTATTTTGTATTCATTACTCCATTTATTTATTTTATTTATATTTTTATACTTTTCTTTAAGTCATTTAAATTGTTTTTATTTGTATTATTTTGTACATTTTTATTTGTATATTTTTTTAAATTACACTTTAACTCAAGTCATTTTCATTATTTTTTTATTTATTGCTCTTTTATGTAAGTCATTGTTATTTATTTATTATAAATTTTTTACACTTTTATTTAAATCTTTTTTAAAACTTTTTTATACTTTTATTCAAGTCATTTTTATTATTTTTGCTTTTTTACACTTTAATTGAAGTAATTTTTATTTTTATATTTATTAATTAATTCCTTTATTTATTATATTTTATTAATATGTTTATACTTTTATTTAAGTCAAACCAATCAAATAAATAAATAAATAAATACATAAATATATATATTATATATATATATATATATATATCTTTGGAAACATTAATGAATTAAAGGTGAAACATATTTTTTTAACACTATTAGAGCGCTGTAGACATGAAATAACACCCCTATAGTCAACTTTACACTCCTGTTATTCATTGTTTACAACACATTGCGCAACTCTTATGCTGCAGGCACTCGAGATGGCCGCTAGCTAGCAAGCAAGGGCAGGCAGGGTGTGACGTATATCGCGTAGTAGAAATCGTGTTGTCTGACGTTTACGCTCTGTAATTTGCCCTGTAAAATTAATAACGGCTTGACTACATTAAGGCCGAAAACTGAGATTTACATAATGCACTCGAATGCCTCATGTGAACAGCCACGGCAGGTGAGTAGTAGAGTTTAGAAGAAAGGTGACAGCATGAAATTGTCCATTGTTGTGTCGTGTGTTAGACGCGTTCTGCACATGCGTATAACCGATCGCGTTTCCTGTACGGATCGTGGCGTGACACAAGCTAGCGAGCTAGCCAGTTAGCCTCTCAAAATGATTTCTTCTAAACTTGAGAAGCCCAAAATATACCACTTCCACACAAAATGGGAGGAGAAGCTTCTCTCACTCTATCATGTGGGACATGCCATGGCTGACTTCATGACTTCATGCAGTGTTAAGGTAATGTCATGTAAGCTAATGTCGCAATGCTTTGTGTCATTACTGCCACCTAGAGACCACAATACTACATATCACTTGTATTGACATATGTTCTAATAATAGACCATAGTCTACCACTAAACAGCCATCATTTATTCATTCATTCATTTCTGAAAAACCTTATATTGCAAAAGACAACTCAACGTCACGTGTTGTTTTGTCATGAAGTCTTTGCTGCAGCCAAGTAAGACAATTCCTAAAAAAGCCAAACACAAGAAAAGACACGTCACCTTCCATTAGCGGATAAAAGAATTGGAGATAAATCAGTTTAGCGTTTGATTGCGTAACGGTGCAGATGTAAATGCTGTTCATGAGGTGTTTGTGCTGCAATGCAGCAACATTGCCCACTTAATGAGTTGCTTGCAAAGAAAGAAAAACAATGGGAGGTTCCCTCTTTGATCCCTTTGTGACTGGAATCAAGCCCTTCCTCCCGTCAACTACTGTTTGCACTCGTGGAGAGAAGCACGTTTAGCAGAGCGCGCTAGCAGGCTGAGGTGTTGTTAAGTGGAACTAAAGGTAGAAATGAAGAAGTTCTCCCCACTCCGTCCTGACAGCCCCAGGCTGAGCTAAATGCTTCACCTATGCAAAGCCGCTCCATTGTTAGGAAAGCAATCTGCCGTGGAAAAGAGCATGGAGGCCACCGCCGCCCCCGTACCCTCCAGTGCCGCCTCGTCACGGCTGGCTGAGCGCCGTGTCACCTCTTGAGGAGATTAATAAGAACTCCTTCTGGGGGCTTTTTGTCCCAGGACCACTTTGGAGTTTGATGTAATTGGTGAGTTAAAGTAACAGTATCTGGTACTTTTATGTGGATGGATCATAAAGGCAACTGATAGAAAATGTCTGGAAAATAGAAGCGGCCACTTTCACGAACGAGCTTGGAAGCTGAACCGATGCTGAAGTCAATCAGGAGAACAGGGACTGTTGTGATAAAACTGCCCTTATGGCAAACTCCAAGCTAAGCGTACATTTTCCAGGTCCAAACATTACAGACGTAACTGAACAAGTTCCATGGATACAAAACCACAACCTGACAAGCCAGCACAGTAGTCCCTCATTTATCACACTTAATTGGTACCAGGCCCAACAGTGATAAGTGAATTTCTGCAGTACGATTCCTTATTTCTAAATGGAATACTTCTGTAGTTAGCACAATGAAAACCTGTTTACCAACTTCTAAGTATGTTTTTTTTTTAAACATTTATGGAGGCCTCTAGACTTAAAATAACACCCCTACAGTCAATTTTACACTCCTATAACACAATATTGTAGACATAATAAGAGAAAATAAGACATATCAGAGCATGGAAAACCTTTTTACTACCTACTAAATATATATTTTTAACATTATTAGAGGCCTCTAGACTTAAAACAACACCCCTACAGTCAATTTTACACTCCTATAACACAATATTGTAGACATAATAAGAGAAAATAAGACATATCAGAGCATGGAAAACCTTTTTACTACCTACTAAATATATTTTTTAACATTATTAGAGGCCTTCAGACTCAAAATAACACCTTTACACTCCCTATTACTCAATACAGTTGACACAATAAAAAAAAAGACATTTTAGAGCATAGAAAACCTGTTTAAAATATTCTAAATATGCTTTTAAACATTATAAGAACCCTCTAGAACGAAATAACACCCCTATAGTCACCCTTACACTCCTATTACCCAACATAGTAGTCATAATAAGAGAAAATAAGACATATAAGACAAGACTTGTGCTCATGTCTGTTGCTATAAATGTGTTCCGGTGCTAGGGGAGCTGAATGCCTTATATTTGAATTTATGCTTGCAAAACGCTTCATTTAGGGCAAAAATATGCTAACATATTTATGCTTTTTGACTTATAATAGGCCGTACTTAACCACGAAACTGCATAATTTATTATTTGAAGCGTGAAGTGGCGCGGAATATAACCCGAAAGCTGCAATGATTCATTTGTCTTTTTCTTGTTGCTGTTGTTGCTCTTTGAAACAAAAACAAACATTTAGAGACACGGAGTGATTTGCACACGCAAATAATACGAGAGGTAATGCTACGATTAATGAATTAGTTCCGCACAAAACACACTCAAACACCAATTTACAGCAAGCCATCACAGGAGGTGGCGCACGGCTCCAGGCTCCTCCAATTTTATGTCACAGTCCACTCGCATCGGGGCCGTCATCTACCACAAAAACATAGACCTTGAGAGAAACGGACGCTTGACCACATTTGGGGAAAATTCATGGAGGAATGGGATGGAGGAATCACTTTGCAAATATTCTGTGGCGTAATTCCACACCAGTGTTTTAATGAACCAAATAATGCTACCTGGAGGAGTTGTGGCGTAAGGTGGCAGTAGCTACGCTTCCCATCGCTGACGTCACATGGTTTTTTCAATGACAACGGCGCCTCTGCTGTTTACATACCCGTTTTATTCTATTTCTATTTTCCCCTCCAAGTCCTCCTGCTACCTTAACGTTCTCCTCTGATTTTGGGTCAACATTTGCAATAAAATTGAATGTCATAGTTATTAGATTAGATTCAGCGCCAGAAGCCTGCTTGATCACTCGCAAAACAATCCATGTTTACTCCCTCCTCATGCCTCACACCCTTATTATACACATTTAAAGCATAAAATGTGTAGCTACTCACCACTAATCAATGATAAGGTGGAATCGGAGCCACAGTGTAGCCTTTAGCTTGGTCGTCAGGCTAGCGCTAGAGGCTAGCTTCAGTAACCAAATATTAACATGTGTTCGCTTCACTGCAAGTTTTAAAGGGCCAGATTGACTGTTGAATGCAGCGCTAACGTAGCCGAACAAGCTAGGGGTGCACGATAATTATCGGACTAATAAGAGGGAACATGATGTCATTCCGAAAAGTCTAATAACATTAAAAACAGCTTTGCTAACGCTCCAATGAGGCGAGATTACACGTACCGTGCGGGTGAGCAAATGAAGCGCTTCTTCTCCTGCCTGTTACGTTAACGGCCTGTCATGATTTCCTCCGAGCTCACTTGTGCACAAACATTCACTTTCTGACACATTTTGTGTGGTAGATGTACCAAATGCTACAAGATGCGAGGGGAAGAAAAAACAAACATCGGGCACACAAAATAACCTGACCAGCCACCCGAAACTGCCATATCGCCACCACGCCTGGGGCATGTTGTGCCACGGTGTGCCACTCCTCCTCTATACTCAGGTTCTCCTGACCAGCCCAGTCCTTCTTACCTCCAGGTGTGCGTGCACAACAGTTAAATCTAAATGTTAAAAAAGTTCATCTAAAAAAGTATAGGTTATCTTTATCATATCGGTCTTGAGAAGCAGGAAGTTATTGGTATCGCTTCAAAAAAAAGATATGGTGCATCTCTAAAACAAACATTTGCGTCTCCCAGCACAAAACGGATGGTGCCTTCAAGGGCCGCTGAACAGTGAACCACAAAGACAAAAACATGTGACAAATGTGGGCTTTTTAAACTGGCCCGTGTGTGCTGTACATTCGACCTGCATTAACACCCATTTGTTCATGATTACCCGCTTATGCTCAAACACATTCTGCTGCCTGCTTTTGGAGGAAAAAAAATTCCATCTGTCCATCTTCTTCCGCTTATCTGAGGTCGGGTCGCGGGGGGAGCAGCCTAAGCAGGGAAGCCCAGACTTCCCACTCCCCAGCTACTTCGCCAAGCTCCTCCTGGCAGATCCTGAAGCTTTCCCAGTTGAGAGACATAGTCTCTCTCGCTCTCTCTCGCCTGGCCTGGGTCTTCCCCGAGGCCTCCTACCGGCCCTGGAGGGAGACTTCCGGGAGGCATCCCGACCAGATGCCCGAGCCACTTCATCTGGCTTAATATTTAAACATGACTTAATACTTTAACATTTTTTCCCCCCCAAAAATCCGTGCGTGTTCCAGTGGCACGTGAACAGCACGGCTGTTAAAACTTCGGCGAGGAGCTGAGGCGTATTAATGAAGCGGGAAAGCTTTCAAAGCTAATCTCACTCGAGAGGCTCCGTTTGACTTGTTAATTAAAGTCAAGTCTTCCACCGGGTTAACACTTCGCGTCATCGTCAACGCATCCGTGGAGGTATTAACCGCCCCGTCTGACTGAACACACGCGCGCATGCAAACAAGCCAAGTTCCCTGCAAGCGTCACGCGCGCCGAGTATGTAACAACAACAACAAAAAAAAAACGCCTGCCAGATGAAAATCATCCATCTCTTGGAAGGAAGCTGTGAACTTTGCAGACCTCGCTTCAGAGACTTTGCAGCATTTCCTGAGGCTGCGCATCGACTCAAGAGTTTCTGGTCTCTAGCGGCCCGCTGACAGTAAAAGAAAAAGCAACAGAAGGGCATGTTCTTGCCCACAGCCATATGCACAACCTGCAACACAACAAGTCCGGGAGCGAGGGGCGGCGGGAAGGCCAGGCCTCCAGAAGGCAACAGGAGCTGTGGAGAAACCAACCACTCACCGTCAGCAGCTGCAGCGGCGGCAGCATACAGGTTCCCTGAGACAGCTTTAACTAAGAATGAATCGGGGCCAAACTCATCCTCAGAGTCAGAGTCCCGGGCTGGCTGAGCCACACTGTTACCTAGCAACCCCCCCTGGCTCTGATTGGCCGCAATGGAAGGGGGAGGGTATGGGAGCTGCTCGACGGGGGAGGAGGAGGAGGCGGAGGAACAGATCAGTGGCGGACCTGTGGACCACAAGCAGAGACAACACATGGGGGGGATGAAACACACACCCCAACATCACACACACACACACACACACACCCACACACACACACACACGCACATGCAAGACTTAAGACACTTGATAAGCCAACATCAGCACATCCATCTTCGTCTCTGCCGTCTCACCGCAGCTGAGAAGAACAAAACAGCCAAGAAGAGACTCGTCGTGTCCGATGTTGCTTTCAAAAGTGACGAACTCGAAAGGCAGAAACCTGACACGACTGTCTTGGAGCTCGCTTTCTCTGGTCCCGATCACTTCCGCGATCGGACCGCACGCTAACCACACGACTGGGGTGTGTCAGAAAAGGTCAGGGACTGTTGACGTTGATGGCATTCGTGCACGTAAGGCAGCGGCCCCCAACCTTGTTGACCCACGGACCGGCGGGGGGTTTGGGGTTCGTACATTATAGCGATCTCATTTATCTTATCTCTGGAGTTTTTCCAGACAGATGATTAGATGATTACATCGCTGTTGTGGTAAAAGGCAGTGTGCTAGCATGAATTCACTTGAGACAAATGTGCACATTAGCACTCAATAAGTCATCAAAACTTACCTTTATGCATTCCCACATAGTATCAGCATTTGAGGTGAAAGAAAAATGCTAAAAAGACAGTAGTAGTCTATCTGTGCGGCGGGAGAAAGTTAGCACACGCACTATGGACAAGCGCCAAGTGAGACGGATGTAACAGAGAGAATCCGGCCACTTTTCAAAATAAAACATAATGGAAATGATTTTTTCTTTCTGTGCGGCCCGGTACCAAATGACCCGCGGCGCGGTATCGGGGGTTGGGGATCACTGACGTGAGGAACATCGTCCACTGCGAGGTCTTGCCACAAGGCCCGACAAGCGTTCGTTCGTTTGTCTTTGCTAGCACAGTTCATCTGTGAGTCTCTGAGTCTCGGTTCTGTTTAACAATTTCGTCCTCAGAAAGGGACTTTTTCCTTGCATCCGTTGCCAAAGAGCTCACCTTCTCCGGTCTGAATCCCTGCTACCAGACTGCATGCTAACCGCACGGACAAGGTGTGGCCACCATCGTTGATGTTGACAGCGTTCTTGGGCGTACGGGGCATCGTCCAACTGGCACGCCTACAAAGACATCCTGCGGCGTTTGCTTGGTATCGCGAGCGAGAAAAGGCTGCTAACAATCTCCTGAGCATCTGACAGTTCCTGGCAGAGAAGAACATGGCCGTGCTGGGGACCTTCGATCTGCACCTCTTTCCCAAACTCAAGGGGGTCATCAAGCGGACTCGTTTTGAAGATGTGGACCACATCAAGACGGCCGTGACGACGGAGCTGCAGAGAATCCAGGAAGAATGCTTCCAGGAGCGCATGATGGCGTGGCAGAGAAGGCTGGGCGAGTGCGTTAGACTCCAAGGGGAAAACTTGGGATATTTTTTGTCACACCAGTCCTGGAACGTCCCTGACACACCTGATACGCTAAAGTGCCTTTGATGAGTCTCATGTGTTAATGACCGCACCGGAAATGAGGACAAAACTGGATTGGTTGGATCGGATGGGTGTCTTTGCTAGCGCAGTTGATCAGTGTCTCTGATTCTTGGTCCTGTTCAAGGATTTTCAGCGCTTGCGGTGCTAGCATTTGCTGTGTGAAGTTGCGGGCATGAACGGTTGAGCTTCTCCTGGTGGCGCCGTAAAAAAATTCTGAAGAAGGTCAGAGTCGTTCTGCCTCGCTCAGCATCAAGCGGAGCATTTTAGCTTCCCGACAGCTTCAGCAAGCAAACGCCGCAGGTACAGACGAGCGTTAAGGTCTTCTGAATGAACGCATTAGCGGCCTCATTAGGACACATACAACATGCTAGCTGCTGATTGCTCATGATACGCCCCCGTGTTTGGCGCAACTTTGCCTCCCTGCGGAATGACTAATTACAGGTCTCATTAGAAAGCAGCAGCAGAGCATCTTCAGTCTGCCAGCACTCATTCAGGGTGTTTTTTTAAAGTTGAAAAAATAAAAATAAGAGGACAAAGACACGGACGTTCATCTGAGAAAGTTACAGTGACGCCTGTGAAAACATTCATGCACGTGTGCTGATAAAGCTCTCCGGTATCAGTCGACTGTCTTTGGAAATCAAATCACTGCTAAACCTCCACATCCTTAGCAATGTTAGCATCCTTAGCTTTCTTAGGAATACTGGCATGTTAACTGTTTCTAGCATCCTTTGCTGTCTTAGCATTTTTAACTGTCTTCACATCATTAGCTGTCCTACCGGTGTAAATGGTCTTCACTTGTATAGCGCTTGTCCACACTCAAAGCGCTTTGACACTGCTAGCACAGTTACTACTGATAACGCAACATCAAGAGCATCTGGGGGTTCAGTATCTTACTTTGACACGATCACAGGAGGACGGAGGATCGAACCTGCAACCTTCAGGTTGAGGGACAGCCACTCAACCGCCTGAGCCATGCCGCCACCAGTGTCAGCCTTCTTTGCTGTCTTTAGCTGCAATGTTAGCATCCTCCTGTTCTAGCATCCTTTGCTATTTTTGTAATGCTAGGGTCCCTTGCTTCTCTGATATCCTTTACGATCTTTGCAATATTAGCATGCTTAGCTATTATAGCATCTCAGCAATGTTAGCACCTTTTACATGTTAGCATCCTTAGCTGTTCTAGTAGTCTTAGCAATCCTTAGCAGTTGTCATATCTTAGCTTTCTTAGGAATGTTTGTGTGCTGTTCTTAGCAATATTAGCATATTTTTCTGTTCTAGCATCCTTTGCTGTCTTAGCATGTTAGCATCCATTGTTGTTCTGGCATCTTAGCTGTCTTAGCAATGTTAGCATATTTTGCTGTTCTACCTTCCTTACCTGTCTTAGCAATGTTAGCGTCCTGAGCTGTTCTAGTATCTTAGCTGCCGTAGCAATGTTAGCATCCTTAGCTGTTCTAGTATCTTAGCTGCCGTAGCAATGTTAGCATCCTTTCCTGTTCTAGCATCCTTTGTTGCACTAGCAACTTTAGCAGTCTGAGCATATTTCGCTTCCTAACCAACCTTCATTGTCCTAAATCAGCATCCTTGGCTGTGTTAGCATATTTAGTTGCCTTGGGAACCACGGCTGTCTTGACAACTGAGGGGAAAATTGATTTTGACATAATGTATTAATTTATTTTTCCTTGCAGTTTAGGATAGATGCTAACTTATTGGACAAGTGGATGTTAGCAGCCACTATACTTTGTCAACACCGTTAGCCGTGAGACATCCTTTACATGACTGAAGATGCCAGTGAGAGGTGGAGGTTGTGTGCATGTGAAGAAGAAGACCGTTCATTAGCGCACACGTGTCAAACGCAGACGGATCATCAAAGGACAGAATCGTTAGCGCGGATATTCACGGGAATTCACGCTGAAGAAGGCGTTTATGTGAGCGCTCCAAGGAAGGGCGTGAGCGCAAATCCCATCAGTAAATATAAAACATCACTTCAAGGGACGATTGCGTATTGGATGAAAGGGAAAAGGAAAATCGATGACGGAGAGTCAACATTCATCCAGAGGGTTTTAATTCTCTCGAAGATAAAACTTGTGACTCGTCTATGAAACTCAATAATTGATCTCATTGATCAGTTGGGAGCTTCAAAACTCGTAACATGAAAGATCAACTCTTGCATATGCAGGAATTGCATCATTAAGACTGATGAGATTATTTACTGGAAAACTAGCACACTTAGCATGTTTAGCTGCCTTAGCAATCTTAGCATCATCAGCATCCTTAGCTGTCTCATCAATATTAGCATCCTTCGCTGCTGTAGTAACATTTGCCACACTTACAACTTTAGCATTCTTAGCATCTTTAGCTATACTATCAATCTTAGCATTATTAGCTGTCTTACCAGTATTAGCATCCTTAGCTGTTCTAGCATCTTTTGCCGCACTTATAACTTTTATAATCTTAGCATCTATAGCTATAGTATCAATTTTAGCATCATTAGCTGCCTTACCATTATTAGTCGTCTTATCAATATTAGCAACCTTAGCTGCTCAAGCATATATTTCTGCACTTGCAACTTTAGTAGCTTCATTAGCATTATTATCTGTCTCACCAATTTTAGCATTTTAGCTTCTCCGGCGTCTTTTTCCAGAAGTGCAGGTGAGGCCAACTGGCAATACCAACACACTTTGCATTGACTTTCCTTCACTGAAAGTACAGTCATGCTGCTAACAGTGCAACACCCTGCTAACAGCACAGAAAAGCACAGAGGAAGCAGCAAAGGAAGGACGTGACTCACGGAGCTTTTATGATCTTACATTGGGAAAGAATAACTGTACTTCTTACCTGCTAGCAATCAATAATAGAAAACAACGCAGACACAAATTGTCCTTTCATAGACAGGCCTTGCGATTACCCAGGAAATGGAAATGATATTTGTGTGTAATAAAAGAACATTAGCACACATTTACGACTGACCTGCAACAACGTTATCACCGCCTTAAAAGCTGGCGGCCATGACTCACCACGACTACGCTCTTAAGGAGACGCTGAGCTTATTAGGACTGGATGCTCAGCGCAAAGCCAGAAAACCAACAACACCACTGCTCATTAGACGTCGTAATGGACGCACCACTGTTAGCTGCAGCTGCCTTCGCATCTTTAGCATCCTTAGCCAAACATGGCAGCCTTAGCATCTTTAGCATCCTTTGCTGTCTTAACCAAACATGGCTACTGTAGCATCCTTACAAAAATGGCTGTCTTGGCATCGTTAGCATCCTTACTTATCATAGCCAAACATAGCAGCCTTATCATATTTAGCATCCTTAGCTACCTTAGTTTGGCTAAGGTAGCATGGTTGCCTTAGCACCTTTTGCTACCTGAGGCATCTTTAGCTAACATAGCCAAACATAGCTACCTTAGCATCCTTAGCTGTTTTAGCCAAACATGGCTGCCTTGGCATCGTTAGCATCCTTACTTATCATGGCGAAACATAGCAGCCTTATCATATTTAGCATCCTTAGCTACGTTAGCCAAACATGGCTGCCTTAGCATATTTAGCATCCTTAGCTACGTTAGCCAAACATGGCTGCCTTAGCATATTTAGCATCCTTAGCTACGTTAGCCAAACATGGCTGCCTTAGCACCTTTTGCTCCCTGAGGCATCCTTAGCTAACGTGACCAAACATGGCAGCCTTAGCATGCTTGGCTGCCATAGCCAAACGTGGCTGCCTTAGCATCCTTAGCATACATTCTTGGGCGCATCAGAACACGATGATGCCACCAAGATGAAAGAGACGAGGCTAGATCGGGGCTGGTGTGTCCTCTCCATCAACACGGCAGCCTGGCCCTTTGTCACCACCATCCATTCCGTCCGCTGTCGTCCTCCCACCTGGAGGTACGACGCGTCCTTCCATCCATCTGAAGGACGCCATCTGTTTATCTGTGACAAACAACCAGGATGTTACTTCTCCAGGTCACCAGGCGGCAGTAGCCGGGCCCGGGACTTCCATCCGGCACACGTAACGCTAATTTCATCGCATTATAACAACACGGTGATGCATGGCAGATACTTGCTGGTGGTTAGCTTGTGAGAGAGAATGGTTAGCGCTGATGAGGTGCGGCGTCATTAAACACTCCACACCGCCCCCCCATTCAAGCCTCCCCGGGGCCGCCATTGTTCAAGGATGAAAAGTGTCCTCGCCTCTCATTGTGGACGCTGTCCTGCAGGCATGTGAGGACTATTTTCAGCATCTCCTGTGACTAACTAACACGCTGCTGGCCTGTGGACACACGCACGGCTCGAAATGTCTGGACGATCCATCACGACTGCACACGGGACAACTTAGGGACGTTTAAAAGGTTTTGGAGCATGAAAATGTTGAAACCTTTCAGTTTCATCACTTCCACGATGAAATACTTCAGGTGTTTTTCAATACTTGCTAACACTACGCTCACATTTTAATAGCAGCATCATGCTAGGTTAGCCTGTTTGCTGAAGAAAAACTGAATGAGCAAACTTCCAGCTCCCATGTCAGTTGATGACTGGCGGATAGCTGGCAGAGGTCATTTTAAGATGTGTAGCAAAGCCTGCTTTAGTTTACAAAGTGGTGGGCGTGTGCACATCTGGCTCGGTGCAGGTCAAAGGTGCTATCATGTCCATGAGGAAACAGCTTTTTCCTTCATGAACATTTTAAGAAGCAATTTTAGCATCCTTGGCTGTTCTGGTATCCTTTGCTGTCTCAGCAATATCAGCATCCGTAGCTGTTACAGTATCTTAGCTATCTTAGCAATGTTAGCATCCCTAAGCTGTCTCCGCAATTTTAGCATCATTTGCCGTTCAAGCATCCGTAGATGTCTAAGCAATGTTCGCATCTTTAACCGTTACAGTATATTAGCTAGCTTAGCAAGAATCCCTTGCTGCTCTACTATTCTTCGCAATGTTAGCATTCATTGCTGTTCACATTCTAAGAAATATTAGCATCCCTTGATGTTCTACCATTCTTAGCAATGTTCGCATCCCTTGATGTTCTACCATTCTTAGCAATGTTAGCATCCCTTGCTGTTCTACCATTCTTGGCAATGTTAGCATCCGTTGCTGTTCTAGCATTCTGAGAAACGTTAGCATCCCTTGATGTTCTTGCATTCTAAGAAATGTTAGCATCTGTTGGTGTCCTAGCATTCTGAGCAATGTTAGCATCCGTTGCTGTTCTACCATTCTGAACAATGTTAGCATCCCTTAATGTTCTACCATTCTTAGCAATGTTAGCATCCCTTGCTGTTCTACCATTCTTGGCAATTCTGAGCAATGTTAACATAACCTGATGTTTTAGCATCCTCAGATGTCTTAGCAATATTCACATAGTATATTTGCTATTGTAGCAATGTTAGCATCACTTGCTGTTCTACCATTCTTTGCAACGTTAGCATCCGTTGTTGTTCTAGCATTCTGAGAAATGTTAGCATCCCTAGATGTTCTAGCATTCTGAGCAATGTTAACATACCCTGATGTTTTAGCATCTTATTAATCTTAATAATTAATATAATAATTAATATAATAATATCTTATTAATATATTAGCTACCTTAGCAATGTTAGCATCCCTTGCTGTTCTAGTATTCTGAACAATGTTAGCGTATATTGATGTTTTAGCATACATAGCAATTTTAAAGCATAATTTCAGCATCCTTGGCTAACTGAGCGATGTTAGCATCCTTAGCTGTTACAGTATCTTAGCCATGTTAGCATACATTGCTGTTCAAGCATCTTTAAATGCTTGGCAATATTCACATCCTTAGCTGTTATTGTGTACTGTGCGAGCTATCTTGGTGATGTTAGCATTCTTTGCTGTTCTAGCATCCTTAGCTGTCTTAGCAATATTAGCATGCTCTCCTGTTCTAGCATGCTTTACTGAAGTAGCAGCCTTAGCAATCTTAGCATCGTTGGCATCTTAGCATCTGCTTGCGGCGGGCCAGCACACGTGAATTAACGTGTGGGTGAGGTCCTGATGCGGCCGAAAGTTCGATCTTTTTTTGGATAGAAGGTAGAAACTGTAAGACGGGGAGGGGGGGTGAATAACGACATCGTAAAGGCCGAGTTGTGCTTGTGTGGAAAACGCGGTGAAAGTGACAGCCGTGTTGTGTTTTGCAGTCAAAAGCAAGCGTAGAAATGTAGCCTTCAGGACAAAGCCGCTGTGATGGAGGATGATTATCATCTTTGAGTCACTGCGCAGCGTCGCTGCTGCCGAAGACAACGACATGAATAAATAATAGCCCACAATCCTCCTAACAAGCAAGCAGTAGACAGAACACGTCAAAGAAACCCTGTCGTGTTGGCGAGCTGAGACATAGCAGGGCACTCATAGCAGGACTTGATGGCACGAAGACGTCCATCGTTCTTTCACGCGATCTGCACACCCCACCAATAAAGACCACCTTTGCCTTTGTGCTTGTTGCTGGTCTGCAGCTGGATGACATCTTTTTGCTCTACATTGGATTCGGGTGCCGTCCGAAGCAGCAGTCCGCTTGTCTTTGTTAGCAAGTTAGTGATTTTTCTTCTCACATTCTAAAAAGGTAATATTTTTACACTTCATGTTATACTAACACACCCAGAGGGCGGCTGCTGGTTCAAAACACACAACAATGACCCCCAGTGTGACACCCGCCCCCCCAGGACGGACAGAAAAGCGAGAGCAGATGAAGAAGCTGCCCTGCGTGCTGCCTTCATGGTTGTGTCGTGATGAGCACCAACTTCCTTCACAAACACGCCACGCAAGCATGACTTTTCATGAACTCCACAGCACGCAGCGTGACGACCGAAGCAGCGTGAGGACCTAAGCCGCTCGACAGAAACCACCAGTGGTTCTTCTGGGCTTTTTATTTGGGTTGTTTGGGGCCCTGATGGTGGATTAGTGCGGATCTTCTCGGGCTCATTTGCAGGCTCATTTGCAGGCTTTTACAGGTCCTGCTGGACACTTTGGGCTTGTTATCAGAGGGGCCGCATGCCTGCTCCCTGCCAGTCTGTTGGATCTTCCTGAACTATGGTCCAACGGCCGGGGCGGCTAAGCGGTCCCCCTGCAGCCCCACAGGGCCCACATGGGACGTGCCGGATGAGCCCTGTTCAGCGGAGATTCGCTCTAATCCAGACTCCCGACTTGTGATGCTCTCTGAGCAAAATCCAGCTAATTATTCCCGCTCATGCTTCTATTTATGTGCATTTGAGGGGATGCGAGGAATACCCTTCCTGCTCAAAGACAGATAGCGACATGTGCTAACCCCTCCAAATCAGACAACCGAGTGAAGCTCCTGCAAAAGTTACATTTTGATGACGTTAGCCATGCTAGCAGTTCAAATAAATCCCTCTTTAGTAAACTAAATACGCTCCCTAAGTTAAAGACTATGCATCGCACATCGACCTAGCTTGTCGTTAAGCACAGCAGACGTACAGCACAGTCAGAGAATAAGAAGACGTAGCAGGAGGCATCGGTGGCTCCAGCTTAGCAACTTTGTATTCAAACCTCTCTAGAGTCTCTTTTTGAAAATAAACGACCAGCAACACATTTTTCTGGTCTTACTGGACACTTTGGGAGACGAACACCAAAGGACATGCCGCTCTTCTCAACGAGCAGCGGGTCCCGCGGTGGGTTACCACACGTTTAAAAGCACCGAAAAAAACCACGCAGAAAGTTGGTGTGCATTTCTCAACACATATTTGTTTCGCTTTTCATGTGTTTCGCTCACTTTTGACAAGAAAAAAAGTGGGGAAAAAATCCCAATGTTACGAGAACAAAGTCAGAATGTGAGAAAAGGCACATCTCCATATGAGGAAAAGTCGCAAACGTGAAAAGAAAGCAACACGTACTTTATGAAAAAGCGCAGTTGCATGAGAAAGAAGGTTGCGAGATTACAAAAAAAAAAAGTGAATTTCACAAGAAATGATGGTCGTCTCGCAAGAACAGGAATTTGACTAGAAAAATGTTGCAACTGTCAAAGATGAAAAAGATCATATTGGGAGAAGATGGGAGAAGATGTCTTTTCTCAAGAGCTCATTCATTGGAGAATTACCTGCCGGCAGTTTGCACTTTTTGTCAGGAAAATAAGGTTTGAAAAACCTGTTTTGCGTCCATTATTCCATTTGATTTCACGAAGATGAGTTGCAGCTTTGCAAGAACACACCAACGTGTTTCCACAACGATACACGTGAAGGTCACACGGACTCGCTGTGATCGTTTGAGGCTCCAAAACAAGTCATCCGCGCGGCGATCACTTGATCCAAAAGGCCTCGGCTGTCTCGGCATGCGAGCCTGCCCTTCGTCGTCTCTCTTTGTTGTTATGTCGTTGTACGTTTCCTGTGTCAGCGAACGTTTTAGCATAAGTAGCCACACGCTTTCCCTGGAAGCCGTCTGATTTTCATGGAAAAACATCATGAAAGCTATTTAGGCAAACGCTAAACTTTGTTATGTTTTGGATTTTGTTCCCTTGCTGGACCCGAAGTGAAGCCAAGGCGCGTACCAAACCGTGGCGATGGCGTATGTTTAGTCGGGGGCCATTCCGCCATGTCGCCAGGAAATGAAACGTATAAATGCACAGTAAGGTTCATGATAAAACAGCATACATTTCCGATCAAATGTTCAGACCAGTTGATAAACATGAAGAATGTACATTTTGTACTGTCGGATCTTAAGGAGCTTCTCAGTAGAGATTAAAAACACAGAAAGAAGAAATGGAAGTGAGAAAAAAAAGCAATTTATTGCAAACAAGCATTAAAGTGAAATAGGCTGTTCATCAGCTGATCAAACGTTTAAGAGCACAGCTAAAAAATAAAACCCTGAAACCCTCATAAAATAGAAATAAAATGTTGCAATAGCTGCACCATTCTTGTTAATGAGCTGAATAAAGGGTTTGGGAATGCTTGATGCCAGTGCTTCCTGGAGGCTGTGGGAATGTTGCTCCAGGTGGTGAAGATGTCTTCACGGAGGGCATCCACTGTCTGGAACTGTCGTCCATTTTGTGAACTTCCCTTGCCATCCATCCCCAAATGTTCCCCATTGGATTTAGATGAGAGGAACACGCAGGACGGTCCAAAAGAGTGAGCTTATTCCTCTGGAAGAAGTCCTTTGTGAAGTGCAGCGTTGTCCTGTTGAAGAAGCCAGTCACCACACAGACGAGGGCCTTCAGTCATGAGCGACGCCCCCTGCGACATCTCCACATAGCCATCTTCCGTTTGACGCCCCTGCACAACCTGAAGCTCCATTGTTCCATTGAAGGATCACAATAGCGCCCCCTCCACTGTGCCGTGTGGAAAACATCTCAGGCGGGATCTCCGAGTCACGCCAGTCACGCCTTCTTCCACCTTTCAATGTCCCACGGTTGGTGCTTTCCTGCTAATTCTAAACCTTGAAGGAGACGAGACCTTTGAAGAGCTTTTTTTTTTAAAGCCTTCTCTGGCAGATGGCGTCTGATGGCGTCGGCACCAGTAACAACCTTCATCTGGGTCCAGGATGGTCCCGTGTCTTGACGGACAGCCAATGGGATCCTCCAGCTCATTTTTCTGGGTCTACCACTTGACTTTTTTGTTCCAGGAGCCTCAGGATGCTTGTTTCCAACCTCAGCAGCAATGGCGCGCTGCGAGAGGCCTTGCTTATGCGGCTCAACAATCCCACCGCGGTCAAAGAGAGAAAGCTTTTTTGCCTTGGCCATCAAGAGATCGTGACAGTGTGAATAGCTGACATTCAGGCCGCATTTTTACCAACATTTTGCCTTTTAAAAGCTGTGCTCTTAAACTTTTGATGAACAGCCCATTTCACTTGAATGCGTCTTCGCAACACATTGCTCCTTTGTCTCACTCCCATTTCCTCTTTTTGCATATTGAATCTCTACTTAGGACCTCCTTGAGAACCAACAGTGCAAAATGTACATTCTTCACATTTTTTCAAGCAGTCTTAACATTTTGATCAGGCGTATATACAGTAGCAATAACAACAGTAGCACTGCACATTGTTCTGACTGCATATTTCATAAATACAACTACGTTCAACACTGGAAAAATAGCATTTGTTACCCAAAGTTGGACTTTATTATTCTTTATTATATGTTTTTCTACATGTTTGTGTTACTCCTTATCCCAACTATAGTTTATTGTCTTTAAAAAAAAAATTAAAAAGTTAAAATTGACATTCTGGTGGTGTCCCTGGGTCTCCAATCAGTCCTGTTACCCTAACATATTAAAACGAGTCATACTGTACACGTCACATGCGCCACAGGACGTTGCATCATTCACAACGTCTGCAGGCCATGGCAAGGCCGCGAGTAAGAAGTTCACTCGAGTATTTCAACTACAAAATGTCAGCACTCAGTCCTGTTAACCACATTTTTTTATTTGTTTATTTTTAAAATACCATTTTTGCTGACTCACTGTAATGTGCTTGCTGTCAGCATGCTATTAGCATAAACGCCACACGGCTGTATTTCATGTGTTTGCTCATTTTCTGCTTAAAAACTCACTCCCGTCACTTCCAGCCCTGTTACCAAAATGAGTGTGTTATGTTACTTATGTTTAAAATACACTTTTTGTCAACTTACTGTAATAATGTGCCTGGTGTCAGCACGCTATTAGCATAAATGCCATGTGGCTACATTTCACATACTTGCTAAGAACTCACTCCTGTTACTTTCAGCCCTGCTGGTTAAATGAGCCATCTTGGCTGAGAAAACGTATAAAAAATGAAATAAAGTTGCCTGACATGGGCCAGTACACATTGTGAGTGGAGTTCGATGTGTGTATTATCAGATTTAGAGTTGAAGAAAGACAGAAATTGGAGTTTACTTGGAGAGTTTGAACAAGCAAACGGTACCTAATGTTGTGGCCATGCCTGGATCCTGACAAGCCAACGCTAGCGCCACAAAACACACTCAGGAGACAAAAACTGAAGCGTTTCAACACAGAGTTCTCTTTCAAAGCGCAACGGCGGGCAGCGGGGGGCGTCCCTACGAGCTGCACCTGTCCCCCGTAGACAGTCGCCGTCATGCGTGGTGCGTTCAAAGACTCTTGTCAGAGCTTAACCTCAATCTTTCAACACATTCCCGAGTGTTGCGGCATCAGAAGGCGATGCGTTTCACGTACGCGAGAGGTGAAAAAGTCATCTTGGTCTTTTGTTTCGACGCAACGGCGCTTTTAAACGTCCTGGCGGAGGTCGCGGTGACCTCTTTTGCGTCACCGATGACAATTTTAATTAGTGCTTTCATCACTATTTACAGCACACTTATTGATTTCCTTACTCTTTTATTTCATTCCGTCTGTGAGCTGTCACGAACACGTCAAGCTCGCGTGTCACACCAGGCTGGGGGCCTTTTACCCGTCATAATATATACGACAAAACCGTCCCCTCCCATCACGCAAACTCCCACAGCTGGATGCAGCAGCTTATGACTGACGAGGTCGCATTTAAAGCAACAATATGTGGCTTGCAGCGGAGGACGAGAGCATCACTACTGTTGCCGTGGCAACCCGCCATCGCCTCCTGGACCAGCCGGGACACCTCCTGCCATGCTAGCGCCCGTGCTCACGTTGCCGCTGGGTGCTTGCTAACGCGACCAGACGTGTTTATTTTTAGACACGTTGCAATCTAAATAAATGATCAGCGCCATGTTTATTTCAAAGCTAAAGCACGGGGCCAGCTGACTTTTTCAGCTTCTTACCATAACTTTCATCGTTCGCACTTCCTACGTAACATGTTCCTTTAAATACCACTGACACACGCAGAACTGCAGGGGGAGCTCCAACACACTTGCATTACTGTTGCATGGGATCCAGTTAGTGTACTTCTACTAGGCAAGAACTTGTTTGGCAACTTGTGTGCATTAATTGACAACCTGCACCAATTAATCAACGATTAATCGATTATCCAATTAATCAACAACTATTTTGGTATTAGATTAATCGTTTTTCTTTATTGTTAAATGTAAATATCCTCTGATTTCAGCCTCTGCGATGTGAATATTTTGTTACATTTCTTTAGAGCTACATAGAGCTGCATAGATTTGAAATATTAAAGATATTAAAAATTCTCATAATATTATGAGAAACAAACAAAGTTGTAATGAAACAAAAATTAGGTTGGGGAAAGGTTATAATATTATGAGAATAAAGTCAAAATATCATGGGAATAAAATTATGATAAATTTACAGGAACAAAGTTGAAATAAAAAATTGTCATGAAGCAAGGAGTGAACATTTAAAAATGTAAAATTAATTAAAATTATGATAAAGTTTACAAGAACAAAATTGAAATAAAAAATTATCCAAAAAAATGGAAAAAACTGCAGAAATAAAATAAAATAAATCATCCATCCATGTTCTATGCTGCTGTCCTCACGAGGGTTGCGGGCATGCTGGAGCCTATCCCAGTTGACTTCGGACGAGAGGCGAGGTACACTCTCGACTGGCCGCCAGCCAATCGCAGGGCACAGACAGACAAACACTCATTCATGCATGTTTTTGGAATGTGGGAGGAAACCGGAGTACCCGGAGAAAACCCACGCATGCACGGGGAGAACATGCAAACCCCACACAGAGATGCCAAAGCGGAGATTCCAACCCAGATCTTCCAGATCTCCTGACTGTGTGGCAAACACGCTAACCACTCGGCCGCTGTGCGGCCCGTAAAACTCCTAATATTGGGAGGAAAAATGATGTCATTTTAGTGGCATAGAGTTGAAATATTAAAGAAAAAATGTTTTCTAAGAAATAATATTTTGAGAAACAAACAAAACAAAGGATAAAGTTCTAATTAAATTAAAAATAGGTTGGGGGGGAAAAAGTTATACAATTATGAAAAACAATGTCAATATTTTATGAGAAAGTCAAAATGAAGAAAAGCACATTTGCATCCTTTCATTTTTCACTATGTGGGCCTCGCTGGAAAGACCTTTGCACACCACTGATGTAGATCCTAACCGATTACGCGAAGCAAGCTTCCGATGAATCGAGTAAGAAGTGAATGGTTAGTTGCAGCCCGAGAGAGTACAAAAAGTGGTGCGGAGAGGCTGTGGAGCCACAAGGACGACACTTGTTGGTTGCGTTGGGCCTGGAAGGACGCCTACGAGCCTAATGAGCGGCGCGTCGCCATAAAGCTTCTACGCTGGGAGAACAACATTTAATTAAAACCGCTGTCTTTATTAAAGACGGCAACGCAGAGGGACGAGTTGAAAAGGGCACGCTTCAAAACAAAAGCTGTGCTAAACGTGCGCGTCAGTATGAAGCGCGTACAAGACGCCCACCGCAACGACTAATTACATCTCGCCTGCTGGAAAACACTCGTGTTGCGTCTGTCAAGCTGCAAATATATATATATATATATATATATATATATAAAATCAACTGGAGCCATGTAGGCCATGTTATTTTGTCTGCAGTTTAAATAAATCTGGAAAACGGAGTACAAAAACGACCATAAGCCACATCAGTCAAAAACAACGCATCATGAAGGGGAAAGAAACAATCGAAGTGGCACTGGACTATAAGTGGCATATATTTAGACAATAGCATCAAGAGCATACGTGAGAGGCTGAACAGGCTGAACGAACGTAACAAGCAAGTTAGCGGTACGCAAGTTCACCAAGCTCCCGATCTCATTCCACATCACTATTGTTGTCTCAAGCCTACAGCGCTCTCTTGTGGCTGTCCATGGCAATGTTCACTCCTTGCTTCATGCCAGTCAGTATGAATTAACACTGAAAGACATGTTCAGTTATATACATCCTGTATATGTTGATATACTAGAGAAGCACTCGGAGAGCGCAGACACCCGCCAAGCGCCAAAGTTCCTCCCAGTGTTTATATTTTGTAGAACCTGTTGGAAACTTGTCCTGTATTTTTCGTGGAGTTATATGCACAAATGGCAAAAATGGTCCCATCTCGCAATGTTAAAGAATCCTTTGAAAAATTCCTGGATCCAGACAGTGATCCGGATCACTCCCAAAATGTAATCAGTCCTTCCATGTGCTATTTCCGTGTGTTATTTTGAACACAAACAGACAAACAAACCAACAGCTAAACGCCGGCAAAAAACACAAGGCGGAGGTAATAAGACACACCTGACTATACATCACAGCACCAGCCAAATATTCATCATGTTGGTCCCCTTGTTGTTCCACTCCAGCCCAGTAGGTGGCGGTAATGAGCATTACAAAGTGTGACCCCATCGCTGAGTAGTTAATCAACAAAAGCCAATCAAATGAACTAAAGAGTTGGAAGGAGACTTGCTATCAAACGACGAGCGCGGTATGAAAAACCCCAAGCTGCAAATAGCAGAACCCCATCGGGTTCCTTCGGAACCAAACGTCACCCAAACCCAGCAGTGCCTCTTTGGGGTTGCCACCTTGACATTCAAAGGCAAAATAATAATAATAATAATAATAATAATAATAATAATAATAATAATAATAAATATTTTAAAAAAACTATTATTAATATTTATTATTATTATTATTATTATTATTATTGCTAATAATAATACATTATTATTAGCAATAATAATTCTCCACTTTGTCGAATAATAATAATAATAATAATAATAATAATAATAATAATAATAATGTTATTATTATTCGTAGCAGTAGTACTAGTAGTCGGTTGTATCATTATTATTACAATAATAATGATACAAATAATATTTAATTATTGTTATCAACCATATGTAATAATGGTAGTAATATCGAGGGAAAGGCTTCTTGAGACTAATAAGTGCTGGTAGCCTAGGCCTTAAATACAGTAAGAGTGGGTGGAATTGGTGTGCCAACACCCTCCTTCTATTGGTTCCTTACACTAAGCCTGGGCGGAGTAGTGGTATAATCCTCTCCTGCTATTAGCACCTCCGATAAAAGGGAAGTGTCGCTCCCTGAGTTGGGTATGAACGACTCTGATACTGGCTCATTAGCATCTATTGTTCTGGCTCGGCCCTGGCTCGAATTGTCCCTGCGATGTTGATAAAGCCTTTTTTGGAGCATTTGCTTAGTTTCCCCAATGTAGTGCTCTTTGCATTCCTCATCTTTACAGTGGATGGAATAGACCACATTGCTCTGTTTTTGGTTTGGAGCCTTGTCTTTAGGATGCACTAATTTTTGTCTCAGGGTATTTACTGGTTTGAAATAGGTAGGAATTTTGTGTTGCCATAAGATCCTCTGGAGTTTTTCGGAGTGGTCCTCAATCAGCAGTACATCTACACATTAAAGCAACCAATCACTCTTTTCAGGACAGCGATGTAAAGATTTTGGCCAAAGAAAACAGATGGTTTGAAAGAGGAGTAAAGGAAGCTATTTTTGTCAAACAACAGAACCCATCATTGAATCGGAATGGTGGTTTGAGGTTTAATTTGGACCCTGTGTTCAGCAGGTTACTGAGACCAAAACCCACAGCTCTTAGTCTTGCAAATGAGGTGAAGCCAGGGCCGAGCCAGAACAATAGATGCTAACGAGCCAGTATCAGAGTCGTTCATACCCAACTCAGGGAGCGACACTTCCCTTTTATCAGAGGTGCTAATAGCAGGAGAGGATTATACCACTACTCCGCCCAGGCTTAGTGTAAGGAACCAATAGGAGGAGGGTGTTGGCACACCAATTCCGCCCACTCTTACTGTATTTAAGGCCTAGGCTACCAGCACTTATTAGTTCGCTGACGAAGCTCTTCGGATGAGGAGCGAAACGTCTGACACCTTCTTCACAGAAGTACAGATGACGTCTCAAGAAGCCTTTCCCACGATGGACAACTCCTGTACGACTGAGAGCCTACACAGACGCAATGGTAGTAATAATTAATAACATATAATACTGATAATATCAATATTGAATACTTGTAATATTTAATGATTATTATTATCAGTAATAAAATGCAATAATGATAGTGACAATGAATACATTAATAATAACGGTCCGTCTAATATATTTGTGTAATATTGTTAAGTGTGTACTTTGGATAAATAAATGAATAAGAAATGTTTAGAGTGTGTATAAAATAAGCTGGGATAGGCTCCAGCATACCCCCGCGACCATAATGAGGATAAGCGGCTTAGAAAAAGGATGGACAAAAGAAGGTGGGGAAAATGCTTGCAAATAGTGATTGCTTATTTGCATGCATTAAATGCATTAAGTGCAGGGTCAAACAGTCACATGGGGGGTTGGCCGCTGGCTAGAATACATTAAAGCAGAGTTAATGATTTGTTGGTTTAATGCACACGTACACACACACAGGCGAAGGGAGGCCTAGTGGATGGATTTGAATGAAGCTGCCATATATAAATTGTATGTTATCAGGCATTACCGAATTAAACGGCCGATACAAGTGCTCTTTCTGCTTGAGTGAGCGGAATAAAAAGGTTGCTTAAGAATCTTGATGGGATCTTACGAGATGCTGCATGCATGATGCTGCTGCCTGCAAGCCCGCTGCGCGTCGTCCGTGCCAGGCGTGTGCCTTTAATTATGTAGCCACTGTGCTGCCCCCCGCACCCAAACACACAAACACACACTATAGGACATACACACACTCTCCCCAAGTCACCCGGACAAATGGATTCTCCCTCCTGCAGTCATTTCTGTCACTTAGACGAGGGAGAGAATACATCAGCAGATAGAAATGTGAAACTATTTGCAAGGTTCTCCGCAAGGCTGCGTCGGGGTAATTAGAATCTCGCCAACGGGCGCGGGATGAGCTTCTTCTTCATCTTCTCTGCTGCTGAGGTACCCCGGGAATGAGATTGCTGATCTGCTAGATAATATTCACCACTTAGGCGAAGAAAGAACGTGAAACCACGACATGCAGCCGACCATCACAGACTGTAGTAGAACCTTTTCATTTTTACCAGCTCAAGAAATGACAGTCCCATCTTACACCTTCGAAAGGCAAGGAACCGTATTTCATCATTTAAGTCCAACTTGGCATGTAACACTAACAGGTGGTCCTCGCGCTACGTACCACTTCCATTCCTACGACCGCCATGGAGGTCGACTTTCAGGTGGAAATGGTATTTAAGTAAGTAAAGATAATAAAGGTAAGTATTTCATGGTTTCAGCCTTGCATCCAGTTAGACAAACGTCCTATACTTGCACTTAGAAACTATTTCTGATATTTAGAATTTAGTGCCATGAAACACTATTTTTTTGAGAATGGCTACCGGGGTGAAAAAATATGACCACGCTGTCTTGTTGTTGCCATGTGAACAAGCAAAACGCTGCGTTCTCCGAATGATGATGTCGTCACGTGACCAGAAGTGAGCATTTGTGTACTGCTGCTAAAAAGCCAACAAAATATCTGAATAATATCTGAATATTTCAACCCCAGCAAATGTAATACAGGGTTTCCCCTTGGATTTTTTTGAAGCTGTGGTCGTGGGCTGCATGGGAGGGCGGACTGCCACCGCAAGTCAATATGCATTTCTTTACACTGTACTCTTTACTTGCGTATCTTGCTTGCTGCTGTAACAAGTAAATTTCCCCGCTGTGGGATAAATAAAGTACAAATACAAATACACTGTGTTGTGCCGTTGCTGGATCTGCATTGTTTTTTTTATTATGACAAATAATTTATATGACTTATTTATTTATTTACTTATTCATTTAAGCAACCAGGAGAACCTGAACGGAGAACATTGCAAAAGTGTTTTAGTTAATTTTAAGTTTATTTAATGGCAAAGTTGCTGAGAGCACTTAAAGTGAGTCAAAAATGCCAAGCCTCCTTTTGTTACCTGACCTACAGTACATGCCAAAGGTTTGGACACACACACGCAACACAACCTCATGGCCCCAACCCACTAATAAGGCAAGAAATTCCACTCAGTAACCCTGACAAGGCACACCTGTGAAGTGAAAACCATTTCAGGTGACTACCTCAGACTACCTCTACCTTGAGAGAACACCAAGGGTTTGCAGCGCTATCTAACATATAAGATATATTTAGAGTTATGTCACACTTTTTTGTTAAGTACATAATTCCACGTGTTCATTCATAGTTTTGATGTCTTCAGTGAGAATGTAGTCATGGAAATAAAGAAAAAACGCATTGAACGAGAAGGTGTGTCCAAACTTTTGGCCTGTACTGTATTTTGTCAAATAGTACTAGTGACTAGTACAAAAGTACAACTTTTAGTACTATTTGACACAAACCTCCTACTAGCATACGAGCTACCTGTTGGAGACCCCTGTGATGGCATCACTATCTTAAAGCTGGACACGCTATGTGTTCATGTCAAACAACTTAGACACACAACTAGTGTTTTGAAGACAAGCCATGAGTATTATCATGAAAACAAGAGAGCAAGATTGTTAAGTGACACTTTAAAAAAGTAAGTTAGCATGAACGCAATAGCCACTTGTAGCTCGCCCGTGGGACAAAAGCGAGCAAGCTAGCTGCCGCCAGAGAGGCAGTGAGAGCCAGGCAAAATGAGTAAACAAAGATGGCAGAAAGTTGGAATGAGATTGAAATGTGAGCGAGGACAGACATTGGCATTGATAGCCTTAGCCTGTGACTAGCTGTTGTCAATTGACCCCACATTTTACACACTATTTTTCAATCACACGATAATAAGGAACAAAGTGAACATCAACACAAGACGGGTCACATACTTTTATCTGGTCACACATGCGCAAGTGACAACAGGGAAGACAGGAGATTCTGGTGCATGCTTATCAAAATAAAGCGCAGTGAAACATTTTTATGATATTTAAAATTTTCAAGTCAGGTTGGTCAGGATGCCTCCCAGACGCCTCCTGGGGAGGTGCTCTGGGCACATCCGTCCGGCAGGAGGCCTCAGGGAAGACCCAGGACACGTTGGAGACACTACGTCTCTCAACTGGCTTGGGAACGTCTCGGGCTCCGCTGGGAGGAGCTGCACGAAAGGGAAGTCTGGGCTTCCCTGCTTAGGCTGCTGCCCCCGTGACCCAACCTTGGATAAGTGGTAGAAGATGGATGGATGGCAACACTGTAATAACTTCCAGAGAGGCAGCCTATGCATTTCTTTAGTATTTTGGGAAAAATAACCCCGTTATGTATGACAGCTGTCAGCTGATAGCGAACTATCGAACCAGCCTGCAGGTTTTTGCTTTACATTCTTCTTCTTTGTGGGGTAAAGCCTGTAGCTCTCAGGAGGACAACCATGAAAACAAATCCTGGATCCACACCTTCATCTGGACCTGAATGTTCCAACCACAATAGTGTAACATGCATTTCAAGCCAACTAAATGACAATAATAATAATACAAAGAGCGGCAAGAGCTCGTAGCTCCTTAACACGCTCCCATTAAGAACATTCCTCGAGTCCAGGTGACCTTCCGGGCCAGCACGACGGCTTACGAGGCTCTGGGGGCCGACTGACAAGCGGCAGCGCCCCGTGCTTTCGTACCAAAAGTGATAAAACATAAAACGCTGCAAGAATGATGAACAGCAGAGGTCAGACGCTGGTGCTTTGACTTCTAGACGGAATGTGTTGGACCTCAGCCAAGATGGATGACACGAACGTGGAGGTTTAAAAATGTGAATCATTCAAAGACAATGGTAGACACACATCATCACTTCACCTGCACACGCTAAAACCCGCCCGTCTAATGTTCTCTTAACTGCCTCACTGCCTCCACTTCAACTTTTCACCACCCAGAAATGAAACAGGATAGTTTCGTCTTGCCTACCAAGTCAAGCATGGCGGGGGGAGCGCACGAGTGCTGCAGTTCATTAACAGGGAAATATGAATTCCAACTCAAGTGAGTCCAGCTCGCAGTGAACACGTCCAAGCAGTGTGCTCATTATTACTATTTAGTGTGAACGCCATTGTTGGCTAGCACAGCCTTGATCCTCTTGGGCGTGGACAGGTTGTTACTGGAATCCTTTTCCTCTCCTCCATGGTCACATCACTGGTGGAGCTTCTGGATGTTAGACAGCTTGAGGATACCCCACAGGTGCTCAACTGGGTTCAGGTGTGGTGGACCCATACATGACCACGCCATCATCTTCACCTTCACCTTCCTCATCTTGGAGGTGCGTTTGGACTTACCATGTTAGAAAACTGACAAAAGTACTTTACTCTGTCGCTGTGCTTGTTGGATTCATGTTTCTCCTCAATGAACTGCAGCTTGCCAGTGCCGGCAGCACTCGTGCAGCCCGGACCGTGACGTGACCAACACCACACGTTGCAGTAGACAAGACGCAATTATTTTGCTGAAAGACTCCCCAAAACAGGTTTTGTGGTCATTGACCTTGTCTAAATGGCCAAGACGGATGAACAAAGTGCGTTTGCGGATACTCTGATGACCCTCTCAGGAAGACGATGCATGACAGGCTGCATGTTGTTTTGCTTAAACTCAAAGAAAAACAGAGGTGCTGATGCTCTAGATCACAGTGTCACAGTACATGTTAGAATTTGTGTTACGGACTGCAGATCCCCAGTGCCGGCAGCACTCGTGCTACTTTATGACCCTATCAGGAAGGTGATGCATGATATGCTGCATGCTGTTATGCCTCTCTAAAGTCAAAGAAAAAGAGAGCGGGTGATACTCTACATCATAATGCCACAGTATGTGTGAACCACAGCTCCCCCAGTGTCGACAGCACTCGTGCAGCCCTAGAACATGGTACTACCACCGCCATGTTTGACTGTAGAGAAGACACACTAGGTCTATGCTGCTATACAAGCTGTGCATAACTGACTAAATACTTTCTAAGTATTGTCCCTTGAAAAGACGTACTGCTCTCGAATGAAGCTGTTAACCGTCTTGTCAAACGTGCTAACTTCCACATGAAAGACAGGACCAGCCTTACCGTTCTCCGTGTTTTCGTGCTCGGTGTCGGTCAGCGTTAGATTGGAGTTGGCCCGGCTGGAAAGGCAGGAGCTGCGGCCCGACTTGGTGTTGCTCCTTCCCCATAACCTGACGGCGTGCTCCGGCGACATGACGCCGTCCGTCTCCGTGTCGGCGTCCGAGCCAACGCTGACGGAGTAGTCGCGGTGCTGCATCCCCAGCTCGCCCCTGTAGGCCGCCATGTGGTGGGATGGGAGGGCCTCCCCGAAGTCCAGGTCTCGGAGGGAGAAGTCCGCACCTGCAGTGAAACACAGCATGTTGCTAAGTTCAGGTCCTTGGCAGCTTTATGGATATGATTAAAATACTTACAAGTGACTTTTTAATGGTGTTCCACAATAATAGCTTTTTATGAACACAAAGCGTGACAAAAATCTATCATCTCCCTCACTTTTCCAGTTCTGTCTTTTTATGACCTCCTTCTTCATGGACATGATACCACCTCTGACCCACCCCGACCTTCATGAGCTCGACCCGTGTACACGCCCACTCCTTGATGGAGCACAGCTTGGTAAAAAATAAAAGAAGAAAAAGACCTTTTAAAAAGGTGTACGGCTAATTGTGTGAAACTTGGCCATATGTTTGATTTGCTGTAATCCTGACATATTAGAATGCTTCACTCATGAGTAACTCATAAGTCTACTCCTACGCCTACAATGACCACCTCTTGAAGAAGAGAGCTTTGGAAAACAAAAAAACAGGCTTCTCTACACATCTTAAAATCAAGCCAACTGTCTGGCAGTCAGCTACTGACGTGGGAGCTGTAAGTTTCATCATGTAGATTTTGTTCAGGAAATAGGCTAATCTATATGAAATACAGCATGATGTCACAAGTGTAATGGTAGCACTTTTTTTTTTTTTTTTTAGGTCACAACAGGACATACATTTTTGGGGTTTTGTTTGCTGATGGAGAACGTAGTTGTGGTGACCATGAAGGAGTAAGATGACCACGCACCCAATGTACAACCTGTAAGTGGAACGTGCGTATGGCACACCAAATCTGAGGCTGCTCGGACGTACAGCTGTCGCTTCATTGGTACCGGCAACGCACGTGAGTTGGAAGACCAACGTCCGTCAAGCTTGCAATAAAAGTACTGGCCTGTGTTCCATTCGGCATTCAAACACACCACGTCATTTAAGTTGAATTCACATTTTGAGTGTACTTTCTGGGATTTCCGAGCATACTTAAATGCAGCATTTAGAGTGAGTGATAAGAACAGCCACGTATTGTTTTTCTTTGTCTTTCTGTTTATTCAGACGTATAATAATAACATGCTTGTGATGTTCGGAGTGTCCCTGAATGCATCTCGCGGCTGTGTGGTGACAATGCGAAAGTGTTGACCTGACGACGGAGGGACTAAAGACGCGTTTGTGAGTTGGAAAAAAAAAACATATATGTTGTTGGAATTGCACTGCTGTTGATGTGTTCAAGTTGGATTAAAGTTCCAAAAGAGTGTCAGGACTCTGTGTGACTCTGTGGGGAACTACTCTGTTCTGCCGTCTGTCGTCATAGCAGTGAGATGTGGCTTCCCATAAGGCTTAAATTTTATGTAATTAATGGAATTAATTTGTTTTTGACAGCCCTAACAAATATACATTGATAAATACAAATACAGATACAAAGCACAAAGCCCTGTAGCTTTAGATATCCCAGTTTTCATGCCATTGATGCACTTTCACCGTACTTACTCGACACGCATGGAGCACGTAAAGGAAATAGAACGTGTGTTGGCTGCACTAATTACATACTGTATGCGGGGTGCACGTGTGGCGGACGACACACACATACGGAGTCCACAAGTGTGACGTACAAAAAAAATGGACATTTGGCCCAAACCTGACACCAGCAAACGTACAAAAGGCCCACGTTGGCCGTACGGACGACGCACAAAGACGGAGAAAGTGTGTAAGTTTGTCTTGCAACCTGAGAACCTCAGCGGCCGGTCTGCGGTCTGTCGGCTCCTCAAAAATCAGCACGTCACATGCGCCCTCCGTGCCCTTCTTGCATTTCTTGCACGTAGACCGACAGTAGGAGCCCATACGACCGGTTGTGACCTACGCTATAGCTATGCTAGTGTTGCTAACGTTTGTGTCCTCCTGTCGCACTCCTTAATGTTACTATGCTGTATGTGATATATTGCATCTATTACGTTGGACAAGTGTAGACTTCGAGTGTATAAAGTACACAGTAGAGGTTCTTGGAGACACACACTCAGAGAGCATTTTACACAACTCAGTAGGGATTAATAAAAGCACGATTGACATCGACAACAAACCTTGCCGGCCGAACTCGTCCACCTCGTGGTGCACCAGGTCCTTGACCCGGCTGCCGTAGGCCATCCTGGAGTCGTGGTCGAAGGCCTTGAGGGTCTCGGTGGAGCTGTACGACTTGGGGTTGGCTCTGCCATCCTCGCTGTCGGCCGACGAGCTGGTGTAGCGGCGCTCGGCGTCCTGCCGGGCGGTGAGCGAGCGGTAGGGTCGGCGTTCCTTCACTTCCATGGCTCGGTTTTGGGGCGTCAACGTGGGTCAGCAGGCCGGTTTGGTCTCAGAGCGTCTGCGCAAGAACACGAAAAAAGGAACACTTTGTGTTTGTTGTTTTCATTGTCGTTTCCTCACGTTTCCGCACGTGTAAAAAAATAAAAGTAAAAACTAAAAAAAGGTCATGCGTTGTTTGTTTTAAAAAATAAATTAAAAAAATGGTGGAAATAATTGTATTAATTCATGAATAATAAGCAACATTTTACAAAATAAACAAATCTTGGCAAAACATGGATGCGTATTTACATGACACATTTTAAAAAAAATTTTAGATTACTTTCAGATTAATTAAAAAGAGTTAAAATTCTTTAATTGCTTAAAATTTATATTACACATTATGTTTTTTTATATAAAGATTTGTAATGATTTAATAAACTGTGGGGAAATGGTGGAAGAAATTTCAGTTTTTATTTTGTTCATTGAAATTACACATATTCTGTTTTGATGTTTAAAATGTCATCAGCTGTTGGAAAATGGTGGATAGAATTTTATGAATTCATCATAATCTTGGCAAAATGCATTTACATAATACATTTTTAAATAGCATTGTATTTTAAGAATAATGCAAAATAGATGTTACAAATTCAACCTTTTTTACATTAAACATTTTATGTATGTTACTTTTAAACATTAAGGATTTCATCAACTGTCAAATATTGGCAAAAAGTGGATGCAAATTTACATACAGCAATACTATATACATATACAGTAGTGTATAATACATATTTAATTACATTTTTTCAAAACAATTTCAAATGTACTTTTGGCATTTTTAGCTTTAAATGATTTTTAAACATGTTTTAGGATGTCATCAATCTGTGACAAGAAAAAAAAATATTGACATAGAGCAAGATAAAAAAAATGCTATATCAAACAGCGCTGGCAGGAAGTTGCGCCCACGCGGATGAAAACATAACGTCCTTGGTGAAGTGTTTTACTGCAAGCGGGAATAGGATGCAAGTGACTGTTGAGAGAACAAAGCAAGGAAACAATCGCCCCGACTGGAGTGTACTTGCCTCCTCCTGGGGGGGGGGGAGAAAAAGGAGCATTGTTGGGGTTTGGGGGTGTATGTATTGACAGCTGAAAAGATCCCAGTGATTAATGACTCGAGGGCCTCAATGCGAGGACCCGGGCCACACGGGGGTGCGCAGGATGCCGCCCACTCTGCAGCTGGAAGAGCTCTTCATCTGCGCTGAGGTCTCCGACCGAGCCTGGACCGCTTGCTAATTTTTGTGGTTTTTTTTTTTTACCTCTCGCAAAAGATCTCAACAATATGCTAATGAGAGCTAGCGGCTTTCTAATGTTGGGAGAGTGCTCCCTAAAGTGTTTTGTTTTTACTCCAAAAGAGGCGAGCTCTGGGTTTTTGGACCCGTCTCTTCGGCTTGGTCTCGTCATCGTCACTCCGCTGGCATCGCAGCGTGAAATCTAGAAATCTGGAATGGATTTCCCCAAGGAAACATGTAGCTCTGGTAATACCCACTGGACTAAATACCCTCAAATAATTCATCTTTCATGAAGCCATTGTTATTCTTAACATAGATTTCACCCAGAGGTCCACAACATTAGGTTCATTGGCGACTCTAAACTGCCCATACAGTAGGTATGAATGTGAGTGTGAATGGCTGTTTGTCTATATGTGCCCTGCCATTGGCTGGCTTTTACAGTTTGTGGCCATGCTCCGCCCACATCTTATGGAACAATCTGAAGTCCTTCTCAATATAACATCACCCATCTGTCGAGTATGCACCGTTTTCATTATGGCTCATTTGGTCCAAGTGCTTAGGACTAGTTTGTTGAAATACCAGCCCTGCCTTGCCTTATACAGTATCGTAAGGATGCTCACTGGTATCAACCCTTCTACTACATATACAGTATCGTAAGAATGCTCACTGGTATCAACCCTTCTACTACATATACAGTATCATAAGGAAGCTCACAGGTATCAACCCTTCTACTACATATACAGTATCGTAAGAATGCTCACTGATATCAACACTTCTACTACATATACAGTATCATAAGGAAGCTCACTGGTATCAACCCTTCTACTACATATACAGTATCGTAAGGATGCTCACTGATATCAACCCTTCTACTACATACACAGTATCATTACGATGCCGTTGATATCACCCCTTCTAGTACATACACAGTAACATAAGGATGCTCACTGGTATCAACCCTTCTACTACATATACAGTATCATAAGGATGCTCACTGATATCAACCCTTCTACTACATATACAGTATCATAAGGATGCTCACTGATATCAACGCTTCTACTACATATAGAGTATCATAACGATGCTCACTGACATCAACCCTTCTACTACATATACAGTATCGTAAGGATGCCATTGGTATCACCTACACATACAGTATCATAAGGATGCTCATTGATATCAACTCTTCCACTACATACACAGTATCATAGGTTCGCTCACTTATATCTACTCTTCTACTACATACTGTATACAGTATCATAAGCATGGTCATTGATATCAACTCTTCTACGACATATACAGGATCATAAGGATGCCCATTGATATCAACTCTTCTACTACATATACAGTATCATAAGAACGCTCATCGATATCAACTCTTCTACTACATACAGTATCATAACGATGCCGTTCATATCACCTCTTCTAGTACATACACAGTAACAGTAAGGATGCCATTGGTATCACCTCTTCTAGTACATATACAGTATCATAAGGTTTCCATTGATATCACCTTTTCTAGCACATGCAGAGTACAGTATCATGAGGATGCCATTGATATCACCTCTTCTAGTACAGCACATATACAGTATCATAAGGATGCCATTGATATCAACTCTTCTAGTGCATGTAAAGTACGGTATCACAAGGATGGCATTGACATCGCCTATTCTGGTGTACAGTATCACAAGGATGCCATTGATGTCACCACTATCTTCTAGTACATATACACAATCATAAGGATGTCACTGGTATCAACTCTTCTAGTGCATGTAGAGTATGGTATCATAAGGGCGCAATTGATATCAACTCTTCTAGTACATGTCAAGTACAGTGTCATAAGGATGCCATCGATATCAACTCTTCTAGTGCATCTAGAACGCAGTATCATAAAGGTGACATTGATATCAACTCTTCTAGTACACATTGAGTACAGTATGATAAGGATGCCATTGATATCACCTCTTCTGGTGCATGTACAAATCATTGACATTGTAAGTGTCAATGCGGATGTGGGATTTGCTGCATTGAATGACGCTGGGAAATCCCAGCAAATAGACTGAAAATATGTGGAATGGCTTTAAATGAGGTGATGTCTTGGAAAAGCAAGCCCTGGTTGGCTGGCTCATAACAACCAGGTTCAAGTGTGCTTCAAATGTTAAAGAGAATGGTATCAGGTAAATACATTTTCACGTCTTTTAGCTTGATGTCAATATTCAGTTGATTTGGTAATTAATCCTGATTAATTGGTTGAAAAACAGTGATTAATCTGATTAAATATAGTAACCATTTGACAGCCCTAGTGTTCACATCTTTATAAGGCAGAGAAAAGACAAAGGCCTACTACGTTACGTACTGTATATGTGTTCATGTCCCACATAGGGATTTTGGATGATGGGCAAAACATTTTTTTAAATGCACTTTTCCTTGAAGCCCCTCAAAAATGTGTGGAAATCACCTGCTTTTATTTTAAAGACTGAGGTTCTTCCAGAAGCCAACCCAGCCAGCTAAGCTCATTATCTATGCAATCATCCCTCATTGATTGGAGGACAAAAGCAATGATGGATGGTCTGGTTTTCAGGCTTTTTGGAAATAATACAACCAGCAGACTCGGCATTTTTCAATGGCATTGTCCACGTGTGGCGTCCTGACTTTTTAATTACGTTTAGCCTGGCATTGTGCATGTCCACGTGCACACGCAGGTTCATTCAATGATCCACAAACAGTCAACACAAGTACACAATGGCCACTTAGTGAGGACAGTTTTACTGTATGCGGGAGCTAAATGATGCCTAACAGCCACCCACACTGTACACACCACTCAGGGAGGACACAGCAAACATACCAAGGGTGTCCACGCTGCGGCCCCCAGGGCCAATTGTTTGTTGTTTTTTTTATTGGCCCATTCTAAAAATATAATTTAACAAGAAAACTAAAAAAACAACAACAAAAAGCAGTAATGTTCACCACATGACAATAATAGTCAAATTATTAACAGCAAAAAGTTGTAATCTAACAAGAAAAAAACTCGAGATTAAAATAATATTATGAGGAAAAATAATTAGGTTGGGGAAAAAGTTATAATATTACAGGAATAAAGTCAAAATATTATGAGAATAAAGTCATAATATTACAAGAAGGAACTTTACAAGAAGAAAGTTGAAATATTTGTAAAATTATTTTGAATAAAAACAAGACCAGAAATTGAAAAAACAGCAGAATTTTTTTACAAAAATAAAGTCAAACTATTAAGAGAAAAAAGTTGCATTTTAACAAGAAAAAAATGTCGCAATTTTACATGAACAAATTCGCTAAATTCGGAGGGAAAATGTCATTTTAGTAGCATAGAGTTGAAATATTAAACAAAAATGTGTTTGTTTTTTTAAGTTGTGGTGTTATTAGAAACAAACAAAACAAAATAAAACTGTCATTTTGGAAAAAATAGATTGGGGAAAAATGTAATTATGGTCAGAAAGTCAAAATATTCAGGGAATAAAGTCCTAATATTTCGAGAGGAAAATTTACAAACATCATTGAAGAAATCTGAAATATCAAAAATGGGGGAAAAAAAGAGCAAAGATTTATGAATAATGTGTTTTTTCACCTATATGACAAAGCCGATATCAAATATATAAAACTTGTTAGCATATCTATTATCTACATGTGTTGAAAAATACCAAAGTAGCAAAGTGGTATCCTTTTATTCACTGGAAATTTTGGACACCCCTGGTTGACGTGCTTGTCTTTTTAGGACAAAACAAAAAGTTCATATTTGCATTGAATTGCCATACTAGTTAATTTGCAAAATACATCAAAAAAATCTGGACAATTGTCCAATTATTGACCAGAAATGTTTCACTCATGTTGCCAATGTTTGACAACATTGCTACAATACAGCACACTGTATCAGACAACATGCCGGAGTCAAGATACGCACAACAAAGACACAGTTCACGGAGTTAAGACTTTTAAGCAATGCTAATAAACGTGTGTGCGGCTCCACTTCACCGCAGTGTTATTGTCCCGCTGAACAGTGAAAGGAGACCATGCTAAAGCGGAGCAGTCAGTAAAATAAGGAAGAATGACTGTGTGCTATCAATCACACAATTAGCAGCACAAGCGCTGCCCGCCATAGTTAACAGCGTGCTGCTGCTCTTTACACATTTTTACACAGACACACACACACACACACACACACACACACACACATGAAAAGACGGTGCGTAAAGAAAAAGACACAGGAGAAAAAAGTGCTTGTTAGTTCTAATTTAGGAAACCATGTGAGAAAAGACTGCTTTTCACAATGTGAATGCTGGGAGATAATCGCTAACTCAGTCGCTGATGCTCTCGTACTTTGAGGACTTTTGGGTGCACCTCGTGGGTCCCAGATAAAAATTCATCATGCCAACATGGCAATACAACCCGACACAACCCAATGTTTAAACCCTAGTCACCCTGGGGGTGCAAGACCAGACTTCTACTTCGCCTCCCGCCTGACTACTTGGTTTCAAGGGCTAAGTCTTCCCAGTGGTGGTTGAGCCTTCTAAGTCAGGGACGAGGGGAACTCACTCAGGTATTTCCAGTCTGATATGTGCAGGCGGCCCCACTACATCCAGGCCGTGCACGATAGAGGAACCATACTAGCACTGGACCCAACACTTCATAGCTGCTTCCCCTCGTTTCCATTTGTTGCTCTCGGTAAGGACCTGGGATCAGGGGATCGTCACAAGAACCTGTTCGATTGTAAGCTGGAACAACCTATAAGGAATTCACTTGAACGTTGAAGAAGGCTCGGGGTGACTTTCTTTATACTTTTATCAAGACAAAGGATTTCATAGAATAAGCAGCAAAGAGACATTTATCCTACTGTAATATGAAGATGTCATGTAATGAGAAAAAAGTTGCACTTTTACGAGAATAAACTTGTCATATTATGAGGAAACTTAAAGTCATTTTAATAGCATTGAGTTCTAACATGAGAAAAAAAACAACAATTAAAGTTGTAATTTTTGGAAGATGAGGTTGTGGAAAAAATTATAAAGTCAAATAAGATTTTTTTAAGTGCAATTTTAGTTTAGTTTTTTTTTTTTTTTTCCCCCCCAGCGTAGGAACTCTGTTACAGGCCGAGCCTGGCCCTTTAAGAAGAATTGCATTGTGGGACGTTGAGTGTTGTAGTTCTGTGCAGGCAGCGGCGTCTCTCTCTATTCTCTCTCTTCTGTCTGCGTCTTCTCTTGTCTTCTGCGTCCTGACTGGCAATAGACAATCAATCAATCAATCAATCTCCTTCGTGCCGTCTCTTTTTGTGGTCACCATGGTCATGGCTACCAAACTAGCTAACCGTGTGAGCTGCTTGCTAACCGCCGATACTGTAAACAACAGAAGAAACACAAGAAGCTAACCTTGTGAGGAAAATATGACGACAGGAGCAACATGTGTTAGCAAGGATGCAAAAACGTTACAGACGGACAGCGCCAGGACGAAGAGGCTTGGTCGGGGGAGTGGAACACGTGTGAGACACTTAATAATTGTGCCCAACTTAGTGGGCTGGTCATTAAAATTCCAACGAAATCTGAACTTTGAGTGTTTAAACAACAGAAAAGGGAGAAAATGCTAATGCCTGTCTGAACAAAAAGTGTATAAAGTGTGTGGTGAGGGGTTTTACAGCCCTAAAACATTTATAATCATTGTAAACAAATTTAGTTGGCTGCTTCGTGGATTTCACTTATTGTGGGCGATTTTGGGAACCTATCCTCCGCGATAAGCGATGGAACACTGTAATTGGAAAACAACAACAGCAGAAATGAAAAAAAACAGCTGTAATTTTACAAAAAATTAAGGCAAAATATGAAGAGAAAAAGTCTTATTCTAATGAGAAAAAAAGTTGTAATTTTATGAGAATAAACATAAATATAAAACCATGTCATTTTAGTAGCATAGAGTTGAAATATGAAAGAAAAAAGAAATACAATAAATAAAACAAGATAAAGCTGTAATTTGGGGGAAATTAGGACGGGGGAACATTTATAATATGATGGGAATTAAAGTCAAAAAGAAAATGCATGAACATGAAAATGAACAAATGTTGATATGAATAATACGCTTTTTCACCTGACATATATCAAACTTTTTATCGTTTCTACATGCGTTGCTTTACAAAATATCAAAGCGGCACAGTTGCATCATTTGGGACACACCTGGTGTGCACCTTGAACCGGAGGGCCTCGTTGAATACAAAAATTAAAGGTAGTTTTGCATCATAGATGCACCTTGCACCTTGATTGGGTGTTTGCATGGCGTCTGGGGATTGTGGTAAGGCTGCAAGGTACCCTTGTTCACACACAGTCACGAAGGAACGTGCACCCCATCGAACTTCCCCACACAGCGGCACAAACATGGCCGCCGTTCCCAAGCAACAACACGGCGGGACGCTGGGACCGATATTAGCGACATTGTCTGTGAGCTCCATTGAAGGCGAAGAAAGCGCCTCCCAGGAACCACTTGCTTCCCTTGTGGACGCTGAAAAGCGTCCCGGCTGGACTGAAAGAAAGGTGTGCTTTCAATGCCGGGTAAGGGAGGCCAGTTTCGCTGAATGGCTCGCCAAACAAATCTGGATTCAGCGCCGGCCATGCGAGGCTGGAGGGGGGGGGGGTTTGCCGCGCATGAAACAGAATCTGTAAAAAGCCTTGAGGTGAACAAAAGGTGTCTGCGACCAAGGCCAAAGCATCCTAAACATGTTTCCTCACAACCCATGCTGTTACATTCCCGGCCTGTCGGTGGCGCTAACGCACCTTATAAACAACAACTAATGATTAATACTTAATGATTAAGAATTTTTTTTTTTTGCTCTTTCTTCCCATTTTGAAATCTGAGCAGAAGTGGACTTAGGGGACCAAGTGGGGGGGGGAGTCGCTGTTAATGGACTACAATGCTGATGGGGACGTCACACAACTTCATGTCTAAAAATCCCAACTGTTCCTTTAAATAAAATCATTTTCTTCTCGTAGTGTTATTACTTTGTCACATAGTATTTTGACTTTATTCCCATAATATTAGAACTTGGGCTGCACGGTGGTCGAGTGGTTAGCACGTTGGCCAATACAGGAACAGCCTGGAGATCGGGAAGACCTGGGTTCGTTTCTCCCCTGGGCATTTGGAGTTTGCATGTTCTCCCCGTGTGCGCGTGGGTTTTCTCCGGGCACTCCGGCTTCCTCCCACATTCCCAAAAACATGCAAGTGAGGTTAATTGGCGACTCTAAATTGTCCATAGGTATGAATGTGAGTGTGAATGGTTGTTTGTCTATATGTGCCCTGCCATTGGCTGGCGACCAGTCCAGGCTGTACCCCGCCTGTTGCCCGAAGTCAGCTGGGATCGGCTCCAGCATGCCCCCGCGACCCTAATGAGGATGAAGCGGTATAGAAAATGGATGGATATTAGAACTTTTTCCCCAACCAAATTTTGCCAAAAATTACAACTTTATTATGTTTATTTTGTTTGTCATAATGTGAGGACTTTTCTGCTACAAAAATGACATTATTTTTCATCAAAATAGTTTAGAGTTCCTCGGAAAATTGCAATTTTTTTTTCTTGTTAGAATGCAACATTTTTCATATTTTGACTTAATTCCCATAAAATGTCAGCTTTTGTTTTTTGTTTGTTGCTGTTGCTTTTTCAACATAATTAAACAACTATTTCAACTTTCTTCTAGTCAATTTTCTTTCCATAAAATTATGATTTCATGCCCATAATTTTATAACTTTTTCCCCAACCTAATTTTCCCCAAATTACAACTTTAATTTGTTTTTTTTTGTTTCTCATATGATGAATTTAAAACATAAAATTATTTCTTTAATATTTCAGCTCCATGACATTATTTCCCCTCATAATATTATGGGTTTCTCGTAAAATTGTGCCTTTTTTTTATAATACTTTTTCTCTTAATATTTTTGACTTTATTCTTGTCAAATTACAGCTGTTTTGTTTTCATTTCTGTTGTTGTTTTTTTTACATTTTCCAGCTCTTCCTGTCTTTTTTTTGTTTCTTGTGGATGTTATTTCTTTCTTTCTTTCTTTCTTTAGACAGGAAATGAACAACATTTCAATGACAACATTTAAAGAAAGGAACTATTGAAAGTATCGGCATGTGAAAGCTGTGGTGTGAAAGAATTATCAGTAATAAACGCGGGAAAGGGGCACATTCATAACAATCAACCCTCCCGTTTTTCCCCAGGGAACTCCCGTATTTTGCCCATTTTTCCCGCTGCTCTCCTGCTTAAATGGTTTCCCGTATTTTCACTTTCTTCAAAAAAGTGAACAACAAACATGGCCGCTCTATTTGCTGCTTTGCTACTCCATCCACCTTTAATGTGAAGTAGATGACTGCAAACGTTGTTATTGTTTGTGATAGGAATTGTATGTCATCAGATTGTGGAGCTAACGTTGTGGTCGCTAGCCTGATAGCCCGTTTGTCCACACACACCCAAAAAGCCAGTATTATTTATGAATAGCACAATCATATCCCCTGCATGACCAAACTAGCAAACAGTGGGCAATGCCAATTACCAGTCAATCACTCACACAAATTGGGCCAATTTTCTGTGCTCATAAAGGAAGTGAAATGGATTTCTGCAGGCTTTTGCAGCAGCGCACGTCAAACTGCGCCGTGAGAAACAATAAAAGCAGCGTCTGCTCAAACGCTGGCGCGCGGCGGCCGTCAAAGGCATCCTGCGTGGTCGCCATGTTTGACGGCCGCGCACACACCTTTTGTTCGGGCAGCCAGTGGGAGGGGCTTATTGCCCCACAGCATCACCTCGCCTAAAAGCTATTTTATCCCACTTAGGAAGGCGACACACCAGCAAAATGACAGCCCTCTTTTTATAATTGTGACTTCTATTCTATGTTCTACGCAGCCACAGAGTCCGCACATGCTCAGTAAGATGCACATTGATTCAAAGAATGGACAGGGAGAGTCGGCAGGAGCACACATTAAGGATGTTACTTTGAAAAAGGGCACAGAAAGAATTTGGGGTATGTTTATTTCACACAAGCCTCCTGATGTCATACCATTTGGAACTTGTCCATGATTTTAGGGAAGTATTCTATTAATAGGAATAGTATGTTGTTGTGAGGCGCCTTCCAGGATGACGTCGCACGAGATGCTAAGATACACAGCTTCTTTTTACACTTACGTGACAGTTGATGTTATAATGCTGCTTTCAGATGACGGCTAATGAAGGTGCTCCACTTGGACCCCCTTTTCATTAGTCAATCTTAAAAATAAAAAAATAAAAATCTTATATAAATAAATAAATTAATAAAATATTTTAAAAAACAACCCTGTTTCCGTAACTTGCTGTGGGTATTTCTTCCCTTCTTCGCTCTATCACTGTTTTTCAGAATAAATGAATTAATAAATCATTGCAGTTTGACTATAGCCAATTATTACTTAAAAAAAAACACATTTAAGCAAATTTGACCTCTTCTTGGCTTAAATGAAGCGATTTCAAGCATAAAAATAGCTAAATGAAGTAAAATACAAATGCAAGGCATTCAGAAGACGCATTCAAAGACGTGATGATATGTCGTATTCTAGTAATGTTACATTGATGACACAATAGCCACCACAGGACGTAGTGTACAGAAAAGGATGTCAAGAAGTAAAAACAACAAGGATCTCTCCCAATGCTCACACGTGTGAGTCTATATTATGTCTTATTTATGTCTCTTATTAGGTCTACTATATTGTGTAATACGTAGGAGTGTAAAGGTGACTATAAGGGTGTTGTTTCATGTCTAGAGGGCTCTGATAATGTTAAAAAGCATATTTAGAAGGTCTAAACGGGTTTTCTACGCTCAAATATGTTTTATTTTCTCTAATTATGTCTATTACATTGGGTAATAGGACTGTAAAGGTAACTATAGGGGTGTGATTTCATATCAAGAGCGCTCTAATAACATTCAAAAGCATATTCAAAAGGTGGCAAACAGGTTTTCTATTCTCTAGTATGTCTTACTTTCTCTCATTATGTCTTCTATATTGGGTAATAGGAGTGCAAAGGTGACTATAGGGGTGTTATTTCATGTCTAGAGGGCTCTAATAATGTTGAAAAACATATTTAGAAGGCCGTAAACAGGTTTTATATGCTATGATATGTCTTATTTTCTCTTATTATGTCTACTATATTGTGTAATAGGAGTGTAAAGGTGACTATAGGGGTGTTATTTCATGTCTAGAGGGCTCTAATAATGTTAAAAACCATATTTAGAAGGCCGTAAACAGGTTTTATATGCTATGATATGTCTTATTTTCTCTTATTATGTCTACTATATTGTGTAATAGGATTGTAAAGGTGACTATAGGGGTGTTATTTCACATCTAGAGGTCTGTAATGATGTTAAAAAGTGTATTTAGAAGGTTTTCAGCAAGTTTTCTATGTCTAAGTACAAAACTGAATAAGCAATCCCACTTCTTAGATGATCACGGTCGGGTTTGGAACCAATTAAGCGCGATGAAGGAGGGCTTACTGTCGTTTGTGTTTGATGAGTATTTCAAACATGGCTTCTGTGTTACTTCCTGTAGAAGAAGATGAAATCATCACATTTCGTAAAAGCGATGACTGCAGTTCATGCCGTCTTCCCGCTGCCACAGAGCAGACACAAAAGCGCAGTGAGAGGTTTTTCTCGGGGCGCTGCGAGTCCTGAGGCGTGCGTGACTGATAAAGACATAAAGTGGCTGACGGGTAGCTTGGCGTCGCCACGCTGACCTGCACCATCTACTTGCTGTGCCCCCAAGGTGCCCTCTCTCATCCCGCCGGCTGAACATCAGAGGCTGCTGAGGCGGGCAAAAGCAGCATCAGCTCTTCGCCCGTCTTGCCTCGTGCTTTTAAACGCGCGGCGAGCTCACTCAGAGATGTCAGCGCTTTGTCAAGACGAAAGGAATGAGAGCCGTTTGCGAGCGCTGCTTCTTGTGACGTATAAATTTCATCCTGCCCCTAAATGAGGATTGATCACGACGGCTGGAGGCCACAACCACCGTCCGTGATCTAATCAGGGCCCGGCCCAGGACAGAAAAGGATCCTTCCATAAATAAAAGCATATGAGAGTCAGCAAGCGGCTCAATCTGATTAGCGTTTCTTTCTCCACAGGTGTGCTTTTAGCCTGCTGGAGTGTTTGCATCATTCCTGCATCAGCGGGATGATCCCACTGAGACTCCAGATCGGGACCGGTGACACCGGCGTGGTAAATTACCTTCATTTAGAGCGTCATCCAGTGGGCCGTGGTGCACTGACGCCAGCAGCGTTGCTTCATGGACCCGTCAAGCAAAAGCATGCAGGCCTCAAATGCTTGCAGAGGCGGAACTTCCTGTTTGGTGTGCAGCAGCAGAAACATCTTACACCTGTTTTTGTTAATAATCTCATTAATCTCTTATTTTTTAAATCGTAATATTATGCTGGCCACGCTGGAAGACGTGGGTTCCAATCTCCGTTTGTGCGTCTGTCTGTTTGCCCGTTCTTCCTGTGCGTGTGTGGGTTTCCGCCCACATTCCGAAAACACGCATGTTGGGTCAAATGGTGACTCCATATGTGCCCTGCCATTGGCTGGCGACCAGTCCAAGGTGTACCCCCCCGGTCGACCATAGTCAGCTGGGATAGGCTCCAGCATACCCCCGCGACCCTAGTGAGGACAAGCGGCATCGAAAATGGATGGATATTAAGAAAAACTCACAAAACAACAAATTAAGTTGTCATTTTTGGAAAATTAGGTTGGAAAAAAGTTATAATATTACAGGAATAAAGTGAAAATATTCAGAGAATAAAAGTGATAAAATTTACAAAAAAAGTTTCAATATTTGTAAAATTATACAAAAAAAGTAACAGCAGAAATTGAAAAAAAAAATTGAGCAGAATTTTGCCTCGAACAAAGTCAAAATATTAATAAAAAACAGTATTCTAACGAGAAAAAAGTCACACACTTTGCCTAGCTGTTGTTAGCGGCAGCTGGCTAGCTAGCTAGCTAGCAAGCTAGAGCGATCCGCCTTGCTTCTGGTCTTCGGACTCCAAATGTGACTTTTTAGCACAGTGACATTTTGTTTTTAAAACAAGCAAGCAATGCGGTTAGTTTTGTCCCACACGGAAGTGGATGTCACGTTCATGGGGTACGTACTAACTTTTTACTGAACAGTTTTGCGCTCTTGTTGTCATGATACTGTGGTGGTTTCCATGGTGTCCGCTAAACACTGTTTGTGTGTGGTTACACACATTACACACGTCATTTTTCTTTAATTTTTCAACTCTATGCCACAAAAACGACATTATTTTTCCTCCCAATATTACAAATTCATTGTTATAAAATGTTGTAAAATTGCTGTAAAAATTGTGACTTTTTTTCCCTCAGTAGAATACGAATTTTTTCTCTTAATAGTTTGACTTTATTCTCCTAGAATTTTTGCTGTTTTTTCCATTTCTGCTGCTTCTTTTTTTTATTTTTTAATAATTTCACAAATACTTTATCTTTATTCTTGTAAATTTTCCTCTCATAATATTTGGTCTTTATTTCCATAATATTTGCACTTTATTCTCATGATGTTATAACTTTTTCATTTCACAAAAATAAAGGCAAAAACAACAAAATAAACTTTCTTGTTGTTGTACCAATTTGCCAGAGGCCCTTGGCATCGTCTAACAGAGGCCCTGGCCAATACCACTCATCACAAAAATATATTTGCTCCCAATTTTTCAGTCAAATGTTGCTCTTAATCCGCAGCTTAAGAAAAATGTCGTTGGCTGTGACGCCACACTGTGCGGATTGTAGCGCCAAAAATGCAAAATCCAAATCCTAGTTGTAGTCCGAGTGTACTTTAGCAAAGCACGTCTGCGGACGGCGTGGTCTGCAAACACCACCGTCATTTCCCAAGCACACAAAGCACCCATGCAGCCGTGAACACAAGAATGTCTCACGGCAAACACAATGCTTGCATGTCACACACAGACCCCCCCACAACCCCCCACTCCCAAACAGCCATTCTTTGACTCCACACGAAGCTCTTCAACACAAAAGCTAATGAGCAGTGAAACAGGTCTTTATTTCCACTTCTTGGACGTCTGTGCGGAGCTTGGTGGACATTTGGGGGAACGTCTGACAAACTAAACACTTGGTGCTACCTGCTCACCCCCCCGTGCTCAAACCAGGGGTGTCCAACTCTTTCTCTCCCTTCATTTTTTCTTAGAATATTACAGCTGTTCTTTCTATTTCAACTTTGCTGTCGTAAATTGCTTTTCCTAATGATGACTTTATTCACATTTATTCAGAGCTGGACTTTATTCTCGTGAAATTCTTTTCCCCCACCAAATTTTTCAAAAATGACAACTTTATTCTTTGTTGTGTTTGTTTCTCATCATACTATGTCTTTGAAAAAAAACATATTTTTCATTAATATTGCAACTCGAAATTGCATTTTTCCTAATAATATTACGACTTTATCCTCCTAAAATTGTGAGCTTTCATTTGAATCGGCTTTTTTTCTCTCAATCGTTTGATTTTATTCTCAGAAAACTTGTGCTGTTTTTTCCATTTCTGCTGTTGATTTTTTTTTTATATAATTTTTGAAATATTTCCACTTTCTTCTTGTAAATTTTCTATTTGTAATTATGACTTTATTCCCATAATATCTTTTTTTTCCCCATCCTAATTTTCAAAAATGTTTGTCTTTTTTGGTTTGGTTTGGTTTGGTTTAATTTAATGTAAAATGTAATAAAACAGGTGGTAAACAGGTTTTCAATGTCTTGTATGTCCTATTATATCTACTATATTGGGCAATAGGAGTGTAAAGGTGACTACGGGGTGTTATTTCATGTCTAGAGGGTTCTAATAATGTTAAAACGTGTTTTTAGCAGGTGGTAAAAAGGTTTATTATGTCTTATTTTCTCATATTATATTTACTATATTGGGTAATAGGAGTGTAAAGGTGACTACGGGGTGTTATTTCATGTCTAGAGGGTTCTAATAATGTTAAAACGTGTTTTTAGCAGGTGGTAAAAAGGTTTATTATGTCTTATTTTCTCATATTATATTTACTATATTGGGTAATAGGAGTGTAAAGGTGACTATGTGGTGTTATTTCATGTCTAGAGGGTTCTAATAATGTTAAAACGGGTTTTTAGAATGTGGTAAAAAGGTTTATTATGTCTTATTTTCCCATATTATGTTTACTATATTGGGTAATAGGAGTGTAAAGGTGACTATGTGGTGTTTCGGAATCTTTGGCAGCCAACCAGCTGCTGTGACTTGCTGCCGCTGGAGCGGCGAGCCAACAATGTCGCCATCTCATCGCAAAATGTCAATGACGACGTCTCCGAATGATTATTGTAATTATCATTATTATTAGTGCCAGACATAAAACATCCGCATACACCAAACAAGAGAACATAAGCTGGAAAGCTTGAGAGCTTTTAAAAACTGGCTAAATACTACATTACCCATAATCCTCTTTGTCTCTATCTGCTTGGCATTGGGAGAGCAGCCTTGGTTCCACGCTTCATCTTTCTTCTTGATATCAACTTAAACCTCCACAACCAGCTGGAATAATCCAGCCATTAAATATGCGTCATAAAACTTTGCTGGAAATATAAACATTAATGACAAAGCTTCGAGCGCATCAAGGCAAAGTCGTGTGCGGTTTATAAAAACACGTTTGTAGTTGTTCTTCCGCCAGACAGTCAAGGACAGAACACATGGTGACAAAGCCAAAGCTCTCCATGGCGCCCCATTCCCAATTTCACTGCAACACGTCGCTAAAGCCGCATTAAACTATGGAGACCAAAGCGCTGTAGTTGCCCCACAGAGCCCCATGCACCGGCAACAAAGCACTGACTGCTTTGCTTTTTCTTTGGCTTTTTGGTGGCATTTAGTTTAAAGAGCCAAATATCGTAAGCAGATATTCAACGCAGTAAGTTCTCACCTATCAAACTTTTTGTGTTTTCACACACTGTAAAATGCTAATACAATCGTCCCTCGTTTATGGCTGTTCATTTGTTCCAGACCCCACCTCAATTAGTGAATTTCCATGAAGTAGGATTCAATATTAATAAATGAAAATATAATCATAGTTACAGCAGAGAAAACCTGTTAATGACCTTCCAAATTCAGGTTTTACCAATATTAGACATGAAATAACACTCCTATAGTCACCTTTACACTCCTATTACCCAATAGGATAGACATAATAAAAGAAAATAAGACATATAAGACATAGAAAACCTGCTTACCATCTTCTAGATATGGTTTTTAACATTACTGGAGCTCTGTAGACATGAAGTACACCCCTCTAATGACCTTTACACTCCTGTTATGCAATATAGTAGACATAATAAGAGAAAATAAGACATATAAGACACAGAAAACCTGTTTTCCACCTTGTAAATACCCTTTTTAACATTATTAGAGGTCTCTAGACATGAAATAACACCCCTATAGTGACCTTTACACTCCTATTAACCAATATAGTAGATATAAAAAGAGAAAATAAGCCATCTTGGACATAAATAAGATTCACACGTTGCACTGACAGCGTACTTCCTAGTGGCTATTGTCTCATCAATGTAACGTTACTGACACCTAGTGGCCAGTGTAGAATACTACTCTATTGCTGCTGTTTGTGGAGAGACTCCTGACTTTATTAACACACATGCAGTAAACATTCCAACAGGAGCTGCTGTTGGCCACTCTCTACTCTGCTAACCTGCTGTTAGCAATCAGCTAACAGTCAACTCTAGCTCGCGCCGCTTCTTAAAGGCGCACAGACAGTAGACAGTGTTACACTTCATATCACGTCTTCTGAATGCCTTATATTTGGATTCTCCTTCATTTTTCGGCTTTGCTTAGGCTAAGAATACGTACAATTTGCTTAAATATGCATAGATTTTTCCCTCATATTCAACCACAAGACAATGATCGTTAATTCACAGTGAAGTGAGGGACGACTCTATGCTTCTTTTTAAATAAAAATAAAGAAAATACAGAACGCAGGTTATATGTATATGCTATATTTTGATTATTATTAAAAATAAATGCATGATTTTAGCGACAAAAATCGAGCAAGTTTTTCTGGTCTTATTGCACACGGGCGGCTCCATCTTGTTTGTGATGTCCGACCTCTGTGACATGACATGCACATGCGTCATGAGACTATGACGGCATCTGGCCCACCACCACCTGTGGGAAACACGCATGTTACATTCTTATTTAAAACTAGAGATGCACCATATCTTTTTCTTTTTTTATACCGATAACTCTCTGCAATAACGTTTTTCTATCTACTTTTTTTTAATTTAGATGTGAGCGTAATTTGTGTACACCTGGTAAGTAAGAAGGACTGGAACAAATTAGGATTTGACCAACTGTACCTGTTGATTTGTCCTCATCAAATATCACGACATTACTACTACCTCATCACTACTATCAGGAGAACCAGAGTATAGAGCGGAGGGAGCCACCTGCTGTGGCCCAGCAAGGTGTACTGTATTCAGGCACGCGCTCCGAGCAGCCAGTGCAACGCCACATAGGTCTCTGGCAAACCTTTTGCACTTTTCAAACACCCCAAGTGTGGTAGCGATGCTGGCATTTCAGGTGGCTGATAAGGTTTTTTGTTTGCTCGACGGATTTATTTTTTTCCCCCCTCATCGTATTTGGTACAACTAGCATGCAAAATGTCTTCCTCTGAAAGTGAATGTTTGTTTTCAAGTGAGCAGGAGGCAGGAGGAGAATAAAGGAGCGTTACTTCTATTCTACAGTACAGGTAATTTCTAAAATGATTGGTTATCAGATTTTTTATGTTATCGGGTTTATGATGCCATAATTCCCTCATTTAAAACACTGCTTGTACAGGTTGCATAAAGGTACATTTTGACCCCGGAACCGATTATTTCTATTTTAATGAGGTAGTTTCGCTCATTAAACACTGGTGTTGTGTTCTCATAGCAGGTTGATGAGCTCATGCGAGTTTTTTTTGTGGATTGGAGGGTAGAGAGGACCTGTTCAAGTGCGCTTATTGTGTTCCGTTTAAGTGGGGTCAAGAAAGACCGCGTCCTGAGTCGCGTCGCCAAAAAACATCCACTCTTAACCCCGGCATACCAAGTAGGCTCTCCGGCGCACAAAGGCGGGCTTTGTCACAGCGCACTCAAGGTGCTCTCGCATGAAACCTCTCCTAAGGTGGACTAATGGGGAGAAAGCTCCTGGTAGGGAGACGACACGCTAGGAGAACTTTAACTCCAGTCAGGATGGAACAATACCAAAAAAAACGGCCTTGAGGCGAAGGAAGGAGTGAATAAAAATAGTCCAAAACCTTAATTGGGGTCAGCGTGATTGAGCAGTAACGGCGAGGACGGCTGCAGCATGGCTTCCAGATGGCGGGCTGTTATTTCACGGAGGCCTGCTAATGCTGCGCCGCTGCACGCTTGTAACCTGAGCCTCCCTCGGGTCCCGCGGCTCCTCCGCCGCACTCAGAGCGGGGCTACTCGGCAGGTTGAGCCAACTTCAAAAAGCGTCCAGTGTTTGGATAGGGAGGGGGGTTTAGAGCGGGGGTATTCGGGGTGTGTGTAGGTGGTGGTTGTGCAGCAACCAGGAACAAAGCGTGTTAACACCGTCTGCGTGTTCAACACCTTTGGAAACAAGCACGGCTTTCCTTCCCCGTCTGCAACTGCACTCACACAACCCTGGTGCTTTGTTTGCCGCCTGCGTCGTCTCGTGACAAATCCTCCGAGGCCGCCTTTGCACCACAATTTTTATTCTTTTGTTGCATTTCAGAGTAGATCCACAAAGTGAACTTACAACGATGCAACGTGCATCCCAGACCACTAGTTGGCAGTAATTTCACTTTGGTTTACAAAGCAACAGTCTTCATACGTTCCTATGACAGGTCAAATTGCGATACACTTTAGAGTAGTCAGTGTACTGCTTGTATAGCAGTACATATTTACTATCCGGTGCAAATGAGCCATTATTGTAGCTGGCAACACAAGTGAGTGGCAAGATAATGCGTCTTGCCTACAGTCGAGCATGGTGGTGGTGGTACCGTGCATGAGTGCTCCCGGGAGCTGCGGTTCAATGCGGTCAAACATGAATTCCAACACAAGTGTGTTGCCAGATAATTGTGCCTTTTTTGTGTCCAATTAGAGCTGTTCTTCCCGTTACTGCTGTTGTATTTCAACTTTCCTCTTAGAAATGTTCTTCTTGGAATTATGACTTTATTCCCATAATATGTGGACTTTATTCTCCTAATATTATATTTTTTTTCACAACATAATTTTCCAAAAATTACAACTTTGTCTTGTTCGCTTCTAATTTTATGTCTTGAAAAAAAAAAACAGATTTTAAGAATATTATTATATAGTATTATTTTTATTTTACTAATTATCTTTGTTTATTTTACTTAGTATTAAATCATTTTTAAGTTATTATCTTTGTATTTTAGTCTTTACTTTTTTTATTTTTACCTTTTCATCATTTTAAAAGTATGAATGTATTTTTTTATTTTACTAATTAGCTTTTTTCATGTATTTTACTTTGTATTAATTTTTTTATTATTATTATGTTTATTATTGTATTTTAGTATTTACTTTTTCTTAATTTTCAAATATTTATTCATGTTTTTCATTTGAGTAATTATCTTTATTCTTTTTTTTTTTTACTTTGCATTAAAATGTTTTTAAAATCATTATCTTTAAGGTATTTTCAAATAAAAAATTCTTCTTGTAATTATGACTTTATTCCCATAATATTTTGACTTCATTCTCACAACAAAATAACATATTTTTTTTTAATATGAAAATTTTAAATTAAAATGAAAATTAAAATAAGAAATATTTTTTCTCATAATATTACTTGATTTGCATGAAATTATGACTTTTTTTCTCCTTATATTACAACTTTTTGCTCGTAATATTTGGACTTTATTATTGTAACTAAATGAGAATTACTGCTGATTTCTCCATTATTGTTGTTGGTTTTTTTGTTTTTTGTTCAATTATATTTTTAGAATATGCCGCAGGCCAATCTAAAACACCCACGAGCTGCAGTTTGGGCACCCCTGCTTTATACTTTGATCAAAAATGGATGGCGGGCCGCGCTTTGGACACCCCCTGTGATAAGAAGTCCAAACTGTACTGAGAGCAGTAAAGATTAGAAATGCAGGAGTGCAATCTTTGAAGTGTTGACAAATGACAATAAATCAGTAAGTAAGCTTTTCAGCAATAAAATCAAACTGCAGGTTTCCTGGAATATTCCTCTGACTCAGCTCAAGCACAGCCATGATCTCAATCACATAAGCTCCTTTTTGCTTTTTTGTGTGTCTTTCATTCTGGTTTTCACACACAAAAAGGTCGCAGGCCGTCAATGCTTTGCAGCTCACACACGTCCATCCTCCTCGCTTCCATTCACGTGTCAGCGACATTTAAATGAAACCTGACGACATGACGGCAAACGTAAAGCATTTTATTAGTTCACACCTATTTTACATTTAAAGTGGAAAGTGCGAGGACCCGCGATGGAACGGTGGCGGCGTCGTTTTGTGTGCGTGTCAAGAAGTGATTATGGTGACACTTTTTTTTTTTTTTTTTTTGTCACAGTCGCCACCGCTAATTATTATTTAAACCAGGGGTGTGAAAAATCCAGCCCGGGGGCCATTTTTTGCATTACATTACCAAGAATGATTGGTAGTAGTGGTATTATAAAGAATGATTATAATTAAAAAAGTAACAGTTGGTGTTTTTTGACCTAAATTTGAATATTCAAGAACAATTTTAAGTAAAAAAAAAAATAATAGCAGTCACTTAATTGAAAAATAAAAAACAATCACATTAGCCATTATTTAATATCTTTTTATAATAAAAATTGTTGTCTTTGTATAGCGCAAACGTCGCAGTCAGTCAGCCACTCCGAGGGGCGGCAACATAAACGGCAGTCATGGGGGAAATAATCGATTCTTAGATGCATCGTGATGCGAACATTAACGATTATTAATCGATTCAGAAATGTCAGTAATCTATGCTGACAGAACAAAAAGGCAGAGCGCGGAAGTGCTGCCCGGACAGTTTATGGTGTTGCACCTGAGCGTAAGACGCTGGATTTAAAGCGAGCGTCTGGAAACACTTTGGCTTTCACGTAGTTGAAGGTAAACATGAGCCAGATAACATTCAAGCTTTGTCGCTCAAGCTTAAAATACTTTGGGAACACAATAAATATGAGAAACCGCATAGCACGTTTCCATTCGAACCAGGAGGAAAAACAGCCAGCTTAAGTTGCTGCCGACCAGGGAGCCATTGATCAGGTGATAACTAACATTCCACCCAACTCGGAAAAGGCGAAGCGAATCACAAAGTCAATCGCAAATATTATTGCGAAGGATTTGCGGCCGTATTCGGTTGTTGAAAACCAGGGCTTATGTCACCGTAACGGCGCACTTCATTACTGATGACTGGAAGCTAGCATCTCATGCGCTGCAAACGAGAGGAATGAACGAGAGCCACACGGGTGCGAATACGGCTGAGCTGTTCAGTAACGTTGCAGAGGCGTGTTGATTTCTTGTGGCCGATTCATTTGTACTTTTTGTATTATTTGGGAATAAGGGCAGCCTAGTTACTCATAATCTACTGAAGTCTGTTGTATGAGAGCCGCTGGTACAGAAATCTAGATTTGTTATGAAAGCTGTTTTTGACTTTGCTATACAGCAAAATGATTTTTGTCAGAGATTCTATGCTCAGGAATTTTTGTTTGAATCCAGAAGTCTTTATTATTCATTTGTGAATAATGGCAGACTTTTTTATGTTGCTTATTCAGAATTACGCTGAAGTGTGTGTTAATTTTATACATGCTGCTACTGGCGCACGTTTTGGGAAATATGTTGGTAGACGTAACCTTCCAATTATGACACGACCATGAAATTAAATTCATCTGTTTCATGTTTATTTTAATTGTAAATGAATGTAGCACAAAAAAAGATGCAACGAAATGCGTCTGTAATCGTTTTATCATCGCATTGCAGGCCAGAGCTTCCCATTGTGCACTGGGAACTTCCCAAATGAGTTCTCAACCACCAAGCAGGAAGCAAAGAATTGTCCGAAAACGCCGTGTGTGGATGAAGAATCGGTAAAGTGTGTGTTCCGGTCCAGTCCCCAAAGTCCTGATTTAGAAACATAAATGACTTTCTTCATCGTGCTATTTTAAGACAGACAAAAGAGCAAAAGTATCCGCTGAGACGCCACAGCCAAAGCTTTCTTATCCCCCGACCGTGCAGCTTTCAAGAAGAGATGATTTCACTATTTGCATACTGGACCCTGGAACATTTTACTGCACTGACGTTCACAGAAAAAACACACTGGAACGTTTCATGAACGGAAAGAAAGCTTCTGATGAAAGGACATCAGGACTGTACACGATGCACTGCACAGCTCGTCATTAATCAATTACCCAATTCATCAACTATTTTGCTATTAGATTCACTGTTTTTTGAAGTAAAAATGTAAATATCCTCTGATTTGACTATTTTTACACTTCCTTAGTCATCCATTAAACATCTTTTCTGATATGTTGCAGACCAAACTCCTTGTGTTTGCTTCATATTGATTTGGTCCAGCTAGATCAGGGGTGGGCAAACTGCGGCCGACGGACCACATTGGGCCCCCCAGTCACCGGACATTTCCAAAGTCCTTTTTTTAAACCTTTAACATGGAAGGTGTAGCTGACCACATGACTTGCGGTGCTATTGTGGCAAGCTTGAGTCACCGAAATAGTCAGCTGCAATCTGCAGCTTGTACAAAAAAGCCATCCAAACAACACGTCAACACACATGACGCACAAAGTAACCTGCCTATTGCACCATGTGGGCATAGCAACAAAGTCTAAGCGCAATACCCATGCCAAAAAAACACCCAAAACACCCACCCATGTATGCTGCGCAGCTTGTGGTACTCTTTCTCCCAACATTTTGCCGTTTGTCGCATTTTTGCTAGATTGCAAAATATGTTGAGGAGGTCGTCAGAGAAGTAAACAAGGAGGAGTTAACATACTCTTGTTCATAGTTCATATTCTTGCTGCAGCTGGACTACCCAGCATGCCTTGCGGCCATTTGGAAATAACAGTTTTAAGTTCCGTGTTATGTTTAGCGTTTAGTTGTTGAGTTATGTCGTGTGTTAACTTGTTATGGATGTGTTGGGTTGGTCGCTTCGTTGCACCGTGAGCAAGCATGTCGTTCTGCTTGATGCCACCTATATATAGATGTCCCCTCCCACCCACCCCCTCCAAAATTTTTTAACCCAGTGCGGCCTGTGATTCAAAAAGTTTGCTCACCTCTGATCTAGGGCCCGACCCAGCGGTGTCTAAAGTGCAGCCGGGGGGGGCCATTTGCAGCCTGTGGCTGTTTTTTCCTTTTTAGTAGCCCAAAACATTCTAAAAATATAATTAAAGAAATTTTACAAGAATAAAAACAAAATATTAGGGGAAAAAAGTTGTAATGTTAGAAGAAAAAGTCATATTTTTAGGAGAATAACATTGTAATATTATGAGGAAAATGATGTCATTTTAGTAGCATAAAGTTGAAATATTCTAAATAAGAAAGAAAAAATAAATAAGAACGGAAAGAAAAAATAAAGTTGCGATTTTTGGAAAATTTGATTAGGGAAAAAGTTATATTATGAAAATAAAGTCATGCATTTATGAGAAGAACATTTTAAAAGACAGTTGAAAAAATTGTAAGCTTTAAAACAACAGGGGAAAAACAGCAGTAATCTGACGAGAATAATGGCAAAACATTAGGAGAAAAACGTGGACATCTAACGAGAAAAAAGTCAATTTTATGAGAATAAAAAACAGAATTTTAGCTGCATAAAGTAAAAATACATGCAAAGCAAACAATACAGTTATAATATATATGTAAAAGCTGGACAAATATAAAGAAAAAAGTTGTAATCGTATTAAAAAAAGGAATTTTTTTTTAGGAAAAGTTTTATTTCTGTTGCATAAAGTTGAAATATTAACCAAAAAATTTGCAAAACAAGCAAACCAAAGAATAAAGTTGGAATTTCTGGGAAAAAGGTAAAAAGACAGTTGAAAAATTTGTAAAATTAAAAAAAGAAACCTGGCAGTAACCTTACAAGAACAATGGCAAAATATTACAGAAAAAAGTTGTAATTTACCAAAAAAAAAGTCATATTTTATGAAAATTAAGTCATAATATTATGAGAAAAACTATTATAATTTTAGACGCATTAAGTTCAACTATTAAAGCAAAAAATATGCTATTTTTGCTAAGTTTATGCTAAGTTTAAAGTCGAACACCGGGTTGGGGAAAAAGCTACAATATTGTGATAATAAAGTCAAAATATGGGAATAAAGTCCTAATAATGAGAAGAAAATTGACAAGAAGAAATCACCGTGAAATTTGGTCCACGCCTTTAGGGGAACTAGTCCAGGGTGTTCCCCGCCTCTCGTCCAAAGTCAGCTGGGGTAGGCTCCAGCATACCCCCTTGACAAGCGTCCTTTAATAAGCACGTGTGTCAAATTTCAGCAAGATTGGTTGACAAAGTATCCCAGTATCGGTATCGGTATCGGTATGCAGGCCGGTATCAAGCACTTAGCAACTACTTGTCCATAAGTCATTGAGCATTTGTATAATGATGATAAGGATACGTGTATTACATGTATGCTAGCATGCCATCCAAAGCATTTTCAACACAACCAATAGGGGGTGCCACTAATGCCAGACAAAGAATAAAAACGCCTCATGCTGCAGCTTTGCAGAAAAACAAAACAAATGTTTTTTAGCCCAAAAATGAGGCCCTACTGCTAAGTTCATACGTAAAGACTTTAAGCTCGCGCATTTTGATCTGAGTGTGGGCGAGCATCAGCGAATGCGAGAACGGAGCAGTTGGCGGCTAAAATAATCCGTCACCTTGCGCGTCGTAACACTCGGGCGCCCCGCGAGTCCTTTGAGCGCCCGCAACAGATGGACGCGTTAACACGTCACTCGCAATGTCACGGTACTCTCACGCCACGCATATTTTGCATTTGTGCCACTTTTTAACACCCTGTCCAGTCAGGAATCACACGCACATGCTGTGGAAAAGTGCTGTTGGGCCCAAAAAGACGAGTCAGCGAGCGCACAATCTGCGCTTTTGAGGTAAATAACACGGCGCCATCCTTCGCTTTCACCCGTGTGACCGCGTGGGCGCATGCAGCCAAAGCAGAAAAGAAAAAAGAAAGCGCGGAGGGTAAAAAAAAAGCAGTATTGCAGTAACAAGTGTTTGGACTAAATAAAGCCAGGCTGAGCCTGAGGCCTGGTGCTCGCGCTCCGTCACGGCCGACTCGAGTCGACGAGGTACAAATTAGACGCCAGTGTTTTAGACGTTGGCCTTTTCCTCTTTCGCCGCGTCTCTCTTCATCGATTGGTTTCACTCGCAAAACACAACAAATACAAAGCATGGACACACTTGACAAGGTACTGATTTCCTACAATGATTTCTTACGGAATTATACAAAAATACCAGGGTTACGTCTAATTAAAGAAACACTACGGAACAGTTTGACCTTCAGATTCAAAATCTCAGCATGTAATGAGCGTGGGGTTCGGGTCATCCCTGGGTTAGGGGTTAGGGTTAGGGTAAAGTTAGGGTTAGATATAAGGTCACCCTAGGGTTAAGGGCTAGGTTTAGGGTCACGCTAGGGTTAGGGTACAATTTCTTACTAATGCTTTAAAAGACAAATTGTCCTCAAAAGAATGCATAATCAGTTTTAAACGGTCAGCTTTATTGCAATGTTCATGTTTTAGATGCTTTTTTCGCCAGTATTTTATTCAAAAAGCTCGACTCCTAGAAAGTATGCACAATTTAAAGGTTAAAGGTTGCTAAATAGCTATTCCATTCTCTACCTAACCACGGTTAGCATCGTTTGGCTGAGCTGCCCTCTATTCTCTTTTTCGCTAAATAACTTGTGGTGTTTAAAAATTGGCAGCTGTGATGTTGATTGGTTTCCAGCAGCTCAATAAATAAGACACGCTTCAGCCAACACGTCAGCGCTGGATCAGGCTGACGCACGAGCTGACGGCCCGACCGCGGGCTAGACGCCAAGTCCTGATGGTCTTGCTGGCGACTGGATGTTGGTCACGTGACTCTGTGCTTCGTTGGTTGGACCGGCAGCTCCTAATCGATTCATCAATCAATCAGGTGTTGGACGAGCGCAGAGTCTGAAGTCTTCGCTTGGCAGGACATTTTGGATGCTTCCAACTTAGTGGGAACACTTTAGAAGACGGTCCTTGTTTCCGTTCCCGGAGCACGAAGCTAGGTCCAAACAGGCATGCTTGGAAGAGTGTGTTGTAGAAGTACGAGATGGCGAGCCAGCCAGGTGGCATCCTTATCTAATTAACGCCTTCCCTCATATCGGTCTGATAATTATGTTGCACCCCACAGAGCAAAGCATTCCCCCACCTACAGAAACTGAAACAAACCTGAGTCTTTTGTTCCCGCATTGGATTTTGCCTGACTTCCTTTCAGTGGGGACAACAAAGACTATTTTCCATGCAGGTAGAAAACAATAGAAGGCAACTTTTAAGCGCTTATCTCCAGCTCATCTCCCAGGCAGAAGCAAACGATCGCGCGGCCGCATTGTGCTCCTCGCCTGATTAATGGAGGCGGCCTGGTGAACACGTGCCGATGGAGAAATGAGGCGAGCAAAGAATGGGCGTAATGTTCGATGCCACGTCTGCGCTCCGGCATTGAAAACCATATTGATGGCCGGCAAAACAATGCATGAAAAAAACACCAAATGAAATGTAGTAACTTTGAGACAAAGCGTGTTTTGTTCGCGTGTCTTGACTGTAAAAACTAAAAAAAACAGTGTACTGATCACTTTTTGTGTCTTAAAGACACAAAAAGAAATAGTGAGAAGCAGCCTGGATGTCAGCTTTGTGTTACTGGTGACAAAGAACACAGATAAAAACAAAGCATTTTTGTTTATTTGGGGGGTTAGATTGTAGAATGAATCTTTCTGAGAACTCCAGTTGCACTCAGGAAGTGGTCAACTTGACCTGAGCTTACAAAACAGTCGCTCTTTCATGCGTTGCTAAATTCTTAAAGCTCGTGAAGCTCCACTCCCGTAGATGGAAGGATGTCCAACTTGTGATAATGCCACGTCATTGGTTATTGTGTAGAACTGTTGTTAGCCCCCTTCTCCCTCCCTCCAAGATGTGTCTTTGATACTCCCAACACTCTCAATACGTCACCACATTCCTTACGACTGAATGTGATCTGATCACATAGAGAATGTCCTCGTTTCAAGCTAGCAGGACAATAGAAAACTACCTTTGGCCCACAAACACGTGCCAAACCTTGAACACCCCTGCTCTTACCTTACCTGTACAATATACAGAGACCCAATACAAGAACTAGATTCAACATTCTGCCTTTTTACGTGTTTATGTCTCTGTCCTTTACTGATAATGTTTTAAGCTTTTTTCGGCAGTCCTTGAACGCACCATAGTCGTGTGCTGTGAGACACAAAAGTGTGTTCGGCTATGTTAGCACTAGCTTCCACGGTCAATCCGTCCTCAAAACCTACAGTGAGATGAACACGAGTTCCTATATATGATGGTAAGTCCTTACTGGACTTTCAACAGGCAAGCAGTGTGGATTACGTAGACCCGACTTGGAGAAATGCCTTCTCTAGCCTGCTAGCGTTGGCCTGACGACCAAGCTAAAGGCTACACATTCCATGTGTTGACGCATCATCATACATTATCATTGATTGGTGGTGAGTAGATATACATTTTATACTTTACTAGATAAAGGCAATGTCAGAAGACTTTGCACGTGAATGCTTAAGAGCAGAAGAAAAAACGGAAACGAGGTGGAAAGGCTCGAATGTCGAACTGCAGAATGAATATAAGAGTAGTTTGTAAGCTAAAGAGCTGAAGCCGTGCTGAAATGCAAAATGAATGCATGAATGATACCTCGCATGGTAGCACTAAGTGTTTGTATAAGTGTCTACTTACGAAAACGGCTAAAATGTCACGATGCTAACATTAGCATGCTAGCAATTTTAATATGTTAATGTTAGCATGCAACATCTAGCATGGTAGAGTTGAGTGTCTGCGTATGTTAATAATCAAAAAAGCTACTATGCTAATGTTAGCATGACAGTGCTAACATGCTAACACGATAGCAGTAAGTGTTTCTATGAGCTCTACTTTAAAAACATTTTAAAAGGCCTCTATGCTAAGGCACAATTAGGGCTTTAAAGTGTCACATTTGTCAATTTGAAAACTTTTTTCAATTTGTTGCAATGGCAACACAGGAAGTAGCTTAAATACGAAAGCGTAACTACGAAACTGTGAGCTACAAAGGAGTGTCATGCCTGACAGAAGTATTTGTAAAACAGATGACCTGCTTAGTATACTGTACCACCACGTAAGACAATACCGTACGACAACGTAATCCTCCTGTCTAAGATTAATCCGCACGGAGACATGAAATCACTCGGGAAGATTTCAACGAAGCTACATGCCAGACGCAACGAGAATCTAGACATGAGCTTTAAAACACCCAAAGACGCAGACGTGGCCTCAGCAGGGAAGCAGGTTTACACCGAAGTTGGATACATTGCAGCATGACAAGTGCTACCCAAAACAGCAGTGCGCATCGACACCCAGAAGTCATGTTGATGTTGTTAAGAGTTGACTTGCAAGGAAACAATGCGCTGTTTTCAACTGACTGATGTTGCCAGTTTGACGAGGCTGGCCTGTGTCCACTGATGAAGCTCCATGCATGGACGCTGAGCAGCACAGCTTGCACGCATGCTGTTGTGTTTTAGGCACTCACACAACAATGATTGCTGAATTCTGAGCAACAACGTGCCGCGATGCCAAAGCCTCGTCTTGGCAGACGCTGGCACAAACCCTCTAAGCCTGCGCATGGCGGCGCATTTAAAGCAAAGTCCGCCGGCTTTTCCACCAATTTTAAATAAGCATCAGAGGTGGCACAATAGTGTATTGTATGCTAACGAGCTGTGTTTGTCTCCGACTGTGTGTGTCTCCAAAAAGCACTATTGTGTACTTGATCCACTTTTGACACCGTAACCCAGCGTAATAGATGCCATGCATCACATACAGTGTAGTAACATGAAGGCGCGGGACAGGACGACACAAACGTTAGCCACACTAGCATAGCGATGTGATGCTAAAGTGCTAACACCACATTATAACACTATGCTACGCTAGCATATTCACTGAAGAAAAACTAAATGATGAAACTTACAGCTCCCACGTCTGTAGCTGACGTTATTTTAAGATGTGTAGCGAAGCTGTCTTCCGTCAGGTGTTGGTGTAATAAGCTTAGATGTATTTATATATATATATATATATATATATATATATATATATATATATATATATATATAAAATATATATACATGTATTTATATACTGTGTATATATATGATGTCTTTTAACATTTTGTAAAAAGGTAAACAAATATTATTTAAAATTTTATATCATTATTATAATAGATATAATTTAATATGAGTAAATTATTATAATATCATTAATACTATTATTTATTTGATTATTTTACATTACTTATTTCTATATTTTTAAAGACCAAGGATTGTGTTATTTTTAGCTATTAATTTCAGTTTCTTCTCTTTACATTTTGCCTTTCCGCTCTATTTTTTCCCATTTTTGGGGGTTAAATTTGATCTCTACAGTGTGCAGCGGGCCGCGCTTTGGACACCCCTCAGTATAGCAAATGTATGCGGTTCCTTTCGGCCGAATTCGCCCCCCCGAGGGTAAAAAGTGTGGGGCCTACAGTATATGCCAATCTCCTATTCTATACACTGAAAAGTAGAATAGATGTCATAAAAAATAAAAAAATAATAATTCCAGCTCATTTTCGTACAATTAGCCTTTCGTTTTTTTTTAAATGTGTAGTGAAGCCTGCTTTTTTACGTCCTTTGGTGCTCATAAGCACATCATTACTGTTCCAACATCATTGAAATGTACATAAGTCCTGTATTTAGCAGAGTGTACTTTTCTAATCTAATCTTATGATCCTCTCAATGATGTTATTCAATTGTAGTTGAACTGCTCTCATATAACACTGTGGTATAAATAGTTGGAACACATGATTTCTATTTCCATTCATTTACATGGGAAAAACAGTTTCCAAATCCAAACAAACCAGAGGTCAACCAGCTCAGACACGGAACATTAATCCCTGAGGATTTCATGGAGATTGATTGACGGGCGCTAAGAAACACGCTGGGATTTAACCTTTGACTTTTTTGTTTTTTTACATCCGATGCAATCTAAAAAAAAGAGTAGGTACGTTGGCCGTACGTTGGCCGTCTTGGACCGGCAAGAGTTGTCTTTCCTGCTTCCTGTTATGACGTAAACGAATCCAAATGAAGTCAATGACGTTGATAATCCTAATAAAGTGGTCCGAAGGAGAGGTCACCCCACTCTCGGCTGGCTGACTTTTTTTTTTTCATACCTTCCATAAATAAGAGCAGCGACTAAATGTCATCTTAGAGCCGCACTCGTCCTCTCATCGCTCTTTTTTCGGCGAGAAAAAGGCCCCGTCTGTGACTGGAGCGCGGCGCTAGCAGGCGAGCTAGCGGGCCTCATGAATATTTATGGGATAGCAGCTGAAGGTCAGGCCCGTCGGGAGCGAGCACTCCACTTTGCTGCCTAACACTTGCAAAATATATTGACAAGCCTATTCAGCCCTCTGACGCTGGCGGCGTACGCAACCGCAGCACTCCGCCGCCGTTCCGCCTTTCCGTTAAAGATGTCTGCCAAAAAGACTGAAAGGAATAAACAGGAGCAGAGGAAGGACTGTCAATGAGTTAGAAAGCACGGAACCCATGTTGGCGACATCCAAGATGATCATCTCAGCCACCCTAAAAGCTGATCAGCTGACCTCCGACATGACGGTCGTCTCAGCGGAGACGTGATTGCTTGCGGTGGATTTGCGAGGAAGAAAATCCCGTCAAGCTCGCACGAACACGCCTCCTGCACTTGCTTTTTATTCGCGCTAAAGCGAACCGCAGTCTGCATTCTGCCCAGCAGGGGCATCACTGCTTAAAGACAGAAACGTTGAAATCATACCTGTCAACATTTGCATGTGGAAATTTGAGATATTTTCCAGAAAATAAGAAAAATTCCACCCACCAACCAAGAAAAATGATCCGTCTGGGATGGGGAATTTCCCTTATCCGGAAAATGTACCCGATTTTCATTTAATATTAATTTTAATTTATTATTTATTCATTTATTTCTAATACATATAATATGAGTTAATGAGTTAATTGATGAGTTAATAAAAAATTAATCGAATTCATTCTATTTATTTCTTACTATTATTATTTTATGGGTTTTTTTCAATGAAAATTCAAATACGAAGCTAAATAGAAGAGTGGCAGGGAAGTACGGACGCTTCCCCCCAAAATCGGGAGGGTTGGCAGGTATGCCTGAAATGCACTATGGTAGCTGACCACAATGCACCCCACCAGACATCGAGTGTATCTAATGTTGCATATCGGGCTTGTCCACAGTGCGAGCTGGGACGCGGCACACTTCCTGAAAGTATCATTTAACGAGGAAACAAAAAAAACTACAACAACAAAATTGAAACAACATAAAGTCAAAATATTGAAAGAAAAAAGTGGCAATCGAACGACAAAATGTGGTAATTTTATGAGAGTAAAAAAATTGGTCCTTTTAGAAGAATAGAGTTGAAATATAAAAGAAAGACATTATTTTTTTTAAAGTCATAACGTTATGAAAAACAAACAAAACAGCAAATTAACGTGCAATTTTTGCAAAATTAGGTTGCGGAAAAAGTTATAATGTTAGAAAAATAAGGTCAAAACGTTCTATAAATAAATAAAAATAATAAAGTCGTAATTAGAAGAATTAGGACTTACTGGTATTAAAAAATTGTTTTCATCAAATTTATCAATTTATTATAATTTCTTATAATATGAATTTATTATAATTTATTATAATTTCTTATAATAAATGTATTCTAAAAATAACATGTATTTATTTTATATATATATATATATATATATATACTTTGTATATATATTTCAAAAAAGGTCAGACAGCGTACAGTAAACATCTTCTTCACATGCTACCTGATGCTAGCGCATGCAAATGGCCGCCCCTCCACATCCAAACGGCAGCGGCTCTTGTCTGTGTTTGAAAAAAGCATCATGACGCGTAAAAAAGCGAAGTGGTGTTCCAGCGTGTACAAATATTGCTGAGTGCAAAGAAAAGCAGCAGAGAGAAGATGAAAACAGCAGCAGCGCTCCCGAAAAGCAAGACTTATTAGACGGCATTCACGCCGGCGCTGGCACGGCCGCGAGCGGGGCCCGGTGACCTCGTCGTTAAAAAGACGACCCGGTGTGCGCGTGCAGAGAGGCGTTGTTGTGTAAATCACTGGGGCTGAGCTGCGCTTTCAGCGTCTTGCATAAGATGCCGGTGGTCGTGATGAAATGCCACCGGGGAGGCCGGAACAAAACAGAAACCACAAAAAAGCCCTCTCGCACGTTGTTAGCGGGATGCCTGCGAGCAACGTGATGGCTGTCAGCCCAATCGTGACCTTCAAACACTGCGAGGTCTGCTTTTTTTTTTTTTTTTTTTAATTACTGTCACTTTTCCTTACAGTTCAACGGCGAGCCGGAGTTTCTGTCGTGAACATAAATAAAAGCTGGTTGAAATCCGCCGTCCGCGTCTCGTTCAGAGAGGGCCAATTTGCTGCGGCGCGTTTAAGTCCGGCGGCGCAAAAGCACATCAGGGCGACAGTCGGGCCGGGCGGAGGCTGCGAGCCGCAGTTAGAAGCCGTCAGCCTCAATTTCTCTGCATCAGTGGAGTTATTTAGTGCAATCAAACAATAAGCTTCTCAGGGACGGCCTGCTATGTGCTTCCTACCGCAGCAAATTGTTTGACAACACGCGCCCATCCGGCTTTGGAGGACGATTCCAACCTAAATGTGCTCATTTCCTTTTGCTTTATTCGTGCATTTATCAACGGCAAACACCACACAAACCTTTTCATGGGTGACACTGCTGACCAAGACGAAGATGAGGGAAATGCTTCAGCTCCCGTGCACTTCGCTTGGTAGCAATCATACACTCCACTTTGCTTTTTTGCGAATATATTTTCAATACAAAGTCCAACAGGTGGATTGGCATGTGGTTCTTCTTGTCTATTTAGCCAGGTGCGTGTGTGCTAAACGTTAGCATTTCAGCTTGTTTTACTCAGGCCTAATTGCTGATTTATACATGGTATGATGTAGGAACACTACACAACTGCCTTGGCGCTTTTGGAACTTAGTGCCATCTCGCTAGGCGCTACCATGCTAGCTTTTTTTGCTATTTTAATGATTCAAAATGCAAATATATACATGGCATGAGGTGAGGACACTGTATATGTAAAGGATGCCAGCCAATGCGGCTGCGCAAGTGTACGTTGGTAAAACCTCACTCCCTCGGCCTTAAGAGCTGCGCTGAACGCTGGGCCGACAGTCCGGGCTTTTGGCCCCAAGGTCAGCGCTCCCATCTGACATTCCGAAGGTCCTGCGTTTGAGCCCCGGCGCGGGCAGTGTGAAGCAGGCGGGTAATATAGTACTGCCTTGGTACTTTCACCACTTAGCATGCTAACTGTTAAACTAGCCTTTTAGCTTAATTACTCATATCTAAATGCTGATTCATACATGGCATGATATAGGAACGCTACAGAACTGCCTTGGCACTTTCATAACTTAGTGCTATCTCGCTAGGCGCTAGCATGCTAACTGTGAGCATGTTAGCATTTTTACTATTTTAATCATTAAGATTGAAAATCTATACATATCATGACTTAAGGACACTATATAACTGCCTTGGCACATTCGCATGGCATGATGTAGGGTCACTATAAAAGTGCCATGGCACTTACTGCTACATTGCTAGGTGCTAGCATGCTAACTGTGAGCATGTTGGTATTTTAGCCAGTATATTTGTATTGTTTCAATTGCATACATTTACATGACATGATGCCATATCATGACAGAACTGCACTTATGGTACTTTGCGCTGTCTTGCTAGGTGCTCGCTTTAGCATTTTGCATGTCAAATTGAGATTTTGCACTTGAACCACCATTTAATGAAGCATGAGATGTTCCCGTGATATCACGACAAACCCATGCAGGTGTCTGCGTGCTAGCTGTTAGAGTTTTGCAGGGGAACTGATATATTTTTGAAAAAATGAGATGGAGCAAAGCCGCGAAATTCAAAGCGCAAAATGATGAGGGATAACTGTATTTAGCCAAATCTATGATGCATTGCAGAATAGTAGGAAGTTGGACCTTTTCAAGTTCTGTGTTGATTTAAAACATATTTAAAATGAGATTATAGCGTTTGTACGTGAAGAAGTACATCTAACATCTTACTTCAATGACGAATGCAACATGTACATGAATTTGGAGACACCACAGGACGCCCATTGTCATGTCTGCCGGTGTCCCGTCCACAACTGAGCAGAGGAAAAGCGTTTTGTGTGGGTGCAGGAGGCGTGTCCCAGGCAGAAGGCAAACACCTGGCCACCGCCTCTCTCTAAGAAAGTAATGTGAGCCCAGAAGCATGTGGACCCCATCGTGTTTTTGCACCTGCTCACCCTGACCAGACATTGGAGACTACACAAAATCATTTAGGTGTCAGATTTTATGATGTCCAGAAATATGATCATGCTCGCTGTTTTACATTACGTTCAATCCTTGAAGTTGGAAGAAGGTACATTTGGTGTATGATATGCTGCTTGCTGACTATTTATTATTTGCTCTTCACTGCATCCCCTTCCTCTCGTACATGGCATTCGCTCACTCAGAAACAATTGCTAGCATGACAACAGAGCTCAGCAACCATAGGCACCAGTGGTCTAATCAATGTCACGCAAGCTATCAATCTGCCAAATGGATATTGATTCATATAATGGCAAGCTAGCCGATAATGATAGAAGGTCTATGTATTTTTTTACACGAATAAGTCAGCAGATGGCATGATGTCTGCCTTTACTTCATTCCAATCAGCAGACAGAATGACAGGAGTGACGCTCCTGTCATTAGTCACCTCGAACTCATGATTACATTTTTTGCATATTTATTTGAGCACAATAATGATAAAGCCCAAGATAAATAAAGAAATCCTGCTCGCTCTGACATAATCACTCTCATTACAACAGCAGTCGGCAACCATAGGCACCACCGGTCTAATCAATGTCACGCAAGTTATCAATCTGCTAAATGGATATTGATTCACGTAGTGGAAAGCTACCCAATAATGATAGAAAGTCTATACCTTTTTTTTACAAGAATAATCAGTAGATGGCGCTGTGACTTTCTATAAAGATGACAAAGCAGACATGTCAACACACGTCTAACACACGGTGCAACTACCGGTGCACCAAGGCCCTCCTGAAACTGCTGTTTATGACCATTACTTTGTCTTTTTATTACGTATACAGTATTCCACGACAACTGTGGACCAACTCTACACCCTCAGCAGCGTCCTTGAGGGTTCATGGGAGTTTGCCCAACCAGTCTACATGTGTTTTGCGGACTTGGAGAAGGCATTGGACCATGAGTACTCCGGGAGTATGGGGATACCGGACCACCTAATTCAGGCGGTTGGTTCCCTGTATGACTGATGTCAGAGTTTGGTCCACAGTGCCGACAATAAGTCGGAGCCGTTTCCAGTGAGGGTTGGACTCCGCCAGGGCTGCCCTTTGTCACCGATTCTGTTTTATGGACTTTTATGGACAGAATTTCTAGGCGCAGCCATGGCGTTGAGGGGATCCGGCTTGGTGGCTGCAGGATTGGATCTCTGCTTTTTGCAGATGATGTGGTCCTGCTGGCTTCATCAAGCCATGACCTTCAGCTCTCACTGGATCGGTTCACAGCAGAGTGTGAAGCGGCCGGGATGAGAATCAGCACCTCCAATCCGAGTCCATGGTTCTCACCCGGAAGAGAGTGGAGTGCTATGTCCAGGTCGGGGATGAGATCCTGTCCCAAGTGGAAGAGTTTAAGTAGAAGTTGTTCACAAATGAGTAAAGGATGGAACGTGAGATGGACAGGTGGATTGGTGCAGCGTCTGCAGTGATGCATCAGTCCGTTGTGGCGAAGAAGGAGCTGAGCCGAAAGGCAAAGCTCTCAATTTAGCGGTCTAGCTACGTTCCTACTCTCACCTATGGTCATGAGATTTGGGTAGTGACCGAAAGGACAAGATAGCGGGTACAAGCGACCGAAATTAGTTTTCTCCTTAGGTTGGCTGGGCTCTCCCTTAGAGATAAGGTGAGAAACACTTCCATCCGGGAGAAACTTGAAGTAGAAGTGCTGCTCCTCCGCATTGGAATGAGCCAGATTAGATTGCTCGGACATCTGGTCAGGATGCCTCCCAGGGCACGTCCAACCAGTAGGAGGCCTCGGGAAAGACCCAGGACATATTGGAGAGACTACGTCTCTCAACTGGCCTGGGAACGTTTCAGGATCTGCCGGGACAAGCTGGACTAAGTTGCCGGGGAGATGGAAGCCTGGTCTTCCCTGCTTAGGCTGCTGCCCCCGCAACTCAGCCTTGGATAAGCAGGAGAAGATGGATGGATGGATATATTCCATGACTTTTCTTGCATTTTTGAGGGCCTTAACATTCATGAAAACTCACCAAAATTGGCAAGCGCGTCAGGTTTGGTGAAAAAGTTTACATTTCAGGGGTCCTGAACACAAACCCCCAAAACTCACTCAGTAGTGCCCCCTTTAACACTAGAACTACCAAGAAGGGGCCATGGTAGTTCTATGTAGTGTTAAACATAAAAAAAAAAGGCCCTGCCACCAGTTTCACAGGACGTCACGAAATCTGGTGGCAACGTCAATCATGACAGGATGCACAAAAAAGTCTCAAGAACCCATCCTCCAAAACAAACAGGAAGTTGGCCATTTTGGTTTCCAGCAGCAATTTTAGGCAAAAGCCAGGGGCTGTACTTCAATGAACTAGTCCTAGGCACTTTGACCAAATGCGCCCAAATGAAAATCACGGACACTAGACAGACAGGTGATGTTATGTTGCGAAGGATTTTAAGCTGTTCTACAAGATGTGGGCGGGGCATGGCAACAAACTTTGAGTATCAATCAGACAATTCGCCACTAAACTATAAACATGAATGTCTCGGTTCCACAGGGTCAGATCTTCATCGTAATTGGCACATATGATGAAAACCACACCTTGACGCTACGCAGAGGTCACTTCCTCAATGCAATCATTGCAGCAGGAGTCAGAAAGCACAGACACATAGCCGTGTCACTCCTCTCTCGTTTCATGAAGTTGTTGAAGTACGAGCAAGCCAGGCTGTTTGAGGATGGCAAAGTGGAAGCGTGCGAGTGACGAAGGCGTCGTTGCAGGGAGGATGCAGACGCGCCAAAGTCGGACAAGCTCACGTCTTTGTGCTGCTTTGAGATAAAGACGGGGGAAAGGTTGAAGGGCAGGGCGGGAGGAGGACGCGGCAAAGACTGTGTGTAGACGGGGGGTTTGTTTGATGTGGGGGAGGGCATAAGATGACTCCATCTTTGAAGGCGCACACCTGTGAAATCTTGTGGGCGTGTTCTTTGCATTCAAAGCAAACACATAGATGCCATACTAACTCACCTTGCCCACACCTGTGTGTGTGTGTGTGTGTGTGTGTGTGTGTGCGTGCGTGCGTGCGTGCGTGCGTGCGTGTGAGATTAGTCTCACCTAGACATGAAAGCCCCGGGCTAATATAAAATAAAGAAACACGTTGAGTTGACTCTCTGCTGAAAAAGCAGTTATAGGAGAATTATCGATCGCTGAGATGCGTCGGGAAAAAAATAAAAGACAACATGGTGAGATTCGTGTTATGATTCCATCAATACTTAAGAGAGATGGATGGTACACCTGCACAAAGGTAATATTAAGCATAAGTTCACATTGATACTGTCATAGCAGATCATTGGTTTATTATTGTGGTTGTAGTTTGCGGTACAGTAGATAGACGAGTTCAATGCATCCCAACAGACACCTTTCACGTTCTCTCATGCACACTAATATGGAATATAAAATATTCAGCCCAGTTATTGTTAGGGATGTCCAATATTGGCTTTTTTGCCGACAACCATATGCCAGTATTGGCCAAGTCTCAATTTTCGATTCCAATGTCAACCGATACCGATTTGTGTAACATCACATTTATGTTTTTTATGTTGTTTCTTGTGTTTTCTTTCTTTTTTTGGGAGAATGAACAGAACAAGAACTTCATTGCATAGCAGAACTACCTGCTTTACTGTGCATACAGTATGACAATAAAACTCTTCAATCTTCAATCTTGAATCACATATCTCCTGCCGTGGAAGGACTGGACTGGACTTATTACCTTATTATGTATAATTATTATTATTATTATTTATTTGGATTATTCTTTTCTCTTTTAAAGTTTCATTTAAAAACTGCATTTTGTGTTCAGTTGTGTTTTACACACACATACAGAATATACTGTATATATATATATATATATATGTATTTTAATTGTAATAATATTTTTGTATTATCTTTTGGATTCTCTCATGCAAAGTGGATGAATGCACACAGCTATAACAAATATCAAAAAGTATATATAATAAATACAATAAATAATCATGAAAAAGAATACAATTTCAATATTTCATAAGAAATACATGTTTTATATTGAATATTAGCTGCCAGCATTATCGTAAAAGCACAACCATCAACATATTGTTACATGAAAATTGAGCAGAGCTCCTGTATCCTGTATATGATATATGTATCACATCACATATGACAAATGATATGATTATGTGTAGCTCACATGAATGTGTGCACAGTGACATTTCTTTTGTCACACACATAATGTTTGAGATCGCTTTCTTCCTTGGAAACAACAAGAATTATTTAAAAGGATGCCGTATTCCCCCTGGAGGACTCGGCAGGGAGAGCGTGGTTTCATTGTTTCCTCCGTGCGTCGCCGCGCCGCCGTCATTAGCGGAAAGACAACAAGCGATTATGGGATGCAGCAAGGTCTGACTGCAACACGCACGGCAATGACGGCCCTTGGGAAGCAGTAACAGCTTCTTCGTCATCACCATCACCATCATCATGGCGACCAGACAGTTCATCGGGGCCACAATAGCGAACGGGAGAACACGGCCATGCGCTCCCACGAAGCTTCACCCCAGCATGACCTCACAACTTCACGCGTCTTCGTACGCGGCGACGACTCTTCCAAACACACCTCTTGGCTTTGACCTCCAGTATCCAAAGGTCGGACGTCCTCCACCTTGGAGGGCAGACGCGCTCGAATGCTCGCTTTTCAACTTGCGGCTTTTTGTGACATCATGATGGAAAAGTGGACACGACAGCGGCCCAGGCTAGATGAGGCCGCCCCCGGTACACGCCTACCACTTTGTTAAAAAACAACAAAAAATCAGGCTTCTCTACACATCTTAAGTGGCAGCCCCTGCCAGGGGATGTGGGGTCTTTATTTCTTCAGTGAATATGCTACCAAGCATGATGTTGCTGTTAAAATGGGACTGTAATGTTAGCACTTTAGCATCACGTAGCTATCCGTGCGTGGCTAATGTTTGCCTTCATCGCCATGGGAATTTGTAGTGATAATTTACTTCAAGGCATGTAATCCCGAAAAAATATAGAATTTACAAGATAGCAAAATGCCGTATCTTCAAAGCTTGCTGAACAGAAGACTTGTGATGTACGTTGAGGTTTTGCGTGACGTCCCTCAACGTTTTATGCAACATTAGGGACTCATTTCATAATAAAAGCACACAATGGCATCAAGCGGGCTTCGCCACATGTCCTAAAATGGAGCTCTACCACTATCCATCAGTCAGCTACAGACATCAGAGCTGTCAGTTTGATCAGTTCAGCACATAGGCTGACCTAGCATGATGGTTAAAAAAAAAAATATGTTAGCACTGTAGCATCACATAGCTATGCTAGTGTTGCTAATGGTTCACTTCATTCGTGATGGGAATTTGTAGCGATCATATACTTTGGAGGCGTACAATTTTGAAAAAATGATATGACCTGTTTTGTGTGACGTCCTCTGATGTTTTGTGCAACACTAGAGACGTATCTAACAATAAAAGCATACAATGCCATCAAGCAGGCTTCGCTACATGTCCTAAAATGGAGCTCTGGTAACTATCCTTTCATCAGCTACAGACGTGGTACGCTGCAAGTTTGATCAGTTCAGCGTATGATGTTAAAACATGTAATGATAGCACTTTAGCATGACATAACTGTGCTAGTGTTGCTAACATTTGTGTCCTCCTGTCCCACTTCTTCATGTTAGCACATTGTTTGTGATATATAGCGTTTTTTTTTTTATTACGTTGGCGTTACAGTGTATGTGTCAAACGGGGACCAAGTACACAAATAAATAAAATACTAAAGCGCTGTCGGAGACAACACGGACAAACACAGCTCACTAGCATTAAAGCTAGCAGTAGAGTTTACTAAAATCACTTTTTGACTGTCTCCATTCCAGCATCAAGGCTAACGCACGTTTAATAAAGCATTGTTCCACCTCTGACAATTATTCAAAATAGTTGAAAATACGAGAATACCTTGAACAAGTATCGGTCTATAGACTATGTTGAGCGCAAGCTGATAATAAAAGCTGTTTCCACCAACTGTGACGCCTGCAGGTGGACACCTGGCTGCTAAACAAGCCATGAGAGTTTGAATGAGTGAGACATCAAGGACACTGTGAGCTTCCTTGTGGAAAAGATGCAGGCGCTAAAGCTGTCTCATAACAGTCGTTGGCTGCGTGTTTTTGTGAAATACTCGGCTGTAAAATCTTTTTCAGTGGAATGGGACGCGTTTTGTCACGGGACGGTGGCGCTGTTGGCGTTCGTCCCGTACGAGAAGTCTGGATTCTTGCCTTTCATGGACGTAAATGAGAAGCTGCGAGGTCGTCCGTCAATGAAAACGTGCAAGCGAGTCCAGTGTGAGTTCTCGGATGCTCCAAGCGGACCAATCAGACATGGCGGTCTTAGCTACTGCTACTGCTTCTGCTGCAGCCCCCCACCTGCCCCACCTCCACCAACAATGGCTCCCGGGGGTCCAACTCACTCACATTTTTTTTTTTTTTTGCTTTACTCCTCTGCTCTCAAACTGTTTGGGAACTTCTCAACATCCAAAATGTGTTGAATGGCATCCAATATGATTTCATAACATGACTTTCCTTGCTTTTGGAGACACGTGGATACTTCAGAAATTGAAATCTGACTTTTTTGTGCACACAGCACCATCACACCGCCAAAATGTGTACTGACACCAGTAGAATTTGTGCAACTTGTGTTTTTTCCCCATCCATTCACCTCCAGTAAACCCAATAAATGTCTTTTTTTAAATAACAGCATTCATAGGGTCACATGTTCAGCACATACACGAGTCTTAGCCGTCATTTCTGTACGAACGACGAGGGTGGTGCAGGTACACGAGCGACGCCGTGCACGGTACCGAACGTTCTGGAGCAAACATCTGCACCGAGGCGGCTCATGCACGATGCATCGCGCACAGAGAGAGAGCGAGAGAGAAAGAGAGAGAGAGCATGGAAATGCTTGACTTACCATGGTGGAGACAATGCAGCAGGTCCGTCCAGTGCACCGGAAGGTTCGGCAGGTCCACACGAAACGTGAGAAAAATAACAAGCCCCTCACTTGGTCTCGCCTGTGGATGCTGCGTGCGTGTATTTCCCCGATTTCACAAAAAAAGAAAGAAGGCAAATCGTCCTCCCTTCTTCCGTCTGTGCGCGCCCCCGGCTCCAAAAAGGTGCTCAAGCAGCGAGCACGTCACATCCAACATGCAAATACGTCAAGTTCTTCCTTCCCACCTTCTCCGCCAGGAAAAAAGGTGTCACGGCAGGCAGGCGATGTGCATGCAGGGGAGTGACACGATGCTCTGCACGGATGCGTGTGCGTGGACGCCCCCTTCCGTGCGAGGATGTCCTCCCTGCAAGACCCTCTCTCCCCCTCTCGCTCTCTCTCTCTCTCTCCCCGACACTCCATCATCCTACAAACACGCGCAAAAGAATTATGAATTCAATTGTTTGTACTAAATCATGCAGTCATTTTGTATCTTTATTTTAACTACGTTTCTATTGATATTATACAGTATAAATACACATTTCATGATACAATGTTTTCAATTGTAATGATTTGGAATTACAGTATGTTTGAAATAGTATTTTTATGTATGAATGAATCCCATTTTGAATGTATAATATTTGACATGATATGATACGTCAAAATCAATAAATAAGCTGACATACACTAATACAGGGGTTCTCTCATGGTCTCATCCTGGCACCCACATTTCCAGTCCACTTTTATTCAAGTCATTTTGATTTATTTTTTATTAAATGTCTTTTTTTTAATTTTAACAATGCTTTTATTGCAGTCATTTTTATTTTTAGGTACTTTTTAAAAAAATGCCTAAATGTCTTTTTACTTTTTAAAATGTTTTTATTTAAGGCATTTTTGTGTTTTTTTAATGCATTTATTTAAGTCATTTTCATTTTCCTTTTACATTTTTTAATGCTTTTATTTCAGTGATTATTATTTTTATTTTACTTTTAATGCGTTTATGTAAGTCATTTTAATGTAAATGTTTTTAAAATGCTTTTCTTTAAGTCTTTTTTGCTTTTTAAAAACGCTTCCAGTCATTTTCATTTGATTTTGAAACATGTTTTTATTTAAATCGTATCGTTTTTATTTGTACTATTTTAAATGCTTTTATTTAAGGCATTGTATTTTTTATGCTTTTACTGAAGTCTTGATTTGACAAATATAGAAATATAAATTATGAAAAAAATCATACTTGTTGTATTTGTACAACTTTAAGTGTGCTGGACTTCATAGGTTGTAATATATTATAGTTCCACAGGCTCTATACTATACATATTATGCTTATTATTATACATACATGTAGTACCTTATAGTTCCATGCAAACTACAACAATAAACGTGTAGTTGAACATGGTAGCGGACAACCACTACCATGCATCCCACCAGACATCTTTTGGATGATCTTTGTCATCGGGAAAAGCAGGTAACTCGTGCTCGATGGTTAGTAAATTCCGACATCATTAAACAAAAGAAAATGATGACTTTTGAAGAATATTTTCCAGGTACTGCAATACTACTCCACTTGTGTGTACTGTGTACACAAAGACAAACGGAGTGGGATGTATATAAAGTTGATTATCTTTGTACAGTCAAGAGGGTTCTTGGAGCGGATCAGCGCGTGCCGGTGTACCTAATGAAGTGTCCAGTGGGTCGGCTGACTGCTGACTCAAAGGATGAGCACGTACGAGTGCCCGAAAGCACGTCTGGACCTAAAAGTTGGAACCTTTGACATGTGGAGTTCGATAGGTGAAGCTAAATCACCATCTGTGTCACTCCGTCTTTTTGTCCTCGCTCTAAATCTGCTGCCACCGCACAGACTTATCTCCCGTTCCCACTTTGAGCTGGTCAAGAGTTCCTGGCCCTGGAAGTGTGTTTGATGGAGGTGGGGGCAGGGTGGGGGTCATGTGTGGCCTCTAATTCGCTGCATTGTGTGCCAGGAAGCTAATCTGGGCTGGGACTTCGAGTGTCAGTGCCAAGCGGGTTGTGAAAAGAAGAAAAGCAGTGAGAAGTTAAAACACGCTTTCACATGGAAAAATGCATACGGCCCCCACCACCGCAGGCTTGAATTGGAGATGATGCATTTAGGCTCCTGGTGGCAGGTTTGGCGCAATGGGAGGGGGTAGGTTACAACCGCTACGACTACCACACACACAACTTTCACGCTGCCGATATACAGTAGATACTGTATCACCCTCAAGAGCTGAATTGAGGGAAATATTGAAATATGTGGGCCACAGCGCAGTTATGGTTCCCCTTTGAGGGCCACCTGTGACGGTGAAACCATGTTTATGTGTAATCACCTCCTGATACATTTCATTATTATCATCAACTTTCTATGCCGCTTATCCTCACGAGGGTCGCGGAGGTATGCTGGAGCCTATCCCAGCTGACTGCGCGGAGAGGCGGGGTACACCCTGGACTAGTATTAGCATTTCCTTATCGTTTACAGGTTTTCTATGTCTCTTTTTTTTTTTTTTTTTTTTTTTTTTTTTTTTTTTACCCCTGTCCTGTCCAGCCTTTAAAGCAGATAGAATTGTATACCTAAATGCCGTCAAGTGCTCAACAGATTTACTCTGCCAGAGAGAAGTGTGATATACACTTCCCCTGTCATACAAAATTTATTCGACCTTGATGCTTGTTATAAAGCAAATTTGGAGCGACCGGACCAGAGCAGGTGGGGACAGAGAAGAAGAGAAAAGGAAACGGGGGGGGGGGGGGGGGGGGGGGGGGGGGGGGGGGGGGGGGGGGGGGGGGGGACAAAAACAAAAAAAAGAGAGACAAGAGACAAGGACAACAGCAGCAACAACAACAATTGTGACAGAACAACAGAAACATACAGAACGACATCAGCAAATAAATGTCCGTGACAACTATAAAGACGAACAAGGATAAAGGACAAATCAATATCAACAACCACAATGACAAAGCTGTCAATGACAATCAGACATAATAGCAGTCATGAAATGATGAACTATGACAGTGATCACAATGACAATACTGCAATGAAACAGTCGCACACAATAGCAGTCATGAAATGATGAATTATGATAGTGATCACCATGATAATACCGCATTGAAACAGTCACACATAACTGTAGTAATGAAATGATTATCCATGATAGTGAATAGAATCAAAGTTACTGTAATGCACATCACTGTAAAAAAAAAAAAAATACATATACACACATATATACATACATACATACATATATATATACATATATATACATATATATACACATATATATATATATATATACACATACACACTGCACATACACACATATATATATATATATATAGTCATACTGCTGAAATCACCGTCGCTGTAATAAAACCAACAACATAATAACACCCTGGTTAACTCAGTGAGTAATGTGGGGAAGTACGTATGTACTGTGAGTGTGCATATGTACAGGTATCTCTGTATGTAAGGAAGACTTCATATATATATAGAGGTGCAGGAATGTGTGGGCGTGTGATTGTCACTGAGAGTGCATGAAAGGAAAGGGGCCGCCTTCCACCTCCCAGAGAGCCCCGCCCCAAATAGCAAGGCCGGGCCCCGGCCGCCAGAAGGCCACCAGGCCCATAGGGGCAGGCAGCACAAAGATCAGTGCCCCAAGAGCCAGCCCAGAGAGCCCCCCCCCCCGGGAAGACCAGTAAGGGGCCGAAGAGAGGTAATCCCAGCCAAGGACAGGGCGCCAGCGGGCCGGAGGACTGCCAACCCCTGAGACCAGCGAGAGATCACACCCCACAAAGGCAGACGGGTACCGGGGGCCACAAACCGGCAGGCCCAGAGACGCCTCCACAGCCGGAAAGAAGCCCGCCCGCGCCGGAAGCGCCAACTCCCGCCCACCGCCACCCCCACCCCCAGGGAGCGGAGCCCGGCCCGCCCCGGGCCAACCCCCGCCCGACCCCCGACACAGGGCCGCCCCGCCAAGGGATGCAGGAGGCACACCCTCCACCCACCCGGCGGAGGCACGGGCGGCAGAGATGTATCGCCCAGCACCTGACCCCACGGAGCAAACCCCTGTATGCCCCCCCCCCCCCAAAATAAATAACTAAAATAAATAAATAAATAAAAATACACACACGCACGCACATACACACTCCTACGCACCCACACACACGCACATAAACACTCCTACGCACAAACACACCCCTATGCGCACGCTCATACACACTCTTACTTACTCTTTTTAGGTTTTCTATGTCTCATATGTCTTATTTTCTCTTATTATGTCTACTACAGTATATAGAGTAATAGGAGTGTAAAGGTGACTATAGTTGTATTATTCCATGTCTAGAGGGCCCTAATAATGTTTCAAAAACATATTTAGAAGGTCACAAACAGGCTTTCTATGTCTAATATGTCTTATTTTCTCTTATTATTTCTACTATATAGAGTAACATGAGTGTAAAGGTGACTATAGGGGTGTTATTCCATGTCTAGAGGGCTCTAATGGCTCTAAAAAAACATATTTAGAAGATCAGAAACAGGTTTTCTATGTCTAATGTGTCTTATTTTTTCTTATTATGTTTACTAAATTGAGTAATAAGGGTGTAAATGTGACTATGGGGGTGTTATTTCATGTCTAGAGGGCGCTAATCATGTTAAAAAACATGTTTAGTAGGTTGTAAACAGGTTGTTGTCTATGTCTTATTTTCTGTTATTATGTCTAATACTGTATATTGGGTAATAAGTCGGGATGAGCCGGATACTCGTTATAAACAAGTATCTGTTACGGATAACGCATTTTTGCCGAAGACGAGCATGAAACGAGTACATCTCGTCACTATCCGTAATCGTGATGAGAGGAAACAGTACCAGTAACATGCATTGACTGGCCACAGCATTAGGTACACCCGCACAGCTGCATCAAACATTCTGCCTGTATGGCTATCATGCTACATTATGTACATAAGCGTGGTAAAATATTACACCCCTGTCAATACGTTGCAGTATGCACGTTGCAATTGTAAACTTGTTTCCTAACGTACGCGCTGCATTTCACAAGACAGCTGTATACGGCTCGTGCGTCAGTCACTGCCAGGTTTTTTTTTCGCCCGCTTGCTGATAATTTGGCTGGTGATATAAAGGTGGAACACTTTGCTTGTAGTACAGAATGCGGTGCATTTGAGAAAAATACAGTGAACAAGGCTGACGGATTGTTTCCCTCTTTGCCATCAATGGATGTTTGCATGAATCACCAGCTTCACACAGATCATTAACAACTAATAAACAATAAAGTCTTAAATATCACTTACACACATACACAGTAACACATATAGCTGAAGAATCAACAATATTTATAGAAACTGATCAATCCAGGTCAATTTCAGACTTAAATGTAAGCCCCACCCATTTTCACATAGACCACACCCACCTCCGGTTTATACCCCGCCCACTTCGAGTACAGATACGTGCGTGAACACAAACAAATAACGATACAGATAGTGGTGTCTATAGGGGTGTAATTCCATGTCTAGAGGGCTCTAATAATGTTTCAAAAACATATTTAGAAGGTTGCAAACAGGTTTTCTAAGTCTGTCTTATTTTCTCTTATTAGGTTTATTATATTGTGTAGTAGGAGCGTAAGGTTACTAGAGGGCTCTAATAATGTTAAAAAACGTATTTAAAAGGTCGTAAACAGGTTTTCTCAGTCTAATATGTCTTATTTTCTCTTTTGTCTACTATATTAGGTAATAGGGGTGTAACGGTAATTATGGGGGTGTTATTTCATGTCTAGAGGGCTCAAAAACACATTTAGAAGGTTGTAAACAGGTTTTCTGTCTTGTTTTCCCTTACTGTGTCTACTATATTAGGTAATAGGAGTTTAACACTGACTATAGGGGTGTTATTTCATGTCTAGAAGGCTCTAATAATGTAAAAAACTGTATTTAAAAAAGGTGATAGACAGGTTTTCTATGTCTTATGTCTTATTTTCTGTTATGTCTAATATATTAGTAATAAGTAAGTAATAAGAGTGTAATGGTGACTATAGGGGTGTTATTCCACATCTACTGTAGAAGGCTCTAATAATGTTGAAAAAACATATTTAGAAGGTTGCAAACAGGTTTTCTACTGTATGTCTAATATGCTTTATTTTCTCTTATTCCATTTACTATTTTGGGTAATAGGAGTGTAAAGGTGATTATGGGGGTGTTATTTCATGTCGAGAGGGCTCGAAAAATGTTTCTATGCTCTAACTACCAAAATATTGCATTTACAAATAAGTAATCTTACTTTGCGGATGACTGTATTTGTATTTGGTGCGGTGTTGTGATGCTCTGCCGCCGCAGAAGGCAGTAAGTGTTCTCGTAACTTTGACACAAGCAACTTTACCCTCACAAAGTGTTGACAGAAGGAGCAATCGCCCCGTGAAGAATATTGTTTGAGAGCTCTGCTAATAAAAAAGCCGCACGGCACAATAACGCCTGCAGCGAGGAAATGAAACGGCGGCGCGGGAATAAAATGAAATAAAGGAGTGGAACAAGGAGCGATCATCATCAGCCAAAGCACTCGCATCACAGCTGTGCACGCCTTCACCTCATTGGCGCTCCAGATGGGAGTGCACCGGTTCTCAGCGAAACGTCCCCTCGTCGTGTGCTAGGCTACACACAACAACACACACCTGACAAAAGTCACCTGTGCTGTGGAAGCACTAGTACACTCACTGTGGTTACATTGTTTGTACCTCTCCCAAGGAAGCCTGGAAAAGCCCACCAGCACACTCCCCCCAAATGAAGCTACCCAGCATGCCTTGCGGCTTCTAAATGAATATAAAATAGCATTGTTTTGCATTAAAATTAGTGTGTGTTTTAATTTGATACCCACATTGTTCGTGTGGTGCGGTGACATTACGTGTTCCGTGTGGTGCTGATTGTGTTATTTTTGGTTGCACCGTGAGCGAGGGAGGCGTCTGGTTGGGTGGCCTCCTGTTGGGTTTGTGTTAGAGCACATGTGTCAAACTCAAGGCCCCGGCGGCCAGATGTGGCCCACCAAAGCCTGGGAATAATGTGCGTAAAAAAAATAAAAATCACTTCATCTTTCTTGCTAAATTATTATAAGTAAATTATAAATTAAATGTCACCGAAATGAAACACTAAAAATAAATGTTCTTTCATTTTTGACAGAACGATATATAGTACGGACGCATGATATCGACGTATGCAATATCTTTTTTTTTCAAACCAATAACTTTGTGCTTCTCAACACTGATATCATAATGATAACCGCTAACTTTTTTAGATGTACTTTTTTAAAATGTAGATTTAAGTGTAGTTTGTGCACTGGAGGTGCGAAGGACTGGAACAAATTAGGGTTTGACCAACTGTACCTGTTGATTTGTCCTAATCAAATATCACGACATTACTACTACCACATCACTACTATCAGGAGAACCAGAGTATAGAGCAGGAGGAGCCACCCGGAGTGGCCCAGCAAGGTGCACTGTATTCGGACACACACTCCAAGCAGCCGGTGTGACGCCACAGAAGTCTCTGGCCAACCTTTTGCACTTTTCAAACGCTGCGGTGGTGGCGTTTTAGGTGGATGATAAGGTTTTTTGTGTGCTTGATGGGTTTTTTTTTTCCCCTCATTGCATTTGGTACAACTAGCATGCAAAACGTCTTCCTCGGAAAGTGAATGTTTGTTTACAAGTGAGCTCAGGGGAAGTTATAGCAGGCCCTTAGCGTCACAGGCAGGAGAAAAAAGGAGTGCTTGATTTGCTCACCTACACCGTACGAGTAATCCTCCCTCATTGCAACTTTTTTTTTAAATTATCGGGTATCTGAGCTATTTTTAATGTTCTCGGATTTATCGGTATGACGTCATGATTACCTCATATTGGCTCAATAATTATCGTGCACCCTTAACATATAGTAATAATAATATTATTAATATCTGATCATGCAACAAGCTATTCCAACCATATTTTGCAATCAACAATAAATACTTCAGTATCTTCTTAACTGATGATTTCACAGCAAGTTATCCATCAGTTTCTTAAAAGAATATAATTATTGTTAGGAATGGAATATTTTCCACCCTGTGGTAGATAAGCACAAACATGTTGCCATAGTCACCTAAAACAGACTGGAAAATATTCCATTCCTAAGAGTATCAAATACATGTAATATTATCATCAGGGAATTATACATTTATATTCCACTTGTCTATGCCACTTGTCCTCTTTAGGGTCACGGGGGTATGCTGGAGCCTATTCCACACCCTGGACTGGTCGCCAGCCAGCAGCAGGGCACACACTGCATAGAACAACAACCATTCACACTCACATTCATACCTACGGACAATTTAGAGTCTCCAATTAACCTATCATGCATGTTTTTGGGATCAGGGAGGAAGCCGGCGTGCCCAGAGAAAAACCCACGCACACACGGGGAGAACATGCAAACTCCACACAGAGGTGCCAACGGAGATTGAAATCCAGATCTTCCACATCTCCTGACTGTGTGGGCAACATGCTAACCACCAGGCCAACGCGCAGCCACATTTCTATTTCTATACAGTATATTCACTCTTACAAGGGCAGCCATCACTGGGATATGGAAACAAAGGTCACATGAAAACAAAATAGACCCTCATGGCCGTTTCAATTACTGGCTTTTTTTTGCTGTTTGCAAATAATGAAAAGCAAATTCATTTGAAGTACCAATTTAACTTGATTATGACTGTCATACAATCTTAAACCACTGAGAAAGCAAGCTGAAATGAATAAAATGAATTAGCCTTTGCACACATGCAAGGGTGAGGGAAGAGGAAGGTGTCACCTAGTGGCCTTCTGTGGGTGTTGCCGCAGTGGCTAACGTCACTTTTGGTTGACTTCTGGGACATATTTTGTCCAGAAAAATGTGTTTGAACTACTTTTTCCATTGTCCACATGTACACATTGAAACCTGGTTGGATCTGGATCTGATCCAGACTATAATCAGTTGAAAGTTTGTGTGTTACTCCATATATATGTGACTTTGGACTACAAACATGGCCTCCTTGTAGCTTTTTAAGGTCAACTCTGCAGTCGGATTGATATCCATGCGACCAATGAGCGCTTTTGTTTGGTTTTCTTGAAGAATGGTCTGGGTTGCACACACGCACACACACACACACACACACACACACACACATATAAGTGTTTGCTTTTGTGACAAGACAAGGCTCAGTGCTGCGACTCCAATGATTCGCCCCATAAAACTCCTAATTGGGCGATGCTTGGTTTTGCTTTTTATGAGTTCATCTGCAGAGTTCATGGTTAAAACACAAGCGTGCTTTGCTCGCCTTTACGCTGACACGCCAACCACGCAACGCAACCTTTAGCGTAACAGCACACTGACTCACATGCTCCTAAAGGGAGGCTTTCCTTGCCTCTGTCACCAAATCCCCCACACAGAGTCTCCGTGCAGTTCAAGATGTCTTCCATTGAGGGAGTTTTTCCATGCCTCTGTCGCCAAAGTGACAACCCTTCAACACTTTGCTTGGTTTGATGTTTATTCACTAAATCAGTGGTCATGCCCCCACTGGGGGACAGGTCACCGTGTTCCCCCCAGGGGGGCCCACCCCACTATTTGAGAAGCACTGCCCTAAAGGCAGTTTTTCCTTGCCTCTGTTACCAAAGTGCCGACATAGATGCCTCTGTTATGTTTGACATTATTTCCTTAAAGGGAGTTTTTTCCTTGCCTCTGTTACCATTGTGCCAACATGGACTCACGGTTTTGTTTGACGTTTATTTCTTAGAGGGAGTTTTTACTTGTCTCTGTCGCCAAAGTGCTTCCATAAACTCTTCTTTTTGTTCGATGTTTATTCCCTAAAGGCAGTTCTTCCCTGTGCCCACATCGACCCTTTGCTTTGTTTGAGGTTACTTCCTCCGAGGCTCCTTCATTTTCAACATCTCTGTTGCCAAAGTGTCTATTGACTCAGTCTCGGCTGTGGTTGAGATTTGTGTCTTAGATTGATTGTTTTTCACTCGCCTCTGTCGCCAAAGTGTCTACATGGACTACATAGTTTTGTTAGAGATTCCTTAAAGGGAGTTTTTCTTTGCCTCTGTTACCAAAGTGCTAACACTGAGTCTCAGTTTTGTTTGAGGTTTATTCTTTAAAGGGAGTTTTTCTTTGCCTCTGTCACCAAAGTGCCAACATCAACCCTCTGTTCTGTTTGACGTTCATTCTTTAGATTGATTTTTTTCCTTGCCTCTGTCGACAAAGAGCCTACACGGACTCTCAAGTTTGGTTTGACGTTTGTTCCTTGAGTTTTTCCTCTCTCTCGTGTTCAAGAATTATCCCATAAGAGGGATTTTTTTCCTTGCCTCTGTTACCAAAGTGCCGACATAGTCACAGTTTGTTTGAGGTTTATTCCTGAGGACGTTTTTTCTTTGCCTCTGATGTCAAAGTGCCTACACGGAGTCTGACCTTCCTTAGAATGACTTTTTTTTCTTTGCCTCTGTCGACGAGGCGCAAACTCAACTCATGTTTTTTTTATTTTTTTTATTTTTGATGATTAATCCTTTGAGGGAGTTTTTCCTTGCCTATGTTACCAAAGTGTCAACACTGAATTGTGGTAGTTTTTCCTTGCCTCCATCGCCAAGTTGCCCACACAGACTTAGTTCTGTTTCAGTTTTTTTTGCCAAAAGAAAAAAAAAAAGGGTTCTTTTTTGGCATCACCTCAACCTAAGTGAAGCACGCTAACTTCCTGTGTTTGCATCCTAACAAGTCCAGTCTGCCCTGGGCGTGATTAGTCCCCATGACATCTGCATGTGGGACAATTGTATTAATGCTTCTATATGAAATATGCAAATGACTCGTAAGACACATCATTACCTCATTTGCATAATCCCCACAACCAAAAACCTCAAGTAAACAAACGCCTTCATGCGCGTCTACAGGATTAACTCTGCATGTGTTGTTTTTTTCCTTGTTATATGTACACAGAAGTACGCAAACTCACATAAAAACACGACCTGTGTACTTCATGTGACCCTGGAATACTTGCATAGAATTACCATTTGGATGAAATCAAGCTTCCTTGTGGAAGTGATTGCGATTTAGCGCAGCTTGTAGTCTTGAAGAAGCACTTTGTTTATTGTTGGTATCAGTCAGGAAATACTTGAATGCTAAGCAGGACGCATAAAAGCACTTGACTGGCCTTCAGTGATTGGCGCTCAACATTCTCAAACCTCCCAAAATACCATCACAGATTGCCGGCTGCCTTTTTCCAGGTTCTTTTGTCATGAATTTACTGATTCTGACACAACCATGATCCTGGCGAGCTGATGGGAGATGAAAAGGACTGTTGATACCGAAGGCGCATTTCGCACCTCGCCGAGCTCCAATTTGGCGTCCTTGCGCCGCCGAGCCAGACTGTTGCGGCGCAGAAAAGGTGATGGAGGAAGAGTCTTGGAGACGTGGCAACAAGACGTAATCTCCTTTCTGAAACCGCCGCTCTGTCCCCCCTGGCGGCACTAATGGCGAGGATGGAGGTGAGGGGGCGTGTACTTTGGGAAGGAAACCTTTACTCCTGTCTTCATGCACTCACGGTTGGATGAGACATGAAACAAGCTTTTAAAATGCGTACGTCAAAGGTCCACCATGACACAAAGTCACTTTAGAAATGTTGTTCTAAGAGGAATATGTGTTTACTTCCAAATCTACTGCCTCCCTCGCTTCTTTGCCCCGCTTTGGACAGAAGAGCCTCGCTCTTCAGGTGCGTCTTTTCGTGATTTCATGAAAGAAAAACGTCCCTCCCTGAGCCCACCCCTCGGTAAAGGCTTCGCTTACACACCTGAAAATAAAGGCTGGCGCTTAAAGGACTTCAGAGTAGGGGCGTCCAAACTTTTTCCACACATGCCATCCAGCAGCGATGTGTGGATGGATATCAGTGCTTTTGATACTGCAGTCATTTGAGGTTTGTCTTTTGAAATGATGACTGATCCGAAACAGAGCAATGTGTCAATTGGGAATAAAGTTGTCATTCTTAAAGTAGTTTTTAACAACTAGTCATTTATTATTATAAAAATATTTTATTATTTCCTCTTGTATTATTTCAAATACCATTTTCACATATTTGATGTGATTTTGACCCCTGTTTTGTCTGTTGTATATCAGCGTGGCTATATTGTAAACTAGATCATTAAATGAAATAAATCATTATTAGAAATGTATTGAAATGAATAATTGCTAAATTCATTAATTTAAATGTCTTGGATTATTTGTTAGGACACAAAAATTGCTTCTTTTTAAAATTTTCCAGGCACATGAGCTGAATTTGCACAAAGTATCGGCGTCGGATCGGTATCTCTTACGCTTTTCACAGGTCACGACCCCAAAGGCAGAACCACTCCACACAGTTCGAGTGCAAAAATGGAAGTCTTTTCTCCAGCGCAGAAAAAAGGTGCCGATCAAAAAACCGAGGTAGACGGCGCACAACAGGGTAGCAAGCAACAAAGAGACACCGTAGGAAAACCAGTAACGGGAAACATGACCGAGGCAGCGAAGAACTCAAGCAATCGGAACAAAAAAGGGATTCTTCGGTTTTTATGAGAAACAAACAAAACAAGAATAAAAATTAGCTTGGGGACAAAGTTACAAAAATAAAGAAAGAATAAAGTCAAAATATTATGGGACTAAAGTCATAATATTACCAAAAGAAAATTAACAAGAGGGAAGTTGAAATAAAATAGCTGCCATTTTTTAGACTAAAGTCAAAATATTAAGATTTAAAAAAAAAAGTTGCCATCAAATGAGAAAAATTAAGTTTTCCAAGAATAAACTTGCAATATTATGTGGAAAAAGATTTGTGGTCATTTTAGTAGCATTTCAGCTTCAGCATTAGACGAAGCTGAGACGCGGTTTAATCCTGAAGCATAAATACGTTGTTAGCATGTCTCCACAGAGCGCCCGGTCCCACAACGGAGCTTTTACGGTTTGAGCATCTCATTACGTCAATCTTCATGATTATTTCAAATAAGAAGTGTGGCGCCATCATTGTCCTGTTGCGGCACGCCAACACGCGTCGTGTCAGGCCTTTGAGTGTTATTACCTCCTTATTACGCGTCCGCGGCTATGAAATGACTTTTTAAAGCCCCGCGTGTGTCATTACCGCCCCGTGGCGTCGGTGCAAGGAGGTGGGCGAGCGTCGCCCTTGAAAGTGTCATCGCCGGATCGGAGATGTGACTCTGCGGAGGAAGATGATTAGCGGCCACCGGCGGGGATAACGACCGCGTGTCCATCAAAACGCAGTCGCCGCCGTGTTGTCTTAATGTTTGCCGAAACGGGCAGGAGGTCGTCTCTTTGGCCGGTATTGCATGTGTGGACATCAGGAGCAAAAGATAATAACAACATGTCGCCAGGGAAGCTGCTTTCAAGTGTTAAAGGTCCCCTGTTATGCAAAAGTGGCTTTTTAATCATGCTCCAACAGCAATATCCTACGTCCTACATCCTGTATCCTACGTCCTACATCCTGTATCCTACGTCCCTACATCCTGTATCCTACGTCCTACAGCCTGTATCCTACATCCCTACACCCTGTTTGACAACACCAACTAGCCAAGTTTCATATTTTCATGACAAGTTCAAAGCAGGCTTCGCTACACATCTTAAAAATGAGCACTGCCAACTATCTGTCAGTCAGTTACAGACGTGGGGGCCGTAGGTTGGCTCATAGTAGTAGTTTTTCTTCAGTGAACATGCTAACATAGCATGATGTTTCAATGTTAGCACTGTAGTGCACATACGGTAGCTATGCTAGTGTTGCTAACTTCATTGGTGATGGGGATTTATAGCTATGATGGACTTCAGAGGCGCATATTTCAGAATATTCGGGCTGAATTCCAAATTGTACAACTTCAGCGGTAACATTTGCACAGCTTCAAATCTCGCTGAACTGAAGACTTGTGACATCATTGCGGTTTGACGTGACATCGGAAATATATATACTTTTTTTTTAACAATAATGGCATATAACAGGCTTTGCTACACATCTTGAAATACCAATTGTAGATCTGACAACTATTTGTTAGCCACAGACTTTCCCAGGGACATGACGCCACCAATGAGCTCACCCTATCACCACTTAGTTAAAAAATAAATTGAAAACAGGCTTCACTACACATCTTAAAATGCAACCTGCAGTTCTGCCAACTGTCAGACAGCTACAGATGTGGGAGTTGTAAGTTGGATCATTTTGTTTATTTTTAGCGACCAGGCTAACCTAGCATGATGTTGCTGTTAAAATGTGAGCGTAATGTTAGCACTTTAGCATCACACAACTATGCTGCTGTTGCTAACGTTTGTGTCCTCCTGTCCCGTTCCTTAATGTTACTACGTTTCATGTGATATATGGCATCTATTAATACATAAAGTACACAATAGCGCTTCTTGGAGACACACACACAGCTCATTAGCATGAAAGCTACACACACACACACACACACACACACACACACACACACACACACACACACACACACACACACACACAGAACTTTTAAAGTGTTTAACACACCTCCAATTCACTATTGTGGACCACTTCTTAAAAAGTGGTGAAAACACGAGACCTTTAAAGTACTGATGTGTGCACACACTGGATCCTATAAACAATGAAGTCGAGCATCAGCGTGCAATAAACACGATTTCTTCTCAATCGTGTCTTAAAATGTGCAAGATTATCTTCCAGCCACGCAGGAAAAAGCTGGATCTTTGCCGCCTCATCCGCCACGGATGGAGAGCGAGGCCGGCGTATCGTCATCAGGACTTTTAGCACAGATGTGTCTCAGACGAGCACTCAAAGCTAGCGGCTATTATCGGCCAGAAGCGTCTGTGGACCAAGCTCTCCCCGCTGCACGCACTTCCTCCCATAAAGCAAGCTGAGTTATGACGGAGCTGCTGCCTTGTAAAAAAAAATAAAAAAAATAAAAAAGGCTGGGCGAAGCAGAACGGGAGTCTTGTGGCGTGTCAAGACCCCGCCTGTCGTTACTTTTTATAGCAGATTTGAGTTGCAAGCTGGCATGTGGCTTACGTTGCATCGTAGCAGCGTGGAGGCTAGCTAGCCGCCTGTGTAGCATGATCACATGACGTCCATACGTTTGTTTGCACATGTGGTCGCTGACTGGTAGCTGATTTTAAAAACTTAATGGCGTCTCCTTTGGCCTGTGGGCCAACCTTCTACAACAAGGGTGTCCAAAGTGCAGCCCAGGGGCCATTTGCGGCCCGCGGTGCTATTTTTATTGGCCTGCGGCACATTCTAAAAATATAATTTACCAAGAAAACTAAAAAAAAAAAAAAACAGCAAAAAAAAATGGACAAATCTGCAGTAATTTCATGAGAGTAACTTCATTTTGCCAACAAAGTTGACATTTTAAAGAAATATGATGATATTTTAAAAGTCGTAATAAATGAAAAACAATCAAAACAACAAAACAGTTGTAATTTTTGGGAAAATTTAATTTTGGAAAAAGTTACAATATTACAAGAATGAAGTCAAAATGTTAAAGTGAATAAAGTCATAATTGTGAGGAGAAAATTCACAGGAAGGAAGTTGAATTAGTTGGGAAAAAAACAACAGAAATGAAAAAAAAGCTGTCATTTTAGAAGAATAAGGTAAAAAAAAAAACTAGGAGAAAAAGGTTGTTACACAACGAGAAAAATAAGTCAGCTTTACGAGAATAAACTCCTAATATTATGAGGAAAATGTCATTTAGTAACATTTAACATTTGTTGGAAACGCTTTTTTTGCTTGAACTTGACCGTTTACTCGTTTTTTATGTCGACGTCACCCGCTTCGGTTAAGAAAATAGTGAGCCAATGTATGACACAGGGCATTTCACACTGCCACTTCTTTGCCAAATGGGGGGAGGAAGTTGAACCTCAATTTTACACCTTTGGAGTAGTACCAGTACCAGGCAGTACCAGTACCAGGTAGTACCAGGACTGGGCAGTACCAGTACGTAAGGGCAGGAAGGGGTGGGAGGTTTACCTTTTTAAGCCCTACGGCCCCCCAATAACGAAAAGCTTCATGAGCAACTGCTGCTGAAGACGATGATTGGATTTGTCCAAACCCGGAAGCCGTTCTCCAGTGGCGTGTTATCGCTCCGACCCCCCCACTCAAAGATACCGCTCTGTGCAATAAACGCTCTGTTAAGTCAGAGATATTCCCGCTTGACTTTATTGACCGTCTGTTCCACTTTGCCGAGGAAATTATAGACCAGCTTTGATTTTCTTCCGTATTCAGGCCAAAGCGTCAGGATTCCACTTCTTGAGGTGCTTCCTGTCTGGTCTGAAGACAAGTCACGCAACTACAAATGAATCAATTCATCCTTCAAGGATGTCCTGAACGCCGCACGCCTCCGCTTGTACTCGTTATACACCCTTAATGAGCCAGCCTTTACACATTCTGGCTAATTAATAATTAGTACTAGCCCACATCGGAACATGAATATTCATATGCCTTTTGACTTTAAAGCGGTGGAAGACATGTTTGGCTTGCATGTCTGCCCCGGGTAATGATTTGCATCAAGTGGAGTCATTTGGCCATTTTATAAAATAATATTTCACATTTAGAACATAACAGCTCGCGAGGCATGGAAGAGGGCTTCATTGCGCAATGACTAGATAGGACAGCTCTAGTCTGGTCCAGCTCAAGTCCATCCTATCTAGTCCTGGAGCATGAACTGATGAAGCCTGCATCAGTTGATGAGTGTAGGGCTGTCCTATCTAGTCACTGAACATGAACTGATGAAGCCTGCATCAGTTGACTAGAGTAGGGCTGTCCTATCTAGTCATTGAACATGAACTGATGAAGCCTGCATCAGTTGACTAGAGTAGAGCTGTCCTATCTAGTCACTGAGCATGAACTGATGAAGCCTGCATCAGTTGACTAGAGTAGGGCTGTCCTATCTAGTCACTGAACATGAACTGATGAAGCCTGCATCAGTTGACTAGAGTAGGGCTGTCCTATCTAGTCACTGAACATGAACTGATGAAGCCTGCATCAGTTGACTAGAGTAGGGCTGTCCTATCTAGTCACTGAACATGAACTGATGAAGCCTGCATCAGTTGACTAGAATAGGGCTGTCCTATCTAGTCACTGAGCATGAACTGATGAAGCCCGCTTCTAGGACAACGTGAACTGCCCAGCTGTGATGCGTTCAATGCCCTGAGGGTATAAAGAGCTGATGAATAGCACGGCTTGTGTTGCCATTGAAGCGAAGCTAGCAGCTCGTTCCCACATTGAGGACATTGAGGACTGAACATGAACTGATGAAGCCTGCATCAGTTTACTAGAGTAGGGCTGTCCTATCTAGTCACTGAACATGAACTGATGAAGCCTGCATCAGTTGACTAGAGTAGGGCTGTCCTATCTAGTCACTGAACATGAACTGATGAAGCCTGCATCAGTTGACTAGAGTAGGGCTGTCCTATTTAGTCATTGAACATCAACTGATGAAGCCTGCATCAGTTGACTAGAATAGGGCTGTCCTATCTAGTCACTGAGCATGAACTGATGAAGCCCGCTTCTAGGACAACGTGAACTGCCCAGCTGTGATGCGTTCAATGCCCTGAGGGTATAAAGAGCTGATGAATAGCACGGCTTGTGTTGCCATTGAAGCGAAGCTAGCAGCTCGTTCCCACATTGAGGACAGTAATTGTCCACTGGATCTTTACCAGTCAGCCATGCGGGTAATTAGCGATTGTCCTCCTCATGCTAGATCTCTACACTTGAGGAAGCTCAATGACATTCCTGCCATTCATTGCTTCAATCACAGCTTTAAAAACAATCCATTCACAGCTCCTGCTGGATATTTGGGTGTGTCCCTAATGTCTGTTGGGCTCAATTGAACGTAATTAGATGATGAAGACAATTAGTCCATTGATATCTCTATTAGAAGATGATACCATGAGGCTCAGGAACACGTGCAGGGTCAAGGGCTGCTTCCTTATTAGCGCTGGTTAGTGTCAATCTTTGGCCAAACAGGAAGTCCATGCAAGGCAGAAGTAATCCAATGGCCAATATGCCATAATAGCCATAAAGACTCCGGTTTAACCTTAACAGCGGCACTGAAGCTTGACCTTGTTCCAGTATACAGTAGAGTACAGTGTGTGTACGACAGTCTGCAATCAATAGTAGGGTCAGCATGCGTGGATGATATAAATAGATTCTTTATATCCCGCCGCCGAGCATGTGATCCCATTGATTGAAATGTTGCACGGCAACCGCACGGACAATCTCTGTGAGGATTGTACTGAACAAAATGTTCTACTTCGCGTCTCACCTGAAGATTGCTTGGAAAGGAAAGCAACGCAGCTGAAGGCCATGAAGGGGATGGAGAACTCGACAAACAAACCTATTTGAAGCTAAGAAGTATGTACTATGACGTCATACGGAGCATCCACGGATGAACTCTGGCCTTCTTTTCTTTTTCTTTGGCTTTTTCCCCCCAACTCTCATTCCCAAATAAGGCTCAGCCTCAAAAGGGGGGTGCTCACATGCGAGCAATGCCATGCATCGCATCCAAAAGTTAGCAACACTAGCAAGCATAGCTACAGTATGTGATGCCACAGCGCTAACATTACATTGTATCAGCAACATCACGCTAGGTTAGCATACTCACTGAAGAAAAACTGAATGGTCAAACTTCTGATGGATCCTCGGCAGAGCTCCATTTTAGGATGTGTAGCGAAGCCTCGCTGTGACATTATTGTACACTGTTGTACATTATTGTTAAAATTACACAAAAGTCTTCGAGTCTTCTGAAGGGAGCTTCGAAGGTACAAAATGTTGCCGGTAAATAAACACAGTTGGACTCGCTAACGTCAAATACCAAATGAAGCCAAATGTTAGCGTCCAAGGTATGGACGCCAGTCACAACTTTGATGACTTGACAATATCGTCAAAGACTTGACATTATTACACCTTGGTTTACGTTATATATTGGAGTTCGAAGTGAAACTTTTACATCAATTTTTTAAAAATCTTTGTAATTTGTCAAATAAAATGTGCGTCCATGGCCCTTGCCTTTACCTGCAGGCAGCTCCTTGAGCATGTAATCCCCGCAGGAAGCTTATTATTCCCAAAAAAATTCAGACTTCAGACTCTTGTCTTGAGGTTAGACTTGACTTGGACTTGCACGCCTGACTCAAGACTTGAGATTAAAGACTTCAGACTATAATCTTCAGAGATTAAAAAAAGGTGTTGGAGGAGTTCGGTGAAGCCATGGAGGACGACTTTCGGTCGGCCTCGAAAAGGTTCTGGCAAACCGTCCGACGCCTCAGAAAGGGGAAGCAGTGCCCTTGTCGTCAAGGAAGCTTGCTGACCTTGACGGTCCTGATGGCTTCCAACGTCACTGGCAAGACAAGGGGATCCCACCTGCGATGTGGAGGGGGCGCCATCAATGGAACAATGGAGCTTCAGGTTGTGCAGGGGCGTCAAACAGAAGATGGCTATGTGGAGATGTTGCTGGGGGCGTCGCTCATGACTGAAGGCCCTCGTCTGTGTGATGACTGGCTTTTTCAACAGGACAACGCTGCACTTCACAAAGGACTTCTTCCAGAGGAATAAGCTCACTCTGTTGGACCGTCGTGCATGTTCCCCTCATCTAAATCCAATGGAGAACATTTGGGGATGGATGGCAAGGGAATTTACAAAAATGGACGTCAGTTCCAGACAGTGGATGCCCTCCGTGAAGCCATCTTCACCACCTGGTGCAACATTCCCACAGCCTCCTGGAAACACTGGCATCAAGCATTCCCAAACCCTTTATTCAGCTCATTAACAAAAGCTGTGCAGCTAGCGCAACATTTTATTTCTATTTTAAAGAAGGGTTCCGGTTTCTTTTTAGTTATGGTCTTAAACTTTTGATCATCTGAGGAACAGCCTATTTCACTTTGATGCCTCTTTGCAACAAATTGCTTTTTTGTCTCACTCCCATTTCTTCTTTTTGCATTTTCAAGCTCTACTTACAACCTCACAACCTCCTTCTGATCCGACAGTACAAAATGTACATTCTTGGTGTTTTTCAACTGGTCTGAACATTTTTATCAGGAGTGTATCACTGTTGCAACTTCATTAAAAAGTCCCTTTTGCACATTAGACCTTTAACTCCACTTCCTTCATGAATTGATGTTTTTCATCTGCTGTTTTAATTGAGTCCATGATGGACCTGTGAGTACTTTGCTTATTTCCCCCCAGTAAAGATGGGGTGAGATGACCCCGGCATGCCAGATGACCCCGCACGAGGGAGGGGGAGGCTGGGTTGCTGGCCACCACTTGTGTGCGTTTCCGTGTTGATGAGCGGGTGATGCGATGAGGTGGGCAAAGGTCAGGACGTGCATCTCTCGTTCCAATCGAAGCCAAGTCAAAGGTGCTTTGAGTGGGGAATTGTTGCTTCTCTGTTAGTTTGCTTGAGTGAAGCTCAACTTGTTGGCTGAAGTTGAAAAGGAAAAAAAAGGTAATTTTGGGATGCAGTCTGCTAGTTAATGATCTTGCATGCTAACATGACCCCCCCCACACACCCCCCCACTGCGCACACTGCACACACGGCAGAGGAAAACAACAAACGCTTTTTTAAATCCAAAGCACGGAGACGTTCTTCCACGTCTTCTAGCCGCCGTCCTAGTGTGTGATTTATTTTCCTCTCCCTGCGTTCATTGTTAGCGAATGCACCGGGGGGACGCAGCCAGACAAGGATGGAGGTGGGCAGTGGGGGTGCTATTTGTATGGCGGTGCACGTGGACACGGGGGACAACTGACCTGAGCGCTGCCTGCACGCTCCCGACTCGAAGATGCTGCTGATAAAATGTCATCTTTCAAAGCGCTCTTACGCTAAGCTGCGTAACCCCACCCACCCCACCACCATACGCAGTGGCCATACCCCCACCAGATTGGCTCCGTAGATAGAGGGGGGTGAGGTGAATACCTTATTTCCTCTTATAGAGGCCAGAGGCGGTCCTTTGCGTAACTGCAGAAAGGACAAGGCGTGCAGGGGTGGTGGGGGGGTGTTGTGCATTTGTACAATCAATATATGAACAATTTAGGATCTTTCAATTATTTTCCACCTACAGATATTTACTTCAAACGCGCCACTATTCATTTCATCATCATAACTGAAATATGATTTCTTTGCAATTTGTTCTGCTTATACTGTAGGAAGGCGTGGAGAAGACAAAGCTCGCCTGACGGGAGCTCTGGGAAACGGAAGCAAGGAACATCAGCTTCATCATAAGAGCTACATATGATGTGCTCCCATCCCCAAAAACCTTCACCAGTGGTCTGGCGAGGACCCAACCTGATCCCTCTGCCCAAATTCAGCGACTCTCAAACACATCTTCACCAGTTGTAGGACCAGCCTCACACAAAGCGGCACACCTGGAGGCACGATCAGGTCCTCAAGAGTCTGGCAGCAGCCCTCGAGAGCAAGAGGAACACCACCAACTCCTTGTCCTTGAGAGCTGCCAATTCCATCTCTGTGCCAACATTTGTTCGAGAGGGACAGAAAGAGCTTAACCACCCTGCTACCAAAACAAAAACTGGACAGCTAGCCATGGCATTGGGTTGGAAGATGTTAGTTGATATTGACAAGCAACTGATCTTTCCCCCAGAGGTTGCAACCACCACCCTCAGGCCAGACTTGGCGCTATGGTCCCCTTCACTAAAGGTGGTCTACATCACAGAGCTCACGGCCCCATGGGAGGATTCTACCGAAGAGGCCTACGAAGGAAAGAAACAGCGCTATACAGACAGCAGATGCACAACAACGAGGATGGAAGGCCAGGGTCTATCCAGCTGAAGTAGGATGCAGAGGTTTTGTGGCTTCCTCTGCCATCAAGCTTATGAAGGACCTTGGCATCCATGGACAAGCCCTGAGACGGACAATTAGATCAGTCTTTGAAGCGGGCGAAAGAAGCAGCCAGTGGCTACGGATCAAGCGCAAGGACATTTGCTGGGCTCTAAGCAGAGGTGATGGCGTCCACCGGCGATGACCCGGTGGGCGGGTCGGGACCTTACTGCCTAGCTCATCTCCTTCCACTTTCCAGGCAGTACTCTACTCATGATTGGGCACGGGACACAGGCTGAGGCTTGATCTCCCTGTAGTTGGCTGCCTTTGATGGGGGTGTCTACGGTAGTGTTGAAAGACCGAAACACCCACTGACTCAAAGGTACGCTACTGATAATGTGTCCCGAAATTCACATCCTTTCCACGGCTGACATAAAGTTCCCACGCAAATCTCATCATCCACGTCTCATGTAACTATGACATCTTTTATAATCATCACTTCTGGGTGAATAAATATTGATGGTAAATGTATTGTAATAGATGGAAAACATCAGCTTTACAGATGCCATGCTGTGTGCATGGCCAGAGCTTTGTGGTGAGATGTGTTTTATGAGGGGAGGGGTGGAACATTATTATTTAAACCTTATTTCATTGTTTTTCTTAACGGCTTTCAACAAAAAAAACAAACAAACACAAAAACAGAAAAAAAACATGTCTTCCTATGCAAAAAATCTATTTTTTGGGTTGGGGGGGGCTTCTGTATGCAAATGAAACACCTCCCTGAGGTAACGTATCTCAGTATGCAGGCAGAATGGCCTTCCAATGCTGCCTGTGTGCCACCACGTACACATCCATTTACATTTCTTTGCATTTCAAAATAAAACCAGACTGGGGTGGGGGGGTGTCAGGAGGGCATTTTTCTGGGGGGGTTTTATCAAAGCTAACATGATAAGAGTTGAACAAAGCCACTTCTTCCACAACAGCCTATTGCAGTGCGCCCACGTTGACATGCCGGGGTGGTGAGGGGCCCCCGCGCCCGTCCATGCCGGGAGGGGGGGGGCTGGCTGCGCATTCCAAAGCTAGCTGGGCTGCTATTGTTTGCCTCTTTGCTTCATTAATGCACATGAACTGCTCGCGGGCACCCTCGCCAATGCTAATGAGCATATGAGTTTGCTTGGACGCCAGCCACCGTCTCATATCGCTCCAAGATGCAGGGAGCCGCCGAGACAGATGGCGTCCACGGCCACTTTTAACCAATCATCAAAGGACGCCTGATACGACTGGTCCATTTAACATTTAACTTTTTTTAGGGGTTTCTGCTGCTTTCACGCACGTTTCAGCGTCATTTTCTCCAGCAAGTCAATCACATAAATAGCATTTTTTCTTCCTGGATGGCCGTCGGAGAAAAAGCGGTGCCACCATTCATTAGCGGGTGATTTTCGCACTCGCATGTCGACGCATGGCTCCGCTGCATGAGATGGGAGATATTTATACCTCGTGCCTTCAAGTGGCGCAGCATGACGCTCACCAGCTGAACAAGTGTCTGGACTAAAGCTAAACGGGCTTGAGGAATGTGTTTAGCACCAGGAGGATTCATTAAAAACAGCAACTAATGGATATAGGCTCGCCACAATTACAATTGGTGCTCATGAACACATTATAAGGGGACTCTTCAAACCTCCACCACACATTCTACAAATGAAAAAATAGATAAATAAAAAGTATATATATAAAACTGTAAAAATCAGCAGTAATTTTACAAGAATATGGTCAAAATATTTAAGGAAAAAAATGTACTATAATGTGGAAAAGTCATAGTTTCATGAGCATAACATTGAAATATGTAATAGAAAGAACAGTTGTAATTTTACGAGAATAAAGCAAAAATATTAGGAGAAAAAAGTTGTATTCCAACGACAAAAAGTCACAATTTTACAAGAATAAACTGATAATATTATGAGGAAAAATAACGTCTTTTTAGTAGCATTTAGTTAAAATATTAAAGAAAAAAATGTATTTTTTGTAAAGGCATAATATGACAAACAAAACAAAGCAGAATAAACTTATAGACAATAAAAATAAACAAAAAAGTTGTGCTTTAACGGCAAAAAACGTTGCAATTTTACGAAAATAAACTTATAAACTAAACTAATCTTTTGAGGGAAAAAAATATCATTTTAATAGTTATTTTTTAAAAGTCGTAATATTATGAGAAAAGAAAACAAAAGTTTGGATATTATGTGAATAAAGTAAAACTATGGAAATTTTGTATTTTTTATGGAGGTTTTTTTTGTTTGTTTGTTTGTTTTGGTGCTGTGGGTGAAATCCCCGTCATTCCATCCAAATGATTGTCCTATCTAGTCTTTGAGAGATAACCAGAACTGTGATGTGGCCTGCACCACACTGGAAAGGACTCAAACTTGAATAAAAGCGCCACCATGTGGTGTATTTGCCATACAAATAAGAGCACAGCATGCCCACCCGGGAGGACACCTGGGGCAGGCCTGGGAAAACCTTGGTGTCCTCCCGGTGGAACTGGAAGAGGTGGCCGGGGACCGGGAAGTCTGGACTTCCATACTGAGACTGCTGCCCTCGGGACCCGGAATGGAACAATAGCACAGGTAATGCAGTCGGGGTGCATTTTTTCAAAGGTTTTCAGCCTTTTATGTGAGCAGCGCTTCAGGAGTAGAAGAGTTACCTCACGTGATCAAATTAGAACACAATCAATCTGCTATGGGAAGTTGCGCAACACCCATGCAGACCTTCAACTCCTCCAGGCAGCATCGATTGTGATCAATAAACACTGGCAATGAAATAAATGCAGGCAATGTCGTGAAAGGCCCATCCTTTGCGATAACAGCCTCAATTTGTACCAAGTGATCAATTATTAAAGCATTGACTGGATATCACGTTCCATCTTTTCTAAACTCATTAGCAGAATCCATCCCCGATACAGGAGCACCCCAGGGCAGCGTTTCAAGGCCCCGCCCACCTCCTCATCTTTATTCTTCTTCTTACCCTGAGAGCAGCTTGGACGTGTTCAACCTCGCCTCCATCATGGACTTTGCTGATTACACAGCAAGAGGAAGGTCACGTCTCCAGCCGGAGGGGGCGCCCGGAGGAGACAGAGCGCCTGACACCAGCTTGCAAGGACGACCTCCTTCTGGATGTCAGCGAGACAAACGAGAGGCTCGTGGATTGGAGGAGGAAGAAGCGACGCGGGATGGTTAGCAAGTGTCCGTGGAGAGCGGCGATGCAGCTCGGCAAGATGGACAATTAACAGCACGGCCCGATGAGGAGGTCCCCAGCGCCGCGACGTGCAACACGGAATATCAATGCACGCGTGATTGACAGCAACAGGACGGGGGACACTGGGAAGAGCCAGCATGGAGATAGTCCTCGCTCTGCTGTGGTTCCTGTGAAAATACACAACATCCGAATTAAGGACATCAGAATATCTGCTAAAAAACTGAAAAAAAAGTCAAGGCTAAAAGAAACAGAGGATGTCACTCAAACAAATACAGTCTTGTGGAAAAATAATGGGCTGGGGTCAAAACGCTTTGTAAAGACATGCTAGCATACACGTAATACAGATATCCCCATTAGACAAACGCTCAATGACGTTTTGCTTGATGGCGGCCATGTTTTTCAACCAATCTTCATCAAATTGTACACGCACGCGCTTGTCCGTCCCCTAAAGTTGCGTAACAAATTTCGTGTTGATTAGGCTAAATACCCTCAAGCAGGGGTGTCCAAAGTGCGGCCTGAGTGCTGTTTTTGTATTGGCCCGCAGCACATTTTAAAAATATAAAAAGACATAACAGCAAAAATGGAAAAAGCAGCAGTAATTTTATTACAAAAAAAAATCCAGTCAAAATATTAAGAAAAAAAGTTGTAATCTAATCACAAAAGGTTGTAATTTTGTGAAAATAACATCATCATTTTATGAGAAAATAATATAATTTTAGTAGCATAAAGTTGAAATATTAAAGAAAAAATAAAACTTAAAAAAAAGTCATAATGTTCCAAGAAACAAAAGAAAACAATGAATAAAGTTGTTCCTAGGGAGGCGTCCAGGAGGCATCCCGACCAGATGCCCGAGCCACCTCATCTGGCTCCTCTCAGTGCAGAGGAGTTTTAGTGCTTCTCACTTTATCTTGAAGTTAGAGCCCAGCCACCCTACAGAGAAAACTCATTTGGGCCGCTTGTACCTGCCATCTTGTCCTTTCGGTCACTACCCAAATGTCATGGCCAGGTGAGGGTAGGAACGTAGATGGACCGCTAAGTTGAGAGCTTTGCCTTTGGGCTCAGCTCCCTCTTCACCAAAACGGACCGATGCAGACGACGCACCAATTCGCCCGTCCATCTCGCGTTCCATCCTTCCCTCACTCGTGAACAAGACCCCAAGGTACTTAAACTCCTCCACTTGGGGCAGGACATCATCCCCGACCCGGACATGGCACTCCACCCTTTTCCGGGCGAGTACCACGGACTCGGACTTGATGAGGTGCCGATTCTCCTCCCGGCCGCTTCACACTCGGCTGTGAAATGATTCAGTCAGACTTGAAGGTCACGGCTCGATGAAGCCACAGCAGGACCACATCATCTGCAAAAACCACAGACCCAATCCTGCAGCCAGCAAACCGGATCCCTTCAGCACCGTGGCTGCACCTGGAAACTCCGTCCATTAAAGTAATGAACAGAAATGGTGACAAAGGGCAGCCTGGGGGAGTCCAAAAAATGGTATAATTGCAAATAATATTACTGGAATCAACTCAGCAAAGTTGTGAAAACTAAGTACTGAAAGTCGTAATATTACAAGAAAAATGTGTTCATTCGCAAGAATAAAGAGGAAATGCGTGATGATAACCATAGAACCATAAACTGAACTCACTGCTTAGTGCAATACGTATTTGCATGCGAGCAAGAGCAGAATGTACTATTTTTAATCTTTATGTGAAGAGACTGACCTCCCTGGCACACAATCCATCTGCACAAAAAAAAAAAAGTCCGAGGATGATGATTAAACGGTACAATATAGACGGTACAATATACGACAAAAGTGTGCTAATGTTAGCTAAATAAAATGGTACTAGAAGGAGAAAAAAGTTGCCATGAACACTGGAAGATGAAGCAGGAATCGTCCAAATGAATCCAACACAAAGGGAGGATTCGGACCTTTTGCCTCATCTCGTTGTTTGCCTCTTCTTATTGCTAAAATGGTGTTTGATTACCGATAACGACGGCGGCGCCTCGCACCTTCACAAGCATCCCACACGCGTGACCCTCTTAACGCCCAACACGGTCGCCGGTTGGAGAAAACAGCCAGTCAGCGACGTCATTAATGAAAAACAGCAAAAAATGACTGATTGCTCACTTTGCACTTGATCCATTTCACGCCCACTTGCACTCCAACTTGCTAGCACATGCACAAGCACAACAACCCCACTCAAACACACACACACACACACACACACACACACACACAGTGTGTCCACAAATCCAAACCGATTGTCCACATCATAAAGGAGAGTTTGGAAAAGACTTGGCTAAGTGATGGTGGGAGTTCTCCCGCCCACGCAGCATCAGCGTGAAACCATGCTGGAATGGAGTGACTTTTAATGACACGCTCTGTAACCGCCTCTCAAGACGGAGCCAATAACCAGAATGGATGGATGGTAGGTCGGGGTGGAACGGTACGCCATCATCACCGCTTGGTACGTGCGTTGCTTTTAAGGTCACTGTTGATTTTGGGTCGAGTAAATGAACAAAATGTCTTTCAACCATTTAACAGATAAACACCACACGAGCGCCTTTGCTTTCAGGTGCGTCCATGACTGTGGTTACAATGGAATGCGATGCTAACAACAAGCAATTGCAAAGCCGGCACTAGAGAGAACGGTCAGCCACCCAGCCAAGGTCTGGGGTCCAAGCGGTCTCTAAAGTGAAACTTAGTTCCTCTTCCTCATATAACTTTGTGCTTCTCAAGACTGATGTGATACTGATAACCGATAGCTTTAGAGGTAAGAAGGGCTGAAACAAATGAGGATTTGACCAACTGTATCTGTTGATTTGTCCTAATCAAATATCATGAATATCATTACTACTACCACATCACTGCTATCAGGAGAACCAGAGTATAGAGCGGAGGGAGCCAGCAAGGTGCTGTGGCCCAGCAAGGTGCACTGTATTCGGGCACACGCTCAGAGCAGCCGGTGTGACGCCAAGAAGGTCTCTGGCAAGCCTTTTGCACTTTTAGAACACCGCGGCAGAGCATGCTCCAGGTGTGGTACCGGTGTGGCGTTTCAGGTGGCTGATAAGGTTTTTTGTGTGCTTGATGGGCTTTTTCCCTCTCATTGCGGAGCATTTGGTACTACTAGTGGGCGAAATGTCTCTGAAACCGTGAACGTTTGTATACAAGTGAGCTCAGGGGAAGTTCCGACAGGCCGTTAAGGTGACAGGCTGGACAAAAAAGGAGCGCTTGATTTGATCAACCCCGCACAGTACGGGTAATTTCGCCTCATTGGAGCATGTATTTAAATTATTGGATATCTGAGCTATTTTTAATATTATCGGATTGATGGTATGATGTCATAATTGCCTCATATTGGTCCCATAATTATTGTGCAACGTTAGCAAATATGTTGAACTACTTCCAAAAAAAAACAATCCAAAAGAGAGTGGAAAATATTGCCTTCCTCACGCACCCATACGACTGTCGTTGGCCGACAGAGGCCTCACTCTGACTGTCGTTTTGTGCAAACAGCTTTGATGACGTTGTTTTGAAAAGAAAGATGAAAAACACCAAGTGTGTCCAGGGAGTCCATAACATCAGTGAAGGGTTCCAAGCGAGACCAGAGCAACTGGGGCCGTTGATGGATGCGGGTGAGAAGGAAAGAGAACGTGAGCACTGTACTCCATCCCCCCCTGTCAGACGGTGACTAATTTACCAGGGTGAGCCGGCCACCAGGCGGTCCAACATCGTAGGTCAGAGGAAAACGGAGAGGTCCTTCGTCCTGGTTGCCGGGTAATGGCCCGCAAGCAGACATGACACAACGGGGCTACCTCGTCACGGAGACGGAGAAAAGTGCACATCTGATGGATGTCACCAGAGGTCGTCAGTGCCGCAGCACGGATGTCATGACACAAACGCCACCTCGACAAACCCTGTCGCACGACGCAACGACAGACACATGACAGTAAATAGGCACTGCTTGGACTGGAATCATGGATTTTTTTTCTTTCGCAAATAGGCAAAACTAGCACAACGTTGCTGTTAAAATGTGAGTGTAATGTTAGCGCTTTAGCACACATTGGTGAGTGGAATGGACTTCCACTTGTACCGCCCTTTTCTAACCTTCACGGTAGAAGGTGGCCAACTGGGGGCTCAAGGATGCTTTGACATGCTCACAGGAGGACGAGGAATTGAACGAGCAACAGGTTTTGTAGTTATGATAGACTTTGGGGGGGTTTAGGTCTTTAGAAAATGTTACAAGCTCAGCAATATTTGACCTTTGAGGCTCCAAGTGGGTTTATTTACAAGCTAGCTAAATTTCTTCCAAGGTCGCTGAACCAACGGCCTGCAGTTGGTTTTTTTATTGACCCGTGCCAAATTCTAAAAATATCAATTAACAAGATCATTTAAAAAAAAGGAAAAATCTGCAGTAATTTTACAAAAATAAAGCCAAAATAATATGAGAAAAATGACAAAAAGACATACTTTTATGAGAATAATGCCGGAATATTATTCTTATTTTAAAAAAACGTCATTTTGGTAGCATGAAGTAGAAATATTAACGAAAGATGATATTTTTCAAAAGTCATAATATGAAAAACAAAAAAAGTTGTATTTTTTAGAAAATTACTTTGTAGAAAAAGTTATGTTATGAGAATAAAGTCAAAATATTATGGGGATGAAATCATAATTAAAAAAAGAAAATGTACAAGAAGAATGTTGAAATAGCTGGGAAAAAATAGTAGAATTGCAAATAAATAGCTGTAATTTAATGACAATAAAGTCAAAATGTGAAGACAAAAAATTGTCATTGTAGCAGCATAGACTTGAAATATTAAAAGGAAAAAAATATTTTTTAAAGCCATAATATCAGAAAATAACTAAACAATATAACAGGTGTAATTTTTCAAAAATTTGGTTGAATTAGAAAAAGTTATGTTATAAGAATAAAGTCAAATTATTATGGGAATAAAAGTCATAATTACAAGAAGAAAATGGAAATGGAAAATTAGGTAGGGGAAAGAGTTATATTACGGGAATAAAGCGGAAATATTACAATAAGTCAATTCACAGAGATTATTTAAGAAGAAAGATGAAATATTTGAAAAATATTTTAAAAAGCAAAGTGAAGTTCACATTAATTATATATATAAAATATGATATAATATATAATATGATATAATATATTCTAATAATATAAATTCTTAGCACATCTACATGTGTTGCTTTCCAAAATTTCAGCTTTCATTGTTCACTAAGTGGCCCTCGCTGGAGGGAAAAGCTTTGAGCACCTTGTGCTCGACTATGTGTCCTGCAAAGGTATGTCAACGTCATAAAGCCAAAAAAAAAGGTGATAGGCTTGCTTCCATGTTAGTTAAAGACACCAATCGCACAAATGAAAGCTTTTATGGTCCATGCGTTCCAGTTCTGCGTGGGCTCGGGGTTCGATGTGAGACTTTTCAGCGCATGACCTCGGTTAAGTGCTGCGCTGATCAGCCTGCGATGCTCGCAATGTGGTTGTGCTATCCTTCACCGTGCTCATGCTAGCATCACCTTCCCAAGGTGTCCTTCGGCCGGTAGCGTTCATCATCATCCTGCTTTTTCTTGTTAACGCTTTTCTGTCACTTCCCGCACGTAAAGATGCGTTGATGAAAGAAGGTCATGTTTTCCATAAAGGCGTAAATTGCATTGGTGCTAAAAAAAAAAAAAGAGCTTCAGGTTTTATTTTTGCAGTTGGAGTCGTTTTTTTTCCTGATAAGGATGGCAAAAAGGCGATATGTTGAAGAATTGTGTCTGTGGGAGCTGAGATACTGGACGATGGTGTCTTATGTGTGACAGCTAACGAGGAGCTAAAAACCACATTGCCAGTGGACCCCCCCCCACCCCCTTGGAGTTGGCGAGTCAGCGTGTTTGATAAAAAGTGTGTCACTTGTGAGCTTTCACTACGAGACAGCCAGGCTATTTAGCCCTCCGACGGACAACACAACAGCCTTTAAGGTGCTTTAATGGGCCTCCTGGATGTGGGGGGGTTGGGGGGGTAGTTCTGCTTCTTGTCTGAGGAGACTCAGAGCTTCTGGATTGGCGCAGCTGAAAAAACATTTCAGAGGAGACAGACGACCCAAAGTAAAACCAACCTCCCCCGCCCCCCCAACAGCTGGACCAATAAACGCTGTGATTTAGGACGGTTTAAATCTACCTCGGTGGAACACAAATAATCTCAAGGCTATAAAAGGAAAAATAGCCCAGTCAAAGCTGGATTAGCCAACCCGCCTCAGCTACGTGCTTTTTTTTTCCTTTTTTTTTGTGACGACATATTAACTGACATTTTTATTCATTCACAACTTTCATAAGAGTTCCGCAGCTGCCGTAGCGTTTCATGTAGCGTCCTAAGTGCGCTTTATGTCACAGCTAACAACGCCAAAGGCCCGCAGCTGTTTTTTTATTGGCCCGTGGCACATTCTAAAAATATAACTGAACAAGAAAACTAAAAACAGCAAAAATGGAAACATCTGTAGTAATTTTACAAAAATAAGTCAACATGAGAGGAAAAACAACAAAAATAAACAATAGTGTCATAATATCAGGGAAAAAATAATATTTTTCCCCTCATAATATCCACACATCCTTCCTCTATACTGCTTTTTCCTTACTAGGGTTGCGGGTACGCTGGAGCCTATCCCAGCTGACTGGCGGGGTACACCCTGGACTGGTCGCCAGCCAATCACAGGGCAAATATAGACAAACAACCATTCACCCTCACATTCATACTAGGGCTGTCAATAGGTTAGAATATTTAATCGTGATTAATCGCATTTTTGTCAATAGTTCCCTCATAATTAATCACATTTAATTGCGAATAGAAATGAGTTTTTATCTTTCCAAATTTCCATCCATCCATTTTCTATGTCACTTAACGTCACTAGGGTCGCGGGTATGCTGGAGCCTATCCCAGGTGACTTCGGGCGAGAGGCGGGGTACACCCTGGACTGGTCGCCAGCCAATCACAGGGCACCTATAGACAAACAACCAATCACACTCACATTCATATTTGGGCTGTCAATCAATTTGAATATTTAATCATGACTAATAGCATTTTTTTGTCAACAGTTCACTCATAATTAATCACACTTAATCGCAGATAGAAATCCGTATTTATCTTTCCAAATGTAATTTCATTAAATTGCTTTCAGAGCACATCTGAAATACATCATAGTTGAGTAGCTCTGCTTTCTGAGTTATCGGACTGGAAATTTCTCACACAGCTCTACAAAGCATCCACTGTAACTTTGCGACGCTTACTCGAATCACAGCGAAATGCGGCGCACACCTTGAGGGGGCTGAAAAGCACAGGTGTGTCAAATTTGAGCAAGTTTGGTTGGAAAACATGGCCGCCATCAAGCACAACGTCTTTGCAGCAACATGGGTGGAAAATAACATATTGGAGAAAGATGTCGTTTATACTATACCTCGAGAGATATAACCAAATAAAAAAGAAATCAATCAATAAAACATGAAATACATGAAAAGTTGATGCTGAAAAGTGCTAGTTTGCTAAATGGTACACTATGAAGTATTTTACTAGCGCACAAAATATGTATAAAACTTGTACTTCTTTGCACAGGACATGGAATTACCCAGTGGTAATTGGTGTGTTAACCTCATTTGTCCCTGCTGGGGCACCAAACACACACACACACACACACACACACGCACACACACATATTGGACTAGCCTATTTGTGGAGAAGCAGCAAGCTCCCCTGACGGAGAGGAGATGAGTTTTTTTTTTCTTTTTGGCAGTCACAAGTGTAAAAAGCACATTAGTCAGCTGTAAAATAGACATGGAAATCAGCCTGATGGACCGGGGGGGGGGGGGGGGGGGGGGGGGGACTCTCATTGGAAAATGACTTCCACATCAAGTTAATTTTCATCAGAATGTGCCAAAAGTGCCACAGACCTTTTAAATCACAGCGTCCACGCGTGTCTGTGGGAAATGATGGAAGTGCTGCTCTCAGTGGTGCAGATGTTAAAAAGGCCTTCAACTTGGTCTGGGGAAAAAAGAAAAAAACAAAACAAGCCAGGCTTTTAATTAATTTCCATGCAAAGTAGAGTTTGGGGAATATAGCGGGTGCTCTGGCAGGTCACGGGGAGCTTGCGGTTTATTAAATAGAGCAAACAGACGCGCACGGAGCAAAGCAAAGGCAGGGAGAGCAGAGAGAAATACTGAGCAAAAAGGTGAGGGGCTTAGAGGGGAAAGACTGACATCTAAAGCTTGACACAAAATGTTTGCAACATCAACAGAAGGCAGCAATGGCCCAAATATACAAAAGATAATATTCACTCCAGGCCAGTCGATGGCTTCATCCTACATGGTCGAGAATAACCTAGCATAAAATCAACATACTGTAAGCATAAGATAAACATAACATAAACCATTAAATATTAAACAACCAACATTACAGACACAGCGTAACAGTACCACAAAATCAAATCACACTAAGATAAAAACAAACAGCATAGCAATAGCCACAGCAATAGCGGAGCATAATAATAGCATAGCATAGCATAACCATAGCATAACAACACAACACAGCACAACATCATAGCATAACACAGCATAACATAACATAGCATATTATAACGCAGCATAACACAACATAACATCATAGCATAGCATAACACAGCACAACTTACATAAACACATAATATAGCATAACATAGTGTAACCCGCACCATTTCACACCGCCCGCACCGGGGCTCGAACACGGGACCTTCTTAATGGGAGGCGAGGGTGCTGACCACACGACTAAAAGCCTGGTCTGTCAGCTCTTGAGGTGGAGGAGGTGAGGTTTACCAACGTACACTCGCACAGCCTCACAGGCTGGCATCCGTTACAATAGCATATTATAACAGCATAGCATAGTATAACATAGCATAGCATAGCATAGCATAGCATAGCATAGCATAGCATAGCATAACATAACACAGCATAGGATACGATAGCATAGAATAGCACAGCATGACATTAAAGAAAGAAATAATGCAACAAATCAGTAAGAATATAAGATAGCATAAAATAAAAGTAAGACCAAAAGCAAGATAAGATCAAATAAAAATAAGGTAGATGAAGATAAGATAAGATAGGATAAGATAAGATGGGGTAAGATCAGTAAAGGGTTTTAGGTAGGAAGTGTGTGAAGGAGGTGTTGCATGTGTAGAATGAAAAAGAGGTGCTGTCTGTATGCCGTATGTACGAGACACGGGATGGCGAGTACGTGCGCTGCTGTAACGTGTCTTTCCACGGGGCTGCCGCACCAGGGCCCGGGACCCAGTGACAGCTTAATCTCCAGAGAAACATAAACCCATCTCAAGATGTTCTCCTCCCAGCGCTTTAGGATAATCACCAACAGTGTCTGCGCTCACTTGCAGACAAATCAGTGATTATGAGCGCTCCCATTCAAGCAGGGGAAACATTCCCAGCGCCTGCCAGTTGTTGGGAGGATGGAGACGGCTTTAAGAGCCAAAAGGACTCAGTGTGACCCCCCACCCCACGCCCCTCCCCTCCAGGAAACCTCCATGGTACACGCAAGAGAAAGCGGAGTGAGTCACGCATCAGATGTTTGTAATGAAATAGTCCACTTGTGTTAAAAAGCAAACACTACACCAAATACTTTGGTTTCATCTTTTAGCTTGATTTACATTTTCACTATTTTCATTATGCGCTGTTATTAAATACACGTATACAATACACATGTACTATATACATGTACAATACACATGTACAATACACATGTACAATACACATGTACATTACACATATACATACACATCTACAATACACATGTACAATACACATATACAATACACATATACAATACACATATACAATACACATATACAATACACATGTACAATACACATGTACAATACACATATACAATACACATATACTATACACATATACTATACACATGTACAATACACATGTACAATACACATATATTATACACATATATACAATACACATATACTATACACATGTACAATACACATATACTATACACATGTACAATACACATATACTATATACACATATACTATACACATGTACAATACACATGTACAATACACATATACAATACACATACTATACACATGTACTATACACATATACAATACACATGTACTATACACATGTACTATACACATGTACTATACACATGTACTATACACATGTACTATACACATGTACTATACACATGTACAATACACATGTACAATACACATATACAATACACATGTATAATACACATGTACAATACACATGTACATTACACATATACATACACATCTACAATACACATGTACAATACACATATATACAATACACATATACACAATACACATATACAATACACATATACAATACACATATACAATACACATGTACAATACACATATACAATACACATATACTATACACATATACTATACACATGTACAATACACATGTACAATACACATATATTATACACATATATACAATACACATATACTATACACATGTACAATACACATATACTATATACACATATACTATACACATGTACAATACACATGTACAATACACATATACAATACACATACTATACACATGTACTATACACATATACAATACACATGTACTATACACATGTACAATACACATGTACAATACACATATACAATATACACATATACAATATACACATATACTATACACATATACTATACACATGTACAATACACATATACTATACACATGTACAATACACATACATACAATACACATACATACAATACACATATACAATACACATATATACAATACACATGTACAATACACATGTATAATACACATGTATAATACACATGTACATTACACATGTACAATACACATCTACAATACACATATACTATACACATATATACAATACACATATACAATACACATATATACGATACACATATACTATACACATGTACAATACACATATACTATACACATATAGTATACACATATACTATACACATATTTTATACACATATACAATACACATATACTATACACATATTTTATACACATATACAATACACATATACTATACACATATTTTATACACATATACAATACACATATACTATACACATATTTTATACACATATACAATACACATGTACAATACACATATACAATACACATATACTATACACATGTACAATACACATATACTATACACATGTACAATACACATATACTATATACACATATACTATACACATGTACAATACACATGTACAATACACATATACAATACACATACTATACACATGTACTATACACATATACAATACACATGTACTATACACATGTACTATACACATGTACTATACACATGTACTATACACATGTACAATACACATGTACAATACACATATACAATACACATGTACAATACACATGTATAATACACATGTACAATACACATGTACATTACACATATACATACACATCTACAATACACATGTACAATACACATATATACAATACACATATACACAATACACATATACAATACACATATACAATACACATATACAATACACATGTACAATACACATATACAATACACATATACTATACACATATACTATACACATGTACAATACACATGTACAATACACATATATTATACACATATATACAATACACATATACTATACACATGTACAATACACATATACTATATACACATATACTATACACATGTACAATACACATGTACAATACACATATACAATACACATACTATACACATGTACTATACACATATACAATACACATGTACTATACACATGTACAATACACATGTACAATACACATATACAATATACACATATACAATATACACATATACTATACACATATACTATACACATATACTATACACATGTACAATACACATATACTATACACATGTACAATACACATACATACAATACACATACATACAATACACATATACAATACACATATATACAATACACATGTACAATACACATGTATAATACACATGTATAATACACATGTACATTACACATGTACAATACACATCTACAATACACATATACTATACACATATATACAATACACATATACAATACACATATATACGATACACATATACTATACACATGTACAATACACATATACTATACACATATAGTATACACATATACTATACACATATTTTATACACATATACAATACACATATACTATACACATATTTTATACACATATACAATACACATATACTATACACATATTTTATACACATATACAATACACATATACTATACACATATTTTATACACATATACAATACACATATACTATACACATATTTTATACACATATACAATACACATATACTATACACATATTCAATACACATATACTATACATATTTTATACACATATACAATACACATATACTATACACATATTTTATACACATATACAATACACATATACTATACACATATTTTATACACATATACAATACACATATACTATACACATATTTTATACACATATACAATACACATATACTATACACATATTTTATACACATATACAATACACATATACTATACACATATTTTATACACATATACAATACACATATACTATACACATATTCAATACACATATACTATACATATTTTATACACATATACAATACACATATACAATACACATATTTTATACACATATACAATACACATATACTATACATATTTTATACACATATACAATACACATATACTGACAGCATGATACCCCATCACTAATCTTTATGTTTATTAAATACAGTAAAAATGGGAATATTTCATACATTGTTAGAAATGATAATTAATCATGATTAATTCTTTTGAAAACTCATTCATCTGATTATATTCATCTAATATATATTTGTTATATATTATTTGATATAACCGGGTAGAAAACATCTCAGGTGGGATCTCCTTGTCATGCCAGTAACGTTGGAAGCCATCAGGACCGTCAAGGTTACATTTTTTCTCATCAGAGAATAAATCCTTTTTCCACCTTTCAATGTCCCATGTTTGACGCTCCCTGGCAAAGTCTAAACGGGCAGTTTTGTGGCGTTGAAGGAGGCGAGGTCTTTGAATAGTTTTTTTTGTTTTTTAAACCTTTTTCCTGCAGATGGATGCCGTCTGATGGTTATTGCGCTGCAGTCGGCATCAGTAAGGGCCTTAATGTGGGTGGAAGACCGCCCTGTGTCTTGATGGACAGCCAATAGGATCCTCCGGCTCAGTACAGGTGTGATTTTTTTGGGTCTACCGCTTGACTTTTTTCTTCCATAATGGTCAGGATCTTTCAAAAAAAACTTAGCATGACTGATTTACTGCACCCAACCTCAGCAGCAATGGCTCGCTGCGAGAGGCCTTGCTCATGCATCTCCACAATCACGTTCAAAAAGAGAAAGCTTCTTAGCTTTACCATCAGGAGGGCATGCCAGTGTGAATGCCTGACAGAAAATGACAATTCTGAGCAGAGTTTGGCTTTTATAGCCTGCGGTCTTAAACTTTTGATCAGGTGATAAACAGCCTATTTCAGTTTAATTGCTGTTTCTATAAATGACTTTTTCAAAGTGCTTTTTGTCTCACTCCCCCTTCTTGCTTTTGCATATTGTAGCTCTACTTAAGATCCAAATGTGCAAAATGCTAATTCAAAATTGCAAATAAAATTTTTCAACTGGTCTTTTGATTTTGATCAGGTCTGTATTTATATAGATTTTATTAGTATTTTATATATTTTCAATTCTATATGTTATATATCTTTTTATGTATATGAAAATTGAAAACTGATGAATCCAAGTAAAATTTTTTGCCAGCTGTAATATATATATATATATATATATATATATATATATATATATATATATATATATATATATATAAAATTATTTTATATATTTTATATGATTTATTTTTTATTATTTTTATAAGTCTCATTATGTTATACTTCTTTGCTTTTTTTTTTGATAAAAAAGTACTTTAATTTTTTTGCACTTTTGTGATTTTACAGATTGACCGTGTCAGTAAAAAAAAAAAAGAAGACTATTATTAATTAAAGAATGAGTTGTTGTAGGGGTGTACCTAATGTTGCGGCCTGTAGCAGATGCATGCGGCACGTTCAGATTCTGTTGACGTTTGCTGTCGGGGTGGGGAGGTGGGTGCAGCGGGGGCGTTGAATTCCCAGAGAAAGCCATCAGAGTTCACACTATGTTTGCAATCTGGGCTGCCACTCGCACAAGATTCATCTGCAAAGTAATTGGATATTTTGAATGTATGCGCACATTAGCGTCTGCTCAGACTGTCTGGCGGGCTGTCAGCGCCCGGCCTGCAGGAAGCCCAAACCTGTCGAGGATTTGTGGGCCAAGCCAACTGCAGCTCCGTCGTGCAAATCAATCTGGCCCGTGAGCCGACCTGGTAATGTCCTGTTTACGTTACACGGCCGGGCGGCTAAAATAGCGGCTAAAAATCCTCGCCAAACGCCATAAGGGAACACCAGAGTGTTGACGCCATCGGGAATGTGATGAGCTCCATCGCTGTAAAGGATCTTGACAAGTACTCTTTGTGATAAAAGTACAAGTACAATATCAATAAATAATGCACGTCATCATACGTACATGAGGTACGTATCATTCAGCATCAAACATACGTCACTCCGGTGAGAAAATTCCAAGGAATGATTCGGAGCAAGATGAAGAAAAGTAAGATCATCTCAACTCCAGCATTGGCAGCGTAATGATGACATCATCAAGCGTTGCTCAATCCTCATAAGCTCAGCAAAAATAGTCATGCAGGGGTGTCCAAACTTTTTCTTCCAGCGAGGGCCACATAGTGAAACACAAAAGCATGCAACTTTGCCACTTCCATATTTTGTGACATATGCTCAGAACGTGTATACTGAATACAGCGGTGTGAAAAAGTGCTTGCCCCCTTTCTAGTAATAAAAGTTTTCAGTTAGAGAACTGCATTTTGTGTTCAGCTGTGTTGTCACTGACTAAAATGTGAATTTCCTTGATGATGTGAAACATTTAAGTTTCACAAACATGCAAAAAAAAAAAAAGAAATCAGGAAAGGGGCAAACACTTTTTCCACACGGCTGTATTTCAATGCACCTCAGCTTCGTCACATGCTACTAAAATGCCACTACAATGACATCTTTCCCCACAATATGACAAGTTTGTTCTTGTAAAATTATATTCATTTATATTCAATTATATTCATTCATTCAATTGCAACTTTTGTTATCTTCATATTATTTACTTTATTCTCTGAGAATTACAGCTGTTCTTTCCATTTTGATGTTTTATTTCAGCTTTCGTCTTGGAATTTTTGTTTTTCTAATTTGAACTTTATTCCCAGAATATTATGACTTTATTCTTGTAATATTAGAACTTTTTTCCCCAAACTAATATTTCAAAAATTACAACTTTATGCTTTGTTTTGTTTTTTTTTCCGCATAATATTATGGCTTAAAAAAAGTATTTTTCTTTAATATTTCATCTCTATGCCACTAAAATGACATTATATTTCCACATAATATTATAAATTTAGTCTTGTAAAAGTGCAACTTTTTTTTCGTTAGAATACAATTTTTTAAATTTTTATATTTTGACTTTATCCTCCTCAAATTTCTGCAGTTTTTTTTTCCATTTTTGCTGTTACCCTTTTAACAAATATTTCAAATATTTTCTTCTTGTAAATTGTCTTCATTATTCCCACAATACGATCACTTTTTCCTCAGCCGAATTAAAAGAAAAATACAACTTTATTTTGCTTTTTTAATATTTAATTCTGTGCTATGAAAATGAAATTATTTCTCTTCATTTTACAAGTTGTCATATAATTGTGACTTTTTGTCTCGTCAGAAGTTATGACTTTTTTTCTCTAAATATTTTGACTTTATTCTTGTAAAATTACAGCAGTTTTTTTTTTTATTTTTGCAGTTGTTTTAATTTTCCAAGTATTTAAACTTTCTTGTTCATTTTCTTCTCTTAATTATGACTTTATTCATAATGTGTTGGGTTTATATTATTTATTTTTTTGTTTTCTTGTAAAATGACATTTTTAAAAAATGGACCGCTGGCCAATAAAAAACAGCCGCGGGCCACAAGGGGCCCCTGGGCCACATTTTGGACACCCGTGTTATAGCGTGTTACTACACCTGTAGGGGGCATTGCTGCTAATTTAGGTTTCATTCAATTTGGATCCGTTTTGGTCTCCTGCGAGTCCTGACGGGGATGAAAATGAACTCTGACAGACAACCAGACTGCTTGTTTACGAACATTTTCTCGCGAAAGCAACAAAAGAAGACGTCAAATGAATCAATTTAACTCAGACAGAACAACAACAAAAATCAAGCGGCTGCAACGGAGTGCGCTGTGGCGTTAATTGGAGTCCTTGTGCCCGGGAGGCGCGCTGACCTTGGTCTTATCTCTACGACCTCATGCATGATTGATACATAAAAAAAAGAAAGTGAAGATGGCTTCCAAAGCCGAGGTATCTAATCTCATTATGAGCCGAGTGGGCTATTTAATTCTGCAGCGCATCCGCAGCTTATCAGGCAGAAAGTGAAAGAATCCAGACTGCAGACAGCTCAATAAGCATTTCATCCCCACGCTAATAAAAGCACATATTTGCTCCTTCTGCTCTTCACGTGTGCTGCAAAAGTTGTAAATAAAAGAAAGCAGCTGTGCCTTGAGAATGGCGTTTATTATGCTCATGAATTATTGAAACTGAAAACGCCGTGTTTACCCCTGATATCAGCAGGGCCATCAAGAAGCCACAATTCCATATTCAACATAAGTGCCATCGCCGCCTCTCCAAAGACTCCTCTGCTTTTACAGCGGCGAGGATTACTGGCTTGTCAGCGGCTAAAATAAAACAAGTAGAGAGTCTTTTCTTCAAATCTTTGCAAGGGAAAATAAACAGACATTTAATGCGCCCTGCTGCCGTTCCGGGCTTATAATAGCCGTGTAACGTTACTGTTTGCAACTGTTAATCAATAAGGCCCCTGTCTGGAAATGTTTATTCTCATATTGCCTTCAAAGCTCAAGATGAATTAGTCGTCCATTCACATCATGCTTCGTAACATAAAACCAGACAAGTACTTTTGCTGTTCCAGCCTCTCTCCGCTCGGCCTGTGAGCAATGACTGTTCGTGTAATCGCTTCCATCCACCTGCAGCCACAAATACAGCCTCTGTACACGTCCAGCATGTTTCAAATCATTCGCTATTATGTCGCTGCAGTCATCCTGCCACACCAGGGGCGTCCAAAGTGTGGCTTCGGGGCCATTTGCGGCCCTCGGATGTTTTTTTATTGGCCCGTGGCATATTCTAAAAATATCATTTAACAAAAAAAAAATAAATAAAAACAGCAAAAATGGAAAAAAAAACAGCAGTAATTTAAGAGGGATAAACTCAGAATATTAAGACAAAACAGTTGTAATGAAATGATTTAAAAAAATAATTTCCTGAGAATAACGCAGTCATTTTACGATGAAAAACGTCATTTTAGTCGCATACAGAATTTTTTTAATTCAGTTGTGTTGTCATTGACTAACATTTAAAAAAAATTTGATGATCTGAAACATTCAAGCGTGACAAACACGCAAAAAAATAAGAAATCAGGGAGGGGCAAACACTTTTTGAGCCCAATGTAAGTCATAACGATGAGAAGCAAATGTCAAATAAAACTGGTGGCGAGGTTTGTAAATCACCCATGACTGATGGACATCTCACACAATACTGGAGTCTGTTTTTTGTCTTAAATAAATGAGAGGAAAGTATTTTTTATGGGAGTTGGACATGAGATATCAGTGCTGAAATGCATAAATAAATATTTATGACTTTTTTTTAATGTAGGACATTATTAATGATGAGTTTGTCTCATGTCTGCTGGTTTTCAATCCCCTCTCTGGTCGTCATAAATGAGCAATTAGCTAATTAGATCACACACACACACACACACACACACGCACACACACACACACACACACACTGTGCCATATGATATTGCGTTTGATGGCGTTTCCTTGATATATTTGACGTATGGTAAGACACGACACACACGGCGGGCAAATGATACCAAAGTTGAGTGAAATACAGGCAGCCAAGTGTTAAATTGAAGCGATATGTATTCATGAGCTGCCAGCTGTGAAAGGTTATCCGTGCAGGTGCCAGGGGAGTGGGGCCATGTGACCCCCCTGACACAGAAATTATTTTTTCATATCCTGCAACGCTGCTAAGAGTGAGACCTCCGCTTGTGAGCCAAATGTTACAAACCTGCATTGCTTTTTTGGTGTTGGTAAAAAAAATATATATATTAGAAAAACAGTTTTTCAATAAAAATGTGTCCCAAGGATCAGAATTTGCAAAGACCAGCTCACACAGGCACCTGCCCTCAACCACCACCCAAAAGGCAACGCACCAGACCTGATTGTGATCAAGAAATTTCCACGATATTCAATGTTAACAAATTGAATATTTTCATAGTTTGAGCATAGAAAACCTGTTTATGACTTTCTACATATGCTTTTTAACATTATTGGAGTGTCACCATTACACTCCTAGTATTCTTTGTTTAAAACACATCGCACAACTCTTATGCTGCAGGGACTCGAGACGGCCGCTAGCTAGCGAGCCAACAAGGTAGCGAGCTAACCAGTTAGCCTCCAATTGATTTCTTCTGAACTTACCACTTCCACACAGAATTGGAGTAGAACCTTTTTTTCACTCTATCATGCGGACACGCCATGGCTGACTTCATGGCTTCATGCAGTGATAAGGTAATGTCATGTAAGCTAATGTCTCAATGTTTTGTGTCATTACTGCCATCTAGTGACCACATTACAACATATCACTTGTATTTCCACGTTTTCACATTTCCACATGTTTTGCCTAATAATTGGCTTTAGCTTTTTTCTAAAAAAAAAAAAAAAAAAAAAACACAAATGTCAATCCTCAAAACTCAAATTATTCTCTATGAAATGATCATATTTTTGTCTGGAGCAAACTGTTTGGATTTGCATGATTTCCTGGGAGCAAAATTACCTCAGCTTTTGTACGTTTTGGTTGCGCCTTTTGGTAGGGATTAATAAAAAAACGGAGGTACCACTGAAGTATACATTTTATGTTCTTCCTGGTTGACCAATGAACAGAGTAACTGATTGGCAGTGTGTCTACTGTACGGTAGCTCCGCTCTTTAAATACATTTGGTAGCCCAACAGAAGGGTGCCAAACAGTTGGAAGGTGCAGGTTGTCCAAATGCGTTGTAGTGAAGCAGCTAACGATGCAGCCATGGCAGGTGGTTGCAGATGAAAGTAGGAACGCAGGAAAGCATTTACTCATGCGGTATCATGAATTCTGTGCACGCTACAAGGACAGCGGGACCTTCTAGTAGCCATACTTGCGCTGGCATGCTTCTATCATGACAACATTCAATCAGCCGGTGCATTCATGCGGCATGACATACACTACACCCTGACTGCGACTGTACCGGCGCAGGAGCGCATGTCACGGGGTAATTACGGACAAGGGAAAGGTGACGCATGAAATGGATTGAGAGCGTTGGCGAGCCGCGGCTTGTACACGATGGAAATGGTGGCGATGCGAGGCACATGAGAGCGATTACTGGTCATTAACCTTTCCGAGAAAAGCATCGCATGCTGAACTCCCTACACATGTGCAGCATCTGTCATGTGTGCCATTCACATGATGGATGCCATTTGGATACCTGGAAGTTAGGCTTTGCTTACCTGTAAAAAAAAAAATAAACAAGTTGTTTGTCAACGTGTTAGATGCTTCCTCCTATGCCCACTGAACTCAGGCATGCTGTTTGGCTTTATGTCACATGGCATGCTCAATCTTTGTGCTATGACGTCATTGTCATGATGAGAAATAGAGATGATTCATTATTTACCAAAGACACCTGCATGATATGCTGCTTGCTAATACTCCTCAAAGTCAGAAGAAAAAATAAATTAGCAGAGAAGATGCGAGTCGAGATGCATGCTCGATGTGTGTGCTCTGATGTCACTGTCATGGTAATCGTGATTCTTATGCATGATATGCTGCATGCTGTTACGCCTCACTAAACTCATGTAGAAGAAAAAGAAAAAGTGTCCGGCTGGATTCCTAAAAATGAATGAGTAAATGATTCCAATAGGTCGACATCACATGTTATGTTTGTGTCCCGAGATTGACAACGCTGTGATGCAGCTACACTAACCAGTCAAAGCTTTGGAGACAATGTATCATGCTATTGCATGAGAAAATGTCTAAACGTTTAACAGTCGAAGGATTCGAGACACTGTATCATGTTATTGCATGAGAACCAAGGTTTGGAAACACTTTATGATGTTATTGCATGAGAAAGTGTCTCTAAACTTTTGAGAATCAAAGGTTTAGAGACACTTTATGAAGTTATTGCATGAGAAAGTGTCTCTTAACTTTTGACAGTTAAGAGAGCAAAAACTTACCACTTCCACATTGAATGGGAGGAGAGTTAAGATAATGTAATGCAAGCTAATGGCTCAAAGTGTATTTCCATGTTTTGACTAATAATAGACCATCGTCTACGACGAAATAGCCATCATTTATTCATTCATTCATTTCCAAAAAACACGATGCAGCGTTTTGTACACTACCTGTCAAAAGTTTAGAGACACTTTGTGGTGTTATTGCATGAGATAGTGTCTCTAAACTTTTGACGGGTAGTGTACAAACATGCATAGCAAGTAGAAACCATTTAATAGCTCATTACAACATAAATTAAAATAACATTTTTACGCATCTTTCATTCCATTTCATCTTTGGGGTTGAGTTTCCAGAGTAAGATCAGACGACTTTGTGTTCTGTCAGCTGAAGAGTTAGCATCTGCGGACCAGCACCTGCGTCCTATGGTCACATGGCCAGAGAGGACACGTCCGGCCATGTGCGCTGAAGACACACATGCTTCAGACGAGTTTGAGGGACAACCAGACAAAACTGACACGTGGCATGCACGTGATGTCATGTCGAAGAGAAAAGTGTAACGCTCTCCCGGCGGCGGCGTTGGAACAACATTAATTCCACCAAACGCTGATGAGACAGAATTTTAATGCGTCTGTGGTGGCTCAATACTGATAAATTGTGTTGACGCGCACAAAGTTACAAACAGATTTATCGCGCAAATTTTTAGAGCTTTGCTACGCGGCGTCGTAAATTTGTGAGCAAAAACGGCATCTGGGGCACTTATGGGGAATTTTAATGTGTTGCACAGAGGAGGCTTGGGGGGGGCGGGGTTTAACACATTCAGCGAATTGCTAAGCGGCGCTCCACAAGTAGCCACACACAGGAAACATGAATTTTAGATTGATGTAGCTGACACTGAAAGAGTCCGGTAAGGATTTAAAAGGGCATGATGGTGCGGCAGACATCTCAGGAAGGGCAAAAAACAAAAACATCAGAAAACAAACAAAGAAAAATGTGACAGTACAGTAGAGCTCTGCTTTTTATGTGGGTTACGTCCCAGGACCGCAAGCGAATGGTGAAAGTAAGTAATTGATATCTCCATAAAAATGTCTATTTTTACATTTAATTCATGGACGTTTATTCACTATGCCAAAAAGCACACACTCTACGCTGGTAAAGTAAGTGAAAATGAAAAAAAAACAGATCTAAAAAATGAAAATGGAAAAAAAATCTAATTTGGAAAAAAATTGAACTTCTTTTGTTATGCTTGTCATAAGTACGATTTTTAAAAATCAAATTATTTTTTCTTTAATATTTGGACTCTATGCTACTAAAATGACATTGTCTTTCCTCATAATATTACAAGTTTTTTCTCGTAATATCCTCACTTTTTTCTTGTTAGAATATGACTTTTTTCTCTTGATATTTTGACTTTATCATCAGAAAATTACAGGTTGTTTTCCATTTCAACTTTATACATTTTTTTCATTCGTTCCGTTCTACCCCTCCAGCTGTTTCAACTTTCTTCTTGCACAGCGGGACTTGCATCCCGACGTATGTGTTACCACACGCACGGGCGACGCAACCTTTGGGAAATTTGTTGGCCGTGGCCAGCACGTAGAGGGAGTAGGGTATCAAAGGGGTTGCAAGTGTGTCGAACCTATGGAGCATGTGATTTGTGACACTCACATGCTTGCCGCTCGCACTCCGTTGGTAGCTTTTAGACTGTGAGTGCAGCGTGCGACTCGTGCGTGCTAGATGCGCTCCATGTAAGGTATGGTTCACTCACTGGGGACTGGCAACGTACCGTTTGTGGGCATCGTACGAGGGTCGTGAAGCCCACTCATTTCAATTGCAAGATGGGCATACTGGCTTCCTACGGCAACTGGCTATTGGGACCAGGAGAACCAGAGTGTGCAGCGGTAAGAGCCGCCCACAGTGGCCAGGTAAGGACGCATTAATGTCGAATATGCTATGTGAGCAGCCGCCGTGCGGCCACGGAGGTCGGGAGAACCAGAGTTTACTGCTGGAGGAGTTGCCCGCCATGGGAGGAGCCGCTGCCGTGGCCGGGCAATGTACACAATGTACTTTTAAACTTGCTACACGCGCACTCCTCCTCTGCCTTGCCCTTGCGACCTGGATGCGTGCAAGGTGTTCCTGCATGCACGCAGAAAATAATTTGCATCCCAATTTTCTTCCCTCGGGCTTTGCAGGCTGTCTGCGGGTTTACGAATCCGTGCGGGAAATGTGCGTGCCTCTTGTGATTGTCCCCATTTTTGTAAGTAGCCAGCACGTAGGGGCACGTACGTCGGGATGTAACTCCCCCTTAAATTCTCTTCTCATAATTATGAATTCATTCTCCTAATATTTAGACTTTTACGCCAACCTGATTTTCCAAAAAATACAAATTTATTCGTTGTTTTGTTTGTTTTTTCATAAAGATTTTAAAAAATTGATATTTCAACTCTGTGGTACTAAAATGACATTGTTTCTTGTTTGACGTTATTGTCGTAAAATTACAGCTGTTTTTCCCCCCATTTCTGACGTAAAAAAAGTTATATTATGGGAATAAAGTTGAAATATTATGGGAATAAAGTCATAATATTACAAGAAGTAAGTTTACAAAGATTAGAATCTCCGCTTGGGCATCTCTGTGTGGAGTTTGCATGTTCTCCCCGTGTGTGTGGGGGTTTTCTCCGGGTACTCCGGTTTCCTCCCACATTCCAAAAACATGCATGTTCGGTTAATTGGTGACTCTAAATTGTCCATAGGCCCTGCGATTGGCTGGCGACCAGTCCAGGGTGTACCCCACCTCTCGCCCAAAGTCAGCTGGGATAGGCTCCAGCATGCCCCCCCTGACCCTAGTGAGGATAAGCGGCATAGAAGATGGATGGATGGATGGAAGAAAACAGAAAAATGGGAGAAAAAAGAGGAAAGAGTGAAGTTGGTATTCATCTTTTTCACCTACATGACAAAGCTGAGATGAACTATATCACTTCTTAGCATATCATATATGAACTTGAAGGTTTGAGGAGGGACTGACTGTGGAAGCCAGCGCTAACAACAAATTAGACCAACGTCCCAGAGCCGTTATATGATGATGATGTGCTTCACTCCTTTTCTCTGTATTGCAAATAAATGTAAACCAGTGCGCTCGTTTGCCACAGATCAGCGCTGGGTCATCACTTTGTCATCGCCAGACGCCACAGACGGCTGCTCGTACAGCTCGTAGGCGTGATCCATCCATGCCTCATCTTCTTCCAAGGTCATTTTCAGCGCTCCGGCATTGTGATACGCATCTGCATGGCCTGTAATGGATGCCATTACACGTGCATCCTTTCCTCACGCTCTTTGCAGCACCAGCCTCAGTGTGCACTGTTCTAGATTTATCACACTTATCAGATATACATAAAGACAAAAAGAAAAGGTTCTTACTTGTACATTTTAAAGCAGGGGTGTCCAAAGTGCGGTCCGGGGAGCCTTTTTTTTAATCGGACCACGGCACGTTCTAAAAATATAATCTAAAATAAAACAGCAAAATGTTTTCAAATGATTAGTAAGTTTTAGATTTAACTTTTAAGAAAAGTACAATGAAAAAATATATGACAATATATTGCAATCTACTAATTTAATTTCTACTACTCTACACTCTACACTTCTACACTCTGTGTGTATGCTAGCGGCCCCGCCTCCATCCACCGAGACAAAGACTATATGACTGACAAAAGGGCTCACTCCGTACATGCCGTTGTTCTATGGAACAAACATGCCAAAGTGCTGAAAGCAATGCACAGAGTGAACTCTCTTCCTGCCTGTTTGGAGGCGAGAGGCGAGGAAAACAGACACGCATGCTGTGCATTGCTTTCAGCATCTTGGCACGTTTGTGCCATAGGAATGAACGACGGCACGAACGGAGTGAGACCTTTTGTCAGTCATACAGTCTATTTGTCTTGGTGGGTGGCGGCAGGGCCGCTATATCATATGAATTATAAGTGTTGCCTCTCTACGACGCGGTTCACTTTACGTGGACTCGCTGTTAAACAGGGGGGTTTTTTGTTGGCAATTTTTTCCAGTGTATGTATGAACGCGCATTGTGTTCTGTGTCCCGATTGGCCAAGGTACTGTAAGAACTGCCTAATTTACATAATTGTTCGACCGCTAGCAGTGTGGCTCTTTAGTGCTGTACGTTTGTTTCTCCCCAACAAAACTCACAATGTCGACGATGTGACCTTAATGCTTTAATGATATGACTCCTGATGACATGAAAGCCCTGACTGATTCCCACTCACAACCGCTGACTGACAAAGCCACCAAGCGAGGATGAGGAAGAAGAGGACACAAGTGTTGATGAAGACGAGGAGGATGGACTAACACTTGATCGCTTGGCAACCATGGAGAGAATGGCCAATTAACTTCAGCGAGTTGCACAAAAATGGGACCTTCTGATGTTTCGTTCATTACAGTTCTCAAATATAATGGAAGGGGGCATGTCTGTTTATAAGAATATTCTGGCCCAGAAGAAAAAAAGAGCGCCAACAACTACCCATAACTATGTTCTTCACTCAGAAAAAGACACCAAGGGCTTCAGAGGAAAAAGACGCTACAGCAGAGCCGCGCCAGGACGAAGCCAAAGCGTGCGTGGGTTTTCTCCGGGCACTCCGGTTTCCTCCCACATCCAAAAACATGCATGTTAGGTTAACTGGCGACTCTAAATTGTCCATAGATATGAATGTGAGAGTGAATGGTTGTTTGTCTTTGTCAAAGTCAGCTGGGAGCGGCTCCAGCATACCCGCGACCTTAGTGAGAATAAGGGGCATAGAAGACGGGTGGATGGAAAAGGAAAACAAAAAAAACACAACTTCTACTACAAGGATTTCACTTAACACGGGTATTTTCTGGAACCTAACGCCCGCGTTAAACGAGGGAACACTGTATATGAACATATTATGGGAGTAAAGTCATAATATTACAACAACAAAATTTACAAAGATTACTTAATAAGAAAGTTGAACTACTGTATTTGGAAAAAGTAGAAAAAAAGGGAAAAGACTGAAGTTGATATGAATAATAGTCTTTGACTTATATGGCAGAGCTGAGATGAAATACATATAACTTGTTAGCATATCTACATGTGTTGCTTTACAAAATAGGCAAAGCGGCAAAGTTGCATCCTTTCATTTTTCACTATGTGGCCCTCGCTGGACAAACCTTTGGGCAGCTGTGATTTCTATATATTTAAAGGCAAAGCTTTGTGTTCTTCTTCTGTCAACATTTCAGCTTCTTCTCTTTACCTTTTGTCTTATCACTGTATTTATTTTTTTTAAGTTGCATTTGATCTCTACAATGTGCCGTGGTCCAACAAAAAAAACAAGCTGCAGGCTACAAAAGGCCCCCGGGCCACACTTTGGACACCACTGGAGTACACAGTATACTTAGTGAAGCGTACTGATGAACTATTTTATTTGACATGCAGCCTTTGACTTTCTGCTTGGCTGCTTTTGACATCCGCTGAAGCGTTGCAACACACGAGACGCTTTTCAGCTCCCTTGGCAGGCGTTGCCGTATCGATCTTCTTCGTGACAAGCAGGAGTCAGCTGTAATTGATGCAAATCAATTAAGCGTGCCAAGTTTCCACAGCGGCATCAAGAAACTTCGCCGGCGTGAACGGCAGACGCATCTGGGAACGCGTGCGCAAACACTCGCAGACAAAAAGCCAAAAGTGGGGGAACAGATCCACAAGCTGCAAGGAGGGTTCCTGCCAGAGCGCACAGGATTCAATTACGCATGCAAATGATTTGGCAGCCTTTTATTTGGATGTGTCACTGCCAGGATATCAGAAATGAATGCAGCTCATGGACACCTTTGTCACAATATGATATCATCATATATCTTAATTAGAGATGCATGATATCTTTTTTTTTTCAAACCGATACCAATAACTTTCTGCTACCTACAGTATAACACAAAGCTGACATGCACGCCATTTGTCCTTGAAATACATCATGTGTAGCTTGTTAGTACAGTATATCTACATGGGTGGCTTTACAAATTAGAAAATATCAAAGTGGTCCCCGCAACTACAGAGTCAACCAGTGATGACATCACAAAGGAGCGACAGAGCTGGGGGACAAAGTCTTGTGGGTGGGAGTTGATAAGATCTTTTGTTTGGACTCATGCAGTTTATTAATAACACCACAAGACCAACTCACCAACACGTGAGATGCTTAGCGATGTTTGGAGCTATACGCGGACAAACGGACTATAGTAACCCCTCGTTGAGGACGGTTCATTGCTTCCAGACCCGACCCGAATTATGTGAATTCCCCCAAAGTAGGATTCAATATTAATAAATGGAATATTTTCATACTTATGGCATAGAAAACCTGTTTACGATTTTCTAAATATGCTTTAACATTATTAGAGCCCTGTAGACATGAAATAACACCCCTATAGTCACCTTTACATTTGTATTACCAAATATAGTCCATATAATCAGAGAATATAAGACATATTAGACATAATTAAGATAACAGATTCACACGTTAACAGGTGCTTGTTTTCTTCTGGACAGCGTACTTCCAGCATACTTCCTTGCGGCTTTAAATGGCTTTACATTCGTATTAGCCAATATAGTAGACAGAATAAGAGCAAATAAGCAATTTAAGACGTAAATAAAACTCCTGCTTGAGCAGTGTCACAGTAAATGTGTTCCCTAGGTAACCTTAGTGAGGAGTCTACTGCCTGTCTCACCGAACACTGACACCTAGTGGCCAATGTAGAATATCCATCCATCCATCCATCCATCCGGACAAGATGCCGGAGCCACCTCAATTGGCTCCTCTCGATGTGAAGGAGCAGCGGCTCTACTCTGAGCTCCTCCCAGATGGCCGAGCTCCTCACCCCATCTCTTAGGGTGAGTCCCGCTACCCTACGGAGGAAACTCATTTCAGCCGCTTGTATCCGCGATCTCGTTCTTTCGGTCACGACTCAAAGCTCATGACCATAGGTGAGGGTGGGAACATAGATCGATCAGTAAATTGAGAGCTTTGCCTTCCAGCTCAGCTCTCTCTTCACCACGACAGTCCGGTACAGCGACCGCATTTCTGCAAACATTGTGCCGATCTGCCGAACAACCTCACGCTGCAACCTTCCCTCACTCGTGAACAAGACCCCCAGATACTTGAACTCCTCCACCCGGGGCAGGACCTCCTTCCCAACCCGGAGGGAGAAACCCACCCTTTTCCAGCTCAGAACCATCGCCTCAGATTTGGAGGTGCTGAGTCTCATCCCAGAAGCTTCACACTCAGATGCAAACCGTCCCAGTAAACCCTGAAGGTCACAGCCCAATGAGGCCATCAGGACCACATTGTCTGCAAATAGCAGAGATGAGATCCTAAGGCCACTGAACTGGACTCCCTCGACACCTTGGCTGCGCCTAGAAATTCTTTCCATGAAAGTTATGAACAGAATTGGTGACAAAGGGCAGCCTTGGCGGAGGCCAACGTTCACCGGAAACAGGCTTGACTTACTGCTGGCATTGCGAACCGGGCTCCTGCTCCGGTTGTACAAGGACTGAATGGCACGTAGTAGCATGCCACCAATCCCATACTCCCGGAGCACCCCGCACAGGACACCGCGAGGGACACGGTCGAATGCCTTTTCCAAGTCCACAAAGCACATGTAGACCGGTTGGGCAAACTCCCAAGTACCCTCGCAAGGGTGTAGAGCTGGTCCAATGTTCCGCAACCAGGACGAAAACTACATTGCACCTCCTGTAGCCGAGGTTCGACTAACGGTCGTACCCTTCTCTCCAGCACCCTGGAATAGACTTTCCCAGGGAGGCTGAGGAGTGTGATCACCCTATAGTTGGAACACACCCTCCGGTCACCCTTCTTGAAAAGGGGGACCACCACCCTGGTCTGCCAATCCAGAGGTACTGTTCCTGACTTCCACACAATGTTGAAGAGACGTGTCAGCCAAGACTGTCCCGCAACATCCAGAGCCTTGAGGAATTCAGGGCAAAACTTGTCCTTTCTTGGAGCTTTGCCACTGGGGAGCGTGTTGACTGCCCCAGATACCTCAGCCACGGTGATGGAACTGTCCACGTTTGTGTCCTCAGACTCTGCTTCCTCTATGGAAGGTATGTCAGTGGGATTGAGAAGGCACTGCTTCCCCTTTCTGAGGAACCAGACGGTTTGCCAGAACCTCTTCGAGGCCGACCGAAAGTCATGCTCCATGGCCTCACCAAACTCCTCCCACACCTGAGTTTTTGCCTCGACCACCGCCGAAGTAGTGTGCCACTTGGCCTGCCGGTACCTACTGTATCAGCTGCTTCAGGAGTCCCACAAGCCATCCGTGCTCGATAGGACTCCTTCTTCAGCTTGACAGCAGCCCTGACCTCTGGTGTCCACCCTCGGGTTCGAGGCTTCGCGCCACGACTGGAACAGACTACCTTGCGGCTGCAGCTCCGATCAGCTGCCTCAGCAACGGAGACACGGAATAGAGCCCACACGGACTCAATATCCTCGTCCTCCCCCGGGATGCAGGCGAAGCTCTGTCGGAGGAGAGAGTTGAAGACTTGACGAACAGGAGACTCTGCCAAACGTTCCCAGCAAACCCTCACTACACGTTTGGGTCTCCCGGGTCTGTGCGACATCCTCCTCTGCCATCTAATCCAACTCATCACCAGGTGGTGATCAGTTGACAGCTCAGCCCCTCTCAATGTAGAATATTACATTCACAATTACAGTGCTTCTCCTGCTTTGTGTTTGTATTTTCAATTAGCCATTTTTATGCTTGAAATACTTCTCTTAGGCCAAGAATTAGTACAGTTTGCTTAAATATGCATATATACTGCAGTTCATTGGGCGTAATGCTTGCCCGTGTGACACACAAGACATTTTTGGGCAATAAACAAAACCGGAGTGTACAAAAAACGAGGTCCCGGTGGGCAAGGTGGGCTTGTGCCTCATGTTAGCTGCTAACGTCTTCTCATTTTGCATGAATATTTGATTAGATACAAAACGGGAACATGGAGAGGGAAGATAGAAATCATAATTCATGTTTAAATATTCATGGGAACAAATTGTGATTGTGATTGGACTAATCCTACATTACATGAACATGATCAACAGCTTTTTAAATGATGTCATCTGATGGAAAGACGCCACATTTAACAAGTCATTATTTCAATAAATCATGTATGTGTTTCATTTCCTCTCTGCTGATCCAAATGAGCTTCCATCAATCATCCACAACAACTTTATGGAAAGCATTGACATTTCCAGCACTGATTTTTTTCCCCTGCTTGCCAATTAAAGAAAAGTTAGGTTTTTTTTCTCAGATTTTACACCTGCTTTCACGCGTCTTCAGGCACCAGAAAACAAAATTACATGTTCACAGGGCTTCGCTCTGGGGTGCCAGAATGACAGGTGCTCCATGCGGCAGAGGGAAGGTGTGTTGGTGGTTTACGTGGCGCTGTTAAACGCTTATTGGTTGAGTCAAGGTTCTTTACGCTTTTACTTAAAGCGTCTGTTTTCTAGCACCCCAACATGCCGCTGCATGTGGCACCATGTGGCCGAAAAGAATGTTCACTTTATGGGAAACTGTAAATGTTGGCAAACGCACCTTCATGGCTTCTGGGTGTGATGGGATGGACCAACATATCCACCATCTCACACAAGTCAGCACAGCTCTCACATTTCAGCAAGCATTCTTCAGAGCAGTGCTAGAAAAAGCAAACTTGGGCCCCGTCCACACGAGAACGTTCCTGAGATTTTCTTTTTTGGGCAGGTTGAAAAAAAAGCCGTGTCCATACTATATTTGCATCCTGACAGGAACGAATCACTGAAGGCAACGTGTGACGCTGTAAACAGATACACAGATGGAACCACGGAAGAAGAAAGACATAACTCCATCGTGTTTCGCTTTTCAAGGCTCTTTTAGACTTACGAGAAGTGGAATTAACTCTGCGAGTCATTATGAAGTAGAAGCCGCCGTTTTCAAATTTTCACACTCTGGAAGAGGTTTTGAAAAAATACCATCACCCATAACGCCGTTCCCGTGTGGATGAGAGGCTGAAACAATAAAATACTTTGCCGTTTTGACCTGAAAACGTTTCCGTGTGGATAGCTTTAGATATACTTTAGAGAAGTCAATGTACAGCTTGCATAGCGGTATAGATACAGGGTTTCCCCTAGGATTTTCTGAAGCTGTGGTGGTGGGCTGCATGGGACTGCCACCGCTGTGTCGTGCCGCTGCTCGGTATGCAATTTTTTTATGAGTCAACGTATTTATTAACGTATTTAATTCACGTTTTTTATCAACCACCAGCAGAACATGAACAGAGAACATTGCAAAACTGGCAAAGTTGCTGAGAGCACTTGTTTGGTCATGTCCGTGTCCAATGATAACCTTGCAAGTAAAGCACTCTTTAACGAGGGCAGCGTGAGGTTGACGGTCATATGAGGTCTTCAAGGGGGCGACATAAACAGAGCATGTGCGGCGTGTTTGCATCCTGAATAATAAATCATAAAGACAGCATGAAGCGCGTGAACATGACTTTATGAATGACATAGCTTAGCAAAGTGAGACGTCAATGACGAACACAAAAGGCAGACAAGACCTTCATTGTGACTTCCACCAGCAAATCTCATTAGGTATGCCTTTTCAATTTCCAAATGTGCTCTGGGTTGGGGGGTGCGGGGGCTCTGCTGTGAAGATGACGAGGAAGAGGATTTTTTTTTTTTCCAGGAGGTTAAGCGTGCACGGATTAAACCCTGTCAATCAACGCATGAACTTACATAAAGCGGCTGACACTTTCTGACACCGCCTGCCGCTTCCACACACTCATCCAAGATCAATGTAACCCTTTTATATACAGTAGATACAACTATCAATATACTGTAACCATTTTCTTACTTTGACAATGATGGACTTACTGTACATGGATTAAACTACTGTAAATGCATATAAATGATGAATGAACATTTAAGGTTACTTTTACCTTCACTGAAGACGTGATTGTTGGCAAAGACACCGTGTGGCAGCGAGATCAACATGGACACCACCTTCCTTAATTGCTAGGAGTTAAGTTTTTAATTGCATAACAGTCTTTCTCACCTTCTTTATCACAATGCTGCCACTTGCAGCTCATTTTGCAGCCGTGATCAACAAGAAAAGCAGAGACTTGAGGTGAGATACATGTAGAACTCTACATGTATTGTTTTCTGCTTTTAAATCTATAATTGTAAAACTGATTGTAAAAATGGATTGTGATGGGGGGGGGGCAACAGGTTAGAGTAGGTTGTAAATAGAGTGGGACCTTCTGGAAGGCGTTGATGATGCTAAAAGCAAAGTTCCAGTGTATTTCTATTTGATTTGGAAGTACAGTAGGTAGAAATCAGCCACCTGCCTGGAGGATGGATTTATTTATCCAATCTGTTTATACACAAAAACAACTCCTATGCATTAAAGCTTTTGGACTGCTGGTCAAACACGATGGGACTCATGCGGGCATCCGTCGTGTTTGTTTTAATTCCCCCTGCTAACACTGGGTGTCAGCGGGCGATAGGCTGCTTCCATCAGCTGCCAATCACAGCGGATGTGTGTGTGTGTGTGTGTGTGTGTGTGTGTGTGTGTGCGTGCGTGTGTGTGAGACTTTATCTCGTAATTATGACTTTCCTATCTCATAATTTTGACTTTTTATGCCCTAATTATGACTTTCCTATCTTACAATATGTGTTTATCTTAATATTGACTTTTTGTCCTATAATTATGACTTTTTATCTCATAATTGACTTTTTATCTCATAATTTCCACTTTTATCTCAGAATTATGATTTCCCTATCTCATAATTGTGTTTTTAGCTCATAATTATGACTGGTCATAATTATGACTTCTCACAATTATGAATTTTTATGTTGTAATTTCTATTTTTTATCTCAGAATTTAGACATTTCATATCATAATTGCAAATTTTTATGTAATCATTTCAGCTTTCTATCTCATAATTATGACTTTATCTCATAATTATGACTTTTCTTTCTCATAATTAGGACTTTTTATGTTGTCATTTCGACTTTTTATCTCGTAATTATGACTTTCCTATCTCATAATTTTGATTTTTAATCATAATTTCAACTTTTTGTCTCGTAATTACGACTTATAGTCTCATAATTGTGACTTGTTATCTCAAAATTTCCACTTCTCATAATTTCTGTATTTTACCTCATAATTAGGACTTTATGTTGTAATTTGTTTATCTCACAATTCTGACATTTTATATCATAATTGCAGCTTTTATGTCATAATTTCAACTTTTTATCTCGTAATTGTGGCTTTCTTATCTCATAATTTTGACTTTTTATCTCATAATTCTAACTTTTTATCTCCTAATTATGACTTACAGTATCTCACAATTGTGACTTTCTTATCTCGTAATTTTGACTTTTTATCTCATAATTCTACCTTTTTATCTCCTAATTATGACTTATCTTACAATTGTGACTTTATCTCGTAATTTTGACATATTGTCTCATAATTGTGACTTTTTTCTCAATTTCCACTTATCTCATAATTTCCGCTTTTTATCTCATAATTCTGACTTCTCATAATTGTGATTTATCTCGTAATTTTGACTCTTTATCTCATAATTACGACTTTTTATCTCATAATGACTTATTGTCTCATAATTGTGACTTTTTTCTCAGAATTTCCACTTATCTCATAAATTTTCTTTCTCATAACTACGACTTTTTATGTTGTAATTTTGACTTTTTATCTGATAATTATGACTTTCCTAATTATGAGTTTTAATCTCATAATTCCCCCTGCTAACGCCGGGTGTCAGCGGGCGATAGGCTGCTCCCATCAGCTGCCAATCACAGCGGATGTATCTCATCCATCCTGGGACGTCTTGTTATTTACGTTCAAATATTATCCTTGAACAAATGATATTGTCATGGTGCCACTGACTGATTAAAGAATTAAAGGAATGTAAAATAATTTGGTTGGGGTAGGATGAAAGGTGGTTTCATAGTGCAATTTAATAGATGTAATTAGTTGGGAGGGGGGAAAGCAACCCTTTTCTTCCAGCTGGATGTGTGTGTAGATAAGGAAGTTGTGCAGAAAGCATGTAAAGAGCGTACAGTAAGCCACTTTCCCAGCAGAAAAGCACTTTAATTAACTCCTTTTCTTCATCTGCTCACGAAGGCCACAAGGAGAGTCAGAGACTCCCTTGTTTACCCAGTAAAGAGCAAAAGCAGGGCGCAGGGGGCGGGGCTGGGGAGCGAGCTACGACGCTGCGGCGCGGCGCTGGAGAATATTTCATGTAAATAAGGCTGCCAAACACTTAATCCCGCAGGAAAATGAAAAGTGACTAAGCTGGCGTGGGGGTGGGGGACACGCGGCAGCTCAAGTTGTGACTGTGCATGATGATCAAGCCAGGACGAGGAAAACATCACAGCCTTTATAGACACAGGTTGCATCTTAAATAACACCACTGCAGGAAAACGCAACTAGGGATGTCCGATACTGGCTGTTTTGCCGAAAACCGATATTGTCCAACTCTCAATTTCCGATTCCGATATCAACCGATACCGATATGTGTAACATCACATATCTTGAGTTAAGTTGTTGTAAAGCAACAATACTCTTACATGAGTACAGTTGTTTTCTTGGCTACTCCAAGGGTGTTTTATGAAGTACATTTCCTTGTATTCACTTACAGCGCAGTTTTGCCACATCCAATATGGCGGCGGCGCTGACGTACGGCTCAGCGAAGCTGCGTCTACGTACAGTACATATGGTTTTGACAGCACAGCTTCCTGTTTCCCAGCGTGCTTTGCTGTACTGTTGTTGGAAGTCGCCGCTAAGTTATATGTTTGGAGCTCGCATAGTTGTGGTTATTCTGCATTACTCCTGGGTAGTGTCTTGTCTGTTGTTATCACGTTGCTGTGTCATGGTTGTTGTTTTTTTAGCTCTTTCTGTAAAAAAAACGAAGGGGCTGGTAAGTTCATTGTGAGCTTTGTTGTTACTGTGCTTGTTTAAATATAGACTTACCTTATTCCCACAGACGTGTGAGCAGCACAATATTACCTTCATGATGCAGCAAGCTCAGCAGTGTTGCAAATTTGCGAGCTTAGCGCGAAAAGCTCTGTATCGGCTTTTATTGTAGGGGAAAAAAAACGATACCGTTGTTGACCCGTATCACGTTTTTAATTATCGGTGGCCGATACTATCGGACATCCCTAAATGCAACCATTTGGTGGCGTTGCTGTGAAGCTTCAACACTTTCCACCTCACATTTTCCATCTAAAGCACACACGAGCACCCCACACACCCCACACACGAATTAATTAGTGCGGCCAATGCACATTCAGATATTTCTCACCTGCTCCATGCGTGTCGAGTACGTCGGTCGTGTGTTGCCCGTACGCTGAGAGCGCATCAATGGCATGAAAACTGGGGGGTATGAAGCTACTGGGCTTTGTTTTATATGCTTTATTGTATCTGTATTTGGATTTATGACTGCATTGTTCTGTTTTCTTCACTGTCGCTGTCTCTATTGTAATATGGACTCTTTCAACTTTCTTTTTGTTTTCTTCTTATAATTATGACTTTATCCTCAGAATATATTTCCTTTATTCTTATAGATAACTTTTTCTGAAACCTAATTTTCTAAAAATTGCAAATTTATTCGTTGTTTTGTTTGTTTTTTGTATATTGTGACTTAAAAAAAAGAAGTGTTATTTATTTAAAATTTCAATGTTGTTATTTTTACTCATAATATTACAATATTCTCATAAAAATACAACTTTATTTTTCTTTTTTTGACTTTATTCTCATAAAATTCGTTTTTTTGTTGTTGTTGTTTTTAAGTTTTCTTGTTACAATATACTTTTAGAATGTGCCACGGGCCGATAAAAAAGGTTGCTGGCCACAAATGGCCCCCAGGCCACACTGTGGAGACCTGGCGGAGGAGTTGGGCGATTCCAGCGCAAGAACATCGCTGCCGGTACAAAATGGCGCGTGTGAGATGGAAGCGGTCTTAATAAGGACAGAGAAGGTGCCATTGCTGCTCAAACTGATGGATGAGCTGCCGGCTGCGAAAGTGACCCGGCCTCTTCCTCCTCCTCCTCATCCTCCTCCTCGGTGGAAGAAAGTGCTATTTCTCCGGGGGGACGCGGCGTGATTGAAGTATTTACGACAAGACAGAAATGTGATGGCACACAGAATGCGGGTGACAGTGACGCATGACCCGGCAGATTACCGCCGCCGCGCTTTGAATTGTGATGCCTCACTTTATTGTGGCGGGGGTTAAAGGTTAACCTTTGAGTGAGTCGCAACGCTACGATCCCGCCTTTTTTTTTTCGATCGGAGGAAAAAAACCTCGTCAGCAAACTCGCACAAAACCTCGTTGGGCGGCGGTGGAAAGCAGAACGCTCCACGCCGTCTAATTGGCCGCAAAAAAGATAACAGAACAGTCCGTGGCATTCCCCGTTTGACGTCGCAAATATCCAACCTGCGATAGCTCCAACCTGAAAGCTCTCCGTCGGATATGAAACATAAACATGGCTGATGACATGATTAATTCATGTCCGTAGGCTGAAAGCTCGTGACAACAAACTATTCTGTTATGGTAACCATAGGAACCAAGTGATCTTCTTTCTCTGTCAACATAAGTGAGTTGCGCCCCCTACGGGTTGTGGTAAACGCTAGCGTACATGTGATACACAGACATACAGTATAACGTTTTATCAACTTCACACAAATGATAAATGACTTATGGACTGTAGTTGCTGAGTCCCGCCCACATTTTGCTTCATAGCAGCCATGTTTTTCAACCAATATTGATCAAATTCGACACACTTGTGCTTGTTGGCCCCCTGCAGGTATGTACCAAGTTTCATGGTGATAGGACTAAACACCCTAAAGTTACAGTGAGTGTTTTGTGGAACTGTGTGGAAAAATGTCAATTTTCATAAAGAATGAATTTATGAACGTAAATGGCATTAGTGGCGCCCCCTATGGGCTGTGGTCAAAATACTTTGGATGGCATGCTAGCATACATGTAGTACAGACATCCTCAAAGTTGTATCATTATTAGACAAATGCTCAATGACTTATGGTCAATTACTTGACAATTAGTTGCTAAGTCCCGCCAACATTTTGCGTCATAGCAGCCATGTTTTTCAACCAATTTTGATCAAATTTCACACACATGTGCTTGCCAGTCCCCTACAGGTGTATACCAAATTTTGCTTTGACTGGGATAAACACCCTAAAGTTAGAGTAGATCTGTAAAAATTTCCAACTAATCCGACTTATTATGGGGTTAAACTTTGGGGTTTGGTAGCAGCGCCGCCATGTGGTGTATTTGTCATCAAAACAATAGCACAGCTGACACATTTCACACATTTTCACCCTTTTGTGTCCAACACTTCTAGAGTTGAAGACTTACACCATGAAGTGTCCTATACTTTATATGAAAATGGCATTAGTGGCGCCCCCTATGGGCTGTCATAAAAATCCTGTGGATAGCATGCTATCATACATGTAATACAGATATCCTGAAATTTTTATCATTATTATACAAATGCTCAATGATGCATGGACAATTAGTTGCTAAGTCCAGCCCACATTTTGCTTCACAACCGCCACATTTTTCAACCAATTTTGATCAAATTTGACACACATTTGCTTGTCAGTCCCCTAAAAGTGTGTGCTAAATTTCATGACGATTCGGCAAAACTCCTTGAAGTTACATTGTATCTTTTCTAGAAATTTCAAGATAATTAGACTTATTATGGGTTTAAACTTCGGGGTTCGGTAACAGCGCCACCATGTGGTGTATTTGTCATAAAAGTAATAGCACAGGTAAAACAGCAGGGGTGCATGTTTTCACACATTTTCAGCCTTTTGTGCGCAGCCGTTCAGGGGTAGAAGAGTCACACCATGGGGTGTCCTCATTTGTTCATGACTGCATGTCTCTGCTGTAGCTAACAGAGCTGCTATGATGTTGACCCTCATTCAAAGTAGTTACTGATGACTAAAAAGATGATTATTTGTAAGTTCCCGCAGACTCTATTCTACATTTTCACATTTTTCTTCCATTGGCTCTCCACTGAAGTTCCAGGTGTCAGGAAGATGTGGATTTATAGCAGATATCCCGTCTTACTGCGCTGATTTCACAGGGCCGCGGCCACGTATCCATCTGTTGCGTTTGAAGGGCGACTTGATGCAGAGTGATGTACATATCAGTGTCGGCCCATAAATTCCGCTGTCACTCTCAGCTGCTGCCATCACTTTGAAATGAAACGCTTACCTGGGACCATCATCGCAGCTCACAGACGTATACGGCCGCCGGGCGTTTTTTTCCCCCCCCCCCTCTCAGAGCAGTAGCATCTTCTGTAATGAAAAGCAGACGCGTTTTGCGCTTCACGTGGTTGTAAAGAACGAGTAGAAGCACGTGTGGCAGGACTTGAGTGACAGCTGCTGCTGCTTTCCAGCTACAGATGGAACAAGTTAAAGCAGTCAAAGGTGTCAACATTTACTGCCTCGGTATGGATTCGATATATTTCACAGCACTTTTACAGCTTTGTACAAAAGCAGGCTTTCCTACACATCTTAAAATGCAGCCTGGCGCTCTCCCGACTATCTGTCGGTCAACTACAGATGTGGCAGCTGGAAGTTTGATCATTCGGTTTTTCCCCAGCAAATAGGCTAACCTCGCATGATGTTAAAATGTGAGTGTAATGTTAGCACTTAAGCATCACATAGCTAGGCTAATGTTGCTAAGGTTTGTCTCTGTCCCACTCCTTAACGTTACTACGATGTACGTGATATATGACATCTGTTACAAGTGCAGCGTTACAGTGTATAACATCCAAAATAGACAACAGCGCCTCCTGGAGGCAAACACATCTCTTTAGCACATGAGCTGATACAGAAAAATACTGGAATAAGGAAGCTTTAAAAAGACTAACAGCAGTAGGAACATCGGCTTTTCGTCTACTTGTCTGGAGGATGTTGTATATTTCCCATGACCATCCTGCCCGCCTCTTGCTGTCTGTGTTTGAGTGACAGCGGCACCCACAGCGATGGCGATACCGCGAGCAGGATATCAAATTCCTCCCGCGGAGGAGAAGGTAGTGGGAGTGAGTCATTTTATCCCGCCTTCCTCCAGCTGCATCGTGTCTGTCGCCTGCGCGGAGTTACGAGTCGATTGATACTGTCAGCGAGCGACGTGGGATTTCGGGCCGACGTCGCTGACAGCGAGAGCCTGAACATCCATGCGCAACCTCGACGATAACGCGAGCAACTTAGCGACATATTGTACTGCTGACAATAAAACAACAACTTTTTCCTGTCATAGTCAAGCAGCAGCAGTACAAAATACCGGGAAATGTTTGTCTTCACTTCTTGAAGAGATGGAGGCAAAAGTCATAAATACAAAAAAGTCATAATTACAAAAAGAACATTTACAAGAAGAACGTTGTAGTAGTTGGGAAAAAAAACAGCAGGAAAGCCTGCTGTAATTTTTATGAGAATAAAGTCAAAATATCAAGAGAAAAAGTCGTATTTCGTTTGTCGTATACCAGTCGTACAAAAAGTCGTAACGAAAAAAAAAATGCAATTTTTACAAGAATCAATATTATGAGGAAAAACAATGTCAGTTGAATTATTAAAAAATATTAGAGAATTTAATATTATCCTTGTTAAAACATGTTGCTCCTGTCGTCGTATTTCCCTCACACGGTTAGCTTCTTCTGTTTTTTCTATTGTTTACAGTAGTGGCGGTTAGCAAGCAGCTTACACGGTTAGCTAGTTTGGTAGCCATGACCACAACAGGAGACGGCACGCAGGAGATTGACTGACAATGGTCTACAGCCAATCAGGAGGCAGAAGACAATGGGCGGTGCAAACAGAAGAGAGAGACACGCCTCGTGCTAAAGCAAAAAAGTACAACACTCAACTTCCCACAATGCAATTCTTCTTAAAAAGCCAGGCTCTGCCTGTAACAGCATTCGTATGCTAACAAAATTAGCTAAAACTGAAAAATCATTAAAAGCATGAATTTTACAAGAATAAAGTCCAAATATTAAGTTTTTTCTATTTTACCAAAATAAACTTGTAATTTTATGAGGAAAAATAAGGTCATTTTAGTTGCATAGATTTGAAATATTAAAGAAAAAATGTTATTTATTACTACTTTATTTAAGCTATAATATTGTGAAAAACAAAATAAAGTTGTGATTTTTGGAAATCTAGGTTGTGGAAAAAGGCAAAATATGGGAATAATCTCAGAAAATATTACAAAAATAAAAATTCCAAAGATTATTTGAGAAAACAGCTTCAATATTTTGAAACTTAAAAGAAAAATCACATATGACCAAGCTGAGATGCATTTTTTCATGAAATCTATACAATATGCCTTCTTATATAGCATATTTATGAAATATCAAAGTGGCAAAGTTGCATCCTTTCATTTTTCACTAAGTGGCCCTTGTTGGGAAACATTTGGCTTGTGATGACTGAATGAGCACAAGAACATGTCGTAATGTAACGGTGTAGCGTAAGATGATGATGTACAGTGTGTAGCATAATGTAATGTCACATGAATGTACAAGACTGACAAGCGTGGCGCTACGGACGTGCTTTTGCTTGAGAATTAGAGAGGAGACGCAATTTATCATGCTCTCCTGTCACTGTTCGCTCATTCGGCCCCCCACACCCCCACAATTTCTCACATTTTGACAAGCAGACGATGATGATATTTTGGGCTCAGAGACATATCTCCAGGTAATTGGTTCGTCACCTCTCTTCTATGACCGCCACATGCTGACTTTTTATGGTAGAAAGGAGTCCTGGTGGGGGTAAGACCGCTTGCATGCACGCAGAAGCAAATGAGGCAATAAGTTCTAGTCAGGTTTTTTTCTAGACATGCGCCATATCTTTTTTTTTTTTCCAAACACAGTCCGATGACTTTCTGCTTCCCAAGACCGATATGGAACAGATAACCTTTATAAATCTATTTTTTTATATAAATGTAAGTGTAGTTTGTGTACACCTGGAGGTAACAAGGCCTGGAAAAAATGAGGATTAGACCAACTGTACTTGCCTATTTGTCCTAATCAAATATCATGACATTACTACCACATCACTACTATCAGGAGAACCAGAGTATAGAGTTAAGCACGACCGATATGGGATTTTTGGGTCAGATGCCAATACCGATATTGGGGGCTAAAAAAAAGTCGATATCATTGATACACACAGGATATATACTGTACACGAATACCCAAATACGATTCAACACAAAGAAGCAGAAGACTGCCAAATGAAAATAAGGACTGTCAACATAAAGACATGCCTTTTTGTGATTTACTTTGACTTTTGCCACAAATTTGTAGTGTTCTTTGCCGGTGCTGGAGCCCTGGCTAACTTGCACACCGCAGATGTTGCATGTAATGTAACGTCTCCACACTTTACGCTTCCCTTCTGCCTGCCAAATGAAAATAAATACAGTACATTAGTGCATCTTGCTCATTAGCCTACAAGTTCATACCATAGTTGAGCATTTTAAAATAAATGCAAGTGGCTGCATTGGGCTGAAAGTGCTAACACACAGGCTAATGTCAGGTGTTTGTCAAAGGCTTATTCACAAAAACATCTTACCAGTGTCATATTTACTAGCTATTTAAAAGTTCTATTTGCAGCCACTGAGTATTTGCAAACAGCTGAAAAACAAATGCTGAGGCACACGTTTAAACACAGAAGCAAATGTTTAAAAAAAAAAAAAAAAAAGTTGACTACAAACAAAATAAAAAAAACATGCATCACATTACTAGACTTAATATGAGGGACTAAACCACATTTTATGTTACAATGTAGCTCCTTTCAACCCATGCAAGATATCAAATGACAACTAAATACATGACTTGGCACATTTTCAAAATGATTTGCATGAAGACATTAACTTGTGAATGTATGAGCCCCTGGAAATCCTGCATGGAAGTACAGTATGAAGTGAAGTGGGACGTTGTGTATGCTGTATCAGCATATACAACGCCCCTCGTTTATCACGGGGGATAGGTTCCCAAGATAGCCCACAATAAGTGAAATCAGCGAAGTGGCCAACTTCATTTTTTTCCAATGATTATTTATGTTTTAAGGCTGTAAAACCCCTCACCGTACATTTTATACACTTTTCTCACACTTGTTAAAACATATTGCTGCAGACCAACCCAAGATTCCTTTACAAGCCTTTTTGCAATTCGAACTTCGTTCCCACAATAATTTTAACTTTATTCTTGTAGCAGTACAACTTTTTCAGCTACCTAATTTTCCAAAAATTCCAACTTTATTCATTGTTGTATTAAAACTTTGAAAAGATAACAAATCCCTTTCATATTTCAAGATTCAAGACATTCAAAATTCAAGAGAGTTTTATTGTCATGTGCATGGTAAAACAGCAGTTATACCATGCAATGAAAATCTTATTCTGTTCATTCTCCCAAGAAAAGAAAGAAAACACAAGAAAGAATAAGAATAAGAACATAAGAAACATAAACATATATACCAATAAATTAAGCAACAACAAAAAGAAGAGACATTAATACAAATAAATATACAAATAAATAAGTAAATAATAAATAAATAAATAAATAAATAAAGTGCTATGAGTGTGTGCGTGTGTGAGTGCTTCGTTGAGAAGCCTGATGGCCTGTGGGTAAAAGCTGTTTGCCAGCCTTGTGGTCCTGGACTTCAAACTCCTGTAGCGTCTGCCTGACGGTAGGAGTGTGAATAATGAGTGTTGTGGATGTGTGCTGTCCTTGATGAGGTTGTGTGTTCTGCGTAGGACTCTAGATTTATAAATGTCTTGCAGTGAGGGGAGGGCTGCCCCAACAATGTTCTGTGAGGTCTTGATCACCCGCTGGAGTGCCTTCCTGTCACGTGTTGTACAGTTACCGTACCAAACAGTGATGGAGGCGGTAAGGACACTTTCAATAGTGCATCTGTAGAAGCAACTCAGGATTGTGGTGGACATGCCAAATTTCCTCAGTCTTCTCAGGAAGTACAGTCTCCTTTGGGACTTCTTCAGAATTTGTTGGGTGTTGTGAGACCAGGTGAGGTCCTCGCTGATGTGTGTGCCAAGGAACTTGAAGGTTTTCACCCTCTCCACCTCAGTCTCATCAATAAACAGGGGTCTATGCGGCTCCTTTTCCCTTGTTCTTGGGTCGATGATCATCTCTTTAGTCTTATCTGTATTGAGAAGGAGATTGTTAGCACTTCGTGCCCTTGAAATGTTATTCTTCCTCATATTATGTTATTCTTTTTAAGCTTATTTCCTGTTAATATTTTGACTTTATTCTTGTAAAATTACTGCAGATTTTTTTTCCCCATTTTTGCTGTTGTTTTTTTTTTTTGTGAAAATATTTTCCATAAGTGCACTGTATTCGTGCAAACGCTCCGAGCAAACCTTTCGCACTTTTCAAACGCTACGCCGCTGGCGTTGCAGGTGGCTGATAAGGTTTTCTTATCACCCCCCCCATCGCGGAGCATTTGGTACAACTAGCACGCAAAACGTCTTCCTCAGAAAGTGAATGTTTGTTTACAAGTGAGCTCAGGGGAATTACGACAGGCCGTTGAGGTCACCGGCAGGAGAAAAAAGGAGAGCTTGATTTGCTCACTCGCACAGTACGGGTAATCTGGCATCATTGGAGCCTTTTTTAAAAATGATTGGTTATTGGAGATATTGGATTTATCGGTATGACGTCATAATTCCCTCATATCGGCATATTCAGTATTTCACCTGCATCAACCAATGTGGGATGATCCAGCTCGCAGCTATTTTTAGTTCATGCTATTTTCTCCATTGTAGTTTTCCCCTGTTAGTTCACCTGTGAGGATCTTTGCCGATGACTGACATTGATTTTGACTCCCAGGCAACTGAAGCTCCATATAAGTTTCCAGCTATTTTTTAAAAGGCTTTTTTTGGAGAACAGTAAGAGACGGCGACACAGGGGAGATACATTGGCAGCCTGGTAAAAACACCCAGTGGCCATGTCTCCTTCTGTCTGCCCGATTCTTATTCTCTTTGGTTGACAGAGGAGGAGGTGGGGGATATTTGGGGAATGGGTGCAATGATTTCTATTTGAGGGTTACTTGAAAGTTGTTGACGTGGTTTCTCAGACATCATGGTATCATTTGCATAATTGGCCGTCATTTCTATGGAAGCTGCGTGAGAGGAAAAAGTAAGTAAAAAAAAAAAACATGAAAAGCAAAACAAATATGCTTAGAAACACAAATAGACGTTCTTCTGTCGCCTCTTTTTGTGTTTCTTGTAATGTCACAAACAAGACGGAACCCGCTGTGAGTGCTTTTAGATGGGGGGCTTTTAGATGGGGGGCTCGTTGAGAAGAGCAATACCTGCTTTCATGTTTGAGTGCAAGACTGGAAAAAGTTGCTAGGTTTGTCGCTCGTGCTAATCTAGAGGCGTCTGAACATGGATCCCTCCTGCTACGTCTTCTTACTCTCTGGTGGAGCAGGTGTGTATGAGGTGTGTTAAGAAGCAGTGTTACCATGCCATCTACTGTATGCAGGGGTGTCCAAAGTGTCCACATTGTAAAACTATAATTTAGCAAGAAAGGGGAAAAAAACTGCAGCAAAAATGGAAAAATCAGTAATTTCACAAGAATAAAGTAAAAATATTAAGAGGAAAAAGTTATCATTTTACAAGAATAACGTCATAATATTGTGAGGAAAAGTAATATAATTTTAGTAACAAAGTTGAAATATTTGGAAAATGAGGTTGTAAAAAAAGTTCTGTCATGAGAAAACATTCGAAATATGGGAATACAGTCATAGTCACGAAAAGAAAAAAGTTGAAGTAGATGGAAAATGAAAATAAATAAACAAAATACTCATAATATTATGAGGAAGGAAGGATGGATGGATGAATATTATGAGGAAAAATAATGCCTACTGTAATTTTAGTCACATAAAGTTGATTAATCTGTTTATTTTCAAGTCCTTCCTTCATGTTTCTGTTCTTTACTGTACAGCCTTTGGCCACCAGCGTGAACGCACCTTTAGATTGTCTTTTAAAGGCACACTGGTGACATTTTGAGCCACTTGAGAGGCGTCTTTTTCCAGAAAAGTGGTAAAATTCCAAAAAGTAGGACCTCAGAGGGACTGGAAAATCAGCCCCAATTGCTCAGGCATTTTCTCCACATTTTTGCCCCCCCGATTGCACTGAGCTTTGTAGTCCAGTCAAGTGTGCTTAAGATTTAACACTGATGGACAGAGGAAGCGCACGAGTGGCCGCGCTTGAGAAAAGTAGCGCCGCAGAAACGGCGATCTGCATCTTATTCCGTCTGCCCTCTCTAATCCCTTTACATGTGTAGCCTTGTAACGACAAGCACTGACCCACTTAGTTCCACTCTCCTTCCCTCAGACAGTCTGACATTTACTGTACGTCGCCTCCATACCCACCACACACACACACACACACACACACACACACACACGCACACACACTACAACACTTTGGCCTTCCTTTCACCTTGTTCCGTTTTAAAGGAGAGATATATTCCAATGTAATTACAATCCAAAATAGAATGTCCGTATATGGCATTTCCCACTACAGTTACGGCTGAGAGTTAAATCTCCTGCATCGGGTCGGGTAGCAGCAAAAAAAGGCAGAATCTCTCTGCGAGTTCTGAACTCCTGCTTTTAATGCCATCGTTGCCAGTGTTGTTTTTGGCAGACATTTGAGTTTTAGTCTTAGTCTTGTGGATAAAAAGGCTTCTTGTTTTAGTCACATTTAGTCATTTCTATATGTGATTGTTTTAGTCCACATTTAGTCGACAAAAACTAAAAAAAAAAAAAAAAAAGGTTTTATTCGATGAAAACAGAAACATTTTAAGTCTAGTTTTTGGCATTTTTAGTAAAAATAAAAAATATATAATTGATCATTTCTCAAAAAGTATTGGAAATTGGATGAGGAAAAACAAAAAACAGAAGGGATACAATTACTCTCTTATCTTAGTCTCGAATCTTAAAAAGCATAATACGCACAACAGAAGCAGAACGGCATGCACTTTAAACGCCGGGGAACTTTCTGGTGCAATGATAAAAAATACACTTGAAAAAAAATACATTTGAAAATTACGACATTGAGTTTTATGTAAATCGATATCCATTTTGGAAATATGGGCCATTATTTTATTTAAAAATAATATACGGTTAGAAAACCCCCAGTTTTCGCATGCTTAAAGTGAGCGCCACTTTGTTGGACGGTCCTTGAATGCACCAACTAACTTCGTCCCACGCTGCACGCTACCCTTTTCCTTTCTTTCTTTCTTTTGCTCCCAAATGCTGATACTACGTGGGAATGCATAGCGGTAAGATTTGATGACCTTATCGAGTGCTAATGTGCATATTTGTTGGTGCACGACCTCAAGTCCATTCATGCTAGCACGCTGCCTTTTACCACACACATCAAATAGCACAAGTCATCTTCTCTCATATCATGTATTTGTTTTGTGCTTTTAATTTCATGTTACTCTCTTGGTTTTACACAATACATAAGAAATAAGACACATTAGATTGCCCCCGCCACCACTGTGATAGACCACCCACTCACATTTTCATCCAGTCTCGTCTTGTCAACAAGAACTCACACACGACTCGTCATGTTACACAACACTGGCCAGAGGCAACTACGATTACAAGTGGGTGAATTTGGTTGGCGTGGTGTTGTTCACCTAGTTAAGCCACAACAACAGCGCCTCTGCTGGTTGCAGTCAAGTAGTGCGCTGCATTTTGGCCTCAATGGCTTTAAGACGCGAGGAACGGATCATTCATTCCACACAAGCGCCACATTCTTCACCATCAAGTCATCAATGAATTGTCCATTACGCCCATCAGGAGTGATTTTACAAATAATGTCAACATTGTTACTTCTACGAGAAAAAATGAGGTCTGATGACTGGAAATGACATTAGTGGCGCCCCCTATGGGTTGTGTTTGAAATGCTTTGGAAGACATGCTAGCACTAGGGTTCTCAAATGCTCTCAACCTGGGACCCACATTTTATAACTGTCACTTGGGCGGCATGGCTCAGGTGGCAGAACCTGCGGGTTCGATCCTACGCCATTAGACCATTAAGTGGCAACCCACTTTTAATCAAGACATTTTAATTTTTTATTATATTTGCATTTTTTTTCCACCAGTACCCTTTCTTTTAAGTCACTATTACTTGCTATATTTTATTTTTGCCATTTAGTGATTTATTTTATTATTACGTATTCTTTTTTAAAATTCATTTTTGACTAGTATCATATTTGACTTTAAATATTGATTCTAATTAATTAATTGTATTTTATTTAAGATTGTATAATTATTTTATTTTCTATACTACGTTTGTTTCATTATTTTACTATGTATTATTTTTTATTTAATTTTACTTATTAATTATAATTACATTGTATTTTAAATATAATTATGTGGTAATTATAATGTATTACTTTTATTTTAATTCAGATAATATTCATTTATTTTATTTTATATACTATGTTTAAGTCCAACCAAGCAAATGTATTATAATTTTTGGAATCCCCCCCATATCATCCACTGAAATATTAATACACATAATTTCATGTCCAAAGTGCATTTTAGAGAATTTTATTCAGGAATTTTGTCAAGGAAATGAGGAAAGATATAACTGCATGCAAATAATTGCATAAATTTAAATTAAACGTCAAATTGCACTAAATAAGACATTTTACAGCAAAAGACATTGTTTGTATATGACATATTTTTGACTCTCCATCTGTGACCCACCCAGAATGGATCTGCGACCCACTTTGGGGTCCCAACCCACAAGTTCAGAACCACTGTGCTAGCATACTTAGATCTATCTATCATCATTAGACGAATGGTTAATGACTTATGGACAATTACCGTAGTTGCCAAGCCCCCCAAAAAGATGTTATGCTGGATGGCGGCCATGTTTTTCAACCAATCTTGATCAAATTTGACACACATGTTCTTGTCGGTCCCCGAAAGGTGTGTACCAAATTTCACGGTGAGTGGGTAAAACATCTGAAAGTTACAGTGAGTGTTTTGTAGAGCTGTGTGAGAAATTTCAATTTCTATAATGGGGTTAAAATTTGGAGTTTAAGAACAGCGCCACCATGTGGTGTACGTGTCAGAGAAATAATAGCACAGGTTACACAGTAGGGGTGCGTGTTTTCACACATTTTCACCCTTTTGTGTGCAACGCTTGAGGAGTATAAGAGTTGTACCATGAGGTGTCCGATAGTTTATATGCCTGTAAATGGCATTAGTGGCGCCCCCTATGGGCTGTGGTCAACATACTTTGGATGGCATTCTACCATACATGTACTACAGATATCCTCAAAGTTGTATCATTTTTAGACAAATGCTCAATGACTTATGGTCAATTACTTGCTAAGTCCCGCCCACATTTTGCTTCATAGCAGCCATGTTTTTCAACCAATGTTGATCAAATTTGACACACACGTGCTTACCGCTCCCCTAAAAGTGTGTACCAAATTTCATGGAGATTAGGTTAAACACCTGAAAGTTACAGTGAGTGTTTTGTAGAACTGTGTGAGAAATTTCTAATTTGTATAATGGGGTTAAAAATTTGGAGTTTAATAACACTGCCACCGTGTGGTGTATGTGTCAGAGAAATAATAGCACGGGAAACACGGTAGGGGTGCATGTTTTCACCGTGTTTCACCCTTAAGTGTGCAGCAGTTCAGGAGGAGAAGCCTTTAGCACCCGCACTACAGTGACTCACTGTCACTCCCTGAGGCCCAAAGTGGTATTACAACTGGATCTAACCTAGCTTTGCTTGGCCTTTTGAATCATTTCTATTGTGAGATTTTTCACACATAAAAGAAAGCAAGTGGCATCACTCCGTCATGCAAGCACAGAATGAAGAATGAACGTCTGCCACAGAAGAAGTCATTCTTTTATCAGAAAATGGAGAAAACGCAAGCAACAGTTTTCTTCTCCACCGGCGATAACGAAGAAAGAAACACTCCAAACGTTGGACGGATTTTGTCTTCCCCAGCATCCTGCCACTTTTGTTCCGCTGCCCATTTGTCAACAGGATGTCCAATCGCTCAGTGCCAGGCGGGCAAATCAGCACCTTGTCACTTTTGACATGACAATCGCAGACTCAGACAAGTCGGCCGGCCGCCTGCGCCTCGCAGCGACTCGCTCCATCACAACAAGCGCTAAGAATAAAAAGTGCACGCCAGCCGGCAAAGCGGGCGTGTTAGAGCGGCGAGGTGACTTTGAGATGGAGGACGCGGCTTTCATTTTATCCACAGAATCCAAAAGCTGCCGGGACCATCTGATTGAACGACGTGACAAAACGCTGATGGGAGGAAAAAAAATGCGTAGACCAACCGTGGCCATACTGCGGCCCAGAGGCCGTTTGGAGCCTGCCGCACATTCTAAAAATATCATTTAACAAGAAAACTAAAAATTCAACAACAAAAAAGGAAAAATCAACAGTAACTCACTTCACAATAATAAAGTCAAAATATTAAGAGCAAAAATGTCATTCTCATGAGCAAAAACGTCACAGTTTCACGTAATATGAGGAAAAATCTCATTTTAGAAGCATAAAGTTGGAATATTGAAGAAAAAGGATAATATTTTTTAAAGTTGTCATATCATGAGAAACAAAAAAAAGGAATAAGTCATTTTTGGAAAATTACGGCAATAAAGTCAAAATATTACAAGAAGCAAATTTACAAGAAGAAAGTGGAAATATTTGTAAAATTATTTTGTTTAAAAAAGCAACAGCAGAAATGGCAAAAACAGCAGAAATTTTATGAGAATCAAGTCATAATATTAAGAGAGAAACTTGTATTCTAACGAACAAAAAACAATCTCACAAGAATAAATGCGCAATATTATGAGGGAATTTTATGTCATTGTATTGGCGTAAAGTTGAAATATTAAATATGTTTAAAAGTCATTGTGAGAAATGAACAAAAAGAATAAAGTTGTAATTTTCGGACAATTAGATTGGGGGAAAAGTTATAATATTATGGGAATAAAGTCAAAATATTATGGGAATAAAGTCATATTACGAGAAGAAATTTTACAAGAAGAAAGTTTAATATTTGTACATTTTTTTTTTAAAAGCAACAGCAGAAATGGAAACAAAAACAGCAGAAATATGTTGAGAATAAAGACAAAATATTCAGAAAAAAAGCCACAATTTCACAAGAATAAATGTGAGAATAAATCTGCCTGATAAGTACCAGTCCGAAACTTATCGTGCACCTTTAATTTTTATTTATTTAGAATGTTTTGATGCTTGAAAAAGCTTAAATTTAGGCCAAGAATACGCAACATTTGCTTAAATACGCATTTCTTTCACTAATCGGCCACAGTCACCCGTGAAACAGCTATCATTTATTTATTAATTTTGAAAAAAGGCGATAGAGTGAGGGAAGCACAAAGAAGCGAATGAATGATTCATTTACAAAAATAACTGAAAAAGCAGAAAATAGTATTATATACATATATATATATATACATATATATATATATATATATATATATACATATATATATATATATATACATATATATATATATATATATATATATACATATATATATATATATATACATATATATATATATATATATACATATATATATATATATATATATATATATATATATATATATAGTACTGTATTATTGTTATTGTGTATGTATTATTGCACTACAAGTGATTGCACTACGCGATCTGTGTTGTATTTATTTATTTATTCATGTCTTGCCTTGGTTGTTTTATTTTGTGATAAAGTTCATTTTATTTTGCAAAGCTGCTGAAAAAGAGAATTCCTCTTGCAGATGAATAAAGTATCTATCTAATATGTAAATTACAATGCATGCTTCTATGTACAGTAGAAGAGGCCAAGTGATGGTGGAAGCCTGGAGGCACACGTTGATACTCAAGACGTTGTTTGTGGTGGCTAACAGAAAGATAATTAGTCTACACACACACACACGCACGCACGCACGCACGCACGCACGCACGCGCGCAGGACTTATCGTCAGCAGCCCCTAGTCCCTGTCGTGTGTGACACAGTGAAGGGTGTCATTTCACCTCCTACTACAAGCTACAAACTCCAGCACTGGCTTTTCTTCAGTTGTCTCCTATTTTCATGACACGCTTTGCGCTCCCCCACACATCTGCTTGAACGCTCGCTCTCTCTCTCTTGAATGCTTGATGTTGTTTTACATGTTCTCCGCTTGACGGGACCTTCTAAGTGTGCTGCATGAATCACTGAGGCTAAACATGAGACATTTATACTTCTGCAGCGTCTTCCCCTTCATGAGATCACTCATAAGCATCGTCTCGATATTCATCATGTCACATGTGTTTAAAGTACACGTGCACAATTTTTTGTTTCTTCAAACCGAGACAGATAATTTTCTGCTTCTCAAGACCGATAAGATACAGATAACATACGTTTTTATATCTACCTTTTTAAAATTTAGATGGAGGTTTAGTTTGTGCACACCTGGAGGTAAGAAGGCCTGGAACAAATTAGGATTTGACCAACTGTACCTGTTGATTTGTCCTCATCAAATATCACGACATTACTACCACATCACTACTATCAGGAGAACCAGAGTATAGAGCGGAGGGAGCCACCTGCTGTGGCCCAGCAAGGTGCACTGTAATGATATTTTGTAAAGCAACATGTTACAGATATAAGTGGAGAAGAATAAATATCAACTTTACTCTTTGCTCTTTTTCCCCCATTTTTTCTTATTTGTTTTTACTTGCTTCTTAAATAATATTCATAAATTCTCTTCTATCATATTTCCCATAATATAACTTTGCCCCAAAACAGTTTCTCACATTTTTTCTTTGTAATATTCCAACTCTATGCTACTGAAATAAATTATTTTCTGTTAATATTTTGTATTTTCATACTTTGTTTTAATGTGTTTCTCAAAATACCTCCACTGGAAAAAACCCCAACAACAATTATTTAATGTTTTGACTCTACACTGCTAAAATGACGTTATTTTTCCTCATGCTATTGCATGTTTAGTCTTAGTTTAGTCATTAGAATACATCTTTTGTCTCTTAATATTTTGTTACTCTGTATTTTTACTCTGGTAAAAAAAAAAAAAAATGTCAGCTGTTTTTTTTTTTATTTTCCAACTCTTTCAATTTTCATCTTGTAAATTTTCTTTTTGTAATTCTGACTTTATTCCCACAATAATTTTGACTTTATTCTTGTGACATAATTTTGTGAGCCACCTAATTTTTCCAAGATTACATTAATTATTCATTGTTTAATTAAAACTTAAAAAATGTCTCTTTAATCTTTCAAATTTATGCTTGTAAGATTACAACTTTTTTCTTTTAATATTTTGACTTTATTCTTGTGAAAAAAAATTTGCTCTTTTTTTCTCCATTTTTGTAGAGTTTTTTTTTTATTATTTCTTTTTAAATAATATCCATATATTCTCTTTGTCATATTATGACTGTTTTTCCATAATTTTTAGAACTTCTCCCCAACCTAATTTCCCAAAAATTAAAACTCTCGATTTCGGATTCCGATATCAACCGATACCGATATATCTAACATCAATATCTCCTGTCATGGAATTAACACATTGTGGTGACCCACAATATTGTTTTAGACATTTCTCTTGGAGATTAATAAAGCATCTATCTATCTACCTACCTACCTACCTACCTACCTACCTACCTACCTACTTACCTACCTACCTACCTACCTATGAAGTGTACTTGCGTTTCCGGGTCATGAGGTTGTTGTGGCCACCTAGCTATTGCTAAAGAATCGTTACTTGTTGTTGAGTTGAGTGGAGAGTAAACTGATTGGTGCCAGGACTCCTGTCTTGTTGTGAATCGCGTCTTCACATTTGGTGACCCTCAACGTGGGTAAAAATGTCGACTGACAACAGAGACAACGAGAGCGTGCCGGCGCTGCGACAAGCTAACGAGTTAGCTAACGTCGATGCTATCTGTGGCACACCCACGCCCGTGGTTTCAGCATATCAAGCCCAGTTCCGACTGCGAGGAATAACGCAGGGCGTGACATATTTCCACAATGAAAGCAAGTACGGAAGCCCATAGGCATATATATACACAGTAGTTTTTTATTATCGGTTTTCATTATAGGGAAAAACCCAATCCTGATATCAACTGATATTACATTTTTATGCCATTATCGGACATCCCTAGTTTTATTACAACTTTTCAAAAATAACATCTTTGATCAATATTTCAACTTTATGCTTTTAAAATGTTATGTTTCTTCATATTTTGTTATTCTTGTAAAAAATACAACTTTTTCTCGTTAGATGACTTTTTTCTCTAAATAGTTTGACTTGATTCTTGTTTTTTTTGGTGTTTTTTATAGTTTTCTTGTCAAACTCCATTATACAAGTGCACTACATTTGGACACATGCGCCCAACAGCCGGTGTGCCACTACAGAGATCAGAAGAACCAGAGTATAGAGCGGGAGGAGCCACCCGGCGTGGCCCAGCAAGGTGCACTGTATTCAGGCACATGCACCGAGCAGCTGGTGTGAAGCCACGGAGGTCTCTGGCAAACATTTTGCACTTTTCAAACAGCGCGCGCTGGTGTTTCAGGTGGCTGAAAGGTTTTTTTGTGTGCTCAATGGTTTTTTTTCCCCTCATCGAGGAATATTTGGTACAACTACCACGCAAAATGTACACCTTTTTCAGCCTTTGTTAAAGGCTGAATGAGTATGTTAAATGTACGAGATGTTGCTTTATGGCGCCAAACACACAAAGACAGTACGTGAAAATTAAGTCTGACTTGATCGGATCAGATCCAAGTCATTTTATCACCAAATGAATTCTGCAACATGTCGAAGTGGCGCCATTATCTTGCTGAGACGTTTGGTGTCTTTTCTCACGCTGACGTGTCATCCAGGTCATTGTATGGATGCCAACTGGTTTGGCCTTTCATCCGAGCGGGTTTCATCAGTTCTTGCTTAATGACTATGTGGGACAAACACTTGTCGATTTTGAATGTGTTTTCTGAATGCCTTGTATTTCATTTTTTTGCTAGAAAAGTGTTAATTTAGACAAAAATACACAAAATGTGCTCAAATACTTTTTACTAATATATTTTGAAAACCGTGATAAGAGTGGAGCCATGAATTCTAAAGGGCGAAGTGGCGAGGGATTAGTGTACTTCTTAGGCAATGACCATGTGGTCAAAGGTAGCCACGCTTTCTACTGTATAAAAATAAATATTAATAAATAATAAAAACTATAATTACAACATTTACTGTACGTTATGCTGATTTAAAGCAAGGGAATGTTGTGTTTTTTGGTGTTTGTCCAGCTGTAAACAAGTGTGGCAATATAAAGAGTGTGAAATGTGTGTGATAGGGGTTCCGCTGGCTGGCACTCCCTGCACTGATGTGCTTTTAATGGCACTTGAGGAAGGGGCTATTAAGGTTATGAGAGGCTCTCTCATTGGATGGCAGTTTGGGCAGTCTAGCGTAAGCATGCATGTTATCAGCAAGTATGGACCAGCACTGTTAATATCCAATCCATGACACCATCTCTCCTTCAGGGCCCCTGGACACCAAATAAAACCAACAAAGCCAAACAACGTCTGAAGATGTGTCTGCTTTTCCAGCACATGATTTCATCTCGTCCATCAGGGGTGTCCAAAGTGCACCCGAGGGGCTATTTGCAGCCAGCAGCTGCTTTTTGTTGGCCCACATCACATTGTAAAAAAACATTTAACAAAAAAAGTTTGAAAAAAACTGAAGCAAAAATGTATTTTTACAAGAATATGGTCAAAATATTAAAAGAAAAAGTCGTAATCTGAGAAAAATGTGTCATTTGACAACGTAGTAATATGAGGAAAAATGTATTCAAGTTTTAAAGAAAAAATCCATCATTTTTAAAGACACACTTTTTATGTGACACAAAGTGATAACTACAAGAAGAAAATTACAAGCAGTTGGGAAAAAAACAGCAGAAATGACCAAAAAACAGCTGTAATTTTGTGGGAATAAATTCAAAATACCGAAAAACAGCATATTCTAACCAAAAAAAGTTATAATACAAGAATAAAGTTGGAATATGACAGTGGTTATCAATTATTTTCTGTCATGCCCCCACTGGGGAACAGAAAGATTTTAAAATACTAGAGAAACGGATATCTATTTATTTATCTGTACTGTACAGACTGAACTCGAAACTCAAACCAGCGAAATGCAACAAAATGGAGACCAGTGAGTTAAACTGCATGCCCAGTACGACAAATTCATACATGTTGGCAGGTCTGCACTAATATTGAAAGTCCTCCCTGCCTCTCACGCCGCCACCGACAATTCACCCCCCACAGCTGTCATTTTATGAGAATAAATTAAAAAGATTTGAGAAAAAAGGCATATTCTAACACGAAAAAAGTCACTATTTTACAAGAATAAACTTGGAATATAACAAAGAAAAATGATGTCATTTTAGGAGCATAGAGTTGAAATATTAATGATTTTTTTAAGTCATAATATTATAAGAAACAAACAAAACTAACATCATTTTTGTAGGGGTGTAACCATTCATACACTACATCGATGCATCGATTTATATTCCTACGCTCCAACTACAGCAGGTTTGGATTGCACTATTTAAAGCAAATAATTCATCATGGCAAGCTATACCACCCTCTGTTCCTCCCAATTTTGTATTTCATTTTGAACACGTTTTTTGTACTCATTGATCGTTTATTCTTAAGTATGTAAGACTTATTGATAATTTGTACCTGATTCTGTTACAAAAAACAACAGGAAACTCCACCTGCACTGTCCAGTATCCAGGTATTTATGTCACAGTCATACTGGTTGAATTTTTGGCAAAAAAGTTAATTAATCGATTTGAAGTTACTGCATCGCTTCGGATCGGATTGTTCTAAATGAACCAATATCGTTCTTGAATCGTATCGGCAACCACGAATCGTGATATGAATCGAACCGCTGCACCCTTATATTTTTGGAATATTATGTTGAGGAAAAAGCTAGAATATGGGGATATAGGAAAAATATTATGGGAGTAAAGTCATAATATTACGAAAATAAAATTTACAAAGATTATTTAAGAAGAAAGTTTAAATATTTGGGGAGGGAAGCAAAATTGGGAAAAAAGAGCAAAGAGTGAAGTTGATTTACAGTCCACATACTGTAAATGACAAAGCTGAGATGCACTGAAATATACAGTAGTACATCGCGCAACGTAACCTCCTTTTACGTAAATTCCACTGAACGTAAAGAATTTATGTAAAGTTGTTGCATCGTATTACGTAAGAAATTCCATATAACGTAAAGCGTCAAGTCGGTGCCAGTTCAGAAATTTGATTTGAATAGCGCGCGACAGAGACAGGGAAAAATTTTCCATGACTAACAGAGTACACTTGGTGACGCCTTCTGACGCTTCAAGCTCTCATTGGCTGATTATCGGGGCACCGCCTACGCTCTCATCTCATTGGCTGACTTATACAGTGTGTACGTGAGTTTGTGTGAGAGACAGGCTTCTCCCTTCAACCTCCCTTCCTCTTCGTAGTCGCCCTTAAACTAGTTCTCACGCATTGAAATCTCTTCTTAATTTTTTTACTTTTGTGTTAACTTAACGTAAAATTACCGTAATCGTGGGCGTTTCGACTCAGGCTAGTCCTCCTCCTCCTCCTCCTGCCTCCACTTGCGTGCTCCTGATCAAGACATCTCGTGAACGGTAAGATTGTTTTTGTTTTTCAGTTTTATTCATTTACAGTCATCTTATTTATTACCTTATTTTGTATTGGAATGTTACTCTACTATGTTTATGCTAACATTTTCTTATATTTTCCCACCATATTTGGTGGACTTTGAATATTTTGAAGGGCCAAAGGGGAGAGTTTAGGAAGATCTTGGAACGGATTAGGCTATTTACATGTGTTTTACGCTTCGTATAATGTAAAAACCCTATAACGTAAACGTTCTCGGAGCGGATTATTTACGTTGTAGGGGCGTCTACTATATAGAACTTCTTAACATATCTACATGTGTTGCTGTACAAAATATCAAGGTGGCAAAGTTGCATCCTCATTTGTCACTTCGTGGACCTCACTGGAGGGAAACGGGTTAGACACCCCAATGTAATTTATGGTGCTTCCTAATCCGAGCTGAAAACACTCTTCCTCAGTCACCTTCATGTCGACTGGCCCAGCAAAGATGGCGCACACAGAGTGATTCATCCACTCCTGCACTGCACGGATAAAGTCTCTAAACTAGAACTTGTTGGGGGGCAGGGAGCCCTAATGAGGCCAGTCTCGGAGCAAATGTGTCGGAGCGTCCTTGATCTCCCGGCGCCACGTCACACTGTTGTGTGTGTGTGATTGCGCTCGTCTGAGTGGAGAGATAGCGCCAAAGGAGTCACGGCGCCAGAGCCCTGAGTCGTCTGCTTCAAACGCTCGTTACGCCGGGGGTGAAGAGGTAATCCTTATCGCCGTCGCAAATGGCGACGAGACAGAGTGCTCCCACTGCGGTCCCGTATTACGCTGCCATTCTAGCCTTACTTTTGCAGCCTCACTTTTCCTATTAGACTTAGACTTTATTGATCCACAAGTTATTATACATTATACATTTTACTACCATGCTGATTCTAATATACAGAAGTGTTACCACCCAAGGGAACAAAACATATTTAAAGGGTCCCTGACATGACTCATCAACTTTGCTTAAATATGTTATATAGTGTTTGTAATTATGTTCCACTGTTCAATTTCTTGAACGCAAATGGTAAATTCACAAAAATGACATTTGTATGATGAGCTAGCTCTCACAGTTCAGCCTCATTTTCTGGTGTGTCGTCATCGGGGTGACACATTTCAGCTAAGACAGAGTAAACAAACGCTTCTCCAGGTAGATGTTCGACTTGGTTCAGTATATTTTTCGTCAAAATAGTTGTGTTGCTGGTGGATATTCACAATATCTGAGGGATACTCTATATAAGTTTGTTTTTGTTTCGAAAAGAGGAAGGTTTAAGACAACAATGGACGAAGCAAGTGCAGAGAACGAGCGACAGATGGACGCCTACCTCGAATTCTGTTCTTTGCAGTGATCATTTCACTGATGACTGCTATGGAGGAACACATTTACAAGATGCATTTGGCTTTAAAGTACGCTATAAACACATTTTGAAAAAGGATGCTATTCCGCCGGTACACGGGAAAAAAAAGACAAGAAGAACGACTTCAATGTTGCCACAGAACAGAGTAAGTCATGTCTTCTAAGCACTACTCCATGATAGTGACATGGCTGCATTATACATGTTATATGAACACCTTTTCACAGCCATATGTATGTTCACTGTGGGGGGGCGGCAACAGTGGCTGTGACGACAATGAAATATAAAATAAACCAGTCAATAAAGACCCCTTTCTGCTCATTAAGAAGCCGATTTAAAACAATAATTGAAGGATAAGCAACTCCAGAGTAATTTACACTTACCATTCTGTGTTTTGAAGAGTGACTAATCTTCATCTCCATGTCTTAAGGCTTAAGTCCACGTTCTACAAGTTCTCTATTTCATCTCCAAATGTTTCTCTCTCCTTTCCTCCTCGAAAAAACTATTAACACATCGCTCAAATCTGGGCTATAATTACTGCAAACCTCCTCTGTCTCGTACACCGCCATAACTCGTTTACCTGAGTGATAGTAGCCCGATGGCGTCAGTTTCGGAAATGCGACTGAACAGCGAGAGCTAGTTGGTCATGCCTGGCCCCATCAACTATAAATGTCATTTTTGCAAATTTACCCTATGCTTTCAAAAATTGAACAATGTAGAACATAATTACAAACAATATATAACATATTTAAGCAAGTTAAATCAATCAAGTTGATCAATCATGTCAGGGAACCTTTAATGAGAACACAGATCAAGTCATCCAAGTTTATTACACGGCCGTTGTCCTGTCTAAACAAAACAAACCCAAAAACAGGACAGCAGGTCACGCCAGGACAAACAAGAACTGAAAACATAAGAAAGAAAACCCAGGCAGCTGCTCAGCACGAAGCAGCTGAGTGGCCCTGTAGCAAGAAGAGGTGGGAACGAGCCTGCAGCGGCCAAAAGTAGCACCAGCAGAGTAGGGAGCAGAGAGAGAGCATAGCACACTTGCCCACATTTATATACTCCAATCAGCTGATTCCGGCAAACAGGACACAAAAACAAAGCTCCAACTAAAACAGTGCCAGGGTTTCCCCTGATTTGATGATTTTTTGAAGCTGTGGTGGTGGGTTGTATTTAAATTTACTGTGGGTGATATCAACACTAGGGTCGTTTTCACAGGCTTGAACAGCAATGAAATGAAATACAAATATAAGGCATTCAGAGGACACATTCAAAGATGCTGTGATGATATGTAGTTGATGAGATGAGACAACAGCCACCACAGGGTGCACCGTACAGAAACAGGAAGTATAAAAACAAGGAGGAACTCTACCAATGCTAACGTGTGAGTCTATATTATGGATTATATATTATGCATTATTTTCTTTTATTATGACTACTATATTGGGTAATAGGAGTGTATGGGGGTTATTTGATGTCTTGAGGATTCTAATAATGTTAAAAAGCATATTTACAAAGTCCTAAACAGGTTTTCTGAGCTCTGACTGCAAAAATATTCCATTTATTAACATTGAATCCTCTATGACAGTCAGGTCTGGAACCAAATAACCGCCATAAACGAGGGATGACTGTTATACCTTTTTGGCTAGCTTCAACATAAGCATCAGTGCTTGACATTGTGGAGTATTTTGCCGTCTAACCAGCCATTATCATGCAAATACTTGTTGCCTGGGTTCTCTCCCCGACCACCCTCAAAGCACCAAAGTGTTCCAGGCTCATTAAATCATGGCTTTGTTGGGTCGGGAGAGCCAGCAGGCAGACGGGTCCGTGGCTGGGATGAAGGCCCCACCACCTGCCACGTGTAGGCTGCTCACCTCAGTAAAAAAAAAAAAAAAAAGGCCGCTCAAGTGCCTTTTCTATTCATTTGGAATTCAGCTCTCGTTCCCAGCGCAACAATGTAGCCGTGCAGCCCGACGCCCACAGAAGGACATTAAGTATTTACCTGTGAAGCCTCCAAACCTATTTCAGATAAATCTGTTCAAGCCACAACTGATGCTGTTCTTATAAATGGAAAGTGCCGTCCGCAATAGGGGCCCTGCAGAGCTTCCATTTATTAAGACTGCATGTGGAAGGTATATCAGCGAAGGAGGGGGAAAGACGTTTACATCATCATTCCTTTAGAATTAATTGCTAGCTGCCTCAATAGATCCCATAATGAAGGACTGCAACCTGCACAGGTATAAAAATAGGGCTGTCAAGGCGAACAACCTCAACCTCAGTTTGTTTTTTGTTTTTTTTGGACAAATCTGTGCAAATGAGCAGTTGAGGCAGAGATCCGATTTGCATTTACTTCTTTTTTTGAGACTGCTCAACATTCCACGAGGACGCGTGTGGAGATTTTGTTAGCCCGGCTGTCGGAAAGCATTTGCGATGCTGATTGTTTATCTGCTACTCTTGCAGCAAAAATGCCCAGATTTGGAGTGACACCCCAATCTGGACTCTAACTGACATATCAGCACGCTGTCAGTCAGGCCCGCAGCGGCGCAACACCGCCATCTGCGGCGAGACCGGCCCGGTCGTGCATGGCACTGCATCGGACCACTCCGGGAAGTGAAGGCTATCGTCACATACCTGTAGCTGTGTATACAACAAAGACAAGCAAAACATCAGATGAAAACCAACACACTAAATCCATTCTGACTATCTATGGAGTTGGTTGATGAAAGGATTGGATAGTTCTTTTTAATTTCAATCCCTTTTAATTCCTGAACCATGAACTTGAATAAGATTTGGTGCATTAGCAGGGTTTGGTATCATTTGCACATTATCCAATACCGGTGCTAAATCGGTACTTTTGAAATGGTGGTGGTGCTTAAACAGTACTTTGCAAAAGGAACACATACAAATTTTGTCAAAAACAATGCCTTTCTTATAGAATTTGCATTTAATTCATTTTTTTTGTGAAAAGCAAGTTGAACAGAATCATAATTCAAATACAGCAATCTCTTGTTTATTGCGGTTAATTGGTTCCAAACCTGACCGCAATAAGTGAATTTTGCAAAAGTAAATACAATTTTTAACATTATTAGAGCCCTCTCATCATGAAATAACACCCCTATAGTCACAGGTACACTCCTATTACCCAGTATAAGGAATCAGAGAAAATCAACATTTAAACATCATCAGCTCATGATCAATGACTAGGTGGGACAAACACTAGTCGGACTAGATAGGACGGCTCTACTCTTAAAGGAATAGTGCACTTTTTTTTTTTATTTTGCCCATCATCCGCAATCCTTATGTGAGACATGAACTCACATCTTTCACTTTTCTGCGCGTTCTAAAGATATTAAAACAGATAAAAAGGCAGCTAAGAATGCACATAATGGGACACACCTATTCTGCCTATAAAGCCTTCTGAAAAAAACTACAAAAAGCGGCAACAACGCTCCATTTACATAATGTGACCTTATTACCAAATGATGTGTATTGTGTAAAATGAATTACTAATGTAAAAAGTACATGTCAGATGTTTATTATTTAAATGGATTTATTTAAATCCCCAAGGAACAGCTACAAAAAATATAATATAAAATACAAAAAAAAAGACCCATCTCAATAGGCAAGGTCAAATCTCTATTTTTAACAAACACACAACAAAACATCAATGAAAAAGTGCTAAATTAAAAAAAAAGCAGCACCCAGGTAACAGTTGTGTCTTTACTGAAGATCTGTCACTCGTGTTTTTCCTTACCCTTTCTAGCACGTGTCTCGCCAACCTCTGTCTCCCTCTCTCCTGTTTGTGTGCTGTTTTGTTGCGCTCCGTGTGCTGTGTGTGTTTAACCCCGCCCCTCCCCCTGCTCAGTGTGGACACAGGGACGCCGCCACACATCTTGACCAATGACATTCGCCTTTAAACAAAAAAAATGACGAGGAAAAAAACTCATCGGCTCCCAATTGACGCGAGTCGGCTCCTGTTGTTCATTTCTAAAAGCAACTATTGAATGGGAATGGCAACAACGTCACAAATGACACTGTGGAAAGTTCTGGATAGATCCTTTAACTTTAATCCAAAAGGACAGAACAAGGAAATTCTCTCCCCGCACACAACACGCAAGGGATTGACTAATCCATTTTTTAAGTAGCTGCTGTCATGAAGTAGACGCGACTGGACCACACTGCCTTGTCAGTGAAGAATGGGTGTTCGTGTTAGCAAAATGAGTGTTTCTGCGCCTGACGGGACCTAATGACACGAGGAGGTGTATGTAATGTGCTGGAACCTCATTAAGTCCTGGCAACACGTCTTCATAATAATCATCTCTGGATGGCGAGGCTCTCTTTAGCAAAAAAAAAAAAAAAAAAGACGTTGACGCTCGGCGCCCCCTGTAAAAAGCTGCTATTAACCCCCCCACCATGATCACTTTCATGCCTGGACTGGACACGTGACAGAACCAGAGCCGTAATGAAGCATTTAATTTGCATGCTATGTCAACGCTGTTCACTTGTTTCCAAGGTCACGGTGAACTTTCCCTCAACAGGAACTTTTACAATAACTAATAACCCAGCTGGAATTGCTTTTGCACACATCTTTTTTTTTTTTTTTTTTTTTTAGCTAAGGCAACCCTCCCCCCCACCGGGGACGTGTGTTTTTAATTAAAACAAAGTTCCATAGTTAGGATAATTAAAGTGGTGGTAATAATGCATTGTTTAATTATAAGGTTCAGTCGGGTCTCGTTGATTAGATGCCCAAATATGGATGAGCTTAACAAGATGTGACACGGCAAAAAACAGGCAGCGGCTGCGCCACGACTCAATCAGGATTTAGGGGCTTTACACGGATTTAAAGGGGATATTTTTCACTTGGCGTTAAATCCCTCCTCGTATGAATGAAACAATCAATATCAAATTTATAAAAAAAAGCATATTTCTTAATGACGCTGGAAGGTAAAATGATAAATAAAGCCGCTCAAAACCCATGCTGAAATCCAATTTGAAGATTCCGTGACCATTACCTATTAATAATCAGCCAGGACAAAAAAGCAATTATCAGCCGTTCAAGTGCTGTCTCCCCCCCACCCCCGACATTGATTTCATCGGCAAAAAGGCTTAGTTGATTCAACATCTTTCATTATCGCATTGCTGGAAAGCCAAATACCAAAAGGTCTTGCGTCGCGTTAAACAAGCCACATTCATAAAGCACTTGTAAGCTCTCATTTACCCCGCTGACCCCATGCTGAATTTATGACGAAATAACCCCCCAAAAATAATTGCTGCTAATATAAATACTGTGGAGGGCCAAGAGTTGCCTGCAACGTGACAGCATTAAACAAACCATAGAGCGGCCCTGTTTTTATACGCTTCCATTACGCGGCACAACCTGGCCCAGATTTGACTTCCAGCACAGGAAAGAAACCCATTAGGCTGCAGCAGCACCTTAGAAAGCCCAGCAACCACATCTTTATAAGCATACCTTTTTGCACCGCATGCTTTCTCCCAAATGACCTTCCGCTCGGCGAGTCCATACGAGCATTAGCTTTACGGTCGTATTGATGAGGCCTGCTTTATGGGGCCCGTTGGGCCAGGAGCGTAATATGTTTGCGTGAGGGTATAAAGCTCGTGATGTGAAATAAAATATGTCCTTTAATGAACTTTTATAGCGAGGGCGGAAGCTTCCTCGTTTGCCTTTCCAATTTAAGTACGCGCAACATAATAAGATTGCTAATGCCGGCTTCCTGTGTTCTCCTCCATGTGATGTACCTTTCAGAATAATAGGAAGGCAAACAAGGTGGAGTGCCATCTCCACGTTGGGGATGAAATTCTGCCCCAAGTGGAGGAGTTTAAAAGGTCCCTGACAACTTTGATTAAATTTGTTATATCCATCCATCCATTTTCTATACCGCTTCTCCTCTTTAGGGTGCTGGAGCCTATCCCAGCTGACTTCGGGCGACAGGCGGGGTACACCCTGGACTGGTCGCCAACCAATGGCAGGGCACATATAGACAAACAAGCATTCACACTCACATTCATGCCTATGGACAATTTAGAGTCTCCAATTAACCTAACATGCATGTTTGTGGAATGTGGGAGGAAAGCGGAGTACCCGGAGAAAACCCACACACGCACGAGGAGAACATGCAAACTCCACACAGAAATGTCAAAGGGAGAATCGAACCCAGGTCTTCCCGATCTCCAGACGGTTGCTGTGTTGGCCATCATGCTAACATGTTATATATTGTTTGTAATTATGTTCTACATTGTTCCATATTTGAAAGCGAACAGTAAATTTGCAAAAATGACATTTATAGTTGGCGCCTTTTGTTCAAAATAAAAATGCACACATTTGCACAAATGTGACATTTATTGCAAAACAACAAGCAATTGTAATAAACAGCTTATTACCAGCACTGTAAGAACATTTATAAAAATAGAAAATGTAGCAAGTATAAAAATGAAATAGAAATAACAATATAACAAACGTCATCAACAAATGCATAAACCTTATCAAGCATCATTTCAAGGTTTGAAAACCTCCCTGTTTTGGCCTCGCTTTCCTCCTGTCGTTGATGTTCTCTCTGATTGTTTTGTGAAAAAGTCCATATTTGCATTTTGTTGTATTTGACTTTTCCATACCGAGATTGTAGCTTTTGAAAGGTCCTGGAGTGCTTTATTTTGTAGCATCAGACTTCACTTGGCTCAGCATCTCCTGCAGGAACTTCCTGACCATCCATACTGTATGCTGAATACAGTAAATATACTGCACCATGACAATTGTTGGTGGACGAGGGTGGCTATGATTCACAGCCAACAGACTTCACTACGATGTGCTGCGTTGAATGATTAGATAAGAAAACAGCAACGTCACTGTACACTCTGCAGCGGGGCGAGCCACCTGCCATGGGCGGGCGAGGGGCATCCAAGCAGCCTCCGCGCTGTCACGCAGCTCGGGAGTGTAGAGCGGGGGATATCCACCCGGCGTGGCCAGGAAAGGGGGCGCTTTAGTCGGACACAAACATGGCACTCTCTCGGCCAGTTCAGTAATGTAGATTCCCCTCGCTACTTTCAAATACAACTTACAATGAACAGGCAAATACGGTCGCTATCTAATCGTTGTCTAATTATTTATTAAATGCGGTAGATTGCAGTGAAGTCAGATATCCGTGTTAGCCGGCTAGTTATAACTCGTGAAAACCAACAATTCAAAACGAATATTTACGTGGAGTAGCAAATTATTAAATATATAATAAACCATGAGTTACATTACTGTGAAAGTCAATAATTATGCGTAATTACTTACATTTATGTGTTTCTTTCGGTTTCCACGTTTCCATCTTCTCAGCGGGTGTTGTAGCTCTGCCTACCCCTTTGTTTCTCTGACCACACTTATTATCAAGGGGTATGTACCCCTTAGCACTTACTCCTTACCCCTTGGTTTAAGGAGAATTGGGACACCACTTGATTCTCGTGAACGCGCAAAACCTAGGGGTAAGGGGTAAGACGAGGGGTAAGGGGTAGAATTGGGATTCAGCCTTAAGCCTTAAAGGGGACCTATTACACTCATTTTCAGGCTTTTGTATTGAGTTCTGGACTCCTATAAAGCAGCTACAGACCATAACCCGCACAGAAAGCTTTCTAGATCTTCCAGACTCTGCATCTCTTCCTGCAGTGTTTCCTTCGGTTTCCTGCCCCCCACCAAAACGGTCTGTGTAATTTACTCCACCCTCCTCCAGGTACGCCTCTCGCTGAGCCCACTCCGCTATGATTGGTCACACTCTCTCGCACACTATCTCGCTGTATGCACGCTCTATGATGCTACACAGACAACCGCTTTTGTCCGATTACTTACACAAAATAAACGCAGTTAGGACACAGGTAAATTGTTAACTTACAGCTGGCTCTTCTGACTCTTCAACACAACCAAGTAACGTTGAAAAGGCGTCGGACTTCATCAACAGTTTGGCGGATAGTCGAGCTTCGTATTGTCCCATGTTCACAAAACAGTCCCGTATGTGAAGTGCCGTTGACAGATGAGCATATTTTTCTCTTGCTGGCCGGGAATCAGCAACTCCAGCCACTTCTACCTGATGCTTGCCTCTTTAGGCACACCCGAACAAACACTTCCTGGGAACCATACGCGTTAAAACGGTGAACAGAGCAGAGCGAAGCAGAGTGGGGCAGGGTGGCCTACAGCTTATGCCTGGGCATGCATATAAGAAAGTCCGGGTTGAGTTGACGTCAGTGGAACACAGTGTGCTGAGCCATCCAAAACTGCTTTCAGGTCTCACTTCCAAATGTGCAAACCTTATTATCTGACGTGTTGGCATCGTTTAACATGAGAATACAACATTTGTAGGTCAGAAAAGAGGAAAAGCATAGTAGTTCCCCTTTAAGACATGGAGATGAAGATTGGTTGCCTTCAAAACACAGAATGTTAAGTGTAAATTACTCTGGAGTTGCTTATCCTTCCATTATTCTTTTAAATAGGCTTCTTAATGAGCAGAAGGGGGTCTTTATAGCCTGATTCATTTTATATTTCGTCAGCTTCGCAGCCGCCGTTGCCGTCCCCCACAGTAAACATAACCTGGAATAGTGCTTAGAAGACATTATGTAAACAAGACATGACTTACTCTGTTCTGTGGCAACTTTGACGTTGTTCTCGCCTTTTTTGCCCCGTGTACCGGCGGAAGTGCATCCTTTTTCAAAATGCATTTATACCGTACTTCCAAGCCAAATGCTTCTTGTAAAGGTGTTCCTTCATAGCCGTCATCAATGAAATGATGACACCACTTCCGGAATAAGGCTGAGAGCTAGTTCATCAGGGCTGGCGCCATCAACTATAAATGTCAATTTTCCAAATTTAACGTTCGCTTTCAAAAATGGAACAATGTAGAGCATAATTACAAACGATATATAACATATTAAGCAAAGCTCATCAATCATGTCAGGGACCCTTTAAGGTTAGACTACATTAAACCCAAAGAATATTGGTATGATTGGTAGCATCATTTGTGGCATACAAAAGGAAATAGGAAGGTGGAAAATCCGATATTAGTGTGTTGCTTGGCTCAGCTGGTAGAGGCTTGGATGTCTCACAACTGCAAAGCTCAACCTCCGGTTGCCCTTCACTCCCGTAGCCTGGAGCAAGAAGATACTAAACCCCAGTTGCTGTTCATGCTGCATCATCACAGTGTAGATGTAGTAGTTGGAAGGTAGAATGGTACTACTAGTAGATTACTGGAAAACACAGCCCTTTTCTGGTGTTCCATCATCACTCATGGGACAATGCAATGTAATCATTAAAAAGGAATGTCCGTTTTATTAGGCCACTTATGTATTGCCTAGTGGACCACATCTCATCAAAGCCAACCTCAAGGAATCTGTTGCACACCGTGAACCCAGCTGGCGTATGATGGATGATGGCGGCGAGGGAGCTGAAAGGACTGCTGGACAGGGCACACCCTTCCACCCCAGCGGCCAGGGATGGCTTGGCCACATGCTGCTTGCATCATTACACCGCCTCGGCCTAGACCTCTGGTGCCACCCTGATTGATGGGCTCCACCAGGCCAAATGGCCCAATGGAGGCATTCCATCCAGACTACGGCCCAGCCCATCCATCTTAGAATCCCTGGGTGAGAGCGGCATTACTGTACGTCTTATCTGGGCTGTGCCGCTTAATCCCACCTTCTGATTAAAAAGGCCTGCCGGGCGCCTTGATGAGTCAATATTGTGGGAATTGGGAATGAACGTAATGTGAAATGAATAAATCACAAAAGTCACTGTGCGTGTGATCATCAGCTGCAACATGCAATCCTTTATATGCGCTCAATGAGGTCACGCTACTGCACTTATTCATGCAGCAATGCTGCACAACACCGTCACATTGTTATTAGGGGAAATCATTTCCCTGCCTGCTGATGACAACAGATGGCAATGTGGAATCTTCAGGGGATACAGAGTGGGAAGTGTGGAGAGGATTTTCAGCTACAATATAATTTTCAACTGAAACTGAACTATAGGCAGTACCGTTCGACATGACATTTGACGGTCATCTGGGTCAGGTTTATTGACGATATGACGAGAGGGTTTTGACTTCTGGTCGGCTTTTGACAGGTTTATGTCCTCAGAGATGACAAAAAGGTGTATTTGGAGTTCAGGGTGAAGCTGACTTAGATTAAATGGAAAAAAAAGAAAATACAGGTTGTCCTCGGGTTACGGCGTTCCAATTTTCGCCGTTTCATGGTTAAGTACGCACCCCCATAAATTAATCAATTACTTAATTTTGGTTCGCAAACACTGGACTAACTTGTTTTAGCAAGCGAAGCGGACAAATATGTAGCTTGGAGCAGCACACTGAGTGGATGACGTTGCTTATTAATTAACTTTTTGCATTTCATTATGTCTACCAGGCGTAAGGTGGTGCTGAGAAAAAGCAAAGCCATCACCGTGGAAGTGAACACATCAGAGGTGCATTATCGGGCCGATATGAGGGAATTATGACGTTATACCGATCAATCCAGTAACATTAAAAATAGCTCCGATAATTAGGGATGTCCCTATACGATCTACAGGATCGGGACTGGCTGCCGACCAGCTGTATTTTCAAGATCAGATAATATCTGCTTCTGCCACGAGATCAGGCCGATCGTTTGCCGTATCCATGTTCGTAACTCTGGGCCACACAAAGCTGGCTGCCACTCGACTCCTGTCACCTTCAAGAAGAAGACAACGCAACACCACCATGCAGACATGCCCAGCCGTGGCAGAATCTCATCACAAACACTACTAAACATGTTGAAATGGTGGTGAAAAACCTTGGAAACGCCTCTGTTACGGAGCGTGAAGGGAAGCTAGCAGGGTTAGCTTAGTTTAGAAGAGCGTAGTGCAGCTGTGTGTGTGTGCGCGACTCAGGCTGGATGAGTATATGTTCACCGTGTTTTGTTTTACAGCTTTAATGTAAGGATCATTTTATAATATAAGGACCATTTTACAATGCCCACTGACAATGTGCAGGTTCTGAGCGACGAGAGGCACGTTTATTCTTGCACCCAGCTTGTATCAACCTTCAACTGCCATTCTCATTCTCAACACACACAACACACTCGGCCTTCAAAGTAAGAGTACTCTTTGTCACAATTGTCTAAAAATAAGGGTGTCATAAAAGTGTCTTACATTAATAATGCGATTGAAGTTACATCTGTGACTACATCTTCCTTAATCTCAAGCACGGGCATTACAGTTTGTTGAAGATTTTGTAGCAATATGTGCTGAGGCTGACATCCCATTAAAAAGTTAGCTAAGCTACATCCATTTCTCAATGACTGGACAAAATGGGCCAATGATGTAGTGCATCAATAAATGTAAGGATTTTTGCATTTTATTTGTTAACCAAAACAGCACACACTTTATGCTGGTAAAATAAGTAGTAAAGGTAAAAAAAAATGAATTCTAAAAAATAAAACGGATTTAATTGGGCCTTAAGAGAGGTTGTTTAAAAAAATGCCATATATTCTAAATCACACCACAAATTGATCTATAACCATGTCAGATGACTAGTCCTACCCTTAAAGTATTTTGCATGCCCTTTTTGTCCAATGTTAGCTTTTACTGAATGGACTTTTATTGGGGCCGCACGGTGGTCTAGTGGTTAGCACGTTGGCCAACACAGTAACAGCTTGGAGATCGGGAAGACCTGGGTTCGGGATTCTCCCCTGGGCATTTCTGTGTGGATTTTGCATGTTCTCCCCGTGTGCGCGTGGGTTTTCTCCGGGTACTCCGGCTTCCTCCCACATTCCAAAAACATGCAAGTGAGGTTAATTGGCGACTCTAAATTGTCCATAGGTATGAATGTGAGTGTGAATGGTTGTTTGTCTATATGTGCCCTGCGATTGGCTGGCGACCAGGGTGTACACCGCCTGTCGCCCGAAGTCAGCTGGGATAGGCCCCGCGAAGAAGCGGTATAGAAAATGGATGGATGGACTTTTGGATTAGGGATCTGACTCACAGATTACATGTGTTACTCATGCTGTGTCATAAACAAGGAAATTCAGCAACACTTTGGTTGCATTAGGTTTAATGCTTTGAAGAGCTATATTCATAACCATATTCAGTTCCACAAATTATTATTATAACGTATTATTATTATTATTTAAAAACCAGATCGGATCGACAAGACTATAACAAAAAATCAGATCGGAAACCAAAAATGTGGAGTGGGACATCTCGACTGATAACCAATCATTAAAAAAAACATATATAAAAAAAAACAAAAACGCTTCGTGAGGCGAGATTACCCGTACTAGTGAGCAAATCAAGCGTTCCTTTTTTCTTCTGCCTGTGACGTTAACGGCCTGCCATAACTTCGTCTGAGCTCACTTTAAAACAAACATTCACTTTCAGCGACATTTCTCGTGCTAGTTGTACCAAATGCTCCGTGATGAGGGGGAAAAATCCCATTGAGCACACAAAAAAAATGTATCAGCCACCTGAAACGCCACATGGTTACCACGCCTGCAGCATGTTTGAAAAGTGACCAGAGACCTCTGTGATGGCACACCGGCTGCTCGGAGCATGTGTCCGAATACAGTGGAACTTGCTGGGCCACAGCACGTGGCTCCTCCTGCTCTATACTCCAGTTCTCCTGACCTCCGTAGCGTCACACCGGCTGCTCGGAGCATGTGCCGAATATAGTGCACCTTGCTGGGCCACAGCACGTGGCTCCTCCCGCTCTATACTCCTGATAGTAGTGTATAATGTGGTATTAGTACAGTTGGTCAAATCCTAATTTGTTCCAGTCCTTCTTACCTCCAGGTGTGCACAAACTAAATTTTAAAAAGTAAATATAAAAAATAAAAAGTCTGCGATTATCGGTTTAATTTCGGTTTTGAAAAGCAATTATGTTGTCAAGTTATCGGTATCGGTTTGAAAAAAAAAAGATTTCGCATTTCTAGTTTGTAGGTTTTTTGTTTTTTTTTTTAATTGGCAGGGGTGTCCTTGAAAAATGTTCTCTCCTGTATGGGGGTCCGTGTTCCCATAAAGTTTCAGAAGCCCTGCATGAGGCCACTGCTGCTACATGGTCACCACAACTACGCTCTCCAACAGCAAAAAAAAAAAAAAAAAGCAACGTTTTGGGGAGCGCCAAGAAGTCGTGCTTACGGTTGTGACCTAGGCTTTAGGTATAAATTCTACTTACATCAAAAAAAACCTTGACTTATATCCCAGTTTAGGAACAAACCCGTATGCAATCTGAGGACGGAGAGCATACAGTACATGCTAGGTTAATTGGAGACTCGAAATTGCAGTTTTAGTGTTTTGTTGTCATTGGATGTCTATCCATTTTCTATAAATCTTGTCCACATGAGGGTTGTAGGTGAACTGCAGCCTACCCAGCTGACTTTGTGCAAGAGGCGACAGTGCTCCCGTGTAAATACATGACTTTTTCCACGAAGATTTATGGATTATTAACTGAGAATGAACTGAGAAATTTGTGGTTAAGTGAGGCAACATTTAAACCTTGGCCATTATCTACAATTTTGTTGTTGAAATGAGTTCAGTAGTTTTTGCCGAATCCTGCTAACAAACAAAACCCAAATCCCCTCGGTGGAGGTAATGATAGGATTTGGGTTCTGGATTGTGGTCAATAAACTGCCTTGGTAAAACAAGAATTAAACAAAAGCCAAGCTGGGAAAATGGTGAGACATACGGATGTCGCTGAGCAACATGCAATCTCTGCCAGTCGAGATGATTTTTCCCCTCATCTCGCCGAGCTCCGTCGGTATTCATTGCGCGTTGGCCCGTTCTCGTTACGCGTCAAACCTTGGCAAGTCATTTCTACATGGGCGGAGGGGTGAAATGAATGCCTTCACGTCTGCCCCCTTGCAACCAGATGCGGCAAGCAGATGCACACAGCTTGTCTGCTACCTTGCCGCTTCAATAACTCTCATTACAGTAATTGTTGCTTAATGTTTTCATAATCTGCTGCTTACAGGAAACAGTTTTGCGCCGGCTAATACCGCAGCAGCCTCCCTATGGTCCTATTCTTAAATGTACTTTTAACAAATGTCCTTTGTTGCCACCATAATTAAACAGGAACCATCCCAGCTGGCTTCTTTCCCCCGAGCGCATCCAGCAGAAGTGGCGCTGGTCGGTATGAGCGCCACAGCCGTGGCAAAAGGGGCCCAATGGATGGCGCTCCTTTGGTTTAATGAGTCACGTTGGCACCCGCTCGCAACATCTGGCTGTCGGGGGGCTGTGAGCGCATGCTTTCAGAGTTTACTTACATTTCACCTCTGCCATTACTCACAATGACTGATTGCCTACTTAGCAACGGTCCACGGGAATGTCCATCCTGAAGACGCACGCCAACTTTGATGGGAACACATTTGCGTGCTCCGGAGGCGTTCATCAGTGAGCGATGACTGTTAAAGCCTCTTTGCAGAGCGCTGCCAGTAACCCGATTATTCACTATCACTATCTGTGATCCCACACAATGCTGTAATGTACCATAAAGAAGGTTTGGATAACACTCGTCATTGTGCAGCGCTGACTAACAAGGCAGTGATAAGCTGATACCATGTACTCGCTCTATAATTAATATAAATCCCTCAGACAATTTTCACACATGTCACGCAGAAAGAAAATCCACTTACAGAAATAATGAATGCTTAATCACTTTTTTTTTTACTGTTTATGGGTTGTTTGCACGGCCAATCAGCAGCACAAGAATGTGCTATGCAGTGCCGGAGTGAGAAGCTAAGTGAAGCTAATCAGCAGCAAGATGCATCCCTTTTCCCCTCCATGGAAGACCATCTCAAACTTCTCCCCAAGATATCCACCAGCTCCAAGTGCACGTGAATTAGAGATGGGAAAACTGATTTCATTTATTGATTGTCATACACAAAGTGAATCGCGTACTCGATTCTCTCGAGTCACTCATCACGGAGCGCATACGCACAAACTTGCACATGTGCAACAACTTACACCCGTGAGTGAGTGAATACTCGAGTTTCGCTGACTCACAGGTGCTCGACGGAAACTTGAGTGTTCATCGGTCACCCGTGAGTCAGTGAAGCCTGAGTCTTTGATGTGCCTCATGTGTCTACCAGCACCTGTGAGTCAGCGAAACTCAAGTAATCATCAAGCACTTGCGAGTCAGCAAAACTCAAGACTTCATCGGGCACCTGTGAGTCAGTGATACTCATGTCTTCGTCGGGCACCCGTGAGTCAGTAATACTAGAGTCTTTGGCAAGCCTCACGAGTCTTCGAGCACCTGTAGCAAGTAGCAAGTCTTAGTCGAGCACCCATGAGTCAGTGAAACCCGAGTCTTTGTCATGTCTTATGTGGCTTCGAGCACCTGTGAGTCAGCAAAACCCGAGTCCTAGTCCAGCACCAGTGAGTCATAGTTGAGCAGCCATGAGTCATAGTCGAGCACCCGTGAATCAGTGAAACTTGCGAGCTGAGTAAGTGAATCATTGGTTTTGTCGAGTGTGATGCAGGTCGGGCCAGAAGATCTGTTGCTTTTCCCACGAGGCTACATATAAATATACATATACGTACAACTACAGTATCAAATTATACATGAGTACAAGTGCAGTTAGAGTAACAGTTGCACATTTAATGACATGTTACCTGCTTGCCTTTTTTCGTTTAGCTAGCGGTAGCAAGGCTGAGTAAGTGAATGAGTTAACGGAGACGAGTACTATTCAGGAAAAACGACTTCCTGTCCATTTTGCTTCCATTGCTTCAATGAATAATCAATTGCACACAATAAACAGCATTCTTAAGGGTTTTTCATGGATTCTCATGCACTCATCACAAGTAGGGTATGCTAGAAAATGGTGTGCAGTGTTTCTGAACGTCTACTTACTTTTTGTTATCAGCGGTAATGACGAGTGACCGCGTTCCTCTCTAATTACCTCGCACGTGACAACGGCCTGTCCGTGACAACGGCCTGCCCGTGACATTTAAGCAAGGGCTTCTTCGCCGAGTGGGGGCTGAGATGCCATTAGGTGATAAGCTTGGTTTGTTGCGGACCTCTCATCAGCACATTTCCCTGCCTTAAAGCGTCAAACACAATCCACGCAGATTAGCATCAGGGCCGACATAATGGCCGCGCGCTGAAGGTGAACCTGCAATCTTTACTCAGACACGGAATTCTCTGTTATTTTTGTCAGTTGGAGGATTATCTCGGCGGCTCCCCAAAAGGGAATAGACTTGTTTTGTATCGGCACAATGCGGCCACGGATTGCTGTGATTAAATGAAGTCAAAGCGTGTCCTTCATAGTTCCACTTTGGCTGTGATGTAACGCAGCTGTCAAGGTTTATTAAATTGATATAAAAGAACAAATTAAGAATTAAGCCTGAGTGATTTGGTAATTGAAATGACCCATTCTTGCGGTCGCCCTTGGGGAATGATGGCTGCAGTGCGTTTGTTGACGATGCAGCAGCAGCGCCTCGGAACGAGCCGTTCAAGAGAATTTAACGATGCGATACTGTACACCCGCCTGAGCAGGCAGGTCGGCTCCGTCCAACGCAAATAAGTTGATTATGTAAGTGAAAGCACCTCCAGTGGTTGTTAGCGGTTGTAACGCTTACAACAGCTAATTAGCCGGGTGGGTTGTCTGTGATTTATAGTCCTTCCTATCAGACTTTAATCAGCCGGGAGCAATGATCCGTGTGCGGCCCAAACCCATTCAATTACAAAGCGTCTGATCGTGACACAAATGCCAAACTGGGGGAAGATTGTCACATTTTCTGCATAGATAATTCAGATAATTGAGTCGTAATTACAGCCATCACAATGTTCAACGGGCATAGAGACAACACGCGAGTGAATCATTTGCTCGGAATGAATCACTGATGGAAGCACGTCCCCCGCCGCCACGGACGCCAGTCGTCTCTGCACCCAACAACAAACTTCATCGCTACTGAACATTTAATGCACATGTGCTTTTACGAACATGGGTTAGAAAAGGGTTGTTTACAAGAAATAAATGAAATTATGGCGTTAAAAAAGTGCATAACTAGACCACAAGTGTCCAAAGTGCAGCTGAAAACTTTAAAAAATGGAAAAGCAACAGTAATTTTACAAAAAATAAAGAAAAAAGTTGGAGTCTAAGGAGAAAGTTGTAATTTTATGAGGAAAACTAATATTATTTTAGTTGCATGAAGTTGAAATATTACATTTTTTTAAGTCAAAATATTAAGAGAAACAAAACAACAAATTAAGTTGTAATTTTGGGAAAATTATGTTGCAGGAAAGTAGATATAAAAAAGTTATCGGTATCAATATCGTGCATCTCTAGTTTGTAGGTTTTTGTTTTTTTTGGCGTCCTTGGAAAAATGTTCTCTCCTGTAAGGGGTCCATGTTCCCTTAAAGTTTGAGAAGCCCTGTATGAGGCCACTGCTGCCACAAACACACACAACAAAGAGAGAGCAGCAGGGACATCATTTCCATCACAAACAAGAGCGGAAAAAAAGACAACACATAAAACCTAAGAGACATTGTTGACAAAATCAAGAGGAAGAAAAAAAACTCCCACCGTGGTCGAAAAAAAGAAAAAGTCTCACCAGAGAGAAGCTATTAGAAAAGCCGAAATTCACAACACGACACCAAACCTGCTTTGGGGTGATGAAACATGATTTTATGATGGGACACAACAAGGTTTATAGTGCTGTGCAAGCACTGAATTCATATCTTCACCTTGTCATAATTCTCTCCAATATGCTTGCTCCGACGCCACAAAACTACCGTACTCCCTTTCCACTTGTCTCAAAACTAGAAATGCTTGCATGTACGTTACTAGAATCAATCTTATAATAACCTAAGCATACGACTCATGAATCTTCTGTATTACAAATGTATGACAGCATGATGGGAGACTAGCTGCTCTACCTAGTGGTGGAGGTGGTACATTACAGTTCTCATATCTAATTCATAATTTTTACCACAGTCAGTCAACACATGTCAACAAAACATTCGAAATAAAAAAAGGCCAGGGCTCTGCTCTTAACCCTTGAGGCGCCAGAGTTTTTTTCAGTTTTGACATGACTATTTCAAAAGGCAAATGGTTAGCGATAAAGGCGTACTGCAAATTAGAAAAAGCATCAGTATGACCCAAAGTTTGTGATGGGAGTAAATTTACTCATCTAATGTGCATTTTATGACGTCACCAGGCTCAGAGTTTGTCAGATCCCTGTCTCCACCATACCGGCTCATCAAAATGTCTGATCCACTTGTGATGCTCTTCCTCATCTCTCAAGCTAACCCAGCCATCATCATCGTAATTTACAGCAGGATCTTGAACACCACTGCTGCCTCAATGGCTATTATTACATAGATAGATATAAAATATCTGTCTATCTATTACTGTATGCCTGTGAATATTGTCATTCATCCAGGTCATTGTATTTTCAGGTCATATCTATATAGTTGCATTGTTATTTTTTCCCACGTAATGTCGCCATTTCCACGTTTTTTTTTTACATTTCTGTTAACACCCTCCCCCCGATCTGTCACAATTTTTTTCATGTCACAAAATGACGATGCACAAGCTGAAATTGCATCAGATGGTGTTTTATAAACAACAGGCATCAACAAAGTATTCCATCGTGTAGCACAGGGGTCCCCAACCACTGAGCCGCGGCCATGGGTGGGGCCGAACCAGACCGTGGGAAGCTTTCAGGTGCAATGATAAATTTAAAAAATACACTTGTAAATAGCTACAAATTTTCTGCAAATGCATATCTATTTCAGAAATAAAGGCCATTATTTTATTTTAAAAATAATATACAGTTACAAATCCCATAGTTGTGGCATTAATATGTTTGTTGCAAGCGGTGACCCATCCCACTTTGTTCAACAGTCCCTGAACGCACCATCTTGCGTGTGCTAACTTTCTCTCATGCTGCACAGATGGACTACTATACTGTATTTTTACCGTTTTTCTTTCACCTCATATTTCGTCTGAAATGCTGATACTATGTGGAAATGCATAAAGGTAAGTTTTGATGACCTTATTGAGTGCTAAAGAGGCATATTTCTGTCAAGTTAATTCATGCTAGCACACTGCCTTTTACCACACACGTCAAACAGCGATGTAATCATCTGAAAAACAAACTGCAGGCTTGTACTGGTGGATGGTGCATTCACTTTGGGCTTTTAATTTGATGGTGTTCATGTCTTAGTTTTACACAATACATAATAAATAAGATAAATTAGATCGCTATAATGTACAAACTCCCCCCTGGTCCACGGGAGATTTGTGGGAACACAAGCCAGTCCGTGGGTCAAAAAAGGTTGGGGACCACTGGTGTAGCACATGACACACACAGCTAGCACCCTTCTTACCCCCACTGGTACAAAGGGACTGAATGACTGACAGGAGGGTTCACTCACTCCGTTCATTCCCTGTAGAACCAACACACCCGGGTGTTGAGACAGATGCACAGAGTGGACCCCTTTTGTCAGGTCACATATGAGCAAAAATATCCAAACTGACCCGCAGTGTGAACGTATTCATTGCGAGTGAATTTTTCATTTACTCGCGAACGTGCGACCAGACAAAAGTACACGTCCTGTATTGAGCTGACAATGAAATTTCAAGTTCAGGTCCACTGTGCTTCTAGTAAATAACGTTAGTCTGGAGCCCTGAGCGGTAAGGTATTACCAACTGCACATTGTTTCCCACAGGACTGCGATGTATTTGTGGCACAGTAAGTTGCAGGGACAAATAAAAGAACGTAATGATGTGTCAAATTGGCATTAAAGTGAGTCATAAAATACGAACAGCAAACAAATAACGTTCACAACTAGGGGCCCGCTCGGACAAGGGATTAAGCTGGGATATCTTGGTTATCCTTGCTCAACTTATCTGTGATCCGGTTGCACAAAGGTGGGATAGTGGAAAGTGGGATATGTTCTGACATAAGTTACCATGGAGTTAGCCTGCTCCAGACCAGGCTACGGTCCAGGGTCTCTTTCATCTCATCCCTCATCCCAGTCAGTACTCACCATAAATGGACACCGATAATTATTCCACTGTCCATTGTTATCACATTTAACTACACCCGCGGTCAGAATTTCAACGTTTGTCATCATTCATTTCAATCATTGTAGATAAATGATTTTAGATGACGTTGCAGTCATTAGAACATTTATTACACGCGTCAATGGACAGCCAAGACACCGCAGGTTTTCTCTCCAACCAGTTTCTCCAGCAGGTGAAACTTTAATTGATGAGCTCTTTCCCTCAAATTGGTGCTGATCATTAAAATCACCTGCTTTAGTGACTGGCTGCAAAGAAAACCTGCAGTGTCGCAGCCATGGCTGTGGAGTATGGAGTGTGACACCCCTGATTTATTTGATCATTTACACTCTCCCACATGCCATATGTAAAATACACATCCCATATAAATACAAATACACATCTACAAGATAAAACAGTTATACAGTCTGGTGGAGTTACAGTTACACAATTTCACCTACAAGTTAAACGCATTCATAATCACAGTATGACTACGTTACTTGTGTTGGTTAATGTGGATGTGTACTACATTACCCAGAAGCCTTGATATTGGTGTACTCCACTGCTAAACAAGCAACAAACATAACATTGATTCACTATTAGGATTTGAATTATGATGATGGTTTCAGCGTAGCATTGAGTGTGTATTTGTAATCAATTTGCAAATCGTCTCTGCAATACTTTGCCACACTTTCTGTCTTTGTTTTATGACTGGTGGTTTTGCCTTTCTTCTTCATTTGCTCTTTTGCGTCCTCGTAAGCCTCTTTGAGGATTTCCTCTTCCGTCAGGGGTGTCACTGTGCAATACACACCGGAAACGCAATCGGTTCTACGCATGTGCAGGACGCGTCTACATCCGGTCGTCCTATTTTTCGGCTGTCACATATTAGGCCTGTGTAATCTGCGTCATCCATCGATGTATTTTACTGCAGCAATGTGCGTTCCCCCACCCACTCCCAAAAACATTGTCAAGATTTGAGAAATTACAACATAATTGATCTTTTTTTTTCTTACATCATATTCATGGTGCAAGTAGATAATTCATAATGCCGTCTTTTCTTGGTTCCATAAAAAATATAAACGTTTTTTCGGCACTGAAAAAGTACACACAAATGCATTTGCTAGGAAAATATGTTTGGATGGATAGTATTTCTCTGTTCAGAGCTGAATCCATCATTGCACTCTGCTTATGGTTGTTTACATTCAAATAGAGCTGAATTTGATGTGTTTTATTCTATTGATTTATGTATTTATATGGAACCTGATATGACGTTTACGTCTGCGCTACGTGCATTCTGTAACTTTTTACTTAGCTCAGTCTTGGTGCATGTCATAGACGATAGAAACATCCTCATGCTTGCGAACTCTTTTAATAACAGTCACTAATAAAATAACCCCCAATATATTACATATATCAAGCATGGTTATTCACCATTTGTGTTCATACATTTAAAAAATAATAATCACCACAGTACGTGACATCGCTTAGGTCAGCGATTGCATTTCCTGTACGTATTGCGTAGTAACAAGGGGAAAGTACGCCGCAAAGCACGTTTCGTTGTTATTGTGAATCGCTAACTCTGATCGATCGCACGATCTATTTATCTGGGATTGGTTTCACCTGGCTTGATTAATCAGCGTCTATTCATCCTGTCTTGGGCTTTGTGCAACCAATTAAACCTCAACGCTTTTGTTTTGGGTTGGTTGAGCTCAGCTCAGTCATTTATCCTGGATGTCTGAATCCTACTTTTGTGCAATGGGCTCCTGAAATCAACTTGTCTTCTCTTGGAAAACAAGATGAAGCCCCTATGAGTCCTTTTAGATAGGGGAGGGGCCCTCATTGAGAAGAGCGATACATGTTTTCATGCCAGAGTCGCCAAAAGTCTTCACTAGATTTGACACTTTTTTTTCCTTTTTTAAAAAGAGTATCTATAAGGGTCTGATTACTCGCTAAATATGGTGACAAACTATATATACACCAATCCCTCCTGCTACATCTTCTTATTCTCTTCCTGTGTTGGTGAGCGAGGGTGAACAGGTAGCACCAAATCTACTTGCAGCAGACACACTGCAGCATGATACTTCAAGTGCAGCTAATGAAATCTTGTGACGTGTGGGAAATGTACACAAATTTGACGTCACGCGAAAACCACGCTAGCCGAAGTTCCACTGTAAAAGGTAAAATACATAAAAGATCAAATGTAATTTTAGAGATTTTAATTGGGCTCGATTATAAAAAATACTGACCACTTGTTGATGGGCGCAGCTCATTGGACTCTGCTAAAGGCCAATGAAAAAAAGGCCACTTGTTGCTAGACAGAGTTCATTGTGCTTGATGACTACTGCCCCAAAGGCCAAAGAAAAAAAAAACGCCACTTGTTGCTGGGCAGGCTTAATAGGACAGGCTTATAACTGCTCCATGGACATGCAAGACATTTATAAATCTAGAGTCCTACGAAGAACACACAACCTCATCAAGGACAGCCCACAGGCCATCAGGCTTCTCAATGAAGCCCTCACACACGCCGCACGCAACACACGCACACACTCATAACACTTTATTTATTTGTTTATTTATTTATTGGTATTAATGTCTCTTCTGTTCTTGTTGCTTAATTTAATGGTATTTATGTTTCTTATGTTTTTATTCATTTTCTTGTGTTTTCTTTCTTTTTGGGGGGGAGAATGAACAGAATAAGAATTTCATTGCATAGTATAACTACCTGTTTTACTGTGCATACGACAATAAAACTCTTGAATCTTGTAAATGAAAAAAAGAGACCACTTGATGATCGTTGCCTCATCGGCCAGTTCAGCACTCTAATACCCCTTTTCCGCTGCGGCCAACTTTGGTGTTGATGCTGGATTATGTTTGGGCCGACACCAGTTTCATTTTCCATTGTCCTGGGGAGCCGTGTCGTTATGTCACAGGGATTACGCCTCCGATCAGGAAATAACAGGAAATTTCAAGTGTTGCCCTTTTTTTTACAGTCCTTGATACAAATATAAAAAGGTGTGAACATGTAAAAATTAAGGCGCAAAATGCTAAACATTTTTTACATAAAAGATTGCATGTTGAAAACTTCGGGTTTGTGGGCAGCAGGCTAGCATTTATACCCAAAACTGTGCTGTGAACATTAAACTAAACAAATGCAACCTACATGAGCCCAGGCAGGTCTGACTTGTGCCTGAGTCTTCTTTTGCGATAGCCTTCCGGATTTCGGTGGAGTTTAGAGGAGTACAGCATTGTGGTATTTAACACACCAGCACCGGCAAGCTGGCAGGCCAATGTATGTGGCCCAAAACTTTGTCGAGCTCCTCAAAATAAGGCATTACTCTCCTCTGACCACTGCCATTCCTGCCTAGGTCTTTCGTTTGGTTTCTGTAGTCCTTCTTTAATTGCTGAAGTTTGTTATTTATTTGTTCAAAAGACCAAAAAAAAAAAACAAAACACCCCCGCTGCAGCAGCTCTTGATGCATTCCAGTATTGGCAGGGTTTTCGGCACTCCTTCGAATGTCCAAATAGACGAGACAGCGGGTTTCCTCTGGTGTCCATGTTTTCTGAGCGTTTTCCATTGTTGGAGTTTGCAATGCAATGTCATAAAGATGAAGGTAATTCGCAGACTTTTTTTTTTACTTAACCCCGCCCACCTCATGATGCAAATGGTTTGCCAGCTCGGCCCAGCAAGCTTTTGGAGCCAGAGTTGTACCAAAAAAGACAGCTTCGGTTTAAACCAATTGTGGAACCATGAAAAGCAAAGCTCTGAGAACCAGCTCTAAAAAACCTCCGAACCAGTCACAGTGGAAAAGGGGTATTAGTGTTATTTACAGTATACATAGTCATTTTGCAAGTGACTATTAAATACGAAAAGCCTAATAATGACTTCCTACTGAACATGCTAGAAACTAGAGATGATTCCAGCTGTTTTAAAAGACAATAATAAAACAGTACATCAGGAGGTTGCCTACAGCCACAGCTGTTAACGCCAATGTTTTTCGAGCACTAATTAGAAACCCCAGGGTTTATCTGCCCATTAGAGGAGATTAGATAATGAGCTGAATAGAGGCCTTAATTGGCGCATGGCTGGTACTGGTGGAATAACGTAAATACAGTCAAACTTGTCTATAGCGGCCACTAGAGGGAGTCTGCAAAAGTGGCCGCTATAGACAGGTGGCCTCTATAGATAGGTTTGTGTCCAGTTTGAATGTTGACCAGTAGAGGAAAAAAAAAGAAAAAAAAGGGGGAAAAAAATAATAATAATGTTGACCAGTAGAGGGCACTGTGGACTGTGGATAAAAGTTGTACAGCACTACTAGGCTTGTTATTATCATGGTTCATGGTTTTAATCCTGAACATGCATGAGTCAAACAGTAGCACATCACATAGTACAATTCACAATTTTGCATGTCCAAAAAGGAGTAGGAAGAAGCAAAGCTTATTTAATCCTACCCCTCATCAGTTTCACATCAGTTGCAATACATTTATTCACCTCTTGTTCTTCCAAGTATACTTTGTAGGTCTACATGACAATGTAGTGCAATCATAGCCAAGGTTTTTACTTACTAAAAGGAAGCTAGAGGCTTAATAATAACTGATAGAATATATCCACCACCCACAGAACAAAGCTGTGCTAGTAATGTCTTACGCTTTTTTTTTTTATATTTTACTTTTTATACAGCAGAGTGTCATTACAGCTTTAGTTCATCAGGAAGTGACGGGAAGTGACGGTGGGCGTCCCGAGCAGAAGAGCTAGGCTCAGTGCTAGCTGTGAGTTTGGAGAGAGTTGGGAAGTGTGTTTATGTTGGCGTGGATGTAAAGTCCTGCAGTGTTCTCCGTTGTTAATAAAGCCATTAAAGTGCATCGGCGACGTGAGTCTCTCCTTCCCCACAACAAGCGGCATTACAGTATTGACCAGTGCACACCAGGAAATAAACGGTGTCATTTCTTACAGGCATTGGCTGGACAGCTATGTAGTGGGGCTTGTTTAACCTTTGCCTTGTGGGCAAGCAGGAAGGAGAGACGATGCTGAGAGATGTGTGTGTGTTCTGAGCTGCTGTCTGGTGGCCGCGTTCAGAGGAGAGGTTCAGAGGAGAAGTTTTCTTCTTTGCTTCGGAGCTGAATAACACTGACAAGTTAACAGACTAGTAGCGAACGGAAAAGAAGACGGCTTTTTTTGTGTCGAATACAGAAGATGAGGACTTTGATGGATTTGTGGAGGATTGATGAAAAATAACGAGAGTACATTCTAAAATACTTCAATTAAGTACAACCGAACTCAGTTTTGCTCCCGCTGCCGCATGCATGCTAGCGTATGTTTTTTTTTTTTTTATGGTAGCGTCGCTGGGAGCACGTCCTGTTCCCAGCCTACTTTGCGGTAATGTTTTGGTGCAAATGCTCTTAAAGTTACATGTTTGACCAGGAAATAGCAAGCTCAAAAGAAGACGGCTTTTTTATGTGGAACAACTGACAGTTTGTGTGGATCTTGTGAATGATTGTGACTGAGCTAGGACTCAGTAATTAAAGTCTACACACGACGGCTTCATTGATTGAAAAAACAAACTTTTTCGTGCATGAAGCTTCTACTTGAGTTGGTAATTTGGCCGCTATATGCGGTCAGATATTGACCAAGGGAGACAAAATGGGTGGCCGCTGGCCGCGTTGGACAGGTGACTGCTATACACAGGGTCTATAACATGTAAATTTGCTGCGGGGGATTTTTCAGTGGCTGCTATAGGCAGGTGGCCGTTCTATAAAGGTGGCCACTAAGACAGGTTTGACTGTATAAGAAATGCAAGTCCAGTGTTAGAAAAGCATTTTGTTCAAAAGCGAAGAAAGTTTCCATGAAATACGCTCAGTACAAAACGTGTGTATAAACACTTCCAACATGTCAGAAAGGGTTACATCAATACGGGCCGAAAACGACTCGACCTTGAGCAAGTGCGTGGTGAAACGCTTTCATTGTGTTTCCGCCTCACATGGGCCGTGCAGTGAAAGAGATCACATGTCAGAGCGTCTGTGTGCGTATGCATTCATGGCCTTTACTTGCCTGCGTATTGTTGGAATGTTCAGAGAGGTTAAACACACACACACACACACACACACAGACAGAAAGCTTGTGTATAGTTCACTGTACATGAAAAACATTTCAAAAGAGCACAGCTGCACTCGTATGAATAACACGACAAGACGTGCGCCATATTGTACAGTATGTTAACTGGGAATTGTATGCAAAAACCGGGGCAAAATTTTAGTGTAAGTAAGGGTTCCTCTGTATTATGTCTTGGGTTTTTAAGTCTGGCTAACTTCCTGGTAGGGGTGTCACAAGATCTCGTGTTTGAAGATTCAAATGTGACAAGATTGCTTGTTGAGAAAACAGATGTCTCGTGAGCACTAAGCCTGGGACCATAATAAATGAATGAATCACACAATAAATGGAAAATTAAGCGCGTCTGTTTTCCTCCAAACAGGCGGGAAGAGAGTTCACTCTGTGCATTGGTTTCAGCACCTTGGTGCATTTGTTCCATAGAACAACGACATGAACAGAGCGAGCCCTTTTGTCAGTCATTCAGTGTCTTTGTCTCGGTGAGTGGAGGCACACAGAGTGCAGAAGAGTATAATGTAGAAATTAAATTAATAGATTGCAATATATTGTCATAAAGTAATGTTAAAATCTTGTCTAGTCTCGTTTTCGTTAGACCCGATTTTGTGGATCATCTCGTGTCATTAAAGTGTCTCGTCTCGTGTCAGCAACAGTGCATCCCGCCGGGCATCGTTCAATTCTTTTTGAAACCAGAACTGGCGCATTGGTGCTGGTCCAGTGGGAAGCAAGTCATTTGTTTTGCAAACGTCAAGGAGCATGACAAAATCGGTACCATTGTCATGTCCAGGCCTTCCTTAATCCCCACAGAAGAGAGAAGTGGGGTTTTTGGCAGCAACATTAGCAGGGTGAGACACCCTCATCCTGTCTTGCTACTGTTTACAATACAAGAACATGTTTAATTAAAAAAAATTTCAAAAAAAGCTTTGACAAACACTTTGTGAGAACATGATGTACCTTGCTAGTCTTGCACCTGCTTCTTAATACCTGGATATGAGAGACAACAATAGAAAAAAAAACATGCTCTCTGAAGCAGACTGCACACACGTCAAAGAGAAAAATCAATCCTTCAAGGATGAGCGAGGGATGGCAATTTGTTGACCACAGCAGCAGAAGCAGCCAAGCAGCCAAGCAGCGTGTATTTCCACTCCGCTCTGATGGACAAGTTCACCGCAGAGGTTAGCACGAGTCCAGCAGGAAACAGAAGAAACGTCTTTTCCTAACACTTAATTGTAGAGAAACGTGCACTGATGAGATCCAAAACCATCAGAGCTTTGGAGGCTGGAGGTTGGCGCCACACTCCGCGTATGTTCTCCTGATGGTCGGCGTTCGTGCGCTCGGATGATGAGGCGTGATTTGCCTTATTTGTGCTATTATTAGTCTATGCTTTCAGCTTCATCGCTACCTCTGCATCCACTGCACAACCAGCTTAGTTGATATCGGCGCCGTGTGCTCCCATCTGCTGCTCCAGTTCCAAACTCAAGAAAGACATCCTCATCATCATCATCATAATCATCAGGCCAACAAATGTGCTGGATAATAATTGTCCTAGAAATGATTGCAGATAAACAACATTATTTGCCAACTAGAGATGCACAATATCTTCTTTCTCCAAACCGACGCAGATAACATTGTGCTTCTCAAGATCAATATGATACTGATAACTTTTTTATATGTACTTTTTTTTTATTGAGATATAAGTGTAGTTTGTGCACAGGAAGTAAGAAGGACGGGAACAAATTAGGATTTCACCAACTGATTTGTCCTAATCAAATATCATGACTAGGCCTGTCAAAGTTAACGCGTTACTAATGCGTTGGAACTTTCCTTTAAATGGAACTTTTTTTTTGACGCGCGTAGTCGTCGTCGACTTGTCAGAGAGCAGCGGGAAGGTTCTGACGGCGGGCCGGTATTTTTTTAATTATCATTTATACAGTGGTCCCTTGGCATACCAGTGTCCCATCTGAAGTGTGTTGTTTTTAGAAGCGAGTCGTCTCTGGGCCGATATTTTGCTTGGAAATGCGATGTAGAATTTGGGTACGAGCTGCTAGTTAACAGCAGGCATAGCCGAGGACAGCTATGGAGGGGCTTCTGTCAATTCAGCACGAGCAGCACTACCATTAGCTAACATTAGCAGTGCACTAGCTAGTCCATTAACACATCAGTAAAACATACACGTAACATTAGAGCGATCTAATCCACCATCTACCAGTTAGTATGAGCCTGGACTTGTTTTTCAGAGAGGTTGTGTACCTCAAAATATGCACATTAGCACTCAATAAGGTCATCAAATCTTACCTTTATGCATTCCCATATAGTATTAGCATTTGGGAGCAAATGTGAGGGGAAAGAAAAAAGGGTAAAAATACAGTACAGTAGTCCGTCTGTGTGAAATTCTCTTGGGATGAATGAGGTATCTGTGCAACGTGAGAGAACAGGAGAAGGCGCGTTCAAGGACGGTCAAACAAAGTGGGAGGTATTGCTGCTCGCATTAACCATTCAAAAGCTTGGGGATTTCTAACTATATATTATTTTGAACCCACCATCCACCAGTACAAGTCTGGACTTGTTGTGTACCGAACAAATATGCACATTAGCACTCAATAAGGTAATCAAAGCCTACCTTTCTGCATTCCCACATAGTATCAGCATTTGGAACCAAATATGAGGTGAAAGAAAAACGGTAAAAATACGGTATAGTAGTATAGTAATCTGTGCAGTGTGGGACAAAGTTAGAAGGTGCGTTCAAGGACCGTCAAACAAAGTGGGACAAAACGGCGCTCGCAATTAAACATGCAAAAATGTGGGATTTCTAACTGCACATTATTTTTTAAAGAAAATAATGGCCCATGTTTCCAAAATTGATATCCCTTTACAGGCCGCACAGTGGCCTAGTGGTCAGCATGTTGGCTACACAGTCAGGATATCGGGAAGATCTGGGTTCAAATCTCCGTTGGCCATCTGTGTGGAGTTTGCATGTATTCCCCATGCATGCGTGGGTTTTCTCCGCGTATTCCGGTTTCCTCCAACATTCCACATTAATTGGTGGCTCTAAACTGTCCATAGGTATGAATGTGTGTGACTGAAGTTAACGCTAGGCGTAGCGCTCCTTTCTGTGTTGCTATTTGAAATCAATGTACCCAGGAAGGAAGTTCCCTAAATACTGTAACTATTACATGTTAACATGAATGTACCTGTTACTACATGCTCACAGCATGGATAGAAAATCATAAAACCTAGTTGGAGCTTTTTGGAGGTGTTTTAATAGGCGTTATAGGTGTGGCCCATTCCGTGCATTAATTTGCTGTCTCTTTTTTTTTACCTGTTTTTAGATCTTTAGAATGTACGGAAAAGAAAAAGACATGTGTGTTCATGTCTTGCCTAAGGATTGTGCATGATGGGCAAAATTCCAAAAAAAGTGCACTTTTCCTTGAAGAAAGTGTTTCAAATGGAGTGGGGAAGAAGGACAAAGAAGCCAAAAACTTACCACTTCCACACAGAATGAGAGGAGAACCTTTTTTCCACCCGATCTCAGTCAGCCATGGCATGTAGGCTGGGTTCTGCTGGCTCAGTAGCCAGGCTCCATGCAATGTGAAAGGTAATGTAATCTACCATCATGTCTCATAACATTACTGATGCCTATGCAGTGACCACAATGCTACATGTAACTTGTCTTTCCATATGTTTGGACTAATAATAGGCCATAGTCAACCACAAAACAGCCATCATTTATTAATTAATGATTTTTTTGGGAAACTGTGACATAAGCGAGGGACAACTGTAATTGATATTTTCTCCAAACTTCAGGGGTACAGGGAAGTGAAGGTTCTGCTGTAATTTGCTGCTGGAATCAATGAAGAGAAAAGATGCAACATTTATTTAGCTTTACAGTTCGGGCCGGCCCTGGGAGGACAAGGCCATGGATGAAAATGAGTTTGCTGTGCAGCACAGTGCATGTGATATACTGCACAGCATGGCGGAGAGACTGCACGGGGCCCATTAAATTCTACTGTCATTTGTTTTTTTTTGGATGGCAAAGCAGCCACAGTTTGATGTTGTCTGCCCACCTCAGAGAGGAGAAGGTTTATGGAATGATGTAAACCTGTGTGACCTGCTGCTTTCCCATTCTGGGAGCAGGCAGCGGGAATGGCCTCTGTGTTTGCTCTGCCTAGATCATTTCTATCAATCACGGCAGAGGGGGTGTCGGCAGGAGGATGAGGCTAAATCCTGGGAGGCTAAAGTTATGTTTATTGGTTTTAGGCTCACCCCTACAACTCATCAACCTGCAGGGAAATACGCATAAAACTCAACTGCATTGCAGATTTACAAAAAGAACCAAGTTCATATGCCATGCATGAATATTCATAAATAAAGAATAAGAACAGCATGACCCAAATAAGCCCTCATGAAGAGATGTATGTTTGCTAATTTGAATATTAGCGCAAGGTAAGTAATGTGTTAGCGAAAGAAAAACGCAACAAGTGCCATTTTGTTATCCGCGAGACCTTAAATGTCACGCTAACACCTATCAGCAACAGACGAGTGTGTGAAAAGATCTCATTATCACCTTCAGCAGCATATGATTAACCCCAAAGGGAAGGATTCCCGTGTGCTGACATTTTACCAAATGCAAAGCACCGCATGTGCACGTCATTTTTATGCACGCTCAGTGAAAGACAAACACATGAAAATCAAAAGAAATGCGTTTAGAAATACAAATCAACTTTTCTTTCGTACCTTCTTTTTGTGGTTTTATGTCACACGCAAGACGGAGCCACCTGTGGGTGCTTTTAGATGGCACCTGCTGCTTGTTGAGAAGAGCAATACGTGCTTTCATGTTTGATTCTACATTTTTCGCCAGTCGCTTTTGTGTAGAAGTGTCTCTAGAGGGGACTGAATACACTTGAAACCAGCGACGGCCAAATACTAGTGATGTGCGACTCGATATTGAAATTTCAATACTTCCGATAACGGCTCTTCATGCTCTGAAATCGATATTCAAATCAAAATATCGATATTTCCATCATTTGAGGTATTGTTTGTCTAAAACATTTGTCTGTTGAAACAATGACCGATGGTCATTTGGACCATGACCAATTTGGCGTGCTACCTGTCCTGGCCATGCTCATAAACACATTATATCTGTGTATCATGTAGCTAGAAAATACATATAAATAGAAAATGGATGGGTGGATGAATGGTATATTGTACATATTTTGGTGAATATAAAAGTGGCCCACGGTGGAGAAAGTTAGGACACCCGTGCCTGGCGTGGACAGGCAGTATCCATCTTGACATAACGCATGAGAGAGCTTCCTGTGATGGTGGAGTTGGACTCTACATGGGGTTCCACATCTTTTCCAACATGTTTTCCATCGTCCACGTGACCCAGAAAGCTTCCAAGTTTGTGTCCAGCGGGCATTAGAAGGCCATAAAAAAGTGAATTCACTGAAGACTTTTACGGTCGGCATTTAAAGCAACTTACGACTGACGTCTTGCTCTGCTGCCTGATTTTTTTGATAGGGGTTTTGATACACAGCGAATGCATGGATCACACTGAATCTGACTAGCATTTGTTTGGTTTTAAAAGGGAGTAATAATGCATTTTCAAAAAGCAAAAAGCAGGAGAGGGTGTAATTAATTCAGTGGGAACGAGCCTGCTGCCAAAGCTGATTCCACAGAATTATAAACAATACAGAAACTGCATCAAATGAGAGCACAGCGTGCTGCAGGAAAAATTATTAAATTGCTATGCTAACATTCCCCAGTCTGTCTTCTGTGTGATTTTGCACAGTTTTGAATCAATGGAAATACTGAAAATGCCACTTAAACACATAAAACAACTGGTGGGAAGTAAATGCAAAAAGGTTCTCAGGCTGGAAAAGTTAGCATGCCAGTAGGCCTAAAAAAAAAACAAAAAACAAGCACCGCGGCATTTGAATCCTCTTCCTGCCTGTTTGGAGGCGGGAGACGATGAAAACAGACACATATGCACACGGCAATATATTGATTATCCACTTCATTTTCATTTATTGTGTGATTCATTCATTTAGTTATTATTATCCCAGGCCTAGCGCCCACCAGACATTTTCTTTCTGAACGAGAAATCTTTGTCACGTTATAATACCACGAGATCTTGTGACAACCCTAATATTTCATCAGGGAGATTTCATAGAACAAACTTTTAATTTAGTCTTTCTTATTCGGTGCCTATAAGACTTCAATCAAATATTTCATTCTCTTTGTACAGTCATTCACTGTAGTCTCCTTATAACAACAACAAAGAACAAAATACGTCAATCAAACCACGATGAAACGTACTCCTGCTAACTTCCAAAAAAACTACAACAAACATGGCGGAAGACCGGAAGAGTGGTGACCGTAACCATTTCGCTCCAAGAAGAAAAGATGCAGTACCTTCATGAGGAGCCCCCGTTGATCCAGCCAGGCACGAACAACAGTAGACAGGTTTGTGACGGCGGTCCTCGTAAATTGTGGTCCTCCGTGGCCTTACCTGGCTAGCCGTGCACGCTAGCCAACAGCCCAATGCCTTTACTGCAATGCTAAATAACGCTGACGTCACGCGCGCAACTACCCGGCAAAGTTGTTTTTAAAATACAACAAACTTGTACATAAATTACAGAGAAGATCGTGTAAATATGTAATATTTGTTGTGAAAGTGGCTCGTTTTCTAATTTTGACGGTTGACGGATTCTCATTAGACTCAGCTGTGATTGCAAACATCACTTCCGCTTTCCAGCGCCTCTTTTCAAAATAAAAACGGTTTCACCTTTAAATCGATTGCATGCGATTGCATGCGATTAAATCCTACTGATAAGTATTTACAGTGTTGCTCTGCAATCAGACGGTAACTTGGCTGTTATTTTTGTAACAAATTCCTCCTCAGGATGTTTCTGGGGGTCTTTTTAATTAACACCTGGATGGGAGCAGTCCCCGTGGTGCCAGTCTTCTTCTTCTTTCTCCTCCTGGCTGAGGGCTGACCTTCTCAGCGTGGAGGCTATCATAATGTGTTGTGAAAAGGTCATGAGGAGCACAGACTGTGGCTGATGATATTTGCTGTGATTGATAGAACCTGAGCTGTGGTCACACATGAGCTCAAGTGCTTTTCACTTCATATTTAATGAGGAAACTTTTTTTTTTCGAGGGGTGCAAAGATGACCTTAAATGCCCTTGTCTTCCTTTTTTTTTCTTAATCTTCCATCATTTCTATGCAGATTTTCCCGTTTGGGTCGGCGTCAATAGTACGCATTAATGCGCCCTCATGTTGAGGATCAGACGCTGTTCGTTTTATTTGATTAAGCTTTGCTGGTTTGAGATGAAGCTTTATTGATGAGTCAATAGCCGCTGTGCATACAAATAAACGTAAATATCCATTACAGCAGTCTAGACAGGCATGGATTGTTCCGAAAACGATGTAAGTCTCTTTTATTATTGTTGTGGGTGTTTTATTATGATTGTCCTGTGTTCACTGGCGAGGAGGCAGGGCTGCAAAGTCATGAAAGTGATCCTTTCATGAAAAAGTACACTAATAACAAGAGAATGAACAAGTTATTCAACAAGTTTAGTGCTACAGAGCTTTCAACATTTGAGCATCAAAGCTACGCATTCAATTATGTACAATCTTTTTCTTATTTGTAAACACTGTGTGTGTGTGTGTAAGTATAATGTACAAGTGAGTATACGTATGTATTATTACTATATTAGCATGTAGTATGCATATCATGAAACAAACCATAGGCTAGGTGTGTTTGTGTGTCTTGTAACATTATGAAGCATTCTACTCTGGTCACTAGGTGTCAGTAATGTTACATTGATTAGACGATACCCACCGCAGGAAGTGCTCGGTGATGTGAGTCTACCATATATATTATTTATGTCTTATTTTCTCTTATGTCTTGTATATTGGGTAATAGGAGTGTAAATGTGACTCTAGGGGTGTTATTTCATGTCTAGAGAGCTCTAGTAATGTTAAAAACCGTATTTAGAAGATCATAAAAGGGTTTTGTTTGCCTATTATGTCTTATCTTCTTATGTCTACTAAATTGGGTAATAGGGAGTATAAAGCTAACTATAGGGGTATTATTTAATATCTAGAGGGCTCTAATGTTTAAAAGTTTATTTACAAGGTCAACAGGTTTTCCATGTGTCTCTTATGTCTACTATATTGGGTAATAGGAGTGTAAAGGTGACCATAGGGGTGTTATTTCATGTCTAGAGGTCTCTAATATTGTTAAAAATCATATTTAAAGTGTAATCAACTGGGTTTGTATGTCTTTTTTCTTATTTTGTCTACTATATTGTGTAATAGGAGTGTAAATGTGACTATAGGGGTGTTATTTCATGTCTAGAGGGCTCTAATAATGTTAAAAAAAAAACATATTTAATAGATATAAGATCGTAAACAGCTTCTCTATGGTTTAACGATGAAAATATTTGGTTATTTTATTTGTGGAAATACACTTATCACAGTCGAGTCTGGAACCAATTAACCGTGATTTAAACAAGCGTTGACTGTATGTCACTTTGGGACTTGATGAGTTTAAGCCAGAGGCGTCCAAAGAGCAGCCCACAGGTGTTTTTTGGTTTTTTTATAATTAGCCCGCAGCACATTACTAAAAAAAAAAAAAAAAAAAAAACGACAACAGCAGAAATGGGAAAAAAAAATCTGAAGTAATATTACAAACAAAACCACGGGTAAAGTTGTAACTTTTGGAAAATTTGTTTGCGGAAAACCTTATAATGTATTGAGGAAAAATGTCACTTTAGTAGCAAAGAGTTGAAATATTAAATAATGTTTGGGTTTTTTTAAGTCATAATATGAGAAACAAACCAAACAAAATAAAGTTGTATTGTGTGGAAAATTAGGTTGGATAAAAGGTTATATGGGAATAAAGTCATAATTACAAAAAATTATGCCATGGATGACAAAAGGACTAAAAAACGCCTGTAAGAAGAAGAACACATTATACAGGACATTCATCATTCAACAAACTAAAGAAGCAGAACAAAAGTATAAGACTTACAAAAACAAGTTGACAACTATCTTGAGAGTGTGTAAGAGGGAATATTATAGTCACGTACTAAATAAGAACAAAAATAACATGAGAGCAACTTGGGGCATCTTAAATAGTATTATAAAGAACAACGTTAAGAAAGCAGACTATCCTCCCTATTTCATGGTTGGAAACACTTACAGGAATGACATGAATGCGGTAGCTGAAATGTTAAATGAATATTTTGTAAATATTGGACAAAAACTGGAAGAGGAAATTCCAAAACAAGACACAATTGATGAAGGGATTGATATTATCGATAGGAATCTTAATTCTATGTTTCTCACTGCTGTAACCAAAAAGGAGATCACTGACATTGTTAACCATTTTAAGGCAAAAACATCAACTGATTGTCATGGAATCGAAATGGAAACAATTAAAAGGGTCATCAATGAGATCGCAGACCCGTTAACATATATTAGTAACTTATCATTTCAGACTGGAATATTTCCAAGCAAAATGAAAACAGCCAAGGTGGTTCCAATTTTCAAAAAAGGAGACAAACACCAATTTACAAATTATCGACCAGTTTCCTTGTTACCACAATTCTCGAAAATTGTGGAGAAGCTATTTAATAATAGGTTGGACAAATTTATTAATAAGAATGAATTATTGGCAAGTAGTCAATATGGTTACAGAGCCAACATTTCAACTTCTATGGCACTGATGGAAATCACGGAGGAAATCACTACTGCCATAGACAACAGAAGATGCGCAGCTGCAGTATTCATGGATCTGACAAAAGCCTTCGATACAATTAATCACACTATTTTAATTTCAAAATTAGAAAGGTACGGAATTAGAGGTTTAGTCTTAAATTGGGTTAAAAGCTACCTAGCAAAGAGGAAACAATTTGTAAAGCTAGGAGAATATACATCTGGGAGTCTACACAATACGTGTGGAGTACCACAGGGGTCCATACTGGGACCAAAACTGTTTAACTTGTACATTAACGACATTTGCAAAGTAACTAACAACTTAAAATTGGTCTTATTCGCCGATGATACCACTGCTTTCTGTTCTGGTGAAAGCACACAAGAACTCATTAAAAAGGTCAAGGATGAAATGGTCATATTAAAGTCATGGTTTGACAAGAATAGATTATCTCTGAATTTAAGTAAAACTAAAATAATGCTATTTGGTAATAGTAGAAAGGACACGTACGACCAAATACAAATTAATGGAACGGATATTGAAAAAGTGGAAGAATATAAATTCCTTGGGGTTATAATAGATGAAAAAATGAGTTGGAAATCTCATATTAAATATATACAGCAAAAGGTGGCGAGAAATATCTCTATATTGAATAAAGCAAAATATCTTCTTGATCAAAAATCACTCCACACTCTGTACTGTTCCTTAGTATTTCCATATCTAACGTATTGTGTGGAGATATGGGGAAATAACTACAAAAGTAATCTTCACTCACTCACTGTACTGCAAAAAAGATCTGTGAGGATAATTCATAATGCCAAGTATAGAGAACATACAAACCCTTTATTTTTAAAATCACAGATATTAAAATTCGCAGATTTAGTACACTTTCAAACCGCTAGAATAATGTATAAAGTTAATAATAACTCGTTACCCAAAAATCTAATCAAGTATTTCTCAATCAGAGAGGAGAAATATGATCTTAGAGGAAAATTAAACCTAAAACATTTATATGCGAGAACAACGCTGAAAACCCATAGCATTTCCGTGTGTGGAATTAAATTATGGAACGGATTGAGTAAAGAACTCAAACAATGTACAGAGATGAGCAAATTCAAAAAACAATACAAGCAGTTGATGTTTGCCAAATACAAGGCAGAAGAGTCCTGATTGTTCTGTCAGGTTTGTTATTTTATTTTATTTATTTATTTTTTTATTTTCTATTTTATTTTATTTTATTTTATTTTTTATTTATTTAATTAAATTTTATTTGTTATTTATTTATTTCTATTTATTTATTTATTTATTTTTTTATAATTTTCTTTGTTGTGTTTAAAAAAAAAAAAAAAAAAAGCTTTGTTCTTATTTATTTATTTATTTATTTAGTATTGTCATCATATTATCATTATTATGAATGTTCTCTCTTTTTTTGGGGGGACGGTTATTTCACCGTTATCTATTATGTGTTATCCTGACTATCACTGAAAACATGACATGGAATCCAGGAAGTGAACTACATGTACTGTACTAGATGTAGAATGGATGGGGGGTAGGATTAAATAAGCTTTGCTTCTTCCTACTCCTTTTGGACATGTGGAACTGTCAAAAAATGATTCACGAGATGTATTCCATTGTAACCTTCATGTTCAAATAAACTAAACCAAACCAAACCAAAATTAATTAGGTGAAGTAATTGGAATATTGGGGGGGGAAAAGAACCAACAGCAGAAATGGAAAAAAGGAGATTTTTTTATGACAATAAAGTCAGAATATTAAGAGAAAAAAGCTGCATTCTAACAAGAAAAAAAGTTGCAATTTTAGGAGATTTGCTTTTAATATTGAGGAAATAAAAGGTCATTTTGTAGCCAAGAGTTGAAATATTAAAGATCTTTTTATTATGAGAAACAAAACAGAATAAAGTTGTCATTTTTGGAAAATTAGGTTGGGGAAAATTAGGGGAAGAAAATGTATTAAGCTGAAAGTTGAAATATTTTAACAAAACACTAAAAATGTGAAGAAAAAAAATGTGTTCCAAAATACCAAAGTGGTGATTTTTCCATGTTGGATGGATGGATGGATGGATGGATGGATGGATGGATGAATGGATACTTCATCTCCACGAGGACACCCCTGGTTGAAGCACACATTTAAAAGACTAAAAACATTCAAACGCAAGGTTAAAAAGTGTAAAAAGCAGTGCAGAGTTGTGCTGCTGGTAATGTACTTGTATGCATGTTTAACGTGAAATGTATCTTGCAGTGTGAGGGGGCGGGGTTGAGGGTGATTGCTGCTGGAAGAACAGCTGGAAAACATTTGTCTTCGTTTGGCCAATGAGGCCATTTGGAGGTGGCGGCTGGGGAGGATGTCAACTGTTACGTCGCCCCTCTGCGGCAAACATACGCCACCAGTACTTGAAGATGTCCGCTCCATTGTACGGCGAAGCGACCGCCGTCTTGTAATTGCCATGTCGGAAATGAGAAGTATTGATGGATCCTGGGCTTATGGGGAAGGCCTATCATTATTGGTTCAAAAGGGGGGTGGGGGTAATGGAACATTTTTAGCAGGTGAGCAGACAGACCTTGAATTACCGAACATGCAGACCAGTCTCCAAAGGAGCACGATGTTCACACAGCCTTCACCTGCATGCATTAGCATCATGCAAAAAGCAACAAGGACACGAAGAGGCCTTGTGTTGGCTGCGTGGAAATACACTAGTTATTAGTCGCATTTAACCCACGGGTGTGCAAACCTTTCCCAGCGAGGGCCACATGCTGCAAAACGACAGGAAGCAACTTTGCCACTTTGATACTTTGGAAATATATGCTAAGTTACTCAAAAATGTCCAACAAAAAGCAGTGGTGGCTGAAGCGCACGTCATGAGGGGAAGTCACTAGATTAGGAACAGTTGAACAGAGGAGCTGGAGCGTAGGGTCCACCAGGCGTAGCTTAGTAGCAAAATAGTTGTCAAGTCCCAAACTCCAGCTGAAAAAAATAGCAAAAGGTTGGACGGCAGCGTGTACCACAAGCGTGCTGTGGGAGACCAGGAGGAATTCAGCAGCATCTCCCAGCTGTGGAGAATCAGTTGCAGGTGTGCCTGGTGGCTCCGCCTCCAGCCAGAGATCACGGGTCTGAAAAAAACAAAAAGACACAAGACCAAAACCAGGAAGAGCAAGGGCCAAAATAAGAAGAATATGCTCTTTTTTCCCTTTGTGCTGTTTTTTTCCCGACTATTTCAACTTTCTCCACGTGAATGTTCTTCTTTTCTTGTAATGTTGACCTCCCATAATATTTGGACTTTATTCTCGTAATACTTTTCCCCCTAATTTTCCAAAAAATTACAACTTGTTTGTTTCTCATTATATTACAACTTTTAAAAAGTGTATTTTTTTTATATTTCAACTTGATGCTACTAAAGCGACATTATTTTTCCTCATAATATTACATTATTCTCATAAAGTTATGACTTTTTCTTGCTTGATTACAACTTCTTTTCTCTGAATATTTTGGCTTCTATTTTTTTACTATTCTTGTCAAATTACTGCTAATTTTTCCATTTTTATGGGGTTTTTTTAATGTATTTTTTTTAGTTTTCTTGTTAATTTACATTTTTAGAATGTGTCTCGGGCCCACAAAAATGGCTGCAAATGGCCCCACTTTGTCTAGTCTGATAGTAGCTAAGTCTAATACTTACTCTTAAAACCATGACGGCATGTCCAAAAGAAGTACTCTACACTCGCCACTAGGTGTCAGTAATGTTACATTGATGAGACAATAGCCACCTCTAGGGGTGTTATTTCGTGTCTAGAGGGCTCTAATAATGTTAAAAAGCATATTTAGAAGGTGGTAAACAGGTTTTCTATATCTTCTATGTCTTATTTTCTTTTACTGTGTCTACTACATTGGGTAATAGGAGTGCAAAGGTAACTATAGGGGTGTTATTTTGTGTCTACAGGGCTCTAATAATGGTAAAAAACATATTTAGAGGGTGATAAAGTTTTTTTATGTCTTATTGTCTCTTATTTTCTCTTATTATGTCCACTATATTTGGTAATAGGAGGGTAAGGGTGACCTCCAGGGGTGTTATTTCATGTCTAGAGGGCTCTAACAATGTTAAAAAGTGTATTTAGAAGGTGGTGAACAGGTTTTCTATGACCTAACTATCAAACTATTCCATTTATAAATAAGGAATCCTACTTGATAAACAAGGGATTTCTGTATATTCATAAATTATTACCAATTTAGGGTGAATGAGATGAGTTTTCTGCCAAAAAAGGGCTAATTTTGGATGAATAATACAAAATATTTGAAATTCTTTTTTGGCCAGAAATCTGCAGGCGGTACATGCTGAACGGTGAATGTGCAGGGACAGGGACGTGCTCCCACATGTGTATACGTCGTGCAATGACAATAAAGATGACGCCAATGATCTCGTTTTTTCAACACTTTTGTCAAGCAAGTGTAAAACATGCAGAAAGGTAATGAAGCCATCATCATATTAAAAATATCTTGGTCACAGCAGGAACCTTGCTTTTTATTCTTATTAAAGGGCAGCCCTTGATTGATTGTCTCAGGGGGTCAAAGTACATTTTCTGCGGAGCCAATAATCCCAACGGCAATTTCCTACCAAAAATCATCAGCCTGACGCCACCGGAATGAAAGTCGCGGACAGGAAGTGGAAATGCTGATGTGATGTTAATTAAAGGCGGATGAAATGGTGTTGGAGGAGGAGGCAAGATAGCGTCACACCGCCTCCAGGTTTTGTGGCGATTGGTGTCACCGAGGTAACGTTTTCTATCTTCTTCAGCACGAACGCAGGCCGCACCCCGCTGTGGGACCGACCAAAATAGACGTCCCCTAGATTTTTCCTGGCGATAAAGTGGCATATCAGCGTGGCGGGCGTCCTTCCCTCCCAGAGGAAACATTCCTGCAATTATGAGGGACAAATCTCAGGCAAGTAATGTGTTTTTTTTTTTGTTTTGTTTGTTTTTTAGCTTAAAGCTGATTATGATCCTCAGGGGATGCACAGGTTGAACACGACAGCTTCTTCTCCTTCACACAACATTCTGCCAAATTCCCTGCTGAGCTGCCAAGATTAGCAGTCAATTCATGACTAATACTTTTTAATAACATCGTTTACACATCACATCACATAGAAAAGAACATCTTCTACAAGGATTTTTATTATATTTATTACGACAGTGTCCCTAAAGTCTGGACACATACAAGATGTGATTATACTGTAACATTGAAACATTTCCCATATTTATAAATCAAAACATGTCTTTTTTTTCTTTTAATTTTATATTTTTATATATATTTTATGTTTCTTATATTGTATAGATTTTTTATTTTATTTAATCGTGAATAATGATTTCATTGTAATAAATAGTAATAGTGGTAAACACATCATCTAGTAGTATAATACATGTCTAATATATATATCACAATAATAAATACAATAAATAAATAATAGTTATTGAATTATTTATTTTTAATAT